>NC_086444.1:264155077-264843411 GCF_028390025.1 Pseudophryne corroboree | reverse complement strand
TGGGAATCAAACCCATGATCTCAGTGCTGTGAGGCAGTAATGCTAACCATTACTCTGTCTGTGCTATTGCATAAAGGTCCATGCAGATAGCAAATGTTCTTAATGGGCTGTATGCTACGGTCACCCAGCACTGTTGGCCAGGGGTCAGGAGGATGTAAAAGTGAGGAAACACAAAATATGTAAGGTTATGTGTGGACTGTACAGAGTGTATGTGTTAAGGTTATGTGGGTGGGTCCGGAACGTATAAGACCTTGCGTACACACTTTCACCTGAAGGATTGGGAAGTAGTGGTTGGGGGGGTGGGGGGGGGTGGCTGAAGTTTTGCCTAGGGTGCCAAGAAACCTTGCACCGGCCCTGTGTACTCCTCCTATATAATACTGCTGGTCCCCAGTCCCCACAATAAAGCAGTGTGAGCACAGATATATGCAGCACACTGAGCACAGATATGGAGCGTTTTTCAGGCAAACAACGTATACTGGTGGTCACTGGTCAGCAAAACTCTGCACTGTACTCCTCCTATATAATACTGCTGGTCCCCAGTCCCCACAATAAAGCAGTGTGAGCACAGATATATGCAGCACACTGAGCACAGATATGGAGCGTTTTTCAGGCAGACAACGTATACTGGTGGTCACTGGTCAGCAAAACTCTGCACTGTACTCCTCCTATATAATACTGCTGTTCCCCAGTCCCCACAATAAAGCAGTGTGAGCACAGATATATGCAGCACACTGAGCACAGATATGGAGCGTTTTTCAGGCAGACAACGTATACTGGTGGTCACTGGTCAGCAAAACTCTGCACTGTACTCCTCCTATATAATACTGCTGGTCCCCAGTCCCCACAATAAAGCAGTGTGAGCACAGATATATGCAGCAAACTGAGCACAGATATGGAGCGTTTTTCAGGCAGACAACGTATAATACTGGTGGTCACTGGTCAGCAAAACTCTGCACTGTACTCCTCCTATATAATACTGCTGTTCCCCAGTCCCCACAATAAAGCAGTGTGAGCACAGATATATGCAGCACACTGAGCACAGATATGGAGCGTTTTTCAGGCAGACAACGTATACTGGTGGTCACTGGTCAGCAAAACTCTGCACTGTACTCCTCCTATATAATACTGCTGGTCCCCAGTCCCCACAATAAAGCAGTGTGAGCACAGATATATGCAGCACACTGAGCACAGATATGGAGCGTTTTTCAGGCAGACAACGTATAATACTGGTGGTCACTGGTCAGCAAAACTCTGCACTGTACTCCTCCTATATAATACTGCTGGTCCCCAGTCCCCACAATAAAGCAGTGTGAGCACAGATATATGCAGCACACTGAGCACAGATATGGAGCATTTTTCAGGCAGACAACGTATACTGGTGGTCACTGGTCAGCAAAACTCTGCACTGTACTCCTCCTATATAATACTGCTGGTCCCCAGTCCCCACAATAAAGCAGTGTGAGCACAGATATATGCAGCACACTGAGCACAGATATGGAGCGTTTTTCAGGCAGACAACGTATAATACTGGTGGTCACTGGTCAGCAAAACTCTGCACTGTACTCCTCCTATAATACTGCTGGTCCCCAGAATAAAGATATTTGCACTGCAGCCCCCTGAAACAAAGTGAGAGGACACCAGCCACGTCCTCTCACTATCATTTCCAATGCACGAGTGAAAAATGGCGGCGACGCGCGGCTTTATATAGATTCCGAATCTCGCGAGAATCCGACAGCGGGATGATGACGTTCGGGCGCGCTCGGGTTAACCGAGCAAGGAGGGAGGATCCGAGTCTGCCTCGGACCCGTTCGGGGGGGTTCGGATTCCGACGAACCGAACCCGCTCATCACTAATAATACTGTCCTCCTACTATATAATACTGGTGGTCCCCAGTCCCCACAGTAAAGCACACTGAGCACAGATATTTGCAGCACACTGAGCACAGATATGGAGCATTTTTCAGGCAGAGAACATAGATATTTTCAGCACACTGAGCACAGATATTTGCAAGCACACTGAGCACAGATATTTGCAGCACACTGAGCACAGATATTTGCAGCACACTGAACACAACTGAGAGAACGCTGCACGTCCTCTCCCTATCATCTCCAATGCACGAGTGAAAATGTAGGCGACGCGCGGCTCCTTATATAGAATACGAATCTCGCGAGAATACGACAGCGGGATGATGACGTTCGGGCGCGCTCGGGTTAACCGAGCAAGGCGGGAAGATTTGAGTCTGCCTCGGAACCGTGTAAAATTGGTGAAGTTCGGGGGGGTTCGGATCCCGAGAAACCGAACCCGCTTATCTCTAATACTAGGATTATTGAATGGATAAGATCTTGGTTGCAGGATAGAAAACAGAGTTGTGGAGTGCATTCACAGGAGGGAAATGTTACCAGGGGAGTACCCCAGGGATCTGTACTTGGACAAGTGCCTTTTAATATCTTTTTTGGTGACATTGCAAACGGCGTTAAAGGGAAAGTATGCCTTTTTGCAGATGACACAAAGGTATGCAACAGGGTAGACACAACAGGTGGGGTAAAACAAATGATTGAGGATCTAGTTAGACTAGAGGAATGGTCAAGAGTGTGGCAATTACAGTTTAATGCAAACATATGCAAAATCATGCACTTGGGTCTCAAAAATCCAAAGGCTAACTATAGTATTAATGGCACTATATTGGAAACTGCTGAGGAAGAAAGGGATCTAGGAGTCACTATATCAGGTGACTTAAAGGCAGGTAAGCAATGTAACAAAGCAATGAGGAAGGCTAGTCAGATGCTTGGCTGCATTGGGAGAGGAATCAGCAGCAGACAGAAAGAAGTAATAATGCCACTGTATAGGTCATTGGTATGGCCTCTTCTAGAATACTGTGTTCAATTCTGGAGGCCATATCTTCAAAAGGATATTATTATTTTGTAATTATTATTATTATTGTTATATTAATACAGTAGCGGCTATACAAAGAAGGGCAACTAAAATGATGCATGGCCTACATCACAAAACATACCCAGAAAGACTAAGAAATCTCAAAATGTATAGTTTGTAGCAGATAAGAGAAAGGGGGCACATGATAGAAACTTTCACATATAGCAAGGGATTTAACAAAGTCCCAAAGTCCAGGAGGGAAATATTCTCCAAATGAAGAGAAGCAACAGGACACAAGGACATGCACTGAGACTGGAGGGGGGGAGTTTTAGGGAAAATTTTAGGAAAAGCCTCCCATTAGAGGTGGTAGAGGCTAAGACAGTAAAGCAATTTAAACATGCATGGGATAATTAGATATAAGGATAGCCTTACATAGAAATAAGGATCAAATAAGGTTTGAGATAAAAAATATGGTAAAAAAAAAAAAATGGGCAGACTAGATGGGCCAAGTGGTTCTTATCTGCCGTCAAATTCTATGTTTCTATCTAAGGCCCCTGAAATATATTATTTTGCAGCCCACTGACTTCATTTTTTTATTTCCTAAATCAGTAAAATTCATTAATAAAAATCTGGTTTTACCAAAAATATCAGCCGTGACCTAAATATCCGTTTGTTGGATGGAAAGTACCACTCTTGTGACCCATATCCCTCTGTTCTTGTTGTATATCTGAAGTGATACACTTCTTCTTTGGCTGCAAAGCCTAGTAAACTGCACAATGGGGGTCATTCCGACCCGTTCGCACGCAATGGTTTTTCGCTGCAGTGCGAACGGGTGCAGAATGCGCATGCGTGGCGGGCACAGTGCGCGTGCGTGATGTTGCCCGGCGACAGGGGTCACCGGGTTACGTTGCGATTGACAGGAAGGAGGCGTGGCAGGGCGGATCCAGACCGTTGGAGAGCGTTTTCGGGGAGTGGTGAGTAAAACGCAGGTGTGTCCAGGACAACGGAGGGCGGAGATGTGACGTCAAAGCCAGGCCCATCATCGCTGGATCCATCGCACAGGGTAAGTATGTCCAGGGCTGGTCAAGTTCTGCTTGAAATATTTTTAGCTTAGCAGGACTGCACAAGCGATCGCAGCCCTGCTAAGCTAAAATACACTCCCCCATAGGCGTGGACTAATGATCGCAGCAGCAGCTAAAAGTTGCTGGCTGCGATCACCTCAGAATGACCCCCAATAGTATCAGGGCCAGTTGTAGACTAAGTGGAGCCCAGGGTGGAAATTTCATTTGCCCCCCCCCCCCAAAAAAAAAGAAAGAAAAAAGGAACACATCTTAGTTTGAGCAGAACAATATGTGGTGCAAGCCAGGGTGCAGGTCAGAATGATTTTCTGACCTTTTTGCTTTTCTTTTTTTAACCATATTGCATACTTTTTCCTGCATTTTTGCGTCTTAATTGAATAATGGTGCACTGAGTACTTGGGATTGGTATTGTAATTGACCCTTCGATACACTACACTACATCAGTGACCCCTCTATACTTTACACTACATCCCTGACCCTTCTATGTCCTATACTACATACCTGACCCCTCTATACCTTACCCTATGTCCCTAACCCCTCTACTATACACTACAGTACATCCCTGACCCAGGGCCGGTGCAAGATCTCTTTGAACCCTAGGCAAAGATTCAGACTAGCGCCCCTTAACTTGCAACCCCCCCCCCCTCACCCACCCACCCCCTGGGGAGCTCTAGGTGGTCACTAGGTGGGCTGGGGTGAATTGCATCATTAGACATATACCATACCTCCCAACTGTCCCGATTTTCGCGGGACAGTCCCGTTTTTTGGGGACTGTCCACTTTTCGTAGGCCACGCCCCCTTTTCGGGAGCGCGCGACGAAGCCGCGCGTGTGTCCCTCTTCAGGTAGGGTAAAAGTTGGGAGGTATGCAGAGAAAAGTGACAAAACTCAAAGAATTTTAAAGTGATAAAGTGTATTGTAAAAAAAGTGTAAAAGGAGGAGGTCGCATAAAGAGAAATCCTTCAGTTTTTTGCTAGATGAATTCAGTGTCGCCCCCCAAGGGCCAGCGCCCCTAGGCAGCTGCCTGAAGCTGCCTAATGGTAGAGCCGGCCCTGCCCTGACCCCTCTTTACCTTACATTACTGTACATCCCTGTACCCTCTATACCTTACACTACATCCCTGACCCCTCTATACCTTACACTACATCACTGATCCCTGTATACCCTACTCCACATCACTACACCATTCACTATATTACTGACTTCTCTATACCTTACACTACATCACTGATCCCTCTACACCCTTTACTACATCAAGTAACCTTATAACCAGGCAGAGTCGGCCTTAGGCATAGGCAAACTAGGCAATTGCCTAGGGCATTTGATATGCCTAGGGGCATCAGCAGCTTCTGCTGATTAAAATGATATGCGGCATGCCTATATTCTGTGTGTAGCATTTCATATGCAGATACAGCCACAGTCGCTCAAGAATATAGGCATGCCACATATCATTTTAATCAGCAGAAGCTGCTTGTGTAGCCAAGCCACAAAGCAGTGCAAATAAGATGCATTTTTCATAAAAAAAAGGTGCCCGACGTTAGCATTGAGACAAGATTTATGAGGACACATTTGTATCCAAGCAGTGGCAGAGATCACAGTGTAAGCAGCAGTGTGAGTGCTGTGTGCATGTGAGTGGGTTGGCTGTGCAATAGTGTTCGGAATATGTGTAAGGAGCATTATGTGTGTCATGTAAAAATGCATTAATAATGTGCAACATATGTGTAAGGGGGCACTATGTGTGTCATTATGTGTATAAGGGCATTAATAATGTGCGGCATATGTGTAACAGGGTACTACTGTATGTGTGTCATTATGTGTATAGGGGCACTAATAATGTGCAGCAAATGTGTAGGGGGCACTATGTGTGTCATTATGTGTATAAGGGCATTAATAATGTGCGGCATATGTGTAAGGGACATTATGTGTAAAAGGGCATTAATAAAGGTTGTTATAATGTGTAAGGTGCATTATGTTTATAAGGACATTAATAATGTGTCTCATATGTGTAAGGGGCATTACTGTGTGAAATTATGTGTATAAATGCATTACTAATGTGTGGCATTATGTATATAAGGTGCTCTACTATGTGGCGTTGTGTATAGAAAGGTCACTACTGTGTTGTCTAATGTCAATGAAGAGCAATACAGTGTGATGTAATGTGAATAAGGGCCTCTACTGTGAGGAGTAACGTTTAAGGTAAAGTAATACTACTGTGGGATGTAATATGAATTATGGACACTATCACATGATCAAATGTGAATAAAGTTGCAGTACTGTGTGGCGTAATTGGAATTGGGGTTACTATTGTGGGGCTATGCCCCTTGCCAGCAAAAAAAACACCCCTTTTTGGACTGTGCGCAAAATGTGCGAACTGTTCCTATTTAAAATATAGGGGGTACAAACCCCAAAATAAGGACTGCTATGGGTGAGGGGTGATGGTGCTGGGAAAGAAGTGCAAGGTCAGAGGCGGAACCAGAGGTTGTGCTAGGGGGCACCAGCCAAAATCTTGCCTAGGGCTCCATATTGGTTAGGGCCGGCTCTGTAACCAGGGACGCAGTGGCGTAAGTTCGTCACAGTTGCCCGGAGGCAAGTTCATAGCAGTTGCCCCCCCCTTATATTTAGATAAATATATGTATGTATGTATGTGTGCGTGTGTGCGTGTGTGCGTGTGCGTGTGTGCGTGTGCGTGTGTGTGTAGTGTTCTGAATTTTTTTTTTTAATATACTGTATATATAGTTACATTTCATTGTCTTTTATTTTAGAACCCACTGACAGCAGACACTTTAATGATGGAGCTATTTGCTCCAGTACAGGAAGCATGAGAATTGTAACTATATGAAGTTATGTGTAATTGTCAGAGAAGTAACTTCATATAGTGAAAAGATAGCGGCAGCCATCAATTAACTTACTTCAATGGTGTCACAGAATTGGGGGAGAAGAGCCCCCCTTCAGAGTAGGAGCCCGGCGGCAGATGACTCCGTTGCCTCCCAGAGTTCTGCCTCTAACCCAACACTATATCACTGACACCTGTGTACCCGACACTATATCACTGACCCCTTTATACCTTACACTATATCACTAACCTCTCTATACCCTACACTACATCACTGAACCCTGTATACCCTCACTATGTCACTGATACCTCCAGGGGCAAATCAGAAAATAATGACAGGGGGTACCATGATAGGGGATGCAGTCAGTGGTAATAGGGGCCCACAGGTTGGGCTATGACTCAGTCTCCATGGTAACGGTAACCATCCGGATGATGCATGCGGAGATGATGCATGCGGAGTGACGTTAACCATACCTGGTGCCTGTGTTCCCTCTGCCCCACTGACATATACCCCAGCTGCTCCCTATCTTTGTCCTCTCCGCCCCCTTCCCCAGCCCCGCCTGCCTGTGCCCTCCCTGACATATACCCCAGCTCCCTCAGTGCATGTGTCCCCTTAGCCTCCAGACATATACACCAGCTCTCCTGGTACCTGTGTCCTCTCTGTCCACCTCCCTGACATATACCACAGCTCACCCTTGCCTGTGTCCTCTCTTCCCCCCTGCCTGACATATGTGTGATACCCGACAGGGACCACTTCGCTTTTAATATGGATTACAGTTGGACGCATAGATGACCATGGCAAAAAGGGGGTTAATGAGCTGAATTCTCTTCAGTGACACCAGCCACAGTTATGACTAGAACACTGGAGGCGTCTAGGACCTCGGGCTGGCCTGCAGTATCAGCAGTGAACAGGAGCCAGAGACTTCAGGGATTGGCTAGAGTGGGACGGGAAGAAGCGGAGGCGGAGTTGCCAGGGCCGAAACTAGGGTTTCTGTCACCCAGGGCAAGACAGTAATTTGGCGACCCCCCCTCCACCGCCCCGTTATACAGAAATACATCCTCCCATACATGTACACACCATCAATAATACACAGTACGGTACATATCTACACAGCCCCTGAATATACACATACTACCAAAATTAACATATATACGTGCCCCTGTATATACACATACCCCAATATACACATACCCCAATATACTGTGATTAAATAACCCCTCCTATACATACAAATGAAGTACGCACCCCGGGTACTCCAGCATACACACACAACACCGGGTTACGCTGCACTGCTCCAGTACACACACACAGGGTTACACTGAACTGCTCCAACACATGCACACACACACACAGGGTTACACTGCACTGCTCCAACACACGTACACACAGGGTTACACTGCACTGCTCCAACACACACACACACACACACACACGGTTACACTGCACTGCTCCAGTACACACAGAGGGTTGCACTGCTCCAGCAGACACAAACTGGGTGACACTGAACTGCTCCAGCACATGCACACACACACACACACAGGGTTACACTGCACTGCTCCAACACACACACACACA
The DNA here is from genome assembly GCF_028390025.1 of Pseudophryne corroboree. NCBI lineage: Eukaryota > Metazoa > Chordata > Amphibia > Anura > Myobatrachidae > Pseudophryne > Pseudophryne corroboree. The sequence goes on along the minus strand of NC_086444.1, from coordinate 264,835,054 downwards.
CACACACACACACAGGGTTACACTGCACTGCTCCAACACACATACCCACAGGGTTACACTGCACTGCTCCAACACACACACACACACACACGGTTACACTGCACTGCTCCAGTACACGCACAGGGTTACACTGCACTGCTCCAGCAGACACACACTGGGTAACACTGAACTGCTCCAGCACATACACACACACACACACACACACACACACACACACACACGGTTACACTGCACTGCTACAACACGTGCACACAAAGGGTTACACTGCACTGCTCCAACACACATACACACAGGGTTACACTGAATTGCTCCAACACACACACACACACACACACACACACACACACACACACAGGGTTACACTGCACTGCTCCAACACATGTACACACAGGGTTACACTGCACTACTCCAACCCACATACACACGGGGTTACACTGAACTGCTCCAGCACACACACTCACACACAGGGTTACACTTAACTGCTCCAACACACATACACACAGGGTTACACTGCACTGCTTCAACATACACACACAGGGTTACACTGCACTGCTTCAACACATGCACACACACATAGGGTTACACTGCACTGCTCCAACACACATACACACACAGGGTTACACTGCACTGCTCCAACACACATACACACAGGGTTACACTGAACTGCTCCAGCACACATAACCACAGGGTTACACTTCACTGCTCCAACACACATACACATACACATAGGGTTACACTGCACTGCTTCAACATACACACACAGGGTTACACTGCACTGCTCCAACACATGCACACACACATAGGGTTACACTGCACTTCTCCAACACACACACACACACACACACACACACACACACACACGGTTACACTGCACTGCTCCAACACACATACACACAGGGTTACACTGAACTGTTCAAGCACACATACACACAGGGTTACACTGCACTGCTTCAACACACACACACACACACACACACACACACACACACACACACACACACACACACACTCAGGGTTACACTGCACTGCTCACACACATTAGGTTAAAGTACACTGCACACACACATATTGTACATATATAGCTGCCCGCCTCTCCCTACCTACTTTTAGTGTTGATCTGCTGTGTCAGTCAGGGCCCCCTCCTCTCCATTTCCAAAGCGCGCTGTCTCAGTCACACACACAGCGCTGGCAGAAGCGACGGCTGTGTTACTTTCCGGGAAGCAGCTCTAGCCTCTACGGAAGCGTCCTGGCGCAGCGGAGCGGGACGGCGCCTCTTCAACCCTGCGCCGTCCTGCACTGGTAGTTCCCGCTTACTGCCTCGCGCCGGCGCCCTCTCCTTTTCCGCACCCAGGTCGCGTGCCCCCCTAGCCCTCCCCCCTAATTGCGTCTCTGGAGTTGCCACCTAAGTTGCGCTGAGGAGATTCCTGAGGTCAAGGAGTACACTGAGGGGACGGAGTAGCTGCTGTGTAAAAAGAGCCGCCTCCTTGACACGGGAAACAGAGCTCAGGAGGCTGCGCTACAAGAGATCGGTGAATGTAGGAGCCGCCGGGAACAGCCACGCTATTAAGGTAATATACCTGATCACGGAGGAGCCTAACGGAGGGAGACTCCAGAGCGGACACAGCAGGTACCATACTATGGGGATTTCTGTGCGCATCACCCACAGTCGGGAATCACAATGGGGAAGCTTGAGATGAGAGGAACAGAGAGAGAGTTGTCCTAGCGTATCTCAGCTACAGTCAATGACAGTCATAGCCACCACCTGTCAGGTGTTAGCTCCTCAGCGTGAGCCAGAGACTGTACCCAGCCCACAGCCTACTTTAGAAACTGAGCGGATAGGGAAACAGTCAAGCCAGGGAGTAGCTGTACAGGAGCCCCGTGAGGGAAGTTATTGCTGCACAATCCTCCCTCCACTCTTAATAAAGAGAGATCTCATATCCTGTCAGCTGTCAGGAGTAACCCTACCGGAGTACAGAGACAAACAAGGTCGGACTGGCCCACAGGGGTACCAAGGAAACCACCGGTAGGCCCCACTGCCTGAGGGCCCACTCCTTCCTCTAGGGATCAGGTTCCAGATTGTGCACTTGTATTATACATGGTAGATATGTTGCATTACAGTGCACTAAACTATTGTGTATTTCAAGCCTATGTGGAGGCTGATCACACCCCTTTTTAGGCTGGCCGCACCCCTAAGTATGGGCCCATATCACTGCATTCCCCCGGTGGGCCCTTCATGCCCCAATCCGACACTGGAGACAAACCCTCCTCTCTCACCATACCGTGTCACATAGAGACTAGCCACGGTGTTCACGTAAGCCACTGATTATATAAGTAGTGGAAAGGGAGAGGCTCACCTCAGTTAAGGAGAACCATTTCCGTCAGTTAAAACTAAGCCGCTTCACTAAAGTAACTACTTGACTGTATCTTATACCGTTGAACGCAATTGCTTTATTTACTGCTCTTTCAAACGACAGCACTTCTGTTATGGGCCCTCATTCCGAGTTGATCGCTAGCTACTGTTGTTCGCTGCGTAGTGATTAGTTAAAAAAACAGCAAAACTAATGCACCGCAATGCGCACACGCGGCGTACGGGTACAAACAGCATCGTGGTTTTGCACAGGTTCTAGCAACGCTTTCAGTTGCACTGGCGAACGCAGGGAGATTGACAGGAAATGGGAGTTTCTAGGTGTCAACTGTTTTCTGGGAGTGTTTGGAAAAACGCAGGCGTGGCCAGGCATTTGCTGGGTGGGTATCTGACGTCATTACCGTGTCATTCGTTGCAGCAATCATCGCACAGAATAAGTAACTACAGGGCTGGTCTTGTTCTGCACAAAATGTGTTTGCTGCCACTCGGCTGCCACTTGCTACCTTCTGCAAGCTTGCTACCCAGCAGATAACTGAACTGCATTATTCTGTCCCCTCCCCTGCTTTAACCCATTCTCAGATGCTCGCATAGAAAAATACTGAACAGCATGCTGCATGGCTACAGTGAAAGTATTCGCAGCGCTTCATTTTTTCCACATTTTGTTATGTGAAAGCCTTATTCCAAAATTGGATAAATTAATTTTTTCCGTCAAAATTCTACGCACAATGGGGATCATTCCGAGTTGTTCGCTAGCTGCTTTCATTCGCTACGCAGCGATCAGGCAAAAAAAAGGCACTTATGCGCATGCGTATGCGCACGTGCGTCATACTATTACAACGAACTATGTAGTTTCACACAAGATCTAGCAAATCTTTTCAGTCGCACTATTGGCCGCAAAGTGATTGACAGGAAGAGGGCGTTTCTGGGTGTCAACTGACCGTTTTCAGGGAGTGTTCGAAAAAACACAGGCGTGTCAGGAAAAATGCAGGCATGGCAGGGCGTGTTCGTGATGTCAAAACAGGAACTGAACAGTCTGAAGAGCTCACAAGCGCTAAGTAGGTCTGAAGCTACTCTAAAACTGCACAAAATTATTTTGTAGCCACTCTGCGATCCTTTCGTTCGCACTTCTGCTAAGCTAAAATAAACTCCCAGTGGGAGGCGGCATAGCGTTTGCACGGCTGCTAAAAACTGCTAGCGAGCGAACAACTCGAAATGACCACCAATACCCCATAATGACAACGTGAAAAAAGTTTTTTTGAGACGTTTGCAAATTTATAAAAAATAAAAACTAAGAAATCACATGTACATAAGTATTCACAGCCTTTGCTCAATAGTTTGTTGATGCACCTTTGGCAGCAATCATAGCCTCAAGTCTTTTTGAATATGATGCCACAAGCTTGGTACACCTATCATTGGGCAGTTTCACCCATTCCTCTTTGCAGCACCTCTCAAGCTCCATCAGGTTGGATGGAAAGCGTCGGTGCACAGCCATTTTCAGATCTCTCCAGATGTTCAGTCGGATTCAAGTCTGGGCTCTGGCTGGTCCACTCAAGGGCATTCACAGAGTTGTCCTGAAGCCAGTCCTTTGATATCTTGGCTGTGTGCTTAGGGTCATTGTCCTGCTGAAAGATGAATCGTTGCCTCAGTCTGAGGTCAAGAGTGCTCTGGAGCAGGTTTTCATCCAGGATGTCAAATGAAGGGAACTTGGCCTAGGAAATACTATTTGTACATGGACAGGTAATTAGCTGGATAACAGGGTACAATGAGTAGTGGTCAACTGGATGTTCTCCAGCTGGGCACCAGTAGTCAGCGAAATACCACAAGGGTCCGTACTTGGGGGGCAATTCCAAGTTGATCGCAGCAGGAATTTTGTTAGCAGTTGGGCAAAACCATGTGCTCTGCAGGGGAGGCAGATATAACAAGGGGAGTCAGAACATTTATAGGTTGGGGGGGCAAGATAGATCCTCATTTTGGCGCCCCTGGGGGCGGAGCCAACAGGGAGGAAGAGGCGATACTATGCGGATGAAAAGGAGGCTGCACCACGGTGGGGAGGAGGCCGCACCATGTAGATGGAGGCCGGGAGTCCCACTGACGGAGGTGCTGCGATGGGGAAAGGAGGAGCATGTGACTGCAGCATTGCGCTGGCAAGCACCATTATGTAGGTGAGGCTGGCCCCCAGGACCTCAGGGGAGCAGGCAAGGTCTGCAACAGAAATATTGGGGCCCAGTACGCAGATATCTCTGGGCCCCCTTCCCCATCTCGACCCCATACATCCCCATTCACTGCCAATACAATTTCCCTTAGGGGAGCAGGAGAGACAGGGGAGTAAGAGAGAAACAAAGAGGGTGTCGGCAAGAGAGAGAGAGAGGAGCAAGAGAGAGTGTCAGGGAGAGAGGTGCAAGAGGAGAGAGAGTGTTAGGGAGAGCGAGCATACGTGCACGCAGGGAGGTTCTGAGTACTTAAAAAAAAACATGCCACCAATCATGGCATGTAGGGGGACTCCTCTCAGGCTGATCTCCCGTGGTGGAGCTGAGAGGTGAGAGCCTGGTGCATGGTAGTGGTGCAGTCTTCCGTATCTTCACTCCCTTCCACAGCACTGACTTCAGAGCAGCAAGGTGATGTGTCCATGGCAGGGGCAGGTGGGCACCGGTATTTAATAATGAATTAAGCTCTCCTTGACCAGCATGAGTGCAGGGACCGTGGCGGGGGCAGGGGTGATAGTGAGGAATGATCATGGTGCCAGCCTGTGTACTGTCTATGTGGTGGTTGCGGTGCCTGTGTGCTGTCAGTTCCTGGAGGGGAGGGTGGGGGTCTTGGTGCCTGTGCTGCCGGTCTAGCGAGACCATATTATTATTTCTTTTACATATATTATATATATATATATATATATATATATATATATATACTGTAATATACGATATAGATATATATATAATATGAGGCATATGTATGAGCCGAAATTCACATTATAGCACACAGTATGAGCCGAAATTTACATTATAGCACACGATATGAGCCGAAATTCACATTATACCACACGGTATGAGCCGAAATGCACATTATAGCACATGGTATGAGCCGAAATTCACATTATACCACACAGAATGAGCTGAAATTCACATGGTATGAGCCAAAATTCACATGGTATGAGCAAAAATTCACATTATAGCACACAGTATGAGCTGAACTTCACATTATAGCACACGGTATGAACCGAAATTCGCAATACACCACATGGTATGAGCCGAAATTCATATTATAGCACATGGTATGAGCCGAAATTCACATTATAGCACATGGTATGAGACGAAATTCACATTATAGCACACGGTATGAGCCGAAATTCGCATTACACCACACGGTATGAACCGAAATTCACGTTATAGCACATGGTATGAGCCGAAATTCACATTATAGCACATGGTATGAGCCGAAATTCACATTATAGCACACAGTATGAACCGAAATTCACATTATATCACACAGAAAGAGCTGAAATTCACATTATAGCACACTGAAAGAGCTGAAATTCACATTATAGCACATGGTATGAGCCGAAATTCACATTATAGCACACGGTATGAGCCAAAATTCGCATTACACCACACGGTATGAGCCGAAATTCACGTTATAGCACATGGTATGAGCCGAAATTCACATTATAGCACATTGTATGAGCCGAAATTCACATTATAGCACACAGTATGAGCCGAAATTCACATTATAGCACACAGTATGAGCCGAAATTCACATTATAGCACACAGTATGAGCCGAAATTCACGTTACACCACACAGAATGAGCCAAAATTCACGTTACACCACACAGAATGAGCCAAAATTCACATTATACCACACAGAATGAGCCGAAATTCACATTATACCACACAGAATGAGCCGAAAATTTACATTATAGCACACACAATGAGCCAAAATTCACATTTCAGGGAGAATGACAGCAGGGACATAGGTACAGGGAGAGGGGGGTGTAGTATGGTATGCCAGTGGCCAGGCTCCCAGCGGCCAGCATACTGGCGCCGGAATCCCGACCGCCGTCATACCGACAGCTGGGCGAGCGCAAATGAGCCCCTTGCGGGCACGGTGACACGCTACGCTATTTATTCTCCCTCCAGGGGGTTCGTGGACCCCCAAGAGGGAGAAAAGGAATTGGGATTCCAGCGCCGGTATACTGTGCACTGGACTGGGATTCCAACAGCAGAGAACCTACATACCATCCGGGAGAGGGACAGGGAGAGTGACAGAGGGTCAGGGAGAGTGACAGAGGGAGCGGGACATAGGGACAGTGAGAGTGACAGAGGGACAAGGAGAGTGACAGAGGGACAGGGAGAGAGGGTTTGGAGAGTGACCGTAGGGACAAAGGGAGAGAGGAATGCAGCACAGTAAAATTATCTATTGAGCAGCGGCGATGCGGAGGAGGCTGTGGTCTGCAGTGCGGTGGATGAGGAGTCTGTGGTCGGTGCGTGGCAGTGGAGGCTGTGGGCGTTGGAGATGATGCGGAGGAGGAGGCTGTGGGAGTTGGCGGAGGTGCAGAGGAGACAGAGGGCGGCGGTGATGCAGCGGAGGAGGCAGAGGGCGGCGACGGTGCTAGAGAGGAGGTGGCTGAGGTCGGCGACCTTTGGTGCTTTTCCTATGACCGCCACTACTATTTCAAATCTGCCACGGACTGGCAGCCAGTCAGGAGCGGCTGCACGGCTGATCTTGATTGGCTGCCAGTTCGAAAGAGGTCTGTGACATGCGGATGCGGTGGCTTGGATCTACTTCAGTCAGTTCTGCCCACTTTGAGCACTGTAATATATATATATATATATATATATATATATATATATATATATATATATATATATATATATATTTATTTATTTTGATTTTTTTTTATATGATGTACATATATGGACCCCCCCCCTCTTACAAATCCTGCACTTGCCAGAGGGGGAGAGAGAGGGAGTGGGAGCGGGCGGGAGATACTCTTACCTGACAGACACAACCAAGTCCCCAGCCACAGGTCTGTAATCAAAGGCAGGCACTTCTCGGCATTAGGCCACGCCCCCTCACCACCCGCGAATCGCGGCACTTTTCTGGGGCCGTGAACCAGCCCTGGTAAGGGGAGGGGGGGAGTGGGCGGTGGCCAGCCCCATTGAACTGGGTCGAGGAGGGTCTGCACACAGGCGCATCCTGCCGCTGCTGCTCAGTCCCTGCACGGAGGTTGTGATGTGCGGTCTTTCAGCTGACCGCACATCACTCCTCCTGTATATCGGCAGTGGCACCTCTCATATTTTTTTGGGGGGGGAGCTGCCCCCTTGCCCCCCCCAGTTCCGACGCCTCTCTGGATATAACATGTGCAGAAAGAGTTAGATTTGGGTGGGTTATTTTGTTTCTGTGCAGGGTAAATACTGGCTGCTTTATTTTTACACTGCAAATTAGATTGCAGATTGAACACACCCCACCCAAATCTAACTCTCTCTGCACATGTTACATCTGCCTCCCTTGCAGTGCACATGGTTTTGCCCAACTGCTAAAAAATTCCTGCTGCGATCAACTTGGAATTACCTCCATGGCCCGCTACTGTTCAATATATTTATTAACGATCTAGGACTAGGCCTGGGAAGCACAGTGTCAATCTTTACACAGGGGCGGATCCAGAAGAAAATGATAGGGGGGGCACCATGGAAGGGGCAAGTGTATTTGCGTGCGGCTTCGGTGCATGCGCTTCCAGAAATGGGGTATGTCCCCACTACAAGGGGCAGCGTGTGAGGGGCAGGGGGCAGCGTGTGAGGGGCAGCACGTGAGGTGCAGGGGGCAGCGTGTGAGGGGTAGGGTGAAGGGGGCAGTGTGTGAGAGGCAGGGTGCAGGGGGAAGCGTGTGAGGGGCAGGGGGCAGTGTGAGAGGGTCAGGGTGCAGGGGGCAGCGTGTGAGGGGCAGGGTGTGAGGGGCAGGGGGCAGCATGTTAGGTGCAGGGGGAAGGGAGAGGGACAGTGTATAGGGGGCAGTGTGTGAGAGGCAGGCTGCAGGGGGAAGCTTGTGAGGGGCAGGGGGCAGCGTGTGAGGAGCAGGGGGCAGGGTGTGAGGGGCAGGGGGCAGCGTGTGAGGTGCAGGGGGCAGCATGTTAGGGGCAGGGTGCAGGAGGCAGTGTGTGAGGGGCAGGGGCCAGGAGGAAGCGTGTGAGGGGCAGGGTGTGGGGGCAGTGTGTGAGAGGCAGGGTGCAGTGTGTGAGGGGCAGGGGGCAGTGTGTGTCAGTGTGGGGTTGAAGAGAACTCTCATATGTGGGCTGCTGCCAGGGTAGTGAGTAGTGAGCTGATCACAGGGGCTGCCTCTCAGCATCAAAGCTGGCAAGCCCCCCTCCTGCTTACCTAAGCCTGCTTCCTGGCACAAGTGTCCAGGCTCAGCAGCTGAGGTCGGAAGCTGTTTCTCAGCCATCATACCCGCCACAGTCCCGCACTCCGTAGCAGCTCCGGTCTTCAATGAGGCAACGTGGTAGGTTGGACTAGTACCAGAAGGAAGGATGTCGTCCACTATGTAAATACTCCAGCCGCAGCAGCGCAGTGAGAGGTTGCTAGCCTGGATATGTGGGATGCCCGGCCCCTCACTGCTCTGGCTGCGGCTGGAGTATTTGCATAGTGGGCGGGCGGCAGAGGCGGATTTAGATCTCATGGGGCCCTAAGCAAGATACCGATTTGGGGCCCCCTACCTCAAAAAATTCACATTATGCCACATGGTATGAACAGAACTTCAAAATATGCCTCATAGTACGAGCTGAACTTCATGTTACGCCACACAATATGAGCCGAACTTCATGTTACACCACACAGTACGAGCCGAAATTCACCTTATGCCACACAGTATGAGCCAAAATTCAAGTTACGCCACACAGTATGAGCCTCCCCATTGTGTCTCTGAGCCACACCATTCTCTCCCCTCCCCCGTCATCTCTCAGCCACATCATCATCTCCCTCGTGAGGCCAACAATCAGCGTGTGTGGGGGGAAGGATGGGTGCCTGCCAGGACGGTGCTGCTGGAGGTGAGGCCAACACTGGCAGGCACACTGCCAGTGACGTCTTAGTGGTTACTGATTCATTCACCACACACCAAGTGCCGATTGCCCCCCCCCCCCCCCCCGGCAGGCACATACTACCATATACTACATATAGACCGGATCGCACCCCCTTAGTGCCCGCCGCCGCAGCAGCCGCACACACGTTAAAGGTAGCTGGCACAGGCTGGCAGCCGCGATACAGCAAACAGCATACTCATTGTGACAGGCTGATATACACAGTGAGTCACTGTCTCCGTCCTGCTGCTGCTGCCTCTGCGGCTCTGCCTGCTTCGATCGGCGCCTCTGTCTCCTCTCTGTGTGGCCGCTGGGGAGCCTGGGCTGGCTGGAAGTGAAATCCAGTCCACGCGGTCCAGGGTCCATCACTACGCGCTGCCTGACTCCTTAGCCTGTCCTGCAGCCCGCTCCGTCTCCCGGCCTCCATGCACTGCTGCCTGCTGGTCACATACATTGCAGCAGGAGAGGAGGAGGGAGGGAGGGCTGCACTCACTGTGGGCGTGAGCCGGCTCTGGTCCCAGCGGCAGCTGTCAAATCACAGCCTGCTGGGGCCGGGCCGGCACAAATGAAAAAAAACATCCTCTGCCACTGAGCGCAATCCGAGGCCGCGGCCGGGGCCCCTTAGACTTAACGGGCCACAAACAGGGGCGGATTGGGAACTAAAAGTGGCCCTGGAAAAATTTCATGAACTGGCCTCATGTGGGCGGCACCAAATCAATGATAGGCGGAACCAACACCAAAGTGGGCGGGATTCGTACACAGGGCCATAACTAGAGGGGTGTCATACGTGCCGCCGTGAAGGATCCTGAGGGCAGCAAATATTGTGTGTGTGTGTGTGTGTGTATATATATATATATATATATATATATATATATATATGTAGGAGATGTGCGCCGGACAGGCCCATACACACTACAAGATATTTTCCATAGATATGAGTGATAACGACGGTTGTGAACGATCAAATCGTTCAGATCGTTCTAGTGTGTACACAGCAAACGATGAACGCGCCCATGGTCGTTAGAAGCAGATTGTCAGTCGTCCATGCATACAGCTCAATTTCCTCAATCCCAGCAGAGCAGATCATTCGTTGATCAAATCGTTTGTAAAAAAGCTCAGTGTGTATCAATCTCGTTTGTCAGGGAGTTCAAGGGAAATTGCTCTTCTTCCACATTGTTCATCTTTCACATCTTTCAAGTCTTTTAGTGTGTATGGGCTTTAAGTGACAGAGCAGAGGCACAAATTCACTGCAAATTACATCGCACAGTAGTGTCCGTTATTCACATTACACCACACAATAGTACTCCTTAATCCTTATACACGTTACGTCAGACAACAGAGCCCTTATACACGTTACGTCAGACAACAGAGCCCTTATACATGTTACGCAAGAGAGCAGAGCCCTTATACACGTTACGCAAGACATCAGAGCCCTTATACACATTATGACAGACAGCAGAACCCTAGTACACATTACGCCAGACAGCAGAGCCCTAGTACATGTTACACCAGACAGCAGAGCCCTTATACACGTTACATCACAGCAGAGCCTTTATACATGTTACACCAGATAGCAGAGCCCTTATACATGTTACATCACAGCAGAGCCCTTATACATGTTACACCAGATAGCAGAGCCCTTATACACATTACACCACACAGCAGAGCCCTTATACATGTTACACCAGATAGCAGAGCCCTTATACACGTTACATCACAGCAGAGCCCTTATACATGTTACACCAGATAGCAGAGCCCTTATACTCGTTACACCAGACAGCAGAGCCCTTATACACGTTACATCACAGCAGAGCCCTTATACATGTTACACCAGATAGCAGAGCCCTTATACACATTACGCCACACAGCAGAGCCCTTATACACATTTCACTAGACAGCAGAGCCCTTAAACACATTACACCACATAAAAGAGCCCTTATACATATTATGCCAATCAGCAGTAACCACACTATAACACATAAACGACACTCAGTTTAAATGTATATAGCTCCATTTGGAAGAAGTAACTGGAGCCGTGCTGTCACTGTATAGAAAAGAAGGTGCTGCAATTGTCCCTACCTTTACCTATTAGCGGTGCCAGGATCCGAATGGTGTGGGCAATGTGATTTCTCCCTTAGGGCTGCAGAGTGCGGAAAGCCCCAAGCAGACAGCGATGTCCAGCTGTGTTGGTCATGGCTCTCCTGTAGCCCAGTCTCCTGTTCAGTCTTCTCCCCCGACAGGTACTAGGAGTGTGTGGAGCCTACACTGCAGCGTTAATATGCTTAGTCAACAGTATACAGAGACTTCACCGGTGGCACTTCAAATGTGGTGCGGGCCTTCAGCCAATTGGATGCTAGCTTGCGGAGCAGCAGCCAATCAGGAGTGGCTGCTCCTGATTGGTTGCCGGTCCACGAACATTGATTAGCTGGCGGATGGTGCTACTTTTGAAGTGCCACCGGTGATGTCTCTATCTCTATGGCTGCCCGCCAAGTAAATGGGCAGCACCGTGCATATCACTGTCACCCGCCCCCATCCCCCTGTCATCTCCCATTACTCCAACCCTGAAATGGAAGGCATTAGGGTGTGCCTGTGCACACAATGCACACCCCATGTGCACTCCTATGGTCCTGGGTGCAGCTAATGGGAAGGGGGTTGTGAGGGGAGAGAATACAGAGGAGGGTAGCCTGTGTATACAGGGCTGCCATCAGAAATTATGGGGCCAGCGACTGACAAAATAGACAGGGCGCCCTGTTGTCAGCCCAGGTAGCAAAACATACCCCACCGTACTGATGTACCATCCCAGTATTTCCTATGGATGTTAGAGAAAGGGCAAATCACGCTGTGATATCAAACACTGGGCTCAATGTCAGAACATGGGAGACCTGGCATGGGCTAGCAGTTTTACTATCCACGTGGACATCTATGGGGAGTAATAATCTGTGGTGAGCAGAGAGAGCCCACGAGGGGACATGTTTTAATGTTCTGAACAGGCTTAATTATGTTTTGAAGCAGTTTAGTTATGCTAATCTAGGGGGTCCCATGTTCTGTACCTGAACCCAAACACTGTCCTACCACACAGCGTATTCAGTGACCGCACACTACTGCGATGTCAACCAGCGTCAAGCAGAGTGAAAATTTCCTTTGTACCCCCTCTACAGAAAATGTTACATATCTCCATGTAAGCATAATGATATGTGGCACAACACATGGCACATATCAAATCTCTAACCTTTTGCCTTTTCTACCCAGATTGTGTACTTTTTCCAGCATTTTGAATCTTAATTCAATAACAGTGTGCTAAATACTTGGGATTAGTATTTTTACTGCCCCCCCCCCCCCCCTTTACACTACATAAGGGAACTTTCTATACCCTCCACCACTACATTACTGACCCTTCTACACACTACACTACAATACTGACCCCTCTATACCTTACATTACAGCTGCCACTAGTACTGCCCATCAAAAACATTGATAAATGATTGCCATAGTGTGCTCCAACGCAGGTATTATAGTAAATTACCACCTCTGTTGTGGATCACGGCATCCATCATGTAACCCCACCACCAACACCTATCCCCATTATATCCCAGACCACACGCAACCATTCAGGCATGGTGGAATTTGTTGCTGTAAAGCAGAGGCACAACCAGCTCCAGCATTTCTGGACTTGTGTGATGCCACTATGTTATTATCACAATGCTTACATAGGACAAAGGCTCATTGCAACAGTACATCACACAATGTCACCTGCAATAGGGGTGTCACTATATGCACCCAATACTACAGAAATAAAAAAAAAAGGCCCCCATTGTGTCTGTACCCCCATACATAGGAGCGGGGACTCACCCTGCTGCTGCTGTACAGATGATGGAACTTGTAAGTAAACGTCGCTGTCTGTTGCATGTAGCAGCAGTGAGTTCCTCCTATACAGCATTCTCTCAGTGCTGCTCCAATTCAGTGTGGAAGCAGCCAGGAGGAATGAAGATCTCCCGCCGAACCGATTTCAACTTACACTGAAGTCAGAACGCGGCGGCGGTTGATGGAAACACGCTAGATGCCGAGGTGCGGGGCTCCTCTCCCTCTCTTTACTCTGCTCCTCCCTTTACTCTGCTCCTCCCAGAGTACATGGTCGGTGCATGAGAGAAGTCAGGCATGAGGTTCTCACTTGGGAGACTGAGCAGCACTAAAGCCGTGGACTCTGCTGTTACTGATCGGACCGGGCAGCTGGAGTTGCAGACAGGAAAAGGCGTAGGCTGCCTTGAAAATTACTAGCACAACCGCAACACTGCAGGTAGAAAACAGATCCCCCATACCAGCACCAACCGTGAGCCAATCGCAGCTCACGGACCGGCAACTAATCAAGGTGGCCACTCGGATTGGCTGTGGATCTGTGAGATGCGATTGACTTACGGTCGACTCCAGCTTTAAAATGATGCCGCTGACTGATGGTCCACAATCTGCTGCGGAGCCCCATCTCTGTTCGGGCTCGGGACAGAAATCCCTGCAGTCCCTCTTTGATGTCAGCCCTGTTTGTGTGTGTGTGTGAGGGGGGGGGGGGGCACGGTTGCTGCAAATGAAGGGAGGGTGGTTTAGGGCTCTGAGGGGAGAGATACAGGAGAGGGTAGCCTATGGTGGGAGGGGGGGTGGTCATGGGCGCTGCGAATGGGGGGAGGGGTGGGTTTGGTGCTCTGAGGGGAGAGATACAGGAGAGGATAGCCATTGGGGGGTGGGGGGTTAGTGGGTGCCGCGAATGGGAGAAGGGGTGATTTGGGGCTCTGAAGGAAGAGGCACAGTAAAGGGTAGCCTGTGGGGGTCGTGGGTGCCGCAAATTGGGGAAGGGGTGGTCGGGGTCTCTGAAGGGAGAAATACCAAAAAGGGTAGCCTGTGCGGAGGAGGGGTGGTGGGAGGGGGGTGCTGCGAATGGGGGGCACTGAGGGAAGAGATACAAGAGAGGATAGCCTGTGGAGGGAGTGGGGGGCCGTGGGTGCCGCTAATGAGGGGAGGGGTGGTTTGGGTCTCTGAAGGGAGTGATACAGGAGAGGGTAGCCTGTGGGGGAGGGGGGGTTGTGGGTGCCACGAATGGGGCGAGAGGTGGGTTTTGAACTCTGAGGGGAGAGATACAGGAGAGGGTAGCCTGTGGGGGAGGGGGGATGTAGTGGGTGCCGCGAATGGGGGGAGGGGTGGTTTTGGGCTCTGAAGGGAGAGCTACAGGAAAGGGTCACCTGTGGGGGGAAGGGGGGGGGGTCGCGGGTGCCGCGAATGGGGGTGGTGGTTTTGGGCTCTGAAGGGAGAGCTACAGGAGAGGGTCACCTGTGGGGGAATGGGGGGAGTCGCGGGTACCGAGAATGGGGGGGAGGGGTGGTTTTGGGCTCTGAAGGGAGAGCTACAGTAAAGGGTCACCTGTGGGGGGAGGGGGTGCCGCGAATGGGGGGAATGGTTTTGGGCTCTAAAGGGAGAGCTACAGGAGATGATCACCTGTGGGGGGAGGGGGGGTCACGGATGCCGCAAATTATGGGGGAGGGGTGGTTTTGGGCTCTGAAGGGAGAGCGACAGGAGAGGGTCACCTGTGCGGGGAGGGGGGGTCGTGGGTGCCGCGAATGGGGGGGGGAGAGGTGGTATTGGGCTCTGAAGGGAGAGCTACAGGAGAGGGTCACCTGTGGGGGGATGGGGGGTCGCGGGTGCCGCAATTGGGGGGGGAGTGGTGGTTTTAGGCTCTGAAGGGAGAGCTACAGGAGAGGGTCACCTGTTTGGGGTTAAGGGGGGTCGCGGGTGCCGCGAATGGGGGTGGTGGTAGTTTTGGGCTCTGAAGGGAGAGCTACAGGAGAGGTTCACATGTGGGGGGGATGGGGGGGGTCGTGGGTGCTGCAAATGGGGGGAGGGGTGGTTTTGGGCTCTGAAGGGAGAGCTACAGGAGAGGGTCACCTGTGGGGGGATGGGGGGGTCACGGGTGCCGCGAATGGGGGGGAGGGGTTGGTTTTGGGCTCTGAAGGGAGAGCTACAGGAAAGGGTCACCTGTGGGGGGAGGAGGGGAGTCGCGGGTGCCGCAAATGGGGGGGGGGTTTGCGGCTCCGAGGGGAGAGATACCGTTGAGGTTAGCCTGTGGATGGAGGGGAGGCCGTGGGTGCCGTGAATGGGGAGGGGGTTTGGACTTTGGAGCAGTGTGAAGGGAACCTGTGGGATAGGGTGTCGCGGAGCTTTTGGTACAGTGGGAGGGAGGGAAGAGAGCAGAGCAGGAGAATCGAGGGTGGAGAGGGGAGGAGACAAGCAGGCCTGGACTGTAGTGACAGGAAGGAGAGAGAGCGGCCACTCACTGCAGTGCATGGCCATGTGTCAGTCTCTGCTGCGCTGTTCTGTCTGGGCGGGTGCCGGCCGGGGACTGGAGGAGCTCTGTCTCACGGCTGCAGAAGCACTGAGCTCCTCCAAGCTGCTGTCTGTCTCTGATATGTCCTGACGGGCTGCCTATGCCTGTCTGGGATTTTAGCAAATGTCACTCACGTGCCACTGGGGGCGGGGTCTCATACTGCATTTGGCCTCACAATCCTGCTGGCCTCCCGGGGAACTCCCCGGTGACTTTAATGGCCAATTCGGCCCTGGCCACAAATGACAGGGGGGGCACGGGCCCGAGTGCCCCCCCCCCCCCCTGGATCCGCCACTGTCTTTACAGATAATACTAAACTGTGCAAGGTAATTAATTCAGAAGGCGATGTGGAGTAGCTACAGAATGACTTAGTTAAACTTGAAACCTGGGCGTCTAAATGGGGAATGAGGTTCATTATTGAAAAATGAAAGTTATGCACTTTAGGATTAAAAACAAACTTGCATCCTACACACTTAATGGGGGAAATATAGGGGGTAACAGTAGTGGAAAAAGATTTGGGGGTGCTCCTAGATAATAGGCTTAATAACAGTACACAATGTCAAAATGCAGCAAAGAAGGCAAGTAAAGTCCTTGCATGCTTAAAACGGGGTATTGAGACAAGGGACGAGTATGTAATCCTGTCTCTGCATAAATCATTGGTACGTTCACACCTGGAATATTGTGTTCAATTTTGGACACCATATTATAAAAAAGATATCGGGTAGCTCGAAAGAGTTCAAAGGCGAGCTACAGTACTAAACTGATTAAAGGGTTAGAGACACTGGAGTATGAGGAAAGGCTTACTAGGTTAAATATGTATTCACTTGAAAATAGGAGACTAAGAGGTGACATTATTAATATTTTCAAATATGTAAAGGGTCAATACAAAGAGTTAGCAGGGGATTTGTTTATTAATAGAACTCTGTATAGGGCACGTGGGCACTCACTGAGGCTAGAGGAGAGTAAATTCCGTTCAAAACATAGGAAAGGGTTCTTCACCGTAAAGGCAATAAGGATTTGGAACTCCTTGCTGGAGAAGGTAATAATGGCGGACTCTGTAAATGCATTTAAAAACGGATTGGATAGTTTTCTAGCTGAAAAAAGTATCCAAGGATATAGCATTTAATATACTGACATTAACTATATGGGAGTGATATGAAATATAGTTGTTAATTGGTACGAAATCATTACTTCAGCAGGTGCATTATAATTAGTGATGAGCGGGTTCGGTTTCTCGGAAACCGAACCCCCCCGAACTTCACGCTTTTTACACGGGTCCGAGGCAGACTCGGATCTTCCCGCCTTGCTCGGTTAACCCGAGCGCGCCCGAACGTCATCATCCCGCTGTCGGATTCTCGCAAGGCTCGGATTCTATCGCGAGACTCGGATTCTATATAAGGAGCCGCGCGTCGCCGCCATTTTCACACGTGCATTGAGATTGATAGGGAGAGGACGTGGCTGGCGTCCTCTCCGTTTAGAGTAGACTAGAGAGTAGTAGAGACACTTGATTTACTAATTTTGGGGAGCATATTAGGAGTACTACTTGCTGATAGTGTGACCAGTGACCACCAGTTTAATTAATCCGTTCTCTGCCTGAAAAAAAAACGATACACAGTGTGACACAGTCACATACCATATCTGTGCTCAGCCTCAGTGTGCCCTCAGTGTGCTGCATCATCTATGTAATACTGTATATCTGACTGTGCTGAGTGCTCACTGCTCACACAGCTTAATTGTGGGGGAGACTGGGGAGCAGTTATAGCAGGAGTACATATTTTAACAGTGCACACTTTTGCTGCCAGAGTGCCACTGCCAGTGTGACTGACCAGTGACCACTGACCACCAGTATATTGTGATTGTCTGCCTGAAAAAGTTAAACACTCGTCGTGTGGTGTTTTTATTCTATAAACGCATTCTGCTGACAGTGTCCAGCAGGTCCGTCATTATATAATATATACCTGTCCGGCTGCAGTAGTGATATATATATATTTTTTATATCATTATCATCCAGTCTATATTAGCACTGCAGCAGACGCAGTACGGTAGTCCACGGCTGTAGCTACCTCTGTGTCGGCAGTCGCTCGTCCATCCATAATTGTATACCACCTACCCGTGGTGTTTTTTTTTTTTTTCTATCTTCTTGATACTAGTAGCTTACTTTAGGAGTCTGCAGTGCTAAGCTGACAGTGTCCAGCAGGTCCGTCATTATATAATATATACCTGTCCGGCTGCAGTAGTGATATATATATATTTTTTATATCATTATCATCCAGTCTATATTAGCAGCAGACGCAGTATGGTAGTCCACGGCTGTAGCTACCTCTGTGTCGGCAGTCGCTCGTCCATCCATAATTGTATACCACCTACCCGTGGTGGTTTTTTTTTCTCTATCTTCTTGATACTAGTAGCTTACTTTAGGAGTCTGCAGTGCTGAGCTGACAGTGTCCAGCAGGTCGTCATTATATAATATATACCTGTCCGGCTGCAGTAGTGATATATATATATTTTATATCTCATTATCATCCAGTCTATATTAGCAGCAGACGCAGTACGGTAGTCCACGGCTGTAGCTACCTCTCTGTCGGCAGTCGCTCGTCCATCCATAATTGTATACCACCTACCCGTGGTGTTTTTTTTTTTTTCTATCTTCTTGATACTAGTAGCTTACTTTAGGAGTTTGCAGTGCTGAGCTGACAGTGTCCAGCAGGTCCGTCATTATATAATATATACCTGTCCGGCTGCAGTAGTGATATATATATATTTTTTATATCATTATCATCCAGTCTATATTAGCAGCAGACGCAGTACGGTAGTCCACGGCTGTAGCTACCTCTGTGTCGGTAGTCGCTCGTCCATCCATAATTGTATACCACCTACCTGTGGTGTTTTTTTTTTTTTTTCTATCTTCTTGATACTACTAGTAGCTTACTTTAGGAGTCTGCAGTGCTGAGCTGACAGTGTCCAGCAGGTCCGTCATTATATAATATATACCTGTCCGGCTGCAGTAGTGATATATATATATATATTTTATATCTCATTATCATCCAGTCTATATTAGCAGCAGACGCAGTACGGTAGTCCACGGCTATAGCTACCTCTGTGTCGGCAGTCGCTCGTCCATCCATAATTGTATACCACCTACCCGTGGTGTTTTTTTTTTCTATCTTCTTGATACTAGTAGCTTACTTTAGGAGTCTGCAGTGCTGAGCTGACAGTGTCCAGCAGGTCCGTCATTATATAATATATACCTGTCCGGCTGCAGTAGTGATATATATATATATTTTTTTTATATCATTATCATCCAGTCTATATTAGCAGCAGACGCAGTACGGTAGTCCACAGCTGTAGCTACCTCTGAGTCGGCAGTCGCTCGTCCATCCATAATTGTATACCACCTACCTGTGGTGTTTTTTTTTTTTTTTTCTATCTTCTTGATACTACTAGTAGCTTACTTTAGGAGTCTGCAGTGCTGAGCTGACAGTGTCCAGCAGGTCCGTCATTATATAATATATACCTGTCCGGCTGCAGTAGTGATATATATATATTTTATATCTCATTATCATCCAGTCTATATTAGCAGCAGACGCAGTACGGTAGTCCACGGCTATAGCTACCTCTGTGTCGGCAGTCGCTCGTCCATCCATAATTGTATACCACCTACCTGTGGTGTTTTTTTTTTCTATCTTCTTGATACTAGTAGCTTACTTTAGGAGTCTGCAGTGCTGAGCTGACAGTGTCCAGCAGGTCCGTCATTATATAATATATACCTGTCTGGCTGCAGTAGTGATATATATATATATTTTTTATATCATTATCATCCAGTCTATATTAGCAGCAGACGCAGTACGGTAGTCCACGGCTGTAGCTACCTCTGTGTCGGCAGTCGCTCGTCCATCCATAATTGTATACCACCTACCTGTGGTGGGTTTTTTTTTTTTCTATCTTCTTGATACTAGTAGCTTACTTTAGGAGTCTGCAGTGCTGAGCTGACAGTGTCCAGCAGGTCCGTCATTATATAATATATACCTGTCCGGCTGCAGTAGATATATATATATATTTTTTATATCATTATCATCCAGTCTATATTAGCAGCAGACGCAGTACGGTAGTCCACGGCTGTAGCTACCTCTGTGTCGGTAGTCGCTCGTCCATCCATAATTGTATACCACCTACCTGTGGTGTTTTTTTTTTTTTTTCTATCTTCTTGATACTACTAGTAGCTTACTTTAGGAGTCTGCAGTGCTGAGCTGACAGTGTCCAGCAGGTCCGTCATTATATAATATATACCTGTCCGGCTGCAGTAGTGATATATATATATTTTATATCTCATTATCATCCAGTCTATATTAGCAGCAGACGCAGTACGGTAGTCCACGGCTATAGCTACCTCTGTGTCGGCAGTCGCTCGTCCATCCATAATTGTATACCACCTACCCGTGGTGTTTTTTTTTTTCTATCTTCTTGATACTAGTAGCTTACTTTAGGAGTCTGCAGTGCTGAGCTGACAGTGTCCAGCAGGTCCGTCATTATATAATATATACCTGTCCGGCTGCAGTAGTGATATATATATATATATATATTTTTTATATCATTATCATCCAGTCTATATTAGCAGCAGACGCAGTACGGTAGTCCACAGCTGTAGCTACCTCTGAGTCGGCAGTCGCTCGTCCATCCATAATTGTATACCACCTACCTGTGGTGTTTTTTTGTTTTCTATCTTCTTGATACTAGTAGCTTACTTTAGGAGTCTGCAGTGCTGAGCTGACAGTGTCCAGCAGGTCCGTCATTATATAATATATACCTGTCTGGCTGCAGTAGTGATATATATATATATTTTTTATATCATTATCATCCAGTCTATATTAGCAGCAGATGCAGTACGGTAGTCCACGGCTGTAGCTACCTCTGTGTCGGCAGTCGCTCGTCCATCCATAATTGTATACCACCTACCTGTGGTGGTATTTTTTTTTCTATCTTCTTGATACTAGTAGCTTACTTTAGGAGTCTGCAGTGCTGAGCTGACAGTGTCCAGCAGGTCCGTCATTATATAATATATACCTGTCCGGCTGCAGTAGTGATATATATATATTTTTTATATCATCATCCAGTCTATATTAGCAGCAGACGCAGTACGGTAGTCCACGGCTGTAGCTACCTCTGTGTCGGTAGTCGCTCGTCCATCCATAAGTATACTAGTATCCATCCATCTCCATTGTTTACCTGAGGTGCCTTTTAGTTGTGCCTATTAAAATATGGAGAACAAAAATGTTGAGGTTCCAAAAATAGGGAAAGATCAAGATCGACTTCCACCTCGTGCTGAAGCTGCTGCCACTAGTCATGGCCGAGACGATGAAATGCCAGCAACGTCGTCTGCCAAGGCCGATGCCCAATGTCATAGTACAGAGCATGTAAAATCCAAAACACCAAATATCAGTAAAAAAAGGACTCAAAAATCTAAAATAAAATTGTCGGAGGAGAAGCGTAAACTTGCCAATATGCCATTTACCACACGGAGTGGCAAGGAACGGCTGAGACCCTGGCCTATGTTCATGGCTAGTGGTTCAGCTTCACATGAGGATGGAAGCACTCAGCCTCTCGCTAGAAAAATGAAAAGACTCCAGCTGGCAAAAGCACAGCAAAGAACTGTGCGTTCTTCGAAATCACAAATCCACAAGGAGAGTCCAATTGTGTTGTTTGCGATGCGTGACCTTCCCAACACTGGACGTGAAGAGCATGCGCCTTCCACCATTTGCACGCCCCCTGCAAGTGCTGGAAGGAGCACCCGCAGTCCAGTTCCTGATAGTCAGATTGAAGATGTCAGTGTTGAAGTACACCAGGATGAGGAGGATATGGGTGTTGCTGGCGCTGGGGAGGAAATTGACCAGGAGGATTCTGATGGTGAGGTGGTTTGTTTAAGTCAGGCACCCGGGGAGACACCTGTTGTCCGTGGGAGGAATAGGGCCATTGACATGCCTGGTGAAAATACCAAAAAAATCAGCTCTTCGGTGTGGAAGTATTTCAACAGAAATGCGGACAACATTTGTCAAGCCGTGTGTTGCCTTTGTCAAGCTGTAATAAGTAGGGGTAAGGACGTTAACCACCTCGGAACATCCTCCCTTATACGTCACCTGCAGCGCATTCATCATAAGTCAGTGACAAGTTCAAAAACTTTGGGCGACAGCGGAAGCAGTCCACTGACCAGTAAATCCCTTCCTCTTGTAACCAAGCTCACGCAAACCACCCCACCAACTCCCTCAGTGTCAATTTCCTCCTTCCCCAGGAATGCCAATAGTCCTGCAGGCCATGTCACTGGCAATTATGACGAGTCCTCTCCTGCCTGGGATTCCTCCGATGCATCCTTGCGTGTAACGCCTACTGCTGCTGGCGCTGCTGTTGTTGCTGCTGGGAGTCGATGGTCATCCCAGAGGGGAAGTCGTACTCGTAAGACCACTTTTACTACTTCCACCAAGCAATTGACTGTCCAACAGTCCTTTGCGAGGAAGATGAAATATCACAGCAGTCATCCTGCTGCAAAGCGGATAACTGAGGCCTTGGCATCCTGGGCGGTGAGAAACGTGGTTCCGGTATCCATCATTATTGCAGAGGCAACTAGAGACTTGTTGGAGGTACTGTGTCCCCGGTACCAAATACCATCTAGGTTCCATTTCTCTAGGCAGGCGATACCGAAAATGTACACAGACCTCAGAAAAAGACTCACCAGTGTCCTAAAAAATGCAGTTGTACCCAATGTCCACTTAACCACGGACATGTGGACAAGTGGAGCAGGGCAGGCTCAGGACTATATGACTGTGACAGCCCACTGGGTAGATGTATGGACTCCCGCCGCAAGAACAGCAGCGGCGGCACCAGTAGCAGCATCTCGCAAACGCCAACTCATTTTTAGGCAGGCTACGCTTTGTATCACCGCTTTCCAGAATACGCACACAGCTAAAAACCTCTTACGGCAACTGAGGAAGATCATCGCAGAATGGCTTACCCCAATTGGACTCTCCTGTGGATTTGTGGCATCGGACAACGCCAGCAATATTGTGTGTGCATTAAATATGGGCAAATTCCAGCACGTCCCATGTTTTGCACATACCTTGAATTTGGTGGTGCAGAATTATTTAAAAAACGAGAGGGGCGTGCAAGAGATGCTGTCGGTGGCCAGAAGAATTGCGGTACACTTTCGGCGTACAGGCACCACGTACAGAAGACTGGAGCACCACCAAAAACGCCTGAACCAGCCCTGCCATCATCTGAAGCAAGAAGTGGTAACGAGGTGGAATTCAACCCTCTATATGCTTCAGAGGTTGGAGGAGCAGCAAAAGGCCATTCAAGCCTATACAACTGAGCACGATATAGGAGGTGGAATGCACCTGTCTCAAGCGCAGTGGAGAATGATTTCAACGTTGTGCAAGGTTCTGCAACCTTTTGAACTTGCCACACGTGAAGTCAGTTCAGACACTGCCAGCCTGAGTCAGGTCATTCCCCTCATCAGGCTTTTGCAGAAGAAGCTGGAGACATTGAAGGAGGAGCTAACACAGAGCGATTCCGCTAGGCATGTGGGACTTGTGGATGGAGCCCTTAATTCGCTTAACAAGGATTCACGGGTGGTCAATCTGTTGAAATCAGAGCACTACATTTTGGCCACCGTGCTCGATCCTAGATTTAAAACCTACCTTGGATCTCTCTTTCCGGCAGACACAAGTCTGCTGGGGTTCAAAGAACTGCTGGTGACAAAATTGTCAAGTCAAGCGGAACGCGACCTGTCAACATCTCCTCCTTCACATTCTCCCACAACTGGGGGTGCGAGGAAAAGGCTCAGAATTCCGAGCCCACCCGCTGGCGGTGATGCAGGGCAGTCTGGAGCGACTGCTGATGCTGACATCTGGTCCGGACTGAAGGACCTGACAACGATTACGGACATGTCGTCTACTGTCACTGCATATGATTCTCTCACCATTGAAAGAATGGTGGAGGATTATATGAGTGACCGCATCCAAGTAGGCACGTCAGACAGTCCGTACTTATACTGGCAGGAAAAAGAGGCAATTTGGAGGCCCTTGCACAAACTGGCTTTATTCTACCTAAGTTGCCCTCCCACAAGTGTGTACTCCGAAAGAGTGTTTAGTGCCGCCGCTCACCTTGTCAGCAATCGGCGTACGAGGTTACATCCAGAAAATGTGGAGAAGATGATGTTCATTAAAATTAATTATAATCAATTCCTCCGTGGAGACATTCACCAGCAGCAATTGCCTCCACAAAGTACACAGGGAGCTGAGATGGTGGATTCCAGTGGGGACGAATTGATAATCTGTGAGGAGGGGGATGTACACGGTGATATATCGGAGGATGATGATAAGGTGGACATCTTGCCTCTGTAGAGCCAGTTTGTGCAAGAAGAGATTAATTGCTTCTTTTTTGGTGGGGGTCCAAACCAACCCATCATTTCAGTCACAGTCATGTGGCAGACCCTGTCACTGAAATGATGGGTTGGTTAAAGTGTGCATGTCCTGTTTATACAACATAAGGGTGGGTGGGAGGGCCCAAGGACAATTCCATCTTGCACCTCTTTTTTCTTTCATTTTTCTTTGCGTCATGTGCTGTTTGGGGGGTGTTTTTTGGAAGGGCCATCCTGCGTGACACTGCAGTGCCACTCCTAGATGGGCCAGGTGTTTGTGTCGGCCACTAGGGTCGCTTAGCTTACTCACACAGCTACCTCATTGCGCCTCTTTTTTTCTTTGCGTCATGTGCTGTTTGGGGAGTGTTTTTTGGAAGGGCCATCCTGCGTGACACTGCAGTGCCTCTCCTAGATGGGCCAGGTGTTTGTGTCGGCCACTAGGGTCGCTTAGCTTACTCACACAGCTACCTCATTGCGCCTCTTTTTTTCTTTGCGTCATGTGCTGTTTGGGGAGTGTTTTTTGGAAGGGCCATCCTGCGTGACACTGCAGTGCCACTCCTAGATGGGCCAGGTGTTTGTGTCGGCCACTAGGGTCGCTTAGCTTACTCACACAGCTACCTCATTGCGCCTCTTTTTTTCTTTGCGTCATGTGCTGTTTGGGGAGTGTTTTTTGGAAGGGCCATCCTGCGTGACACTGCAGTGCCACTCCTAGATTGGCCAGGTGTTTGTGTCGGCCACTAGGGTCGCTTAGCTTACTCACACAGCTACCTCATTGCGCCTCTTTTTTTCTTTGCGTCATGTGCTGTTTGGGGAGTGTTTTTTGGAAGGGCCATCCTGCGTGACACTGCAGTGCCACTCCTAGATGGGCCAGGTGTTTGTGTCGGCCACTTGGGTCGCTTAGCTTAGCCATCCAGCGACCTCGGTGCAAATTTTAGGACTAAAAATAATATTGTGAGGTGTGAGGTGTTCAGAATAGACTGAAAATGAGTGGAAATTATGGTTATTGAGGTTAATAATACTTTGGGATCAAAATGACCCCCAAATTCTATGATTTAAGCTGTTTTTTAGGGTTTTTTGAAAAAAACACCCGAATCCAAAACACACCCGAATCCGACAAAAAAAATTCGGTGAGGTTTTGCCAAAACACGTTCGAACCCAAAACACGGCCGCGGAACCGAACCCAAAACCAAAACACAAAACCCGAAAAATTTCCGGTGCTCATCACTAATTATAATATGCACTCCTTAATACAGAATACAGTTGAACCCGATGGGCATCTTGCCTCTTTTCAACCTAATTAACTATGTTACTATGTCTCTGTACATTGCTCCATTCATCTTTCCCTGTCCTTTTTACTAAGGAGTGGCTTCTGTCTGGTCACTCTACCATATAGGCCTGATTGGTAGATTGCTGCAGAGATGGTTGTCTTTCTGGAAGGGCCCTTCTCCCCCAGTCACTCAGTTTAGAGAACCACGTTGTATGAGTGACATCAACACCGACACTCTACGACCACCTACTTACCTTACTTTGCTATTATCACATATGCCCCAGCTCCCCCCTGCCTCTGTGCTCTCTACCCCCATCCCTGACAGATGCCTCAGCTCTCCCTGCCTTTGTCCTCTCTGCCCCCTCCAACATATACCCCAGCTCACCACTGCCTTTGCCCCCTCTCTGTCCTCCCAACCCTGACATTTAACCCAGCACCCCAAGTGCCTTTGTCCTCTCTGCCCCCCTGACATGTACCCCAGCTCCCCTGCTGCATGTGTCCTCTCTGCTCCCCACCCTCCCAACATATACCCAGCTCCCCCAGTGCCTGTGTCCTCTCTGCCCCTATACCCTGACATATACCCCAGCAGTACTCTCTTTCCCATATGTGGCAATAAAGCTTTTTTTCCAAATTAACAAAAAATATATTTGTGGGGAAGCTGAGCAATACTGGAGTTAATTAAGCATTAATTAATTTTTCTAAGTATTGCAGTGTGTGTGTGTGTGTGTGTGTGTGTGTGTGTGTGTGTGTGTGTGACAGGTAAACCTAAAGACGCCTGCAACATCCGTAATACGTTGCAAAGTCTTTGCTGGTGGCAGTTGAAGGTGTTTGATTAATCCTGTGTGTCCAAAAGTGACTCCCACGTACAGTGCCGTTTCTTGTGGTGGGCGAGCCGCGCAACCGCACGGGGCGCCCGCAGTGGCACTTCTTGAACACTTTAAAATCCACACGCAGTGCGTCGTGACATCACGGCGCAATCGCGTCATTCCGTAAAACTCCGCCCCCCGAGCTGGGTACTCGGGAGGAGGGGGAGCCAAGCCGGCCAGCACCGCGAAGAGGAGGGAGAGGCGGCGAAGAGCGGGAAGAACCGCTTCAACCGTAAGTCAGCCTCTCCCTCTCTCTCTCCCCCCCCCTTGCCACCTGCCATCATGTGTAAAATGGGACACCTGCCTGCCGTACTGTGTAAAATGGAGACACCTGCCTGCTGTGCTGTGTAAAATGGGGACACCTGCCTGCCATCATGTGTAAAATGGGGACACCTGCCTGCCATAATGTGTAAAATGGGGACACCTGCCTGCCATAATGTGTAAAATGAGGACACTCGCCTGCCGTATTGTGTAAAATGGGGACACTCGACTGCCGTATTGTGTAAAATGGGATCACTCACCTGCCGTATTGTGTAAAATGGGGACACTCGCCTGCCAAACTGTGTAAAATGGGGACATGTACCTGCCGTACTGTGTAAAATGGGGACTATTGCCTGCCGTACTGTGTAAAATGGGAACACGTGCCTGCCATATTGTGTAAAATGGTAACACTTGCCTGCCGTACTGTGTAAAATGGAGACACGTGCCTGCCGTACTGTGTAAAATGGGGACACGTGCCTGCCGTATTGTGTAAAATGGGGACGCTTGCCTGCCATATTGAGTAAAATGGGGACACTTGCCTGCTGTATTGTGTAAAATGGGGACACCTGCCTGCCGTATTGTGTAAAATGGGGACTCTTGCCTGCCGTATTGTGGAAAATGGTGACACTTGCCTGCCGTAATGTGGAAAATGGGGCCACTTACCGTATTGTGGAAAATGGGGACTCTTGCCTGCCGTAATGTGGAAAATGGGGACTCTTGCCTGCTGTAACGTGTAAAATGGGGATTTAATGTATCAAAGGCATTGCGGTGTATGGCATAATATATATTTTTTATTTTTTTCCTGTGCTCGCCGTGATCTGTCGGTGCAAGGTCAAAAACTGGGGTGTGAGGTAGTTGTTTCAGATGAGGCCACGCCCATTTTACAGAGACCACGCCCATTTTATCAAGGCCACACACCCTTTTCCGGGAGCGCGCGTGCATACCTTTTACTTTTTATATCTATGGGGGGGGCGCATTTTTTTGTTATGCCAATGGGGGGGGGGGGCGCATTTTTAAATCTCGCACTGGGAGCCAAATTGGCTAGAAACAGCCCTGCCCACGTCACATGTGGCAATTCTCAAATTGCGTATTTGTGGAATTGGCCGGCAGCGTCGTTCCTCATTAAACGTTCATAGACTGCAGATCCGCTCTGTCAGTCCCTCCACTGGTTACCAGTATTCTACCGTATTAAATATAAAATACTTTTACTGACATACAAGGCTATTAACCAAACTGCACCAACATACATCTCTTGTAAATACCAAATTGCTTTCTAACAAATATTTAAAATGCCCACTCTAATATATACTGCAGACGCCAGGCGCATCTTATTACCATATACGATAAAAGTGCGCTGTACATCTCAAAACACAACATCCCTTAAGAGAAAAGAATACACCCAGACATTATCTGAGTTCCAAACCTCATTGATGTATATATTTGTTATTAAAAGGATATGGATTCAATATATTACAATGTACAGTATACATATAGTTACTTGGTTACAATTTATACAGTAATCAGTTAATACAAAATACATACAGTTACAGGCCAGCGATACAATTACCATATCTTTCTCGTATAAAAGTCTTCCCTCCATATCACTCTCTTTCTCTCTGTAAATAAATACAGGAACTGGTCTAGAAGCACCTCCATCATCGTCTGGCACAAAACAGCAACTGCCCACTGTGTGTCTCTGTAATGTGTTATCTAGTTTTGGGGGAGGGAACTTTCTCATTCATGATGAGTCACTAGTCTGTTCGTATGCTAAACAGGTTCAGCCTTGAAGACATCAAAAGGGGCTGGCTTGAGCTTCCTGTCCACTACCTGTTTCTGTAAATGTCTATTGTTCTAATAAAAGTGATTTTAGCTTTCATACATTTAATCATAACTATTTGTTGCAATGTCCTACAACTTAATAACAAGTATCAAATGAATCTACACATTAATCTGCTTGCTTTAATACCAAATATGACAGGTGTATCTGGCTTCGTTCCCATAATACACATACATGACATAACTCCTTTATATAATTTTAAATCATTATGATGTCTGGCGCTTGATATTATTATAAGTATGTACTGTATGAAATAAGTATCGAATCCATCTCTGTGTCATGTCCGTGTAAATGCGTGTGTTACCATATATTGCTGTGCTTGCTGCGCGTATTTGAAAGTATAGGGGACTTATATTTGTAGCGTTTGTATGTTCTTTCTATGTAATATTTTTTACTTCGACAGTCTACCCTTTGGCAGCAAACAATAACTGCCATCAATTATTAACATAAGAAAAAAATATTTCATACAATAATCGGTGACCTAGACACAAATATGTATTCATTTCGCAAATCAGACACTTGACTATATTTGGGGAAGACAGGGAGGAGGACGAGACATCCTCTATATGCACTCGACGGTCACGGGACCACTGGTTGGGTGTGGGACAACATTCAACCTATAGAGTATGCTGGGACAGTGCTTTGGCCTATAATGTCTGATTTGCGACGAACATTTCACACATACATGTACCTACGTCTTTGTACACTGATGTTTGGATTCGATTGAGGTTCTGCTGGGTAGATGAAGAATACACAAACAACTCGTGAAAGTGACATATAAAATTTTCATGATCTACATATTCCTATCATTTTCTGAACATTGTTTCCATTTCTGGAACGTATGCTAGGTCTGTTAATGAATTGAACAAGGGTTATAAGTAGTATCCTTCCTACATAACATAAACCTTCGGAGTTCGGGGAGAGCCACTCATAAACCTTTCTTCCACATATATTAATGAGCTCTTTATCTGCAATGTGTGAATAGCCATTGTCTGATTGTTCCTGATTACCTCTGAACTCCATAACTACTAGACCTTTGATTTTTCTCTGACTTTAACAAACTGATCGGCTAATCCTGGGATCCTATAAGGAAATCACTCCTTCCTCCAGAACCAGTTCCAGTCCCACACTCGACTCCTCATAAAAAACCTCGCAAAAATAGAATGTCCTGAAAAAAAAATGTTTGTCAGCGGGAAAGAGAAAAGAGAAATAGAAAGAAACAACTCTTGTTCATAACAAATCAATTACAATGACTGGTCTTTCTGCAATCCTTTAGTACGCTCAGGTAGTGTTCAACAGTGCACGCCTCTCAGTCTTCACGGAACCAAGTCTCTGGTGATACTTTTGCGATCTCACTCCATTTACGAGTTCCTTCCGGACTACCGACCTTCCTGCAATGGGAATCGTGGACCTAAGTCTCTCTCTCGGCTACTTTCACTGGGATAGTGCTGTCAACAAAACTTGGTAGGGTCCTTCCCACCTGTCTATTAGGCAACCTGAGCGGAAGAACAATCACACAGTCTCTTGGTTCACAATTAATACAGTTAGTATTTGGCATACCAGGATTCAACAGTTTCAAGTTCTTTTGTCAAGTTCTCAAATGCTGGCTCATCTCGATAAAGTACTGTACTGTCACCTCATTGGTGTATTTCTGATGATTGGGGGTGATTCCGAGTTGTTCGCTCGCTAGCTGCTTTTAGCAGCATTGCACACGCTAAGCCGCCGCCCTCTGGGAGTGTATCTTAGCTTAGCAGAATTGCGAATGAAAGATTAGCAGAATTGCGAATAGAAATTTCTTAGCAGTTTCTGAGTAGCTCCAGACTTACTCAGCCATTGCGACCAGCTCAGTCCTTTCATTCCTGGTTTGACGTCACAAACACACCCAGCGTTTGCCCAACCACTCCCCCATTTCTCCAGCCACTCCTGCGTTTTGCAACTCGAACGCCTACGCTTTTCCGCACACTCCCATAAAACGGCCAGTTTCCGCCCAGAAACACCCACTTCCTGTCAATCACACTACGATCAGCACAGCAATGAAAAAGCTTTGTTATGCCGTGAGTAAAATACCTAACTTTTGTGTAAAACAACTAAGCGCATGCGCTCTGCGAACCTTGCGCATGCGCAGTAAGCGACTAATCGCAGAATAGCGAAAATCGGCAATGAGCGAACAACTCGGAATGACCCCCATTGTGCGGATCAATCATGACATGAGGTTGTCTTCCAAAAACAACAAAAAAACACAAATACCAAAACAAAAACAAAAACAAATTTCGAAGAGGGTGATTCGTTGAGTGAAGATCTGGGAGTGGTTCCGATGCTACATAATACTAGTGGCAGTATCTATCACAATAGTACAATTTTAAGCTTTGCTCCTACTTCTAGGGGTACCATTATCTACACACAAATTTCTGTGCAATTTTTCTTTGCGGTAAACACATCAGCATCCGTGGTGGCAGGAAATGCCTCTACCCAGTTTGAGAAAACATCAGTGCACACCAATACATAACAATAATTCCTAAAGGGTTTTAACTGTACGAAGTCATTGTGTGTTTGCAATGTAGAGTACCATGAGCATAACTCAAAAAAAAAAAGAAAAAACATCTCTAGAGGAGAGAAAGAAGAAGAAAATGAAAAAGAAAATGTCTGGTTTGTCATTCACCAACAGGCATATCAGTGTCTATACAATATTTCCCTTCACCAGTATTCTCATCCTTCCTCCACCCTTTGTGCATGACAAGGCACACTGCAGTAATACTGGTGTTATCATGCTGTTGGGATATACTTGGTTCGGGCAGAACTCTGAAGGACCTAGGCATGTGGAGTTTGAACTGTAATTGGGTCCATGTATTGTACCACCCTGTGTGAACGCAAATTATGAAGAGGAAACTGTAGAGAAACATAATAGAGGTTGGTGACAGATGAGTTTGTAGAGGTGGAGAAGATTTTATAAAAATTTGACAACTGGATTGGGCACTACGGGGAAGTGATTCTCTACTTGGTCTACTCCCCTTAAAAAATATTATGTGTTTATCGTATCGCTATTGGGACTATCCCAGCCATCAATCCAGTGTCCTGTCCATCCTAAGTTCATAGGGAACCCGGTATCTGTGAGATAATTTCCTCTACCTGTGATGGACATGCATCTAGAACAGTGAAATGTAACATAAGTCTTCGTGGGTGTCTAACATACTTTGTACTTCCTGAGTGGGAGCACAGTATATGTATATCATATCTAACAAAATTAAGTTAATCAGGGGCCATTTCTGCTAGGAAAAAGAAGCAAAAGTTTAGAGGCCCCATCTTAACCCCAGCAAGTTTTGTCAAAGGGTAATGTTGCATTTATTTTGTTCTTCCCATTTGCCAAATCTGTGTTTTCTATATGGCTTATGATTCCTTACTATATGTCCCTTGGTCCCGTCTATGTGTTTAATAATGTAGCTTGTGTTTTCTGTCTAGGGGGTCTATATTGACTATGTGTTCTACTCCTCCTACAATCTCTAGGAAAATGCCCTTCCTTCCTACAAGTGTAACATATTATTGACCATTAGGGATCTGGGGTTTGGACTGATGGGTCTTTCCTGTATGTGCTAGTATACTTACCGTCCTCAACCTCTCCACCTGTTGTTCTCTGCGCCTAGCACTATTCTTGTTATGTTCAATAGCACACTCTCTAAGATTAGCTACTGTGACCCCTTTCCAATTTTGCAAAGAAGTCTGCACCCTGCCCTCAATGCCTTATTGAGCCCGTCCATTAGCACAGAGACAGCCTCCTCCCATTTGCCGAATTAGTGTTTACCAGTGATCTTATCCAGATGGAGAGTTTTCTATTACTGCAAAAACAAAAAAACAAAAAAAAAGTTTAACAAGCTTCTAGGTCATGCAAAGTATTCAGTCAATCCTTCTCATCCCGTATTAAGGGTCTGTACATGGTCCAACAAACATTTCCGAGCTCATCTTGACTAAGGGCATTACTAGGAATGAATACTTCTTATATGGTAACTGAAAGAAATACCCGGGGGTTACCTTGTCTCTGTCCGCTTTCCTACTGGCAAATACTAATGTGCGGACAGGTTTTTCTCCATTTCTGACGTTACTTTGTTGATTTTTTTTGTTTTATTTTTTGGGTTTTACTGTATATGTACACGAATGATACCATACTTACCAGTTCCACTGGTCTCAGCCACTTCCCCCACAGGCTACTACTCTTCTTTTACCGGTTGGATACTCCTCTGGGTACATGAGAAATGGCTGAAAACAATCAGGTCACCTTCTCCTCCTAAATAAAACTTCAACATTCATTAGTACATATATAGGTTACAGTCATATTTTTCATATTTTTATTATTTTCTATAGTTTGTATGCTGGCCGTAACTGCTTCCACATCTACATATGGCGGTGTACTTGCATTCTCTTTTTTTCTTCCTACTTGTTTATTGTTGCTACAAGTTCAAACAGTTCTTATATTTTCATTCTTCTCTTATATGACTTTGGTTAGAAATACCACCTGCAATACCTTTGGATCAAACTCACCAACCCCTCTTGCTGCCACAGGTTTAAACAATTTGTATGTCTGACCCTTTGTTTTCGGGATTTTATCAGACATATCCTTATCCTTAAGTTCTGCAATACCTCTGGTTCAAAGCTGCCCACCTTAGGGAATGGTACCCTACTTTGTCAGTCATATGTACCCATTCAGACAAAAAGTCTTCAGTGTGTGGACCATATTTTCCACACATAGCAAACCTCGCTGACCCCTTGGGCCGCGGCTCTTCAACCTGAACCCTGGCTACCATACATCCACCGCTTGTGCAATTGGATCCCATCGCTGACTTTTTCTTTTTATGCAATCCCCAATGCACGACACAGATAGACAGTGAAAGTTCTTAGAGCGCTTTCACCCACTCCTTCTCCGCTGAGTACCACGACTCACTCCAATAGATACCACTGCGTACCCAGTGAGGCCCTATTGGTTTCTATTTACTGGAAGTGTTAGGAGTGACTTACCTTTTCCAGCAAATATCCACAGCTGGAGATTTTCCTGAGAGAGACCAGCAAAAACTCCCTATACACTTTTTATACACAAATCACGCTTGCGTATGCTCTACACAGCGCTAATGATACCGCGATTTTACGCAAAAGCTCGTAAAGGGGTATCAGGTTGCGCTATATATCGCACCCACAAACGCGCGGTCCAATCGCACAGCGTATAGGTACTTGTTACCTATCTGCCGTACAACCACGGGTCGATGTACAAACTGCTACCCTTCAGCCGGAGCGTAACAAAAAACCTTTTTACTTCAATACTACACAATGCACAATTCCCTATTACGCTCCTCTGCAAATCTCTTCACGATTTGCATATTTCAATCTATACTAACATGAGTCAGCCGCCTCACGCCGCCAAGCCTCCACTTACTTGGTGTACCACACGACGGGATCCCGAATTCCGGGGTTCAAATCCACTCACTCCTACGTTCGCTCACTCAAAGGCTCTGTGGGGCTTGTCTCTTCCAAGTGCTGATTGGATTTCTAAGTGTGAGTTTTAAACAGCAAAAAGGTGAACTCTGATTAATCTGTCTATCCATATAGGGATAGTAATATTGTGAGAGAAAGTAATCTGATTCTGATTGTTAGTATCTATACTATATCTATAATCTGATTCTGATTGTTTGTATCTATACTGTTTCTTTTTGTTTTAATATATCTGTACTGGGTTGTTGTTGTTTTTTTGGAGGGAAAAAAAAAAGTGTGAGGTGAAAAGCCAGAGGGGTTAACTCAGGTGTGAGTAATCAGGAGTAATCAGGAGGAGGAGGGGCTGATTAAGGCAGCTGGCTGGGCCTATATAAGCAGTGACTAGACTCTTGGAGCTCGCTCTGTGGGGCTTGTCTCTTCCAAGTGCTGATTGGATTTCTAAGTGTGAGTTTCAAACAGCAAAAAGGTGAACTCTGATTAATCTGTCTATCCATATAGGGATAGTAATATTGTGAGAGAAAGTAATCTGATTCTGATTGTTAGTATCTATACTATATCTATAATCTGATTCTGATTGTTTGTATCTATACTGTTTCTTTTTGTTTTAATATATCTGTACTGGGTTGTTGTTGTTTTTTTGGAGGGAAAAAAAAAAGTGTGAGGTGAAAAGCCAGAGGGGTTAACTCAGGTGTGAGTAATCAGGAGTAATCAGGAGGAGGAGGGGCTGATTAAGGCAGCTGGCTGGGCCTATATAAGCAGTGACTAGACTCTTGGAGCTCGCTCTGTGGGGCTTGTCTCTTCCAAGTGCTGATTGGATTTCTAAGTGTGAGTTTTAAACAGCAAAAAGGTGAGTTAGAATACAGAAAAAGGTGAGTTTTATAATACACAATACACAATCAGGAACACACATTTGCAGTACCATTAAACTTCCGGTGAGGCTGCAAGGGGCTGACCTTGTGAGTGAGTGAGAGGGTCTCTTACTTGGAGTAGCAGCTTGGAGTAGCAGAGGGGCTGTGATTGTGCGTGTGTGCGGGTTTTTTTTTTGTGTGTGTGTTTTTCCAGGAGCTGGAAGCCGAGTGAAAAGGAGGTGCAGTGAGCTGGAACAACTGCAACTGCTAAGTGGAGTATAGGTGCCGCAGGAGAGAGTACTACGGCTGCATAAAAGTGAAGGACCAAGAACCACACAAAGATAGATAAGTATAAG
Source organism: Pseudophryne corroboree (assembly GCF_028390025.1). NCBI lineage: Eukaryota > Metazoa > Chordata > Amphibia > Anura > Myobatrachidae > Pseudophryne > Pseudophryne corroboree. The sequence continues at coordinate 264,799,950 of NC_086444.1, read as the reverse complement.
CCAGCTTAATTTATTGTATAAGTGAGATTGCTTGTCTTCTACTTTGTATTTTTGCTGCTTTTTCTGTGAGAGTAACAGGGAGTTAGACCTTACAAACAATATGGGAGGGGCTGTGATTGAGGACCTCACTCAGTGCATGTCATGCAAGATGTATGCACACCTGGAGCTACCGGCCCAGTGTGATTACATCTGCACGAGGTGTGTGCGAACGGTTGCCCTGGAAGCCCAAGTAACTGATCTAGAGCAAACCGTTACGCGACTGAGGGGGATTCACAATCTCGAGCGTAGTTTAGACAGAATGGTGGAGGAGTTGCGGGAGGGGTCACTGGTAGAAGAGGATGATGATCAGGTAGCCAGTTGGGTCACAGTTAGAAGGAAGAAAAAGAGGGGGAGGCACGACATCTCCGAACTATCAAACCCGAACAAATTTGCCCGATTGGACGAGGAATCGGAGGATGATAGTGAAGAAATGACGGTGCCGGAGGAGACTGCTCCCTCTAGCATCCAGAGGTGCGGTCCCTCTGGCGCGGTTGGGATAAAAGATAGAGAGGTACCTAGTCAGATGGTGGTGGTAGGGGATTCTATCATCAGGAAGGCAGATAGGGCAATCTGCTACCGGGACCGTGATCGCCGTACAGTCTGTTGTCTCCCGGGTGCTCGGGTACGGCACATCGCGGACCGAGTAGATAGATTGTTGGGAGGGGCTGGCAAAGACCCGGCGGTCTTGGTGCACGTTGGCACCAATGACAAAGTTAGCGGAAGGTGGGATGTCCTTAAGAAAGACTATAGGGACTTAGGAAAGAAACTGAAGGCAAGGACATCTAAGGTAATATTCTCTGAATTATTACCCGTGCCACGCGCTAGTCCAGGGAGGCAGAGGGAGATTAGGGAGGTAAATGTGTGGCTTAGGGATTGGTGCAGGAAAGAGGGGTTTGTGTTCCTGGAACACTGGGCGGACTTCTCAGTCAGGCGCCATCTCTTTTGTCGTGACGGATTGCACCTGACTGAGGAGGGGGCAGCGGTGCTGGGGGGAAGGATGGTTAGAAGGTTGGAGGAGATTTTAAACTAGGAGCCTGGGGGGAGGGTTTAGCTAGAAACTACGGGTCATGCAGTGAGAATAGTGGGGATGGCGGTAGTAAACGAAATGGGGGAGAAGTTGGGGGGAGGGTAAGAGCAGGCGGTAAGGCTACTAACATGGGTACTAAAAGGGATTTTACAAAAGCACTAACCAATGACGATTACAGGTCATCCTTGCTACATAAGGTGAAAGATGTCCCTAACGCAAGGGAAAATACTTATCTTAGTTGTATGTATGTAAACGCCAGAAGCATTACTGGTAAAAAGGGTGAACTAGAAATACTTGCAGCAAGCAAACAGTATGATATTATAGGCATTACTGAAACTTGGTGGGATGAATCTCATGATTGGACAGTCAATCTAGAGGGCTATACACTGTTTAGGAGAGACAGACTAAATAAAAAGGGTGGAGGGGTGTGTCTTTACGTAAAGCCGTTTTTAAAACCTAATATATGGGAAGATATTCAGGAGGGGACTGTAGACACTGTCGAGACATTATGGGTAGAAATTGCATGCGGAGAAAAAGGAATAAAAAAGTTAGTATTGGGTGTATGCTATAGGCCGCCTGGTATCAACGCATCTGATGACGAATTGTTACTAAAGCAAATTGAAAGAGCAGCAGGAGTAGGAGACATAGTAGTGATGGGAGATTTTAACTATCCAGAGATAAACTGGAAAAACGACTTATGTGATACTGCTAGGGGCAATATGTTTTTAAACACACTTAATGATAACTACTTAGTCCAACTAATTGAGGAACCAACTAGGTACAATGCAATCTTAGACCTGGTATTAACAAACAATGGGGATTTGGTATCAGGTATTATAGTAGGGGAACCCATAGGAAACAGCGACCACAATATGGTCACATTCAATATCAGTTTCTATAAACAGCCCTATACTGGCTCAACTAGGACTTTAAACTTTAGCAAAGCAAATTTTGAAAAGATGAGAGTATTTTTCAGGGATATTGAATGGGAAGGTTTGTTTTTAGGAAAAAATACTACGGAGAAATGGGAGGTACTAAAATTCCTGCTAGCTAAAAATACACTCAAATGTATTCCTATGAGTAGCAAAAAAAAGGAATAAAAATCATAAACCAATGTGGCTTAACAAAAAGATTAAGGAACTTATGGGCAAGAAAAGGCGAGCATTTAAAAAATACAAATCTGACGGGGAAGCAGAGTCATTTCAGCACTATAAGGAATGTAACAAAATTTGCAAAAAGGAAATAAGAGCGGCTAAAGTAGAAACTGAAAAACTAGTAGCAAAGGAAAGCAAAGCGAATCCCAAAAAATTATTTAAATACATTAATAGCAAGAGATTAAAGAAGGAGAGTATAGGCCCTTTAAAAGACAAGTTGGGAGTCTTAAGCAAAAATGATAATGACATAGCGGACACACTAAATGAGTTTTTTTCAACAGTATTCACTAGAGAGGACCCAATTCAGGGACTGACACACAATCTCAATAATGAGAATATGACACTGATAGGTACTTATTTAAGCGAGGAAGTAGTCTGTGACCGATTAAAACATTTAAAGATTAATAAATCACCAGGGCCCGATGGCATTCATCCAAGGGTTCTAATGGAGCTTCACTCTGAACTGGTTAAACCGCTATCTTTGATCTTTAAGGATTCAGTTATATCAGGTATGGTTCCCAAAGACTGGCGTATAGCGGAAGTAGTGCCTATATTCAAAAAGGGAAGCAAAGCTGAACCAGGTAATTATAGACCAGTTAGTCTTACATCTATAGTGGGGAAAGTATTGGAAGGTATTCTAAGAGATAGTATTCAGAAGTTCCTTGAAACCAATAAGGTCATTAAAAGGAATCAACATGGGTTTATGAAGGACAGATCCTGTCAAACCAACTTACTTGGCTTTTATGAAACAGTAAGCGCAAACCTAGATCAGGGTAAAGACGTGGATGTAATCTTTTTAGACTTTGCCAAAGCATTCGATACTGTACCACACATGAGACTTATCTACAAGCTACAAGAATCAGGGCTAGGAAGCACAATATGCACTTGGGTCAAAAACTGGTTAGATAAAAGGGATCAGCGCGTTGTGGTTAATGGATCTTTTTCAACTTGGACTGAAGTGCTAAGTGGTGTGCCGCAGGGCTCAGTATTAGGACCGCTATTGTTCAATATTTTCATTAACGACCTAACAGAAGGTCTAGAGAGCATGGTGTCAATTTTTGCAGATGATACCAAATTGTGTAAGGCTATAAATACAGAGGAGGATGCCGAGTCTCTTCAGAACGACTTAGTTAAATTAGAAGCATGGGCAGCCAAATGGAGAATGCGCTTCAACACAGACAAGTGTAAGGTAATGCACTGTGGTAACAAGAACAAAAATTACACCTACCTACTAAATGGGGTAAAATTAGGGGATTCTGTACTGGAAAAGGACTTAGGTGTCCTCATAGATAGCAAGCTAAGCAGTAGTACCCAAAGTAGGACTGCAGCAAAGAAGGCTAATAAGATATTAGCATGCATAAAACGGGGTATTGATGCTAGGGACGAGAGTATTATACTCCCGTTATATAAATCACTAGTGAGGCCACACCTTGAATACTGTGTACAATTCTGGGCACCGTACTACAAAAAGGATATCCTGGAGCTTGAAAAGGTACAGAGGAGGGCGACCAAACTAATTAAGGGCATGGAGACGATGGAATACAAGGAAAGGCTTGAAAGACTAGGCATGTTTACATTGGAAAAGCGGAGACTAAGAGGGGATATGATCAACATCTACAAATATATAAGGGGACAATACACAGAGCTTGCGCGGGACCTGTTTTTGGTTAGATCAACACAGAGGACTCGTGGACACTCGCTCAGGTTAGAGGAGAGGAGATTCCGCACAATACGGCGTAAAGGCTTTTTCACGGTAAGGACAATACGTGTTTGGAATTCCCTGCCCGAGGGAGTTGTAATGGCGGAATCTGTCAACACCTTTAAGAATGGGTTAGATAAATTCCTAATGGATAAGGATATCCAGGGGTATGGTGCATAGTCATGCATTATAGTTACTATAAATAGGGATAAAATGCAACGGCTGACAACAGCATCAGTCAGAAATTTTAGTCAAATCATCATGCATAGGAGACCACAAATAGGTTGAGTTCGATGGACAATTGTCTTTTTTCAACCTCAGATACTATGTTACTATGTTACTAAATACACTTTGTTTTTCTGTACAGAAAATTTTCACTCGTTCTGATTGGCAGCTTTACCCCCAGAGGCAATACAGTTTAAACAAAAGTTTTATACTAATCTGCTTTAGAAACTGGGTAGTTTTGTGCTATTGTATCATGGCTACTGTACCATCTTTTAACTAAACGAACTATCATGTGGTTTTATTATGCAGACACAACTTTATGCAAACTTGCGTAATTACGCAACCGTGCATACCTCTATGCCACGTGTGTGGCCTTGCACCACGTGCGCGTTTTTGTACGCTGTCCTCACGTTCCATATCACGTGTACCAATGTGCGTATGCAATTCAACAAACCACACAACTCTATAAATGTGAGCAATACTAACTATAATCGCTCACTTAACACAACACCCAGTTTTTTCTTAACAACTAGGTCAGAACTGCGTTTCATGTCTATAATTACTCCCTTAAATACTGTTATTTCAAATTTACCTATATAGCAACAAATGTATCTGATTTCACACAGATCTATAATGACTGCAATAATCTATAATTTAAATGATATGATTCAGATTGGATAGCTATCTTACAGAACATACACTGATATAAATATACACATAATTATAATAATATTATATATATATGTATCATTCACTAGCCTTCTATGTGACACCTTACCTCTTATTTGTATATCAAAGCTATTTGCTTTTCACTGCTAAAAAAAAGCAGTTACACAGGTTAATTTGCATTTCAATGGCTATCCTCCCTAGTAAGCAGATTCTACAAGTCTTGGAAGGAAAAAGAAAAAAACAAAAACAAAATCCTTTCTTTCCTTTTTCTATCTGTGTGCAATTTCTTACACCAAGCCAAGCATTTATCTCACCATTTACTCTCACTAGGCCCAATTGAAACTATTTGTAATTGACTATGGCATGGGTTAAATAAATGCATTGGTAACTCATAAATGGTGCTTGATGTGACAAAGGAAACTGATTGTTCTGAGCAGACTGAAAATCAGCTATTTAGAAAATGACCTTCCTAAAATGGCCACTGCTCCTCCCCCTTCCACATCGATGAGGTTTACACAAGATGGTGGACAGGCCATGTGGTTAGTCCAAAATGGAGGACAGACCATGCGGCTTCCTTTGTCACAAAGAAATCACACATTATACAAGCACCAGAAGTTATTTTAGGCCTGAGTTTAAAAAAAAAAAAACTATATCAAGGCTATGCAGCAACTTTTAAATGTACTTTTAAATCTACTTAACAGATAAACAATCCAATCTGAATCAAACACAATATGACTTATTTGAACTTTGTTTTGCAACAATAAAAATAAATTTTAGCATCTTTAATATTATGAGAAACACATTGTCCCTTGAAATTTCATATAATTGGCTTACTGATAACACAACAATACACGTGGATGTTATTCATCAGCGTTGCGATGCGTCCATCGGAGCCGGTCGATCACAGCCGCATTTGTAATGTACAGTGCATCATTAAGACCATGATATCCCGAAAGAGCCCTCATCTATAAATACCAAATTGCTTTCTAACAAATATTTAAAATGCCCACTCTAATATATACTGCAGACGCCAAGCGCATCTTATTACCATATACGATAAAAGTGCGCTGTACATCTCAAAACACTACATCCCTTAAGAGAAAAGAATACACCCACACATTATCTGAGTTCCAAAGCTCATTGATGTATATATTTGTTATTATAAGGATATGGATTCAATATATTACAATGTACAGTATACATATAGTTACTTGGTTACAATTTATACAGTAATCAGTTAATACAAAATAGATACAGTTACAGGCCAGCGACACAATTACCATATCTTTCTCGTATAAAAGTCTTCCCTCCATATCACTCTCTTTCTCTCTGTAAATAAATACAGGAACTGGTCTAGAAGCACCTCCATCATCGTCTGGCACAAAACAGCAACTGCCCACTGTGTGTCTCTGTAATGTGTTATCTAGTTTTGGGGGAGGGAACTTTCTCATTCATGATGAGTCACTAGTCTGTTCGTATCCTAAACAGGTTCAGCCTTGAAGACATCAAAAGGGGCTGGCCTGAGTTTCCTGTCCACTACCTGTTTCTGTAAATGTCTATTGTTCTAATAAAAGTGATTTTAGCTTTCATACATTTAATCATAACTATTTGTTGCAATGTCCTACAACTTAATAACAAGTATCAAATGAATCTACACATTAATCTGCTTGCTTTAATACCAAATATGACAGGTGTATCTGGCTTCGTTCCCATAATACACATACATGACATTACTCCTTTATGTAATTTTAAATCATTATGATGTCTGGCGCTTGATATTATTATAATTATGTACTGTATGAAATAAGTATTGAATCCATCTCTGTGGCATGTCTGTGTAAATGCGTGTGTTACCATATATTGCTGTGCTCGCTGCGCGTATTTGCAAGTATAGCGACTTATATGTGTAGAGTTTGTATGTTCTTTCTATGTAATATTTTTGACTTCGACACTCTTCACTCATCTCAAAATATCTCCCTACCCGACCTCTCCGCTCTGCACAAGATCTACATCTCTCATCCACACGCATTACTTGTTCACACTCAAAATTACAGGACTTTATTCGGGCTTAACCCACTCTGTGGAATGCCCTCCCACGCACAATAAGACTCGCCTCTAGTCTCCAAACCTTTAAACGCTCCCTGATAACTCACCTCTTCAGACAAGCCTATCAAATTCCAGACCCACCCACATAACCTTCAGTGCTTCCCTATCTAATTACATCCTCTCTGTACAGTATACAGAACATCACATATCTTGTCTTTCTTTACTCTCACACTCTCCTGACACTTGGCCAACATTGTGGGGTGATCATATCATACAACCCATTAAGAAGAACCCAGCAATCTGGTGGACCATTATGCAATAGGTAGCATCTATCCTTGTGTATCAATGCCTATTTTCCTATAGATTGTAAGCTAGCGAGCAGGGCCTTCCTACCTCTATGTCTGCCTTCCTACCTCTATGTCTGTCTGTTACCCAGTTTTGTTCTATTACTGTTGTTCCAATTGTAAAGCGCAACGGAATATGCTGCGCTATATAAGAAACTGCTAATAAATAAATAAATAAGCATGCATATTCATGTTTCAGTGCTAATGTTTTTTTTAAATCTGTCTTTTATGATAATTTTTAACCAAATTAATAAGATACTTTGTGTTTATTTAAGTCTAGAAATTTATACTTTTTGGCCATATTAGGAATGGGAGTTGATGCCACAATTAGGTTCATTCATCTTATTAAATCACATACTGTGTCCTGGTATTCTGCCCTCCTGTATTAGAACAGTACAGTATAAAATTACCTACAGCTACTGTATAAAATTATACCACTGTCTTATTTATATTTCATGAGAGGTCTTTTATACTTTAAAATCTGTTCACAAATGCGGGCAGAATAGATAGATCGATTTTACATTGCACAGATTTATCCTTGTTACTTTGAAGATGAGACAGTCATCTATAATAAATGACCTTTGGCTTCTAGCGATGGTTAGTGGAAACTGAATCTGAATGCACATTAAGTTAGCAGGAATGAATTTATATTGTATTTGATTAACATGAAACAATTTGATATTTGAGAAGACTAAAGTAAAGGACCAGGCAGGCTTCATCCGTTTGATATATTAAAAATCTTGTCAGGGTAAGTAACATGAAGAAGGCTTGGAAGCTGTGGGCCTGATTCAGAGATGTATGCTTATGCCGTCACAGCTGAGAATTTGTACACAGAGGTTATGTGAAAATATGCAGATGTTGCAGTTGTCTGGATTTGTATTGGGACGCCCACTGGCAGCTTTGCAAATCCCAGTGACTGCGTAGAAAGATGCAGCATCTGTGGCCAGGGTCGGACTGGCCCACAGGGGTACAGGGGAAACCACCGGTGGGCCCCACTGCCTGAGGGCCCACTCCTTCCTCTAGGGATCAGGTTCCAGACTGTGCACTTGTATTATACATTGTAGATATGTTACATTACACTGCACAAGACTATTGTGCATTTCAAGCCTCTGTGGTGGCTGGCCACACCCCCTTTGTAGGCTGGTCACACCCCTAAATATGGGCCCCTATAACTGCATTCCCCCGGTGGGCCCTTCATACCCCATTCCAACACTGTCTGTGGCAGATCAGTCGCTTATCGTTGTAGCCCTATGGTTGCCAAGCATGATTGCAGGAGATAAGATGCTGGAGCCACTGAAACAGTCGCAACATGCCAGCTGTGTGCTGGACTGCGGTAGGTCCAGGGCAGCTGCTGCCACTGGATGCAGCAGTCTCCTTGACCTGCAGGGGGGTATTTCTTTTTCTATAACATGTCCATTCCAACACCTCTACCTGGTGTGCAATGCCATGAGAATGTATGGGAAGAGGTGTCAGAGGAAGGGAAGTATATAGGCCAGGTCACTGAGTTATACTGTAGTTTAAGGGGTCTTTAACTTTTGGCCAACACCTTCCTTAGAACAGCATGATCTCCCTGTACAGCATAGTAAGTCTTCCTCACTGTCAACTACAAGATAAAACTCAGCATGGTCTGAAGCTTCCAGCAATGATGGACTACGGCTAGCTGCAGTTGTCTAGAAGCGCTTCCGTAGAGCACTGATCAGGATACTAGAAGTATCTAACTGCATAGCAAATTTACTTGGCGCAGTCGCAGTGCGAACATTGCGCATGCGCAATTAGCGGAAAATCGCTGCGATGCGAAGAAAATTACCGAGCGAACAACTCGGAATGACCACCATGATTGGTTGCTATGGGCAACATCCCATCTTAAATATAACTCCCATCTTCGTAAATTTACCCCAAAGTCTGTTATCGATGAGCACCCCCAAATCTTTTTCAACTACTGTTATCCCTACATTTTCCCAGTTTAATTTATAGGCTGCCCTATTGTTCTTAGGGGGACATTTACTAAGCAGTGATAAGAGCAGTGAAGTGAGCCAATGGAGAAGTTGCCCCATCAACCAATCAGCAGCTCTGTATAATTTTATAGTATGCAAATTATAGATGTTACTTCAGTGCTGATTGGTTGCCATGGGCAACTTCTTAACTGGCTTACTTCTCTGCTCTTATCACTGCTTAGTAAATGTCCCTCTTAGTCCCAAAGTGCCTAACTTTCAATTTTTCTATATTGTGATATATTGTGATATAGTGAAGAGATGTAGGGGGTCATTCCGAGTTGATCGCTAGCTGCCGTTGTTCGCTGCGTAGAGATCAGTGAAAAAAACAGCAAATCTGGGCATGCGTATGCACCGCAATGCGCACGTGCGTCGTACGGGTACGAAGTCCTTTATGGTTTTGCACTGGTTCTAGCGACGATTCCAATCGCACAGCCGACCACAAGGAGATTGACAGGAAGTGGGAGTTTCTGGGTGTCAACTGACCGTTTTCTGGGAGTGTTTGGAAAAACGCAGGCGTGGCCGGGCGTTTGCTGGGCGGGTATCTGACGTCATTACCATGTCACTCATCGCTAGAATCATCGCACAGGATAAGTAACTACAGGGCTGGTCTTGTTCTGCACAAAATGTGTTTGCAGGTGCTCTGCTGCACAGGTGTTCGCATTCCTGCAAAGCGAAAATGCACTCCCCCGTGGGCGGCGACTATGCGTATGCACGGCTGCTAAAAATTGCTAGCGAGCGATCAACTCGGAATGACCCCCGTAGTGTGAGGAGGAAGTGCAATGATGTAGTATGCCATCACACACCCCTGCCTTTACAGGGAGAATTTCTGTGGTGCTTATCACACCCACTGCGCGGTGCGCAATAGGCCCTTCATAGATTTCAGCTCCAGGCCCATGTGGACCTTAATCCGGCACTGGGGAAATGCCATGTGGCTGAATTTACAAAAAGAAAATGTAAAAAAAATACTGCAGTGAGCCCTGTGATAATTTCACTACCTTAGACTGGCGAATTCACAGGGCAACACTGCGATATGCTGCCTTTGCAAAACTTTCTCTGCCCCCTGGCAGAGAAGTTGTGTGGGGACCAGGCTCCAGTGATTAGCTATGTGTGTCAGATGGACACACAAGCTGATCACAGTGTAAAAAATACAAAGTAAAAAAACAAAACAAAATATACTTACTAGTCCAGTTGAGCGCTGCCAGGCGCTGGGTCCCCTGTATGCTGCGCTGTGACCCCGGTACAGTAAAGTGACGCTGCAAAGCGGCAGCGCACTGTACAGCACTGGGGGTCACAGTGCAGAAGAAGGACCCAGTGCCCGGCAGCATCCGGAAGCAGCGGACACCGGCTCCTGGACCTGTAAGTATAAAATCCAGGGGTGGGGGCTTACTGTGGTGCAGGGGTATTAGCGGCACGGGGGAAACCCGAGGGGTGGCAGCGCATCTGCAGCAGGACATCAGGGTATTTTTTACGAAAAATACCCCGATGATGTTGCGGAGAGGCATCGCAGGGACAGAGCTTGCCTGCAAGTTCTGTCCCTCATGCGATTATTGATACATCCATGCGATGTACTCAATTATCGCAGTGCTAGTCTGGTCTAGTTTATCACCTGTCATCCGCATCATCAGATGCAGATGGTGATAAATAGACCTCTAAAGCTGATATATCACATTACTAGGCTTAATGAAGATACAATATCATGTCAAGTTCACGATCTCAAATATTTAATAACAGATTTCCAGAATAACATAGGGCCTTACATTTTCAAAAACTGGTTCTACACAATTGGTTGGATATTTTATTTACAGTAACTATAGCCCAAGAGGCTCGATTTGTCCATCAGAACTTTTGATTTGTGTGATCTATAGGATTCTGTCCTACGACTTTGAGATGCCCCTGAGGAAGTCCTGATTAGGAAGAAATGTGTAGAGTTAATGTGCTACAAGATTCCACAATAATGGGTCTACTGTCACAAGCTCAGACCCCCACAAAGGGTGGGGCAGTTGGTTGGGAAAATCTACACAAAGGTGGTCATTCCGAGTTGATCGCTTGCTAGCAGTTTTTAGCAACCGTGCAAACGCTAAGCCGCAGCCCTCTGGGAGTGTATCTTAGCTTAGCAGAAGTGCGAACGATTGCATCGCAGAGTCGCTACAAAAAAAATTGTGCAGTTTCTGAGTAGCTTCAGACCTACTCAGCGCTTGCGATCACTTCAGCCCATTCAGTTCCAGATTTGACGTCACAAACACGCCCTGCGTTCGGCCAGCCACGCCTGCGTTTTTTCCTGGCATGCCTGCATTTTTTCGAAAACTCCCTGAAAACGGTCAGTTGACACCTAGAAATGCCCACTTCATGTCAATCACTCTACGGGCAGCAGTGTGACTGAAAAGCTTTGCTAGACCTTGAGTAAAAATACTTTGCCCGTTGTGAAAGTACGTCGCGCGTGCACACTGCACCGCATATGCATGCGCAGAAGTGCCATTTTTTTCATTAATCACACCGCCGCGAACATTTTCAGCTAGCGATCAACTCGGAATGACCCCCAAAGTGTTTTGTTTTCCTGTCAAATTTCCTTAAAAATGTCTTATGTGAGCAACTCTGCAAACATTGTATGGCAAATTATTTTAAATATTTTTTTATTAAAAAGATTGTTTATCTAGTTGGCTAAAAGTAAATATCCTTGTGACTGACCATCGCATTTGAAATTATATCAAAGCCAGCCAAACAAAGGTATTACCATTGATTTATCAGAGCTATGAAAACATCTCTACATTTTATCGTCAAAGTGTTTTTAAGGGACCATTGTGTACATTAATTGATGATGTGCCTTCCCGGTATTGTTTTTTAAATTATTGTTTTATCTTGATACTAATAACAGAGAGCCAACCGTGCAGAGCAGCAAGTAGTCGGTTTTGATGCCAGTGTTTATGACTTGCATGTAATTTGGGTAAACTGGGTACGAATGGTTCACAGCACACAGCACATTTGCTCTGTGGGTGCAACCTCCCGCATCCATCCCTTTTGTAGAGATATGAGGACCAGTGTGGAGGTGGTCTTATTGCTGTAAGGATAAGATGTGGCTGCCGACAGAGGTGGCCCTAACAAATATGATGCCCTAGGCCACTAGTCCCGCCTCTGACCCTGCACCCCTTTCCCAGCACCATCTAGCAGTCCTAATTTTGGTACTCCTACTGCCTATGTTTTAAATAGAAACAGTGTGCACATTCGGCGCACAGCCCAAGAAAGGGCGTGTTCTTGCTGGGAAGGGGCATGCCCACACATTAGTACCCCCAATTCAAATTACGCCACACCGTAGTGCAACTTTATATCATGCGATAGTATCCTTTATTCACGTTACATCACACAGTAGTACCACTTTACCTTATATACATTACTCTTCACAGTAGTGCCCCTTATTCACATTACATTACACTGAATGGCTCCTTATTCACATTACACCACACCATATTGCTCTTTTTCACATTAGACCACACAGTAGTTCCATTTCTATACGTTATGCCAAACACAGACATTAGTTATGCCTTTATACACATAATACCACACAGTAATGCCCCTTACACATATGCCACAGATTATTAATGCCCTTATACACATAATGACACACATAATGCCCCTTACACATATTCCACACTTTATTAATGCCCTTATACACAGAATGACACACATAATGCCCTTACACATATGCTGCACATTACTAATGCATTTATACACAGGACACACATAATGCCGCCTGACACACATAATGCCCCTTATGCCGAACACTATTGCACAACAGACCCACCGGCACACAGCACTCACATGGCCGCTAACACTGTGACCTCTGCCTCTGCTTGGATACAGATGTGTCCTCATACATCTTGCCTCAATGCGCCATGCAGCAGGCAATGCCTGGCATGAGTCAGATGGCAGCTCTACTAATGGCGGGCGTCTTTCTTGCCGAAAATGCATCTTATTTGCATTGCTATGTGGCTAGGATGCACGAGCAGCTTCTATTGATTAAAATTATATGTGGCATGCATATATTCTGTGTGCAATTGCGGCGGTATCTGCATACGAAATGCTAAGTTACAGTGATTTACAGGAATACACTATAACACAGCATTTCATTTGCAGATACAGCTGCAGTCACACACGTAGACTATAGGCATGCTGCATATCATTTTAATCAGCAGACGCTGCTTATGCCCCTCAGCATTCCAAATGCCCTAGGCATTTGCCTAGTTTGCCCATGCCTAAGGCCGACTCTGGCTGCCGAACATACTAGAGGAGCGGTCAGATGCCGATGATGCACAGATGCAGGTAGCTCTGGAACATCAGGTGACCTTAAGGTAACAGCTGTTGCTACAGGGCAGGAATGGGTGTTCACATCAGCATACCTCCCAAAATGACCATCTCCAGGAGGGACACAATGCTTTGCTTCTGGACTTGTCTCTTTATTTACGATTGCCGTCACCTGTGATGAACAGGCTAATAGATAAGATAAGGTGATGATAATCGTAAATTAACAGGAAGTCCAGGAACAGAGCATTCTGTCCCTGTCACAACTGAGGGCCTGAGCTGACGGGAGGCAGCCTCAGTTGTAGGGGCTGAGATGTACCGGAACCTGGGAGGTTGTATCAGACCCCTGGACATGTAAGTAACATGAATAATAACTGCCCGAAGGCGTGACCACGACAACTTGGATAAAAAGTCAATGATGTTTATTATGACAACTCCGCAACACAGCAGCAGTAAAAGAAAACGTAAAAGTCAGCAAAGAATAAATACAGTTCCTGGGTACTACAGGATGGCAGGAGCCACAGGGCACTGGTAGTGTGAGATAGTTCTTATAATCTTCTAGATGGAAAGTCCTTACCAGGCCCGACTGTAGCAATGGAGATAACCCAGGATTGTGCCAGCTGGTGTTCCAGGAAAAGCTGGGTTGCTGAAGATAAAACGGCTGCTGTGGATACTGGCTGGAACCAGACTGTTGTTAGCACGGAGTGAATACTGGCTGGAACCAGTTAAATAATAAATGAACTTGGGAGCGATGAAATATGAACTGAAATGTAGAACTTGAGAGCGGAGAAATAATAATACCGGTGGAGAGTGGTAAAGTGTAGAAAGGACACCGGCCCTTTAAGAGAAGCTGTACTCTGCTGGAAGCTGAGCTGGAAGCAGGTAATGTTGTAGCTGGAAACAGATGAATCCACAATGGATTGGAGAGTCAGGCTACACCGCAGGTGGAATGCTGGTGCGGGTCTCTATGGTGGAAGTCTTGAGACAGGAGCTGGAACCTGGAAGACAATCACAGGAGAGAGACAAACAGGAACTAGGTTTGACAACCAAAGCACTGACGCCTTCCTTGCTCAGGCACAGTGTATTTATACCTGCAGCAAGGAAGGGATTGGCTAGGCAATTATGCAGATTATCAATACTGAGAACAGATTGGTGGAAATGATCAGCTGACAGAATCCAAGATGGCTGCGCCCATGCAGACACTTGGAGGGAAGTTTGGTTTGTAATCCATGTGGTAATGAAAACAGTAATGGCGGCGCCGGCCACCGGAGACAGGAGGCGCCAGGCTGACAGATGCACATTCAACCACGCGGACACAGCGGAGGCCGCGGCTGACGTAATCGCCACTCTGACACTCTGCATGCAGGAACTCAGGGACAGCGGTGGAGGCCGCGGGGAACGCCATTCCTGATGTAACATGGCGCCGCGGTGACCGCGTCTCAGAGTGACAGGAGAGGAGGCAGGAATGTGGACATCAGTGTAACGGATGGGATCCGGTCCTGGAACGCTGAGCCAGCCTCAGGAGGCATCTGAAGGGTAAGTAATGGCGTCCAGATACCCGGATCGTGACAGCACCCCCCCCTTTAGGAGTGGCCCCAGGACACTTCTTTGGCTTTTGAGGAAACTTGGAATGGAATCTCCGGACCAAGGCAGGAGCATGGACATCAGAAGCATTGGTCCATGAGCGTTCCTCAGGGCCGTAACCCTTCCAGTCAATAAGATACTGTAGTTGACCGTAACGGTGACGTGAGTCCAGGATCTTGGCCACTTCATACTCAACGCCTCGTTGAGTTTGGACTTTCGGAGTTGGAGGAAGTGAGGAATGAAACCGATTCAGGATCAGCGGTTTCAACAGGGAAACATGGAATGTCCTGGGTATTTTTAAGAAGGGAGGCAACTGGAGTCTGTAAGCAACAGGATTGATGACTTGTTCAATCTTGAAAGGACCGATATAGCGAGGTGCAAACTTCATACTGGGAACTCTTAACCTCAAATTCTTCGTGGATAACCATACCCGATCACCCACCTTGAGAGCAGGAACTGCTCGACGCTTCTTATCCGCAAACTTCTTGTACCTGAACGATGCCTTGAGCAGAGCTGATCGTACGCTCTTCCAGATATTGGCAAACTGATGCAAGGTGATATCCACTGCGGGAACAGAAGTTGCTGGAAGCGGTTGGAACTCAGGGACTTTAGGGTGAAATCCAAAGTTAGTGAAGAATGGTGTTGAAGCAGATGAAGAATGATACTGGTTGTTATGACAGAACTCGGCCCAGGGAAGTAATTGAACCCAGTCATCTTGAGAGGAGGACACATAGATGCGGAGGAAGGCCTCCAAGTCCTGATTCACCCTCTCGGTTTGACCATTGGTCTGAGGATGGTAAGCCGTGGAAAACTTTAGCTTGACTTGGAGGACTTGACATAAACTTCGCCAGAATTTGGCTGTGAATTGAACTCCTCGATCTGAGATAATTTCTTCAGGAAGACCGTGGAGTCGGAAGATCTCTTGTATGAATACTTGAGCCAACTTGGAAGCTGACGGAAGACCGGTGAGAGGAATGAAGTGTGCCATCTTGGTGAACCGGTCAACTACCACCCAGATGGTATTGAACTTGTTGCACATGGGTAAATCTGTAATAAAATCCATCGACAAATGGGTCCAAGGTCGACGGGGAACAGATAGTGGAACCAGTTGCCCCGCAGGCGACTGGCGGGATACCTTATGCTGAGCACACTTTGGGCAAGATGCAATAAACTCCAAGACGTCCTTTTTCAGAGTTGGCCACCAATAGGACCTAGAGATAAACTCCAGGGTTTTTTGGATACCTGTATGTCCGGCAAAACGGGAAGCATGGGCCCAATGCATGAGCTTCTTCCTTAGCATCGGTTTCACAAAACTTTTCCCTGATGGGGGCGTAGAGTCCATCCCTACCGTGGAGAATGCCAACGGATTTATAATAGGATGCTTGTCTGAAGACTCTGACTCATTTTCTTGCTCCCATGAGCGGGAAAGGGCATCGGCCTTGCGATTCTGAGAGCCCGGACAGAACTGGAGTTTAAAGTCGAACCTGGAAAAGAAAAGTGCCCATCTGGCCTGACGAGGGTTGAGACATTGTGCGCCTTTCAGATATAAAAGGTTCTTGTGGTCTGTAAGTATGGTGATTGAATGAGAAGCTCCCTCCAACAGATACCTCCACTCTTCTAGAGCGAGCTTGATGGCTAGCAACTCCTGGTCGCCAATGGCATAGTTGCGCTCAGCTGGGGAGAACTTCCGGGAGAAGAAACTGCAAGGGTGTAAATGGCCATCTTTAGCCCTCTGAGATAACACCGCTCCTACTCCAACGGAGGAGGCATCCACCTCTAAGATGAAAGGAGAGTCGATGTCAGGCTGTTTCAGAACAGGCGCAGAGATGAACCTTTGTTTTAAAAGATGAAATGCTTGCATGGCTTCTTCAGACCACTTGGATGGGTTAGCACCCTTCTTAGTGAAAGCAGTAATAGGTGCCACAATGGTGGAAAAGTCTCGTATAAACTTTCGGTAATAGTTGGCGAACCCTAAGAACCTCTGGACCCCTTTGAGGGTTAAGGGTACCGGCCAATTTTGGATTGCTTGTAGTTTCTCAGGATCCATCTCTAGTCCGGAACCGGACACAATGTACCCTAGAAACGGAATGGACTTGACTTCAAAGACGCATTTTTCTAATTTGCAATAGAGATGATTGACACGGAGACGGGACAGAACCTCTTTAACCCAAAAACGATGTTCCTCTAAATCGTTGGCAAAAATGAGGATATCGTCTAGATAGACCACGACATGACGGTATAGAATGTCTCTGAAGATCTCATTGACAAAATGCTGGAAGACAGCTGGAGCATTGCTCAATCCGAAGGGCATGACGAGGTACTCATAATGTCCGTCACGGGTGTTAAAGGCGGTCTTCCACTCGTCACCCTCACGGATCCGGATGAGATTGTATGCACCTCTCAAGTCCAGCTTTGTAAAGATGGTAGCTCCGCTAACTCTGTCAAAGAGCTCAGTAATCAGGGGTAAAGGATAACGGTTCTTGATGGTAATGTCGTTCAAACCTCTGTAGTCGATGCACGGCCGCAGACCACCATCTTTCTTTTTTACAAAAAAGAAGCCTGCGCCGGCTGGAGAAGAAGAAGGTCGAATGAACCCCTTTGCTAGGTTCTCTTTAATATATTCCTCCATAGAATGCGTCTCAGGCAGAGACAACGGATAAGTTTGGCCTCGAGGTGGAACCTTCCCTGGAACGAGATCAATCGGGCAGTCCCATTCTCTATGAGGAGGAAGGATATCAGCAGAAGCTTTACTGAACACATCCGTGAAATCTTGATATGGAGGAGGTGGAACATCAGACGACCTGGGGGAGGAAGAACAGACAGGCAATACTTTAAACAAACATGTCTCAGCACAGGAGGAACCCCATGCCAGGATTTGCGTAGTCGTCCAATCAATTGTAGGATTGTGAAGACGGAGCCATGGAAGGCCCAGGACCACAGGATGTGTGGCTCTTGGAATCACTAAAAAAGAAATAAGTTCGGAATGAAGAACTCCCACTCTCAGACGAACTGGTAGAGTCCTTAAAGAAATAACTGCATCAAAAATTTTGCTGCCATCCACGGCAGTTAAAGAAATGGACGAAGGAAGTCTCTCGGTGGGTAGGGACCACCGTTTAACATAGGCTTCGGTAATAAAGTTCCCAGCTGCTCCGGAATCAAGGAGGGCAATGACGTTCCGATAACGTTGAGCAACTTGAAGCGAGACTGGGAGATTACAATCTTGAGGAGATGGAGAGGAGATCATTACTCCTAGCCGGCCCTCTCCTTGACGAGCTAGGATTTGGAGTTTCCCGGACGTTTGGGACAGGCATTAATGGTGTGAGACGGAGCTGCACAATAGAGACAGAGAGACTCGGAGAGACGTCTTCGGCGCTCAGCAGGAGTTAAACGGGAACGGCCAAGTTGCATGGGCTCATCTTTAGATGGTGACAGTTGACGAGGAGGAGGAGCAGAAGATTTTGGGGCAGATGATCTTCCACGCTCAGTTGCTCTCTCTCTGAAACGTAAATCAACTTTCGTGCAGAGTGAGATTAGCTCATCTAACTTAGAAGGTAAGTCTCTGGTAGCTAACTCATCTTTAATACGCTCAGATAAGCCATGCCAGAATGCAGCATACAGGGCCTCGTCGTTCCATGCCAGTTCGGATGCCAGGATCTGGAACTGTATCAGATATTGTCCTACAGTACGTGACCCCTGGCGTAAACGGAGAATCTCGGATGAAGCTGAGGTTACCCGGCCTGGCTCGTCGAAGATGCGCCTGAATGTTGACACGAAGGCAGTGTAGGAAGATAGCAGGGTGTCGGACCTCTCCCATAACGGTGATGCCCAATCAAGGGCTGAGCCACTGAGAAGAGAAACAATGTAGGCAATTTTTGTACGGTCACTGGGAAAATTGCCAGGTTGTAGCTCAAACTGAATCTCACACTGGTTGAGAAATCCCCTGCAGAATCTTGGAGATCCGTCAAATTTTGCTGGCGTTGGAATATGAAGACGTGGAGCAGAAATGGGTAAGGTGGGTGGGGTTATAGCTGGAGTCACTGTGGTTGACGCACCAGACGCGCCTGATCCACGGAGAGTTGTCTGAATCCCATCCAGCCGAGTAGAGAGATCCTGGAGACAGCGGATGATGTGGCCCTGTGCAGCCTCCTGATGTTCTAGTCGGGCTGCCAGTTCTTGCATCGGCCTGGCCGCTTGATCCTGGTCTCCGGCTGGATTCTTTAGGTCAGTGCTTACTGTCACAACTGAGGGCCTGAGCTGACGGGAGGCAGCCTCAGTTGTAGGGGCTGAGATGTACCGGAACCTGGGAGGTTGTATCAGACCCCTGGACATGTAAGTAACATGAATAATAACTGCCCGAAGGCGTGACCACGACAACTTGGATAAAAAGTCAATGATGTTTATTATGACAACTCCGCAACACAGCAGCAGTAAAAGAAAACGTAAAAGTCAGCAAAGAATAAATACAGTTCCTGGGTACTACAGGATGGCAGGAGCCACAGGGCACTGGTAGTGTGAGATAGTTCTTATAATCTTCTAGATGGAAAGTCCTTACCAGGCCCGACTGTAGCAATGGAGATAACCCAGGATTGTGCCAGCTGGTGTTCCAGGAAAAGCTGGGTTGCTGAAGATAAAACGGCTGCTGTGGATACTGGCTGGAACCAGACTGTTGTTAGCACGGAGTGAATACTGGCTGGAACCAGTTAAATAATAAATGAACTTGGGAGCGATGAAATATGAACTGAAATGTAGAACTTGAGAGCGGAGAAATAATAATACCGGTGGAGAGTGGTAAAGTGTAGAAAGGACACCGGCCCTTTAAGAGAAGCTGTACTCTGCTGGAAGCTGAGCTGGAAGCAGGTAATGTTGTAGCTGGAAACAGATGAATCCACAATGGATTGGAGAGTCAGGCTACACCGCAGGTGGAATGCTGGTGCGGGTCTCTATGGTGGAAGTCTTGAGACAGGAGCTGGAACCTGGAAGACAATCACAGGAGAGAGACAAACAGGAACTAGGTTTGACAACCAAAGCACTGACGCCTTCCTTGCTCAGGCACAGTGTATTTATACCTGCAGCAAGGAAGGGATTGGCTAGGCAATTATGCAGATTATCAATACTGAGAACAGATGGGTGGAAATGATCAGCTGACAGAATCCAAGATGGCTGCGCCCATGCAGACACTTGGAGGGAAGTTTGGTTTGTAATCCATGTGGTAATGAAAACAGTAATGGCGGCGCCGGCCACCGGAGACAGGAGGCGCCAGGCTGACAGATGCACATCCAACCACACGGACACAGCGGAGGCCGCGGCTGACGTAATCGCCACTCTGACACTCTGCATGCAGTAACTCAGGGACAGCGGCGGAGGCCGCGGGGAACGCCATTCCAGATGTAACATGGCGCCGCGGTGACCGCGTCTCAGAGTGACAGGAGAGGAGGCAGGAATGTGGACATCAGTGTAACGGATGGGATCCGATCCTGGAACGCTGAGCCAGCCTCAGGAGGCATCTGAAGGGTAAGTAATGGCGTCCAGATACCCGGATCGTGACAGTCCCTCCTGGAGAGGGTCATGTTGGGAGGTATGCATCAACAGAGTGCAGTGAGTGGGCACTGTAGGCAGTCACAGTGGCGTCAGGAGTCCCAGGAAGCAGGCCTATTCAGTGCAGGGAGAGAGCTGCATACATGCATGAGCCGCAGAAGACGGGTAAGCAGGGAGATCCGGCATGGAAGGTAATGCAGCCACCTAGGAGAAGCCGGTGTCCTCGGCATCCAGCAGGGTTATGGCTAAAACCTGGTCCCAAGCAGCCAAAGCCAGGTTCTGCATGGCAAGAAACCAACACAGCATACTTGCCGACTTCTAGGCTGCTCTCTCCGGGAGAGAGCAGCCAGGTCGGCTCAGCAGGGGGGCGGGCAGTGAGGTTACGTCCAGAGGGGGGCGGGCCAGAGGCGAGACGTGGCGTGGCGGAGGCTGGACATGGGCATGCCTGCGGGATCGCGTCATGTAAGCCACGCCCCCCGCTGTGTAATGCCGCATTATACAGCAGGAGGCGTGGCTATGATGACGCGATTCAACAAGAATCGCGTCATCTCCTGCTCGGACCGCCCACTTTACTCGCTAAGTGGGTGGCCGGGCAGAGAGGACCCCTGAAATCGGGAGACCTGCCTGCTCTTCCGGGGGACCGGGATGGTCACCCGATTTTCGGGAGCCTCCCGGCCATTCCGGGAGAGTAGGCAAGTATGCAACACAGCCCCCCACAGCAATCCGGTGACTGCGGAGCTCCAGTTACTGGTGAGATGAAGACCGTAGTGTGACTTCTCTGTGTGTATATACACTGTGTGTGTGTGTGTGTGTGTGTGTGTGTATGCAAATGTGTGTGTGTATACTGTATGTACAGTATGTGAATGCGTCTCTATGTATGTACTTTATGTAAATATGTGTGTTAGCACTGTATGTACAGTATATAAATGCGTCTGTATGTACTGTATGTAAATGTGTGTGCACTGTATGTAAATGTGTGTATGAACTGTATGTAAATGTGTGTGTGCGCGCACTGTATGTAAATGTTTGTTTGTACTGTATGTAAATGTGTGTGTGTATGTATGTGTGTGTGTGCACTGTATGTAAATGTGTGTGTGCGCACTGTATGTAAATGTGTGTGTGTGCACTGTATGTAAATGTGTGTGTGTGTGTGTGTGTGTGTGTGTGTGTGTGTGTGTGTGTGTGTGCACTGTATGTAAATGTGTATGTGTGCACTGTATGTAAATGTGTGTGTGTGCACTGTATGTAAATTTGTGTGTATTCTGTATGTAAGTGTGTGTGTGCGTGTGTGTGCGCACGCGCGTGTGTGTGTGTGTGCACTGTATGGAAATTAGAGATGTGCGGCGGGCACTTTTCGTGTTTTGTCTTTTGGTTTTGGTTCTAATTCCCCACTCATGTTTTGGTTTTGGATTGGTTTTGCCAAAACCACCCTTTCGTGTTCTGGTTTTGGTTTTGGATCTGGATGATTTTTTTAAAAAAACACATAAAAATGGCTAAAATCACAGAATTTTTGGGTAATTTTGATCCTACGGTATTATTAACCTCAATAACAGTCATTTCCACTAATTTCCAGTCTATTCTGAACACCTCACACCTCACAATATTGTTTTTAGGCCAAAAGGTTGCACTGAGGTGGCAGCAGTGGCAGACAGGATGGCAGATTTAAAAACTAGGCCCCTAACAGCACATCATGCAAAGAAGAAAAAGAAATGCAATGAGGTTGCTGTATTACTAAGCTAAGCGACAGAAGTGTGCGGCACAAACACCTGGCCCATCTAGGAGTGGCACTGCAGTGGCAGGCAGGATAGCAGATATTAAAAAAAGGCCCCTAACAGCAGAGGTGCAATGAGGTAGCTGTATGACTAAGCTAAGCGACACAAACAATTGGCCCATCAAGGAGTGGCACTGCAGTGTCAGACAGGATGGCACTTTAAAAAACTAGTCCCCAAACAGCACATGATGCAAAGAAGAAAAAGAAGTGCACTGAGGTTGCTGTATGACTAAGCTAAGCGACAAAACCACCTGGCCCTTCTAGTAGTGGCATGCAGTGGCTGAATGTCAAAAGTGGCCTGCAATTTTTCAGTCCACTAACGGCATTTCCTGCACGCCCCTGTCTTGTTTCAAAAATTCTGCAATTGGTGGACTTATACGGCAGTACCCCAGGACTAATACAGCAGTACCCCTGGACTCATACGGCAGTGTCAGACAGGAGGGCAGATATAAAAAAAGGGCCCAAACAGCACATCATGCCAAGAAGTAAAAGAGGGCAATGAGGTAGCTGTATGACTAGGCTGAGCGACACAAGTGTGCAGCACAAACACCTGGCCCATCTAGGGTTGGCACTGCAATCCCACCGCACTAATGGCGGATACCGGATGCACGTCTAACACCAGCATAGTTGTTATGGCCTCAGTAATCCGCTTTGCAACAGGGTATATATATCTATATATACGGCAGTATTACTGGAATCATATGGCAGTACCACTGGACATATACGGCAGGATCACTGGACTGGATTTATACGCCAGTACCACTGGAATTATATGGCAGGATCACTGGATTTATACGGCAGTATCAGTGGACATATATGGCATATTTGGCAGTATCAACGGACATATACGGCAGTATCACTGGACTGGATTTATATGCCAGTACCACTGGAATTATATGGCAGGATCACTGGAATTATACTTCAGGATCACTGGATTTATACGCCAGAACCACTGGAATTATACGGCAGAATCACTGGATTTGTACGCCAGTACCACTGGAATTATACGGCAGGATCACTGGACATACGTCAGTACCACTGGCATTATACGGCAGAATCACTGGATTTATATGCCAGTACCACTGGAATTATACGGCAGGATCACTGGACATACGCCAGTACCACTGGAATTATACTGCAGGATCACTGAAATTATACGTCAGGATCACTGGAATTATACGGCAGTACCGTTGGACATATACGGCAGTATCACTGGACTGAATTTATATGCCAATACCACTGGAATTATACGGCAGGATCACTGGATTTATATGCCAGTTACACTGGACTTATACGGCAGGATCAATGGACATACGCCAGTACCACAGGAGTAGTAATAGCTCACTTTTCTGTCAAATGAAAAGTGACAGTTGCCACGCCTACTCTCACCCACTCTCCGCCCACTCCCCGCCCACTCTCCGCCTACTCTCCACCCATAACACTCCCCTTGACACTCCCTGTTTTACGCCTATTTTTTATATAAATTGAATATAAATGTCATCATTTGATATCAGTTTTTTCATTAGTCATAGGGCGATCACAAAAGTCTCTTACAAGACCTGTGTTTTGTCAGATAAGACTCATAGGTTTGAAAAAAAAGCCATAGTATGTCACGCAGCACAGCTATTCGAAAAAAATGGATGAAAAAAAGGTATTACACAGTGTTAAATCCAGGTAGTTATTGCGGCATTGATAAATATTATAAGGCTAATATAGGGCAGTTTAAAAGATCGGAAATTAAAAAATGGCTTCAAGATCAAGATGCCTATACGTTGCATAAGCCGGCGCGAAAAACCTATAAAAGGAACATGATTTGCGTATCGGATATAAATCAGCAATGTCAATGCGATCTGGTCTCGCTCATAGACCTAGCGAAGTACAATGATGGTTTTAAATACATATTAACCATTATCGATATTTTCAGTAAGAGAGCATGGGCCGTCAGTCTAACAACCAAGAATGCTACAACAGTCACTAATGCTTTTGAAAAAATATTCCAGCAGAACTGCGTGCCAAAGAAATTGCAAACTGACCGCGGTAAAGAGTTTCTAAACTAGATCCTAAAAAAAGTATTAGAAAGATACGGTATACAGCATTTTGTGACCAATAATGATGTGAAAGCAGCTGTTATAGAACGCTTCAATAGGACTTTAAAAACACGTATGTGGCGCTATTTCACAGCTCAGAATACATACAGATATATAGATGTTTTACAAAATTTCATATACAGTTATAATAACACGTACCATAGAACGATTAAGTGTACGCCGTGCGAAGTGACGCCATCTAACTCTTTGAGAATTTTCAAGACAACATACGGTGAATACTTTAGAACTAAGAAAACTCCGACACGATTAGCCGTTGGTGATCATGTACGTATTTCCAAATATAAGGATATATTTCAGAAAGGATATGAACAGAATTTTTCTGAGGAGATATTTGTAATACATGGCGTGAATACTAAAGGTCTTAATCCGCTTTACACGTTGACAGACCTCTACGGCGAAGATATTACTGGTAGTTTTTACCCCGAAGAACTTCAATGCATACCCAAAACTATAATAGAATTTACAAAGTGGAAAAGATTTTAAAAAATAAGACGGTTAAAGGTCGAAAATACGCGTTAGTCAAGTGGCGCGGATACCCCGCAAAATTTAACAGTTGGGTAGCGGCAGCGGAGTTAAAAGATATATAAAGCGCATTACCCTCTAAAAAAGACGAGCTATGGATGACAAATCGTTTTACATAACATTGCCCAGCAATGCTTCGGCCTATACTTTCCCGCAGAATAAGATATCTAACTATACAACAAAGCTTGCAAAATCGATACAATTAAGTGGTGATTGGGAAGTTGCTCTTACAGAGATACAATATCCGCACACATGGAATACTTTGGATATACAGGATTGTAGGTTACAAATAACACAGGACGTTATGCTAACCAAATCAATTGTGGAATTCACAACCGTGTGCGTTAAACCAGGGTTTTATAAAACAATTGATGCGCTGCTGGATGTAATCAACGCAGAAATTGGACGTCATAAACTGGATGGTGGATTAAGATTAGTGTACGATCCGCTTGAACGTGTTGTAACATGCGACAGTAAGCGGTCGTATCATCTTTCAGCGAGTGATAAACTGACAACTATACTTGGTTTACAACCTAAAACTAAGATTTCTAAGCCATGCGCAGACATCAAAGGAGGCCAATATACGCTGTACGTGTATACTGACATTATCGAGCACCAGAGGGTTGGTGATAGCTACGTAGCGCTACTACGCACAGTTGAAATTAAGGGATATAACAATGAGGTGATCACAATACGATATGAGAAGCCCGATTACGTGCCGTTGTGCAAAGCGCATTTTGACACGGTAACCATAGAGATAAAGAATGATCAGAACAAGAATATTTCATTTAAGTTTGGGAAAGTGATCGTGAAACTACACTTTAGATGGCGCAAAACCGATTTTTATTAAATTGACAGAATGGTTGTCATTAAAAACTATGGTGATCCGGCATTGTACGCGTAATATTATAAAGCGCAAGCCGGTAATGGTTTACCGGGTTTTCACGGCAGTGCGTATATGTACGGTTGTAGTTTAGGTGGTAGTTTTCGTAGCCTGTTCAGAAAAGCTGTACCTCTCTTCTGAAGAGGCCTAGAATTGGCTAAACCACACATGAAAAGCGCTGCACGTAATATCGCAAAAGACATCATTGGACAAGCCACAGCGGCCGCTATGAATAGATTACACATGACAAACCAAGCAAAACAAGATGGTTCTGGTTTAATATATACAAGAAAAGGTATGGCTAAAAGAAAACGGAAGCGGTCGACAGCAATTCCGCCATGGTGTATCCCCCTTTTAAACAAAAACCGGAGACGTCGAAACTTAATTAAGAAAAGAAAATCGACGCGAGGGGTTGGTGATATTTTTTATCCATGTCTTTCATACACAATGAGTCCGTTGAATGCGCAAAATCAGAGCTGGATCTTTTTGACGTACCGCCAACGCAAACTAGCGTGGAGAAGAGTCTATACGTCGAGGTTCAACCTTTAGCAGCGTTATCCGAGACAGCACCGCTGGAATTTTATATAGCGGCCAGTGGTGAACATTACTACGATCTGAACAACACTCTGCTGTACGTGACGTGTAAGATCGTACGAACCGACAACAATCCGATACCCCAAGGGGCACGGGTATCGCTTATTAATTATCCCATAGCGACTTTGTTCAGTCAGGTGGATGTTTCTTTGGGTGACAGACTCATATCTCAATCCAACAATCTTTATGCCTATCGAGCATACATTGAGACCATATTGAATTACAGCTCTGATGCTTTATCCACAAAGCACACAACAGGCTTATTTTACAAAGATGTGGCTGGAGAACATAACACCAGGGCTCTGGATGGGGCAAATACAGGCTTTATAAAGCGCGCGAGAGCAACAGCGCTGAGTCGCACAGTTGAATTACTGGGTCCTCTGCACTTCGACCTTTTTCATCAACATAAACTAATCTTAAATGGTGTTGATTTGAAGATAAAACTAACCAGAAACAAAGACACATTCTGCTTAATGTCGGCGGAGGCAGATGCCTTTAAAATACAGATCGTTGCAGCTTCGTTGTTTGTGAAAAGAGTTCAGGTCTCGCCGGCCGTCCGGATCGGACATGCGCAGGCTTTGATGAATGGCAACGCAAAATATGCAATTGATCGTGTAGGGATGAAAATTTACAGTGTTCCTACAGGCAGTAGAGTGTTTAATTTAGAAAATTTGTTTTTAGGACAAGTGCCAAAAACAGTCATAGCTGCGTTTGTAGACAACAAAGCATTTTCAGGAACTTATGATCGGAACCCATTACGCTTTGAACATAAAAACGTAAATTTTGCATCTCTCTACCTGGACGGATCCCCGCACCCGGCCAAGCCGTTTCAACCAGACTTTGAACACAGTAATGCTGTGCGTGAGTACATGTCGCTCATACAGATTACAAATAAGCAGAAATCAGATTCTGGTATACTTATTGACCGTGAGAGTACCTCGATGGTTACACGCTTTTCGCTTTCGATCTGTCACCTGAACAGGAGTGTGTGGAACACCTATCGTTAATAAGAACAGGCAATTTACGTGCAGAATTCCGCTTTGCAGAAGCGCTGGACCAGACAGTCAATGTAATAATATACGCTTTATTTGATAATATCATTGAGATTAATCAAAGGCACGATGTGTTGTACGATTATCTATAAATGAAATCATTTATTTTTGTTTTTTGCATATTTTAAAAATCGCCATTTCATTGTTCAAAAAATGAACACATTACAGATAAATTGCATTCTGTACGCGATGCCAAGCACGCAACATGTTTTTAAAGGAACCTATCCATGTGACATGCTACCGGACGGTAAACTGACACAATACCCATGCGCATTTGTAATCAACACTCATACTAGCGAACAACCTGGTGAACACTGGTTTGCCGTTTATTTTAATGAGCATAGCATTTGTTATTTTTTTTATTCTTATGGCATCGCCCCAGACAGTTCCATTTTCCCAAAGAATATAATACATTTTTTACATTTTAATTCAAAAAGTATTCGCCACCAAAAACGTCAGTTGCAAGCTTTTTCAAGCGATGTTTGTGGTCAATATTGTATCTACTTTATATTTTTTATGTGTAAAAACTACAAATATGAGGATTTCTTGACCAAGTTTAGTAATGATACAAAACGTAATGATCGTTTAGTTTCAAATTTTGTAAAACGCATGCCAAGAAGTCATTGTTTGAGTCATTATACGGATAAATATATACAGAACTGTGTAACTTGTTGTAATAACCGATGTGTTTGATGCATTTTATGTACAATGCTGTATAACTATATTGATTTTAAAATAAAGAACAATGGGGGTCATTCCGAGTTGTTCGCTCGGTAAAAATCTTCGCATCGCAGCGATTTTTCGCTTAATGCGCATGTGCAATGTTCGCACTGCGACTGCGCCAAGTAAATTTGCTATGCAGTTAGGATTTTTACTCACGGCTTTTTCATCGTTCTGGCGAACGTAATGTGATTGAAAGGAAATGGGTGTTACTGGGCGGAAACAGGTCGTTTTATGGGCGTGTGGGAAAAAACGCTACCGTTTCCGGAAAAAACGCAGGAGTGGCCGGAGAAACGGGGGAGTGTCTGGGCGAACGCTGGGTGTGTTTGTGACGTCAAACCAGGAACGACAAGCACTGAACTGATCGCAGATGCCGAGTAAGTCTGAAGCTACTCAGAAACTGCTACGAGGTGTGTAATCGCAATATTGCGAATACATCGTTCGCAATTTTAAGATGCTAAGATTCACTCCCAGTAGGCGGCGGCTTAGCATGAGCAAATCTGCTAAAATCCGCTTGCGAGCGAACAACTCGGAATGACCCCCAATGTTTTAAACTGTATGTTGTGTGATTGCAGTCTTCTTTTAAATTCACTGATTAGAAACAAATGACAAAACAGAGTTATTGTAAATCATAAACATATTTTTATTGGATCATAAAAAGTTTATTTACAGATACAGTGCTGTGGCATTATTATTACACAGCATTTCTTACCATTTTAAAATATGAGTTAACACAATGTACTATTATTACAAAACAAACCAACTATGCGTTAACACAATTTAGTATTATTTCAAAACAAACATTATGGTACAAATTAATCACAAATTCTAATATACAAAAAATCAATTAAAAAATCAATATAAAATAGTTATACACTATAGTGTCAACCACTGTGATTCCTGAAACAGACCTACATCTCTTGTCCTAGGTAATAAATAGCCATGTGGTGTAGTTAGGCCTGGGGAATTTAAAACATTTATACGTCTTTTCTTAAGGGTTTGTAGCGGTGCTGGTTCTGTGACAGTGCCATCAGACACTGTGTGTGTCTCTGCTTTTAAACGGTCTAGTTGTAGTCTATTTGCACCATTAACTACTACAGTGGATGGTATATTTAATTCAGACATGGCACGCATAAATTCAGGCCAACCATTTGGCGTATTACGACTCGACACGCTATGGTTTTGCGTAATGCTTCTTATTAAATCCAGCATGTTGGATCCTGGTACAGCTTGACCTTTATACAGGAATTCGCCTTTAGTATTCCAACTTGTGATGTGTTTAGAACGTGTCATTTTACTCAATAATATTTCACAGTTTTTCTTATACCGTGCATTAACACTGCTCAAAATTTCATTATAAACATCATCAGTATCAGCTGATTGTGCAGCGTTAATTGACTCATCAGAAGCATTTGGACCGTGTGATAAAAGAGTTAAAGCTGACATTTCTCTATCAGACTGTTTACTCAACACCAGATATCTCTGCAGTGCAGCTGTATATCGTTTTGCCTTTTCATATTCGGATAAATTGTAATTCTGTAGTATGTTGATGATTTCTGCATCTAGACCTTGTGTGGCTGTTTTACGTATGTCATCGCTGCTCGGTTTGTTGTGTAAACGATCTATCTGATGTTGAGGCACCAAAACATTTTCTCAGCATATTCCATCAGCGATTAGTCAGAAGGCCGGTTATTAACGGAATAGCAAAACCAAGCAGCGAACCAATAAATCCACCCGATTGCTTCACTAAACGCTTCTTTTTACCAATGGCGTATTTCTTATTACAAAGCGATTTTATAAGGGCACGCTTCTTTTTAAGGTACTTCAACTGTCGTTGTGACAACGGTATTTTACCTTTAAGCGTGTTAAGGGCTATTTCACAAATGACTGTCACCAAATCGTTTGAAGCATTAGATAAAATAGCATTTCTTTGGGTAGGTTTTGCCTTTATTAGCGTCTTTAAAAGTGCCCAAATATGGCGTAGTCGGGCTGACATGTTCACCATTGATAGGTCTATGATGAATCACTAAAAGTTGTTCAATTATAGCTTTTTAGAACAGCGCTTTTTAATGACATAAGCAACCGGAACATCAGGTGGGAATAAACCGCTTCGTAAACGGTACTCATCTAGCGTATTTGTTCTTAAATCAACCAGTAAATAGCCATAAGGTTTAGCTGTTGCATTTTCAAAAGCATCTAGAAAGAAATTACTATTGTTTGGATACATTTGTCTAGCCAGTGTCGACACCTGCAATTTATCCCAGGGGTTTTTGAACAACACCATATATTTTGTGTTTAAATGTATCATCCTGCTCTTTTTTCCTTGTCAGAATACATTTTGTACAAGGTACATGATACTTAGATTTCTATGATGTACATACTTTGTGAAAGCTTTCTCAATCTCAGAATTATTACTAGCCGATTCCATCAGATCATCAACAACCGCTAAATTAATCCTATCAGGGGGAAAAAGTTGGTCATCATTAAAAGTCTCAGGTAACCCCTCTAAAAAACGAATACCGGGGAAATCATGTAGTAGCTGATCATACATAGACTGCCAACAGCCATAAAACCAAACAATATTATCAGGCACGTGTGACAGGTGTGTAGTGGCATTTTGCAGCAGCATTTTCACAAAATAACTTTTCCCTGAATTGGAGGGACCTGCTAAAATTCATGAGAAGGGGTGTCGCAA
Source organism: Pseudophryne corroboree (assembly GCF_028390025.1). Taxonomy (NCBI): domain Eukaryota; kingdom Metazoa; phylum Chordata; class Amphibia; order Anura; family Myobatrachidae; genus Pseudophryne; species Pseudophryne corroboree. The sequence goes on along the minus strand of NC_086444.1, from coordinate 264,768,996 downwards.
CCGGATGCCCATCTTAATACCCAAATGGAAGTATTGTGAAGTTATCTGTAAGTTTCCGTTTAGTATAAACGCACTTTTGCGTTTTCTGCAGCGTGCGCGTCTCAATCTGCCAGTACTTTTTAAACCGGACTATACCGGGTTGATGGATCACAATTTTTTTCTGATCTACACCGCCTGGGTTTAAAGGATAATCTAAGACCAGATCTTTCAGACTGTCAAAGTTAACATGTTGTGCATTATCAACATTGAGCGTTATACCTTTAGCTTTTAAACAGGTCTTTCCATTGTTTAGGCGATAGCCGTATGATTTGGGACCTGATGAGACAAACTCAGTTATATGTGTCCCCGTTGGCAGTTCGCTAGTCAGCGCACCTAGATAATCACCCAATGGCGGATTCCAATCTCCAGGCCTACTGACAAAAATCACAGAATCTGTATCATGGTAAAGACAACGCCCTTGTAATCTATCCAATAGATTGTACAATTCAATGCGGGCATATGCCGTTGTCATTACGGCAATGAAGATATTATTACTTGATGACTTGGTGTAATGGTTTTTGGCATATTTCCAATTCACTATAACTGTATCATCATCTATGAAGTCTAAAGTAGACAAATCATAGTGCGGTAAAAATGCATATTCAAAAAGCTTGTCGGGGTCAGACACTAGACACGTATTGGACATGTTACTACGTTAACCAAACTTTCCCCACAAGGAGTTTAAAAACAATTTTGAAATTTGTCTTTTTGCAGGATTGATTTCTATGTGATCGGGTCTTAAAGACACACCTTCATTTTTTTGATAGGCATCTATATACGCTTGGCGTTTCTCAAAGTCTGTACACCATTCAGGGTAACCAGAAGCCTCTTGTTTATCCCTGAGATGCATTTTAATGTAATCTGAAAACAAATCGTCAGATTGTTTATCAAAATGCCACACCTCATAGATTTTACACACTATGTACCCCTTGTCTACAGCCAGTTTTAACCCAGGAGTAGACCACGTACCTGTTATTGCTCTGCTTTCCTTATTATGGCCACAAGCCTCTGTCTGCCCAGACTCGGCGCATGTGCGACATAAAGGAAACATTAGTTTACCACGCATTTTAACAGGTAGAACCGGAAAGAAAAGACCCCTGGGTGGGTACACTTTTACTTTGGCAATACCGAAATACGCTGTAATATCCTCAAATTCATGATATATGATTTTTGGATGCTGTATTGAATAAGTATTGGTTTTGTTGACAAATGGGTACAAACTGGTAAAATCATAGTAGTGTATCTGCTCGTCTTCTTGTGTTTTGTGATACAGCTTTATGGCGTTTGTACGACCGCCGTAAAGTGCTGCACAAGGATCCAAGGGCTCTGGTAAGTCTTTATCACTCAGAAAATCCTGTAGACATGCATCAGACTCTAACATTTTTTTCCATTCACATTCCCAAATAACACGGACATGAAAACCACATTGTTTAAGAAAGTTCATTCTCACCTGTGTCTTGTGTTGCAGTTGACCGTAGGTCATTTTAATCAGTTTGTTTTCATCACTGGCATTGTAACATGCACCACAACCGTGATAAAAACAACCTTGGAATTCAAATGCCGTGGGTACGCCATTAATCACTGCATAACCATCCAGGTGATAGTTTCCAACTTTCTTAAACAATGTGGTTTTCATGTCCGTGTTATTTGGGAATGTGAATGGAAAAAAATGTTAGAGTCTGATGCATGTCTACAGGATTTTCTGAGTGATAAAGACTTACCAGAGCCCTTGGATCCTCGTGCAGCACTTTACGGCGGTCGTACAAACGCCATAAAGCTGTATCACAAAACACAAGAAGACGAGCAGATACACTACTATGATTTTACCAGTTTGTACCCATTTGTCACCAAAACCAAAACTTATCCAATACAGCATCCAAAAATCATATATCATGAATTTGAGGATATTACAGCGTATTTCGGTATTGCCAAAGTAAAAGTGTACCCACCCAGGGGTCTTTTCTTTCCGGTTCTACCTGTTAAAATGCTTGGTAAACTAATGTTTCCTTTATGTCGCACATGCGCCGAGTCTGGGAAGACAGAGGCTTGTGGCCATAATAAGGAAAGCTGAGCAATAACAGGTACGTGGTCTACTCCTGAGTTAAAACTGGCTGTAGACAAGGGGTACATAGTGTGTTAAATCTATGAGGTGTGGCATTTTGATGAACGATCTGACGATTTGTTTTCAGATTATATTAAAATGCATCTCAGGGATAAACAAGAGGCTTCTGGTTACCCTGAATGGTGTACAGACTTTGAGAAACGCCAAGCGTATATAGATGCCTATCAAAAAAATGAAGGTGTGTCTTTAAGACCCGATCACATAGAAATCAATCCTGCAAAAAGACAAATTTCAAAATTGTTTTTAAACTCCTTGTGGGGAAAGTTTGGTCAACGTAGTAACATGTCCAATACGTGTCTAGTGTCTGACCCCGACAAGCTTTTTGAATATGCATTTTTACCGCACTATGATTTGTCTACTTTAGACTTCATAGATGATGATACAGTTATGGTGAATTGGAAATATGCCAAAGACCATTACACCAAGTTATCAAGTAATAATATCTTCATTGCCGTAATGACAACGGCATATGCCCGCATTGAATTGTACAATCTATGGGATAGATTACAAGGGCGTTGTCTTTACCATGATACAGATTCTGTGAATTTTGTCAGTAGGCCTGGAGATTGGAATCCGCCATTGGGTGATTATCTAGGTGCGCTGACTAGCGAACTGCCAACGGGGACACATATAACTGAGTTTGTCTCATCAGGTCCCAAATCATACGGCTATCGCCTAAACAATGGAAAGACCTGTTTAAAAGTTAAAGGTATAACGCTCAATGTTGATAATGTGCAACATGTTAACTTTGACAGTCTGAAAGATCTGGTCTTAGATTATCCTTTAAACCCAGGCAGTGTAGATCAGAAAAAAATTGTGATCCATCAACCCGGTATAGTCCGGTTTAAAAAGTACTGGCAGATTGAGACGCGCACGCTGCAGAAAACGCAAAAGTGCATTTACACTAAACGGAAACTTACAGATAACTTCACAACACTTCCATTTGGGTATTAAGATGGACATCCGGTTGCAACATCCCTTCTCATGTATTTTAGCAGGTCCCTCCAATTCAGGGAAAAGTTATTTTGTGAAAATGCTGCTGCAAAATGCCACTACACACCTGTCACACGTGCCTGATAATATTGTTTGGTTTTATGGCTATTGGCAGTCTATGTATGATCAGCTACTACGTGATTTCCCCGGTATTCGTTTTTTAGAGGGGTTACCTGAGACTTTTAATGATGACCAACTTTTTCCCCCTGATAGGATTAATTTAGCGGTTGTTGATGATCTGATGGAATCGGCTAGTAATAATTCTGAGATTGAGAAAGCTTTCACAAAGTATGTACATCATAGAAATCTAAGTATCATGTACCTTGTACAAAATGTATTCTGTCAAGGAAAAAAGAGCAGGATGATACATTTAAACACAAAATATATGGTGTTGTTCAAAAACCCCTGGGATAAATTGCAGGTGTCGACACTGGCTAGACAAATGTATCCAAACAATAGTAATTTCTTTCTAGATGCTTTTGAAAATGCAACAGCTAAACCTTATGGCTATTTACTGGTTGATTTAAGAACAAATACGCTAGATGAGTACCGTTTACGAAGCGGTTTATCCCCACCTGATGTTCCGGTTGCTTATGTCATTAAAAAGCGCTGTTCTAAAAAGCTATAATTGAACAACTTTTAGTCATTCATCATAGACCTATCAACGGTGAACATGTCAGCCCGACTACGCCATAATTGGGCACTTTTAAAGACGCTAATAAAGGCAAAACCTACCCAAAGAAATGCTATTTTATCTAATGCTTCAAACGATTTGGTGACAGTCATTTGTGAAATAGCCCTTAACACGCTTAAAGGTAAAATACCGTTGTCACAACGACAGTTGAAGTACCTTAAAAAGAAGCGTGCCCTTATAAAATCGCTTTGTAATAAGAAATACGCCATTGGTAAAAAGAAGCGTTTAGTGAAGCAATCGGGTGGATTTATTGGTTCGCTGCTTGGTTTTGCTATTCCGTTAATAACCGGCCTTCTGACTAATCGCTGATGGAATATGCTGAGAAAATGTTTTGGTGCCTCAACATCAGATAGATCGTTTACACAACAAACCGAGCAGCGATGACATACGTAAAACAGCCACACAAGGTCTAGATGCAGAAATCATCAACATACTACAGAATTACAATTTATCCGAATATGAAAAGGCAAAACGATATACAGCTGCACTGCAGAGATATCTGGTGTTGAGTAAACAGTCTGATAGAGAAATGTCAGCTTTAACTCTTTTATCACCCGGTCCAAATGCTTCTGATGAGTCAATTAACGCTGCACAATCAGCTGATACTGATGATGTTTATAATGAAATTTTGAGCAGTGTTAATGCACGGTATAAGAAAAACTGTGAAATATTATTGAGTAAAATGACACGTTCTAAACACATCACAAGTTGGAATACTAAAGGCAAATTCCTGTATAAAGGTCAAGCTGTACCAGGATCCAACATGCTGGATTTAATAAGAAGCATTACGCAAAACCATAGCGTGTCGAGTCGTAATACGCCAAATGGTTGGCCTGAATTTATGCGTGCCATGTCTGAATTAAATATACCATCCACTGTAGTAGTTAATGGCGCAAATAGACTACAACTAGACCATTTAAAAGCAGAGACACACACAGTGTCTGATGGCACTGTCACAGAACCAGCACCGCTACAAACCCTTAAAAAAAGACGTATAAATGTTTTAAATTCCCCAGGCCTAACTACACCACATGGCTATTTATTACCTAGGAAAAGAGATGTAGGTCTGTTTTAGGAATCACAGTGGTCTATTTTTTTGAAGTGCCATCCTGCCTGACACTGCAGTGCCACTCCTAGATGGGCCAGGTGTTTGTGTCGGCCACTTGTGTCGCTTAGCTTAGTCACACAGCGACCTTGGTGCGCCTCTTTTTTTCTTTGCATCATGTGCTGTTTGGGGACTATTTTTTTGAAGTGCCATCCTGTCTGACACTGCAGTGCCACTCCTAGATTGGCCAGGTGTTTGTGTCGGCCACTTGTGTCGCTTAGCTTAGCCATCCAGCGACCTCGGTGCAAATTTTAGGACTAAAAATAATATTGTGAGGTGTGAGATGTTCAGAATAGACTGAAAATGAGTGTAAATTATGGTTATTGAGGTTAATAATACTATGGGATCAAAATGACCCCCAAATTCTATGATTTAAGCTGTTTTTGAGGGTTTTTTGTAAAAAAACACCCGAATCCAAAACACACCCGAATCCGACAAAAAATTTTCAGTGAGGTTTTGCCAAAACGCGTCCGAATCCAAAACACGGCCGCGGAACCAAAACCAAAACACAAAACCCGAAAAATTTCCGGTGCACATCACTAGCTCAAATGTGATGGAGGGCAGGGCATGAATAAGTGGACCCCATTGTGCTCCAGGATCCAGACACCTGCAGTAATTCCCCGAGCTCGCTGTTTTCCCCACACACCACCTGACAGGGAAGCAGCTCAGAGGAGTTGGCAACCACTATCAGCGCTGTCACAGATCCAGTGCCCCATGAGAACAGAAGGTCGTGGCTGGCACTGACCGGAAGCAGTTGAGCAATAATAACTGCACAGCAGGACTTTGACCTGTGCAGTTATTCGCAGTATGATTGACAGCGGTGGGCATGGGGGGCATTCCATCAAAAACGCAGGCGTGCCCGGAGCGTTATCAGGACGACATCATACACAGCCACTCCGATTAGAAAAATGGCGGTGGTCCGCCTGCCTTCACAGCTGGGCTGCAGTGGGCTTCCACAATTCAGTGATGTCATCGCAATTGAACTGCGATCGCATCGCTGCCGGGCATTATCATTAGCTGGCGGCATAGCTAGCGAGCGATCAACTCGGAATGACCCCCATAATCTCTGGCCGCATGCTTTGCTTAATACTTTACTTTTCATCTGCCACTTTAGGATGCACCCCTCAGTGCCAATAGATACGCCCGTAGGTGGAGATAGACACACCCTTTGGGTGGAGCATGACACACCCCCTTAATGGCGCAAATCTCCCTGAAACTAGTTTTCAAAAGTAGGCAAGTATGCTGTCATTATGCCTTTAGCAATGCAGACATCTAGTGGCAACCATAAAAAAGCCAGTTATTACAGTAGACCTTTCATTAGAGTGCTACTAGTAATATAATAGTTCTGACCATCCCTAGAAATAGTATGGGGCTTATTTAGTTCTTGATGTACTTGGTGTCTGTCTGTTTTTTTTACTTAAAATGTGCATTTGCACAAGGCACGTCTGCACCAAAAATGTGTTCATAAACATTTATATTTACATTTTTGACCATACTTGACTTGCTTTTATTTATTCTTGAAGAGGCATACCGGGGTAGGTGAGGCCCAGTTAGCATCAGCAGATACAACTTTTAGGTGGTGTTACAGTGCTGCAAGTATGGCGGTATGAAGCGATATTGCGTACCGGTAAGAAATTGGCAGTCTGTACCGCCGGGCCGACCGCCATACCTGCATCTGCTGCTATGTGAGGGGAGGAGAGCGCAGTGCCTGTCCTGCCCCTCAATGCTCAGTGAAGTCCGGTCTCCGGTGGTGGCTGCGGTGTGAATCTCAAATAAGGCACTGGTTTGTTAGCCAATCAGAGCTAGCAGACCGGCAGACGCAGTTCCTGATTGGCTGCCGGTCCAGGAGCTCTTACTGTCTAACAAACCAGCACCTCCTTTAAGATACCCGCCGCCGGAGACCAGGCCCACTTCACTAAACATTGAGGGGCAGGAGAGGCACTGCGCTCTCCTCCTCTCACACAGCAGCAACAACAGAGGCAGCGGTGAGCAGCACAGAGGGGTGCATATGCACTGTGAGGTAATGTGTATCTGGCATTGTGGGGCAATGTGTATCTGGCACTGTGGGGCAATGTGTATCTGGCACTGTGGGGCAACGTGTATCTGGCACTGTGGGGCAATGTGTATCTTGCACTGTGGGGAAATGTGTATCTGGCACTGTGGGGCAATGTGTATCTGGCATGTGGGGCAATGTGTATCTGGCACTGTGGGGCATATGTGTATCTGGCACTGTGGGGCATATGTGTATCTGGCACTGTGGGGCATATGTGTATCTGGCACTGTGGGAGCATATCTGGCACTGTGGGGGCATATATGTCACTGCTGGGGGCATTTGTGTATCTGGCACTGTCGGGCATTTGTGTATCTGGTACTGTGGGGGCATATCAGGCACTGTAGGAGCATATCTGGCACTGCGGGGGCATATCAGGCCCTGTAGGAGCATATCTGGCACTGTAGGAGCATATCTAGCACTGGGGGCATATGTGTATCTGGCACGCGGGGGCGACTCTTGCACTGTGGGGGCATATGTGTATCTGGCACTGTGGGAGTGTATCTGGCACTGTGGGGGCATATGTATATCTAGCACTGTGGGGGCATTTGTGTATCTGGCTCACCATATGTGTATCACGCCCTCATTTTCATTGGCCATGCCCCCATATGGCATTTGACCACACCCATTTTTTGCCACACACACACAGGGCCTAATTCAGACCTGATCGTAGCAGCAACTTTGTTAGCAGATGGGCAAAACCATGTGCACTGCAGGGGGTAGGGGGAGGGGGCAAATATAACATGTGCAGTGAGAGTTAGATTTGGGTGGGGTGTGTTCAAACTGAAATCTAAATTGCAGTGTAAAAATAAAGCAGCCAGTATTTACCCTGCACAGAAACAATATAACCCACCCAAGTCTAACTCTCTCTGCACATGTTATATCTGCCTCCCTGCAGTGCACATGGTTTTGCCCATCTGTTAACAAAGGTGCTGCTACGATCAGGTCTGAATTAGGCCCACAGTACCACTAAGACACTGGGGGTCATTCCGAGTTGATCGCACCTAGCAACTTTTTGCTGCCAATGCGATCAACTAGACGCCGCCTATGGGGGAGTGTATTTCTGCATAGCAGGGCTGCGAACGCTTGTGCAGCCCTGCTATGCAAAAAAAGTTTCCTGTAAAAGAAGACCAGGGTAAGAGTTACTTACCCTGTGCGATTGATCCAGAGATGCAGGTCCCGGAATTGACGTCTGACATCCACCCTCCAAATGCTTGGACACGCCTGCGTTGGACTCACCACTCCCTGAAAACGGTGAGTTGCCGCCCGGTTCTGCCTTCCTCCTGTCAGTCTTCTTGCGGCCGCCGCTGCGACTGATTTCTTCGTTCACGGCGTCGCTGCCTGCCGCCGGCCATCGCCGGGTAACGACACGCCTACACAATGCGGCTGCTGTGCATGCGCAGTTCCGACCTGATCGCACGGCTGCGAGGAAGCGCAGCGTGCGATTGGGTCGGAATGACCCCCATTGTTTCTACTTGCACCACTGGTGGTGTATATCTGTTGCGAATGCTAGAAGGCAGGTGTAATGATACACAATGATGATCACTATAAGCAGCACTAGCTAGTCACTACTAATTGGTTAAATCCGAATAGACCCCTCCAAGTGATAGTACTTATTAGGGCCATGTGTCAAATTAACGTCATAGTAAGACTACCTTATAATGGGGGTCGTTCCAAGTTGATCACATGAAGCTACTTTTTGCAGCCCGTGCGATCAACTAGACGCCACCTATGGGGAGGGATTTTTTGCATAGCAAGGCTGCGAACGCTTGTGCAGCCCTGCTATACAAAAAAAGTTTTGAGCAAAAGTAGACCAGGGTCAGACTTACTTACCCTGTGCGATGGATCCAGCGATGAAGGTCCCGGAATTGACGTCAGACATCCGCCCTTCAAACACCTGGACACACCTGCGTTTGCCTCACCACGCCTTGAGGAGTGTAGATAGTAACTCCAAGTTTTGGTGGTGTTACCCTATAGAGACCTATGTGCTTCTTTCTGCGATGCGCTGTGTGAGGATCCCTCCCAGCATGCTCTCCCAGCATGCCCCATAGTTGCCACGTCACTCTGCTTAAGTAGACATGCACAGATGGACACCCAGGGCCAGGGGCGGAATGGCCCAGCAGGACACCATGACAGATTCCGATCTGCCGGTCCCATACCCCCCCCCCCCCCCCCCCTCAGACAAGGCTTAGTAAATAGACCCCTAAGTCTTTATCAATGGTGTATGTATAAACGGTGCAGGGTGTGCGGTGCACATGGTACCTACTCTCTAAATTCTCTTACTCTACAGCTTTGTCAAACACCAGGTGCAGAATGCCATCCGTGATGTAATTTAATTGATACAGCACTTTTCTCCGATACTACTCAACGTGCTATATGTATGTATTATCTAAATGTCAATTGGCGCACTGAATTAACTAGATTTTATCTGCCACACCATTAACAAAACATTGTCGACACTTGAGTTGGGCTATACTTCACTATTTGCAGAGCAGGTAAGGACAAGGATGATGAAGATCAGGAAAATTAACGTAATGCTGCATAGTACTAACATGAAATAATTGCATGGTGGGTACTGAATTGTGGAATCACTGATAAAGCCCTCTCTCATTCCTCTCCCTTTTACATCCCTGACCTTATCTCCCTTTACAATTGCTCTTTGATCAGGCCCTCTATAACAGGGATGAAACCGGTCTGAGATCGCGCATGTTGGTGGACACATACCTGGCTAATTTGAAGAGCTGTCCTTTGCAATGTCCTCCTGTCACCGGACTTCTGGTTTTCAGCCCTGGGCAGGTACGGATTGGGATCGAACACCAGCCTGGGAAATTTATGGAAGAGGCCCTATTAGGGGTGGAGTCTGTTTAGGGGGAGGGGTCTGTCAAGAGGGCGGGGTCACTCCTCAGAGGTCCTGATCCTGAGGTAGACACAGTTGGGGCCTCCTTCGCTTTATGTTATGCTAATGCGACTTTATGCATATGCTGCTACAATGCCCTTTCCTGATGTACATCTAAATATACAAGGACTGACATGCCCACTTTCAGTGTCTACTGATACTGCTGTCATGTCTTTAATCTACTTCGGATTTTATTGATTTTTCATTAAACAAACCACTTTTTTAACCTTATATGTTTCAAAGTACAGGGAGGGGGAGCACACACTACATACAGCACAGTACAGGGAGGGATCACACATTACATACAGCACAGTACAGGGAGGGGAAGCACACACTACATACAGCACAGTACAGGGAGGGGGAGCACACACTACATACAGCACAGTACAGGGAGGGGGAGCACACACTACATACAGCACAGTACAGGGAGGGAGCACACACTACATACAGCACAGTACAGGGAGGGAGCACACACTACATACAGCACAGTACAGGGAGGGAGCACACACTACACACAGCACAGTACAGGGAGGGGGAGCACACACTACATACAGCACAGTACAGGGAGGGGGAGCACACACTACATACAGCACAGCACAGGGAGGGAGCACACACTATATACAGCACAGTACAGGGAGGGGGAGCACACACTACATACAGCACAGTACAGGGAGGAGGAGCACACACTACATACAGCACAGTACAGGGAGGGGAAGCACACACTACATACAGCACAGTACAGGGAGGGGGAGCACACACTACATACAGCACAGTACAGGGAGGGAGCACACACTACATACAGTACAGTACAGGGAGGGGGAGCACACACTACATACAGCACAGTACAGGGAGAGGGAGCGCACACTACATACAGCACAGTACAGGGAGGTAGCACACACTACATACAGCACAGTACAGGGAGGGGGAGCACACACTACATACAGCACAGTACAGGGAGGGGAAGCACACGCTACATACAGTACAGGGAGGGGGAGCACACACTACATACAGCACAGTACAGGGAGGGAGCACACACTACATACAGCACAGTACAGGAAGGGGGAGCACACACTACATACAGCAAAGTACAGGGAGGGAGAACACACTACATACAGCACAGTACAGGGAGAGAGCACACACTACATACAGCACAGTACAGGGTGGGGGAGCACACACTACATACAGCACAGTACAGGGAGGGGGAGCACGCACTACATACAGCACAGTACAGGGAGGGAGCACACACTACATACAGCACAGTACAGGGAGGGAACACACACTACATACAGCACAGTACAGGGAGGGGGAGCACGCACTACATACAGCACAGTACAGGGAGGGAGCACACACTACATACAGCACAGTACAGGGAGGGAACACACACTACATACAGCACAGTACAGGGAGGGAGCACACACTACATACAGCACAGTACAGGGAGGGGAAGCACACACTACATACAGCACAGTACAGGGAGGGGGAGCACACACTACATACAGCACAGTACAGGGAGGGAGCACACACTACATACAGTACAGTACAGGGAGGGGGAGCACACACTACATACAGCACAGTACAGGGAGAGGGAGCGCACACTACATACAGCACAGTACAGGGAGGGAGCACACACTACATACAGCACAGTACAGGGAGGGGGAGCACACACTACATACAGCACAGTACAGGGAGGGGAAGCACACGCTACATACAGTACAGGGAGGGGGAGCACACACTACATACAGCACAGTACAGGGAGGGAGCACACACTACATACAGCACAGTACAGGAAGGGGGAGCACACACTACATACAGCAAAGTACAGGGAGGGAGAACACACTACATACAGCACAGTACAGGGAGGGAGCACACACTACATACAGCACAGTACAGGGTGGGGGAGCACACACTACATACAGCACAGTACAGGGAGGGGGAGCACGCACTACATACAGCACAGTACAGGGAGGGAGCACACACTACATACAGCACAGTACAGGGAGGGAACACACACTACATACAGCACAGTACAGGGAGGGAGCACACACTACATACAGCACAGTACAGGGAGGGGGAGCACACACTACATACAGCACAGTACAGGGAGGGGGAGCACACACTACATACAGCACAGGGAGGGAGCACACACTACATACAGCACAGTACAGGGAGGGGGAGCACACACTACATATAGCACAGTACAGGGAGGGGAAGCACACACTACATACAGCACAGTACAGGGAGGGGGAGCACACACTACATACAGCACAGCACAGTACAGGGAGAGGGAGCACACACTACATACAGCACAGTACAGGGAGGGAGCACACACTACATACAGCACAGTACAGGGAGGGAGCACACACTACATACAGCACAGTATAGGGAGGGAGCACACACTACATACAGCACAGAACAGGGAGTGGGAGCACACACTACATACAGCACAGTACAGGGAGGGGGAGCACACACTACATACAGCACAGCACACGGAGGGAGCACACACTACATACAGCACAGTACAGGGAGGGAGCACACACTACATACAGCACAGTACAGAGAGGGAGCACACACTACATACAGCACAGTACAGGGAGGGGGAGCACACACTACATACAGCACAGTACAGGGAGGGGGAGCACACACTACATACAGCACAGCACAGGGAGGGAGCACACACTACATACAGCACAGTACAGGGAGGGGGAGCACACACTACATACAGCACAGTACAGGGAGGGAGAACACACTACATACAGCACAGTACAGGGAGGGAGCACACACTACATACAGCACAGTACAGGGAGGGGGAGCACACACTACATACAGCACAGTACAGGGAGGGGGAGCACACACTACATACAGCACAGTACAGGGAGGGAGCACACACTACATACAGCACAGTACAGGGAGGGAACACAAACTACATACAGCACAGTACAGGGAGGGAGCACACACTACATACAGCACAGTACAGGGAGGGGGAGTACACACTACATACAGCACAGTACAGGGAGGGGGAGCACACACTACATACAGCACAGCACAGGGAGGGAGCACACACTACATACAGCACAGTACAGGGAGGGAGCACACACTACATACAGCACAGTACAGGGAGGGGAAGCACACACTACATACAGCACAGTACAGGGAGGGGGAGCACACACTACATACAGCACAGTACAGGGAGGGAGCACACACTACATACAGCACAGTACAGGAAGGGAGCACACACTACATACAGCACAGTACAGGGAGGGAGCACACACTACATACAGCACAGTACAGAGAGGGGGAGCACACACTACATACAGCACAGTACAGGGAGGGGGAGCACACACTACATACAGCACAGTACAGGGAGGGGGAGCACACACTACACACAGCACAGTACAGGGAGGGGAGCACACACTACATACAGCACAGTACAGGGAGGGGGAGCACACACTACACACAGCACAGTACAGGGAGGGAGCACACAGACACAGGGGACCAGTGTAGCGGAATCTGTCGTGGTGGCCAATCTGCCCCTGATTACATACATAGCCACCACATTATTACATGAATAACACCACATTACATGAATAGCACCACATTACTCATATAGCACCGCATTACACAAATAGCAGCACCACATTACACGAATAGCAACGCATTACACAAATAGCACCACATAACACGAATAGCACCACATTACAGTTATAGCACCACACTACACGTATAGCACCGCATTATGTAAATAGCACCACATTACACGTATAGCACCTCTCTACACAAAGAGCACCACATTACATACGTATCCACCACATTACATACGTATCCACCACATTACATATGTAGCCACCGCATTACATAAATAGGCCCATCATCATGGACAGACATTGGGCAGCTATAGGGCTGAAGGACTTTGCATAAGATCAGCTAGCATCCTGAGAACAAGGTACATACTGCTCCTGTCCAGTCCCCAAACCATACACTGTGACCAGGGACACCCTAACACTTACACCATCATGATAATGAAAATAATGTAATTAAAAATAACCTCTCCAGTTGCCGCTCTGACCAGTTCAGTGAGAGTGCGGGAGCTAGGGAGGCGGCGGGTGTAGTGAACCGGGCTTTGACCATCGCTATGCATCTGCTCCCAGGCCGGGCTTGTTGAAGAGACGTTTGGCCAGGGCCAGAGAGAGGATGCTGCTGGGTTGGTTAACTTTCTCAAGGTCTCCCGTTGGTAGAACAGCTTCACCACTTTTCACGGCTAGCGGCACCTGGAAGTGCCTGATAGCCTAACTTCCGGATTGTGTTCCACTGAACCGTAAGTACTGGAAGCAGTGTGAGCCAGGCCAGCCTGAATGTGAATTGGCCTGGCTGAGGGGGGGCGGGGGGGGGGGGGTATGGGACCGGCCGATCGGAATCTGTCATGGTGTCCTGCTGGGCCAATCCGCCCCTGGCCCTGGGTGTCCATCTGTGCATGTCTACTTGAGCAGAGTGACGTGGCAACTGTGGGGCATGCTGGGAGGGCATGCTGGGAGGGATCCTCACACAGCGCATCGCAGAAAGAAGCACATAGGTCTCTATAGGGTAACACCACCAAAACTTGGAGTTACTATCTACAATGAAGTACATATGTAAATGCGGGAATTACTCTGAAAACGAGGTTATTACCGCTTTTTTCTTTTAGTGAATCCTGCTCATTGAACTTGAATAAATGGGCAATAAACTTTAACAGGAGTCTTGCTAGAATGTGCTCTGCTTCAAAAATTCCACCAGTGACCGGCTCCAGGCTTGTGCAAAAACAACAAATACCTTTTATTCAGGTTGTTCAAATCCAAAGATACACATAAAACAAAGATGACTGTCTTTAGTATAAACAACCAGGGAGGTTAGGCCCTGCCTCACTCCCTCTTACTAAATAAGGAACCCTTCAGCTCCCGGCATCCTGACACTAGTGCCCCAGTCTTACGGATCCCACTGTCCCTAGCAGGCCTATCACCTGGACACTAACTGCCTTCAGGAGCCCTGACTCGTGGAAGAGACTCTGCTTTAAACCCAGCACCCAGGTGCTGGCTGATGAAGCAGCTTCTTGGGCTAAGAAGCCTATAAGACCTGGTCTGCGCTAGTGATGTGTACCGGATATTTTTTGTGTTTTGGTTTTGGCTTCAGTTCCGCGGCCGTGTTTTGGATTCGGACGCGTTTTGGCAAAACCTCCCTGAAATTTTTTTGTCGGATTCGGGAGTGTTTTGGATTCGGGTGTTTTTTTACAAAAAACCCTCAAAAACAGCTTAAATCATAGAATTTGGTGGTCATTTTGATCCCATAGTATTATTAACCTCAATAACCATAATTTCCACTCATTTTCAGTCTATTCTGAACACCTCACACCTCACAATATTATTTTTAGTCCTAAAATTTTCACCGAGGTCGCTGGATGACTAAGCTAAAAATAGTCCGCAAATAGCACATGATGCAAAGAAAAAAAGAGGTGCACCAAGGTCGCTGGATGGCTAAGCTAAGCGACACAAGTGGCCGACACAAACACCTGGCCCATCTAGGAGTGGCACTGCAGTGTCAGGCAGGATGGCACTTCAAAAAAATAGTCCCCAAACAGCACATGATGCAAAGAAAAATGAAAGAAAAAAGAGGTGCAAGATGGAATTGTCCTTGGGCCCTCCCACCCACCCTTATGTTGTATAAACAGGACATGCACACTTTAACAAACCCATCATTTCAGCGACAGGGTCTGCCACACAACTGTGACTGAAATGACTGGTTGGTTTGGGCCCCCACCAAAAAAGAAGCAATCAATCTCTCCTTGCACAAACTGGCTCTACAGAGGCAAGATGTCCACCTCATCCTCATCGTCCGATTCCTCACCCCTTTCACTGTGTACATCCCCCTCCTCACAGATTATTAATTTGTCCCCACTGGAATCCACCATCTCAGGTCCCTGTGTACTTTCTGGAGGCAATTGCTGGTGAATGTCTCCACGGAGGAATTGATTATAATTCATTTTGATGAACATCATCTTCTCCACATTTTCTGGAAGTAACCTCGTACGCCGATTGCTGACAAGGTGAGCGGCTGCACTAAACACTCTTTCGGAGTACACACTGGAGGGTGGGCAACTTAGGTAAAATAAAGCCAGTTTCTGCAAGGGCCTCCAAATTACCTCTTTTTCCTGCCAGTATACGTACGGACTGTCTGACGTGCCTACTTGGATGCGGTCACTCATATAATCCTCCACCATTCTTTCAATGGTGACAGAATCATATGCAGTGACAGTAGACGACATGTCAGTAATCGTTGGCAGGTCCTTCAGTCCGGACCAGATGTCAGCACTCGCTCCAGACTGCCCTGCATCACCGCCAGCGGGTGGGCTCGGAATTCTTAGCCTTTTCCTCGCTCCCCCAGTTGCGGGAGAATGTGAAGGAGGAGCTGTTGACGGGTCACGTTCCGCTTGACTTGACAATTTTCTCACCAGCAGGTCTTTGAACCTCTGCAGACTTGTGTCTGCCGGAAAGAGAGATCCAACGTAGGTTTTAAATCTAGGATCGAGCACGGTTGCCAAAATGTAGTGCTCTGATTTCAACAGATTGACATCCCGTGAATCCTGGTTAAGCGAATTAAGGGCTCCATCCACAAGTCCCACATGCCTAGCGGAATCGCTCTGTTTTAGCTCCTCCTTCAATGTCTCCAGCTTCTTCTGCAAAAGCCTGATGAGGGGAATGACCTGACTCAGGCTGGCAGTGTCTGAACTGACTTCACGTGTGGCAAGTTCAAAGGGTTGCAGAACCTTGCACAACGTTGAAATCATTCTCCACTGCGCTTGAGTCAGGTGCATTCCCCCTCCTTTGCCTATATATCGTAGGCAGATGTATAGTCTTGAATGGCCTTTTGCTGCTCCTCCATCCTCTGAAGCATATAGAGGGTTGAATTCCACCTCGTTACCACCTCTTGCTTCAGATGATGGCAGGGCAGGTTCAGGACTGTTTGCTGGTGCTCCAGTCTTCGGCACGCGGTGGCTGAATGCCGAAAGTGGCCCGCAATTCTTCGGGCCACCGACAGCATCTCTTGCACGCCCCTGTCGTTTTTAAATAATTCTGCACCACCAAATTCAATGTATGTGCAAAACATGGGACGTGCTGGAATGCCCAGATGTAATGCACGCACAATATTGGTGGCGTTGTCCGATGCCACAAATCCCCAGGAGAGTCCACTTGGGGTAAGCCGTTCTGCGATGATGTTCCTCAGTTTCCGTAAGAGGTTGTCAGCTGTGTGCCTCTTCTGGAAAGCGGTGATACAAAGCGTAGCCTGCCGAGGAACGAGTTGGCGTTTGCGAGATGCTGCTACTGGTGCCGCTGCTGCTGTTCTTGCTGCGGGAGGCAATACATCTACCCAGTGGGCTGTCACAGTCATATAGTCCTGAGTCTGCCCTGCTCCACTTGTCCACATGTCCGTGGTTAAGTGGACATTGGGTACAACTGCATTTTTTAGGACATTGGTGACTCTTTTTCTGAGGTCTGTGTACATTTTCGGTATCGCCTGCCTAGAGAAATGGAACCTAGATGGTATTTGGTACCGGGGACACAGTACCTCAATCAAGTCTGTAGTTGCCTGTGAATTAACGGTGGATAACGGAAACACGTTTCTCACCGCCCAGGCTGCCAAGGCCTGAGTTATCCGCTTTGCAGCAGGATGACTGCTGTGATATTTCATCTTCCTCGCAAAGGACTGTTGGACAGTCAATTGCTTACTGGAAGTAGTACAAGTGGTCTTCCGACTTCCCCTCTGGGATGACGATCGACTCCCAGCAGCAACAACAGCAGCGCCAGCAGCAGGAGGCGTTACACTCAAGGATGCATCGGAGGAATCCCAGGCAGGAGAGGACTTGTCAGACTTGCCAGTGACATGGCCTGCAGGACTATTGGCTTTCCTGGGTAAGGAGGAAATTGACACTGAGGGAGTTGGTGGTGTGGTTTGCAGGAGCTTGGTTACAAGAGGAAGGGATTTAGTGGTCAGTGGACTGCTTCCGCTGTCATCCAAAGTTTTTGAACTTGTCACTGACTTATGATGAATGCGCTGCAGGTGACGTATAAGGGAGGATGTTCCGAGGTGGTTAACGTCCTTACGCCTACTTATTACGGCTTGACAAAGGCAACACACGGCTTGACACCTGTTGTCCGCATTTGTGTTAAAATAATTCCACACCGAAGAGGTGATTTTTTTTGTAATTTGACCAGGCATGTCAATGGCCATATTCGTCCCACGGACAACAGGTGTCTCCCCGGGTGCCTGACTTAAACAAACCACCTCACCTTCAGAATCCTCCTTGTCAATTTCCTCCTCAGAGCCAGCAACACCCATATCCTCATCCTGGTGTACTTCAACAGTGACATCTTCAATTTGACTATCAGGAACTGGACTGCGGGTGCTCCTTCCAGCACTTGCAGGTGGCGTGCAAATGGTAGAAGGAGCCACCTTTTCCCGTCCAGTGTTGGGAAGGTCAGGCATCGCACCCGACACAATTGGACTCTCCTTGGGGATTTGTGATTTAGAAGAACGCACAGTTCTTTGCTGTGCTTTTGCCAGCTTAAGTCTTTTCATTTTTCTAGCGAGAGGATGAGTGCTTCCATCCTCATGTGAAGCTGAACCACTAGCCATGAACATAGGCCAGGGCCTCAGCCGTTCCTTGCCACTCCGTGTCGTAAATGGCATATTGGCAAGTTTACGCTTCTCCTCAGACGCTTTTAATTTTGATTTTTGGGTCATTTTACTGAACTTTTGTGTTTTGGATTTTACATGCTCTCTACTATGACATTGGGCATCGGCCTTGGCAGACGACGTTGATGGCATTTCATCGTCTCTGCCATGACTAGTGGCAGCAGCTTCAGCATGAGGTGGAAGTGGATCTTGATCTTCCCTATTTTACCTTCCACATTTTTGTTCTCCATTTTTTAATGTGTGGAATTATATGCCAGTATCAATAGCAATGGCCTACTACTATATATACTGCGCACAACTGAAATGCACCACAGGTATGGATGAATAGTATACTTGACGACACAGAGGTAGGTAGAGCAGTGGCCTACTGTACCGTACTGCTATATATTATATACTGGTGGTCAGCAAACTGTGCAAAACTGAAATGCACCACAGGTATGGATGGATAGTATACTTGACGACACAGAGGTAGGTAGAGCAGTGGCCTACTGTACCGTACTGCTATATATTATATACTGGTGGTCAGCAAACTGTGCAAAACTGAAATGCACCACAGGTATGGATGGATAGTATACTTGACGACACAGAGGTAGGTAGAGCAGTGGTCTACTGTACCGTACTGCTATATATTATATACTGGTGGTCAGCAAACTGTGCAAAACTGAAATGCACCACAGGTATGGATGGATAGTATACTTGACGACACAGAGGTAGGTAGAGCAGTGGCCTACTGCACCGTACTGCTATATATTATATACTGGTGGTCAGCAAACTGTGCAAAACTGAAATGCACCACAGGTATGGATGGATAGTATACTTGATGACACAGAGGTAGGTAGAGCAGTGGCCTTCTGTACCGTACTCCTATATATTATATACTGGTGGTCAGCAAAATTATGCACTGTACTCCTACTATATACTACAATGCAGCACAGATATGGAGCGTTTTTCACGCAGAGAACGTATAATACTGGTGGTCACTGGTCAGCAAAACTCTGCACTGTACTCCTCCTATATAATACTGCTGGTCCCCAGTCCCCACAATAAAGCAGTGTGAGCACAGATATATGCAGCACACTGAACACAGATATGGAGCGTTTTGCAGGCAGACAACGTATAATACTGGTGGTCACTGGTCAGCAAAACTCTGCACTGTACTCCTCCTATAATACTGCTGGTCCCCAGAATAAAGATATTTGCACTGCAGCCCCCCTGAAACAAAGTGAGAGGACACCAGCCACGTCCTCTCACTATCATTTCCAATGCACGAGTGAAAAATGGTGGCGATGCGCGGCTCCTTATATAGAATCCGAATCTCGCGAGAATCCGACAGCGGGATGATGACGTTCGGGCGCGCTCGGGTTAACCGAGCAAGGCGGGAGGATCCGAGTCTGCCTCGGACCCTTGTAAAAAGGGTGAAGTTCGGGGGGGTTCGGATTCCGAGGAACCGAACCCGCTCATCACTAGTCTGGGCCCAATGGATGGGAACCCGGTCCATCCACACTTCCCATCTACCCCCAGGACCCTGTGTGTAGCTTACAGGTCGCAAAGTACCTCTCTTGCCACAATAATAAGGAACTTTAGTAGTTTTTAAAGAGTAACATGGTTTTGCCCAGTTGCTGGTTTTTCTGCTTTACTCACAAACATGAATCAGGATCACTCTTCAGTGAATAGTGAATACAAATACACACATACAGATGTGGCTACATCTTGCTGGCACGGGCACGCCTCCCCCTTCACTTTGAATGGGGAATTTGCACGTCTAAGTTAAATCTGTATGCACAGTGGTGTACCTATAACGGCTGCAGAGTGTGCAGTGCACGGGATCAGTATGAAATACCTACAGTCAAAATCCCGACAACAATTGACCGAAGGTCAAAATACCGACAAGGTCAAAATACCGACATTTAAAATGTCGACATGTCAAACAGTCAACAAGAGCTTTTCATTGTTTCTCATACGTCCTAGAGGATACTGGGGTCCACTTAATGACCATGGGGTATAGACGGTTCCGCAGGAGCCATGGGCACTTTAAGACTTTTCAAAGGGTGTGAACTGACTCCTCCCTCTATGCCCCTCCTCCAGACCTCAGTTTTAGAAATGTGCCCAGGCAGACTGGATGCACTCCAGGGGAGCTCTACTGAGTTTCTCTGAAAAGACTTATGTTAGGTTTTTTATTTTCAGGGAGTACTGCTGGCAACAGTCTCCCTGCTTTGTGGGACTAAGGGGGCAGAAGTAGGAGCCAACTTCCTAAAGAGTTTCATGGCTCTGCTTCTGGCTGACAGGACACCATTAGCTCCTGAAGGGTACTGAACGCTAGCCGTGTCTAGATGCTCACTCCCACAGCGCGCCGTCAGCCCCCTCACAGAGCCAGAAGTCAGAAGACAGGTGAGTGTTAGAAGATGAATCTTCAATCAAGATAGTGACGGCTAAAGGAATAGCCCGGCTGGCGGGAGCGCAGCGCGCCATTGCTGCCCATACATACAGAGGCACTGCAGGGTGCAGGCAGGGCCGGCAACAGAAATCTTGGGGCCCGGTACACTGATATCGCTGCGGGCCCGCCCTCCTCCCTCCCCCTTCCCAACCTACTCCCCCTTCCCCCTTGACCTCAGACCCACACATCCCTGCCTGCAAACCTAACCCTTCCCCCGCAGCCTAACCCTAACCCTCCTTGGCATACTTACGTTCGGGATGCCAGCGTCACCATTCTGACTGCCGGGATCCCAACTACATTCCGTGGGAAACAGTCCTTTAAGAAGCTAAAATGGTAAATAAATACAACCCAGGCGCTTGAAATGGTGTGCTTTGCTGCAAGCTGCCACCATAAAAAGGGGGTGGTCAGACCCACAATAAACAATATATAAAAAGAAAGAGATGGTGGCGCTGATAAATGATTTCTTGACTGGATAGAACAATATTAAAATAATTGTACATTGTATAAAAACAATGGCATTAATCAATAAAATAAATCTCACATAACATAAACACCCTGGATAAGCATATTTAACATATAATTCTATTAATATTGTTTTATCCAGTGCATCAAGAAAACATTTATCAGCTCCTTTCAGAAGCCTAGTTCCAAATCCCCAAACTCCTGGAGAGCCAAGAGCGCACACTAACCAATATACACAGCTATAGATTCAGGGAAAAGGGAACGAAATCCTCCGCACTGGACTCTTGTTCAATTAATGATGCTAATAGTAAACTGGTGTGATTCTGATTCCCCAATTTTATTATTATAAATCAATTAACAATATTATGTGGGGGTGCCGCCATAGACAATGGCACTATAGTGCGCCAACAAAGAGACAATCCTTTTCTTTCCAGTGTTTCTCAATATACACAGCTGCCTGCCGCTATCCAGACAAGGCTCCGAGTCTCCAGACAGCCTGAGGCTGTTGTATTCCTCAGTCTGTCTGTGAGCTGCGCCGTCCGTGCGGTCTCTATAGCCGATTGCGGTCCCGCTCCTGCTCGGCTGCTCCTCACAGCAGAGACACAGGGCGGTCGGGGAGGAGAGAAGTGGAGGACGCAGCGGTGTCGCGCATAGCCCGGCGCGACGTCGCTGCACACGGGGACTTCAGGAGTTCCGGACAGCTGACCTGGGGAGATGGGAGCTACACACAGCGGGCGGCCGGCGAGATGCCGCGATATCAAAACTTATACCTACAATTACAAACGTGAATCCATGCTGCAACTGCTGCAGGTGGACCTTGGGGCCCCTCACAACGTTGGGGCCCGGGATGGATGTCCCCTTTGACCCCCCCTGTTGCCGGGCCTGGGTGCAGGGTGCGGGGGGGGGGGGGGCGCCTTGGGCAGCAAATAACCTGGTAAACTGGCTAACAGGTGGCACAAGATACCAAGGCACAGCCCTACCCCGCCAGTATAAATATTATGTGAAAAATCTCTGACCGATAAACGCGCAATTGCAGGGGCGGAGCTTCCGCCTCAGTCAGCCAGCACACTGCTCAGCGCCATTTTCTCTCTCTCCTCAGCTGCAGAGACAACGCTGGTCCTCCTCCACTACTGAATGCAAGTATCAGGGTGCAAAACAAGGGGGGGGCACAGTGAATTTGGTGCTTTACAGGGTGTATTTACATTATAAAAAGCGCTTGTGTCAGTGGGCATTTTGTGTTCACAGACATATTATACTGGCGCTGGGGTTGTGAACTGGCTGCTCCTGTGTCCTTCTGACAGATTTTACTGTGGGTCTGTCCCCTATAAGTCCCAGAGTGTCTGTGGTGTGTGTGAGCACGAGTGTGACATGTCTGAGGCAGGGAGTTCTTCCCCTGAGGAAGCCATTTTAGAGACACAGGGTTGTAATGTGGTGGTGCTGCCGGCACACCAAGAGCCTGCATGGGTGAAAGAAATACATGATAGTGTGCATCATATCAATAGGAGATTAGATAAGTCTGAATCTCATGCAGAATGCTGGAGAAAATCTGTGGAAGATGTGATTTTTCAAGGTTCTGTTCTCCCATCTGCAGGCGACCCCTCTGGGTCACATAAAAGACCGTTTGCAAATATGGTAAATACTGATACCGACACGGACTCTGATTCCTGTGTCGACGATAGTGACTCCAGGGAAGTAGATCATAAATTGGCGAAAAATATACAATATATGATTGTGGCTATAAAGGAAGTTTTGGAAGTTACTGCAGTCCCTCCTGTACCTCGGGAGAAAGCCTATTTCTATAAAGAAAAGAAATCTAAGGTTGTTTTCCCTCCTTCCCACAAGCTAAATACTCTCTTTAAAGGGGTGTGGGTGCATCCTGAAAAGAAATTTCGCATTCCCAAAAGGATTCAGATGGCTTATCCCTTTCCTTTAGAGAACAGGAAAAAATAGCAGTCACCCCCGGTGTTAGACAGTGCCCTGTCTAGATTGACAAAGAAGGTGATTCTCCCTGCACCTTGGACGGCTTCGCTAAAGGAGCCGGCAGACCGCAAAATAAAGACTACTTTAAAATCCATTTATGTTGCCAATGGTACGCTGCTCAGGCCCACAATTGCTTGTGCATGGGTGAGTCGTGCTATTGAAAAATGATCAGACAACTTGTCATCAGAAATTGACACGATTGATAAAGATGAGATACTCCTAAAGTTAGGTAATATCAAAGACGCGGCCGCATACATGCTAGAAGCAATGAAGGATATTGGACTCTTGGGTTCAACAGCCGCTACCATGGCAGTATCGGCTAGGCGGGCGTTGTGGATTCGTCAGTGGAACGCGGATGCAGATTCCAGAAAGAATATGGAGGCTCTCCCATATAAAGGTGAGGCCTTATTTGGTGATGGGCTGGATGTGTTAGTCTCGCCGGCTACCGCAGGTAAGTTGACATTTTTGCCTTATGCCCCTGCACCGGCAAAAAAGACATCACTCTCACATGCAGTCCTTTCGGCCCAACAAATACAGGGAAAGGGGAAAAGGGAAAAGGAAAGAAGTCTGCAGCGTCTCCAGGATCCCAGGAGCAGAAGTCAACCCCTTCTTCTGCCAACTCTACAGCATGACGCTGGGGCTCCCTTGCGGGAGGCCGCTCGGGTGGGGACACGTCTGAAACTGTTCAGTCAAGGTTGGATTCAATCTGGCCTGGACCCATGGGTTTTACAAATAGTATCCCAGGGATACACGCTGGAGTTTCAACACGTCCCTGCCAGCTTCTCTTCCAGAAAGAGAGGCAGTAACAACGGCAATTCAAAAGTTATGTCAGGATCAGGTCATAGTCCTGGTACCCTTGTCACAACAAGGAGAGGGGTTTTAATCAAGCCTCTTTGTAGTTCCGAAGCCGGACGGCTCGGTCAGACCAATTTTAAACCTAAAAGATCTTAATCTCTACTTGAAAAGATTCAAGTTCAAAATGGAGTCACTGAGGGCAGTGATTTCCAGTCTGGAGGAAGGGAACTTCATGGTGTCTGTAGACATAAAGGATGCTTACCTGCATGTTCCCATTTATCCTCCTCACCAGGCTTATCTGAGATTCGCGGTTCAGGATTGCCATTACCAGTTCCAGACGTTGCCTTTCGGTCTCTCCACGGCACCGAGGGTATTCACCAAGGTGATGGCGGAGATGATGGTCCTCCTTCGTCAAAAAGGAATCAATAAAATTCCTTATCTGGACAATCTCCTGATAAAGGCGAGATCCAGGGAGCAGTTGCTGCAGAACATCACACTCTCCCTGTCCATACTCCAACAACACGGGTGGATCATACATTTTCCAAAGTCTCAGTTGGAACCGACAACGAGATTGTCTTTTCTCGGGATGATACTGGACACAGAAGTTCAGAGAGTATTTCTTCCAGTGGAAAAGGCACTGGAAATCCAGATAATGGTCAAACAGATACTGTAACCAACCAGTGTGTCGATCCATTGGTGCATTCGGTTGTTGGAGAAGATGGTGGCGGCCTACGAGGCCATACAGTTTGGCAGATTCCATGCCAGAGTATTCCAATGGGACCTGTTGGACAAGTGGTCCGGATCCCACCTACACATGCACCGGAAGATAATCCTGTCGTCAAAAACCAGGATTTCGCTCCTGTGGTGGCTACACAGTTCTCACCTATTGGAGGGACGCAGGTTCGGGATTCAGGACTGGGTCTTGGAAACCACGGATGCAAGTCTCCGAGGTGGGGGAGCTGTCACTCAGGGGGAAAGCTTCCAAGGAAAATGGTCAAGTCAGGAAGCCTGCCTTCACACAAACATTCTGGAATTGAGAGCCATTTACAACGGCCTTCTACAAGCGGTGCATCTTCTTCAAGATCATCCCGTGCAGATCCAGTCGGACAATGTAACAGCAGTCGCGTACATAAACAGGCAAGGCAGAACGAAAAGCAGAGCAGCAATGGCAGAGGTGTCAAGGATTCTCCTCTGGGCAGAAAGACATGTCAGAGCTCTGTCGGCATTTTTCATTCCGGGAGTGGACAACTGGGGAGCAGACTTCCTCAGCAGACACGATCTCCATCCAGGAGAGTGGGGCCTCCACCAAGAAGTCTTCGCAGAGGTGACAAGTCTCTGGGGCGTTCCTCAAGTAGACATGATGGTATCTCGTCTCAACAAGAAGCTTCAGAGATATTGTTCCAGGTCGAGAGACCCTCAAGCAATAGCAGTGGATACACTGGTGGCCCAGTGTATATTCCGGTCGATGTATGTCTTCGCTCCACTTCCGCTGATCCCAAAAGTTCTCAGGATAATAAGAAGAACAAGAGTTCGAGCAATCTTCATTGCCCCAGACTGGCCAAGAAGGGCTTGGTACCCAGATCTTCAGGAGTTACTCATAGAAGATCCTCGGCTTCTTCCTCCTCGCGAGGACCTGCTACAGCAGGGGCCATGCATGTATCAAGACTTACGGCGGCTACGTTTGACGGCATGGCTGTTGAGCGCCGGATCCTAGCACGAAAGGGTATTCCCAAGGAAATAATTCCCACTCTTATTCACTGCAGGCCAGGAAGGGAGTAACGTCTAAACATTACCACCGTATTTGGAGAAAATACATATCTTGGTGTGAATCTAAGAAGGCTCCTATGGAAGAGTTTGAGTTGGGACGTTTTCTCCATTTTCTGCAGGCTGGTGTGGATGCGGGCCTTAGATTGGTGTCAATCAAGGTCCAGATTTCGGCCTTATCAGTTTTCTTTCAAAGACAATTGGCTTCTCTTCCAGAAGTTCAGACCTTTGTGAAAGGGATTCTGCACATCCAGCCTCCATTTGTGCCTCCAGTGGCACCATGGGACCTTAATGTTGTGTTGCAGTTCCTTCAATCGAGTTGGTTTGAACCTCTCCAGGAGATTGAGTTGAAGTTTCTCACTTGGAAAGTGGTGATGCTTTTGGCCTTGGAATCCGCAAGGAGGGAGTCTGAATTGGGGGCCTTGTCTCACAAGAGCCCTTACCTGATCTTCCATGAGGATAGGGAGGAGTTGAGAACTCGCCAACATTTTCTTCCAAAGGTGGTTTCATCTTTCCACATAAACCAACCAGTCAAAGTCTCTAGATGTGGTTAGGGCTTTGAAGATTTATGTCGCTAGAACAGGTCGAATACGGAAACCAGAGGCTCTGTTTGTCCTGTATGCTCCCAACAAGATTGGGTGTCCTGCTTCCAAGCGCGCTGGATCAGAGGTACGATTCAGCACGCTCATTCTATGGCAGGCTTGCCGGTACCGACGACGGTGAAGGCCCATTCTACCAGGAAGGTGGGTTCGTCCTGGGCGGCTGCCGAGGGAGTCTCGGCTTTACAACTTTGCCGAGCAGCTACTTGGTCAGGGTCAAACACTTTTGCTAAATTTTATGACACTTTTTTGACACTTTGGCCAATGAGGACCTAAAGTTTGGTCAATCGGTGCTGCAGGGTCAGCTGCACTCTCCCGCCCGTACATGAGCTTTGGTATAAACCCCATGGTCATGAAGTGGACCCCAGCATCCTCTAGGACGTATGAGAAAACAGGATTTTAATACCTACCGGTAAATCCTTTTCTCCTAGTCCGTAGGGGATGCTGGGCGCCCGACCCAGTGCGTACTTTACCTGCAGTTTTGTTTGTTAGAGTTACACAAGTGGTGTTATCTTAGTTTTCAGCATGTTGCTGTAATTGGTTCATGCCTGTTGGCGTGTGTTCTGTCGAATGCCATGTTGTGCGGCATGGTTGAGGTGTGAACTGGTATGAATCTCACCATTAGTATTAAAGTAAATCCTTTCCTCGAAATGTCCATCTCCCTGGGCACAGTTCCTATAACTGAGGTCTGAAGGAGGGGCATAGAGAGAGGAGCCAGTTCACAACCTTTGAAAAGTCTTAAAGTGCCCATGCCTCCTGCGGAACCGTCTATACCCCATGGTCATTAAGTGGACCCCAGCATCCTCTATGGACTAGGAGAAAAGGATTTACCGGTAGGTATTAAAAAATCCTGTTTTTTTGTGTGTATGTTGACATGGACACCGTATAAGTTTACCGCGTCCCCTCGCATGGATCGCTGCACTCGGGCACTATTATATTCCCTTTCCACATCCAATAGGATGGTAAAGTATGAACAAGTCGGTTTCAATGAAAAAAATCATGAAAAACTCATGTCGACTTTTTGACCTGTCGACATTTTAAATGTATTTTGACCATGTTGGGATTTTTACCTTGTCGGGATTTTGACCGTCGGTTATTGGTTGTCGGTAGTTTGATCGTCGGGATTTTGATTGTAGGTAAATTGACCGCATCATGTGCACATGGGTCCCTGGGTCCAGGGTGGCCCATGCTACACACCTTGCACCTATGTTCTACAATACTTTACCTCTCTGTACTCCCACGTCGGCAGCACATGCACAGCAGATAAATTGCAAAGGAAAATGCCTGCTGCGTTAATTTCATGAAGACCTGCACATGCACAGTAATCTCTTGCACAGCACTAGATCCAGCTCACTTGTGCCGCTGGCTAGAGAGGCGGTGCCTGGACAGAGACTGCACACGTGCCCCCTCTTCAGTTAATATGCCCCTGCATATGCAGACTGTTCACTACGACCTAGCATTCCTCCCTCTTAAAATGATTTCAGTGCTAGCATAGGCTGTTTGCTTGGATGAGACTCGGTTTTGAAATCAACAATTTTAAGATCATTATTACATGCACTGGCAAAATTGCAGCTAGAATAGTTACATTTGGATCTGAATTAGAGATGAGCGGATTCGGTTTTACTCGGATTTACTCGGTTCTCAAAACGGCATCTTATTGGCTCACGGATGTCACGTGTTTTGGATAGCCAATCAGATACCGTTTTGAGAACCGAGTAAATCCGAGTAAAACCGAATCCGCTCATCTCTAATCTGAATTAGAACTCTGCTCTATTAACTACCACTCATGCCTAACAGCTTTAGGTTATATAAATAGGAACAATAATGAGATGTAGTCAGCATCCACATGCCTGCAGCAGTATCACAACGGTCAAAATCTTGACGAATCCCAACTGTGAGTATTAGGGTGAGGATTAGGGTTAGGCACTAGGGGGAGGATTAGGGTTAGGCACTAGGGGAGGGCTAGGGTTAGGCTGCTGAAGGGGATGGTTAGGATTAGGCTGCAGGAGGGGTGGGGTAGGGTTACATTACTCGCCAAAGTGCGTCGAGATTTTGATTTTGACCATCAGGATGGCGCTGCTGGTATTCTGACCATCAAAACTAAGGCTTCTGGATATTTTTACTAACTTTTCTGTAATATGGTATACTATATATTACAAACATGGATTTTTAGTATATGTATATGTTGATGTACATTATATATATTATTTTTTTGTGTTGAGCTTTTCACCGGCCGTGTGACTGATTTATCATATCTAAATTTTAATTGTCAATATGTGTCTCATAGACAACATCTCTTGGTTATTGGTTTTATTTTTTTTACGTTTTAAAAGTTCCGCTTTTCCCTTCACTTAGGGGCAGCAGCCTGTAGAAAGGCAATCTTTAATAGTCTGGCCTGACCTGTTTTGTTTTATTGCTATTAGTCATGACTGGATTGGAATATGTAAAACCCAGTGTCACAGTGCAATAAATTAGTGCATGTAAATGACAAGCATTTTGTATGCATAAGCATAGTTATTGATACATTTGTTTCAATCACTTATTAAATATTATGTATGCAGTCTAGGTAGTCTGAGCTAATCAGATTTCCTACTGTCTCTGATCATTAGTTTTTCTTGACATGCAGAGGTCTTCTCCTGGACAGCAGCCTTTCGTTGTGAAAGAAGTGTGTGCAAGATTGCTGATATAGATACAGATAGGATGGTTTACACAGCTGGAATGAAACTGTCCTGCTTATAAAATTTGGTATTAAAATTTGCTAACTCCCTAATGAATATATATATATATATATACACACACAGAAAATTCAGCACTCACCATAGCAAGCTCACTTATCCTCACAACATCAATAAATAAATGATGGGGGTTTAGTTAGTGAATTGGCCAATGCACGGAAGCCTGCAAACCGGTCGCCAAGGTACCCGCCGTCTTGCAGGTCCTACACTATCACAGAGTCTTAAAATTTTTATATATATATATATATATATATATAGCGGAGAAAATGAGCTGGCACTCACAGAGACTTATAATAAAACATACAAACTACATAGTTTGATGCCAACGTTTCAGGGTATTACCCCTTTTATCAAGACAACCATGTAATTAAAACATAAAGAAATTTATACATTACCAAACACCGCGTGTGCAGCCCGTCCACGGCGCCCGCAGAGACCCGATGACGTCATTGGCGCTGGCCAGCGCCGGCGACCCGGCGTCAGAGGGGGGCGTGGCGGAATTGTAAACAGTGCCCCATCACCATGGATACCAAAGACGGCTATAGGAGAAAATGCAATAGAAGTCTGATTATGACCCTGTACTTCACTGTGTAATCACCAGCTACTATGGGAAGGAAAATTCTATCTCTGCTAAACGACGATTCTATATAATTTAAACCATATACATCCCGGCTGACCTAAATGAATAGTACTAAGTAGTGCCACAACCAGGGATCCTAAGTCTATTGTAACGTTTTAACAGAGGTATACCCCCATCAATTAAACAATGATGTATTAATGGATGTAGCCCGTAATTCTATACTACATTTTAACTGTACAGTGGACATCAGACCCAGTTATCCCACTAGAGTCTAATAAAGTTATATTAAATTATAAAAAGCAGGTGTAGGAAAGTAAGTCATTGAGTCCCAGGGGTTTGACGGTCTGCAGAGTATGGATCCAATTGGCCTCCTTCTGTAATAAGATACGGCCTCTGTTACCCCCTCTTGAGGATTCTGGCACCCCTTCAATGATTTTGTATCGGATGGAAGAAATGCTGTGGTTAAATTCTTTGAAATGCCGTGCCACTGGTTGATCTCCACCTCGACCTTCAATAGCAGCTCTTATACTGGATCGGTGTAGGGCAATTCTTTCTTTGAATTGACGGATAGTCTTTCCGATGTAAAGAAGACCACAAGGGCACTTGATATAATATATCACATACCGACTAGAGCATGTGAAAGCTTTCTTGATCTTAAATTCCTTGCCCGACCTTGGATGATAAAAGGTAGCACCTGGTTCCAGGCTACTACATGTTGTACAACCGAGACACTTGAAGTTGCCCGGTTTCCGAGTAAGAAAATGTGTGGCCTGTGTAGATCTAAAGTTGGTGATGTCGTTATGCACCACTGCATCTTTAATATTTCGTCCCCGACGATAGGAGGGTAAAATGGAGGTGTCCTTGAGAGCCGTTAGTTGTTTGTCTTGGGTTACAATCGGCCATATTTGTCTTGCCTTACGCATGACCTCCATATTTGATGTAGAATAGTCCTGTGGCCATACTATACAGTTAATTTTCTGAGCGGATTGTGATTTTAATAATAGACTTGAACGATCTTGCATCAATGCTCTTTCTTTAGCTTTCCTTAAAAATTTTAATTTATACCCTCTGAGGATAAATTTGCGGGTCATGATATCCATTTGTTTATTTGCTTCCAAAGGATCACTGCAAATACGCTTGATCCTAATGAATTGCGAATATGGTAATCCCCATTTCATAGCTGGCGGATGATAGCTATTCGCATGTAAAGTGGTATTTCTATCAGTGTCCTTTACAAAAAGGGAAGTGTGTAATTGATGAGAGATGTCTTGTCTGACAGACACATCCAGGAAATGAATCTCTTCAAAACTTGAAACAAAGGTGAACTTGATGGAAAGATCCTGGATGTTGATATCTTGCATAGCCTGCTGGAAGCTTTCTTCAGTACCTGACCATAGGACAAAGATATCATCAATATATCTGTAATATGCCTTAATGTTATCCGATACCTTGGGATTAAACAAAAAAAGGTCATTTTCAACTTCGCGCATGAAGATGTTGGCAAAGCTCGGGGCTACGCAAGACCCCATTGCGCAGCCCGAGCTCTGCCTATACATCTTCCCGTCGAACAAAAAATAATTATGGGTCAGGGTCAGCTCTAAAAGCTGAATAAAGAAATCTGCATCTGGACCAGTATATTTTTGGGAACTTGTAATACAACGCCTGACAGCCTCAATACCTCTATGATGGGGAATGTTGGTATATAGGCTTATTACATCAATCGTGCACATCAAATATTTGGCAGGTAGAGGAGATAATTTTTCAATCTCTACCAGAAATGCAGTCGTGTCTTTTAGACAAATTGGCTGGTCTTGTACAAGCGGTTGTAGAAAAAAAATCCAAAAATTTGGATATAACGTTTCAGGGTATTACCCCTTTTATCAAGACACAGTGAAGTACAGGGTCATAATCAGACTTCTATTGCATTTTCTCCTATAGCCGTCTTTGGTATCCATGGTGATGGGGCACTGTTTACAATTCCGCCACGCCCCCCTCTGACGCCGGGTCGCCGGCGCTGGCCAGCGCCAATGACGTCATCGGGTCTCTGCGGGCGCCGTGGACGGGCTGCACACGCGGTGTTTGGTAATGTATAAATATCTTTATGTTTTAATTACATGGTTGTCTTGATAAAAGGGGTAATACCCTGAAACGTTGGCATCAAACTATGTAGTTTGTATGTTTTATTATAAGTCTCTGTGAGTGCCAGCTCATTTTCTCCGCTACATACTGACTTCAGAGGGCAGGGCACCGGAGCAGATTGTTATTCATTACAAACTTAGAGTGCCGAACTCTTCTCCAATATATATATATATATATATATATATATATATATATATATATATACATACATAGTAACGATCAGCACTAAATCTACAGAATATCCATAAAGTGCAACAAAAATATTATTTCTTGTAGCCAAATAATTCTCAGAACATATTTTATATTCCACTTCTAAGGGAGCTGGGCAGGGGACGTCGGGAGGACTGAGTGGTGGCAGCTTAAGCAGCAGCTCTGATTCCATCTTGTAGTGCAGCTACAGCCATCACCAGCACACGGACATTCCCCAGCCGACACCATGGCTGCCTGCACTCCTGCCATCACATAGGTACCACTGTTTGTGTGTCTCCTCCCCCCATTTCTCTCCTCTCTCCCCCTCCCACCCCTCTCTCTCTCTCTGTCTCCTTCCCACCACTCTCTCTCTGTCTCTTTACCTCTCATCTTTCTTTCTCTCTCCCTCCCAACCCTATCTCTCTCTTTCTTTCTCTCTCATGACTCTACCTGCCGTAATGTGTAAAAGGGAGCTCTGCCTGCCGTAATGTGTAAAAGGGTGCTCTACCTGCCATAATGTTTAAAAGGGGGCTTTACCTGCCATAATGTGTGACAGGGATTCTACCTGCTGTAATATGTGACAGGGGTTCTACCTGCCATAATGTCTGACAGAGGCTCTGCCTGGCGTAATGTGTAAAAGGGGCTCTACCTGGTGTAATGTGTGTAAGTGACGCTACTGTGTGGTGTAATTTAAATAATGGAGACTACTGTGCAGCATAATATGAATTGATATTATTTTGTAGCCACGCCCCTTCCCCATGAAGTCACGCCTCTATATTTTTGATGCGCGCCTAAGGTGTGCACTGCCCTATTTTAAAAATGGGAGGTGCCTATGCTGTTTCTTGCACACAGCGCTAAAATGTCTACTTACGGCACTGAATATTACTATGTCAAAAGGTTAAAAAAATCCTAATATAGGATCCCACAAATATTACATGTGTACCAAAATTGTGTATCCAGAACATTATGAGCCCCATAGCAACATTTTGAAGCCCTACTTCTTGCTTACTGCTTCTAGATGACACCTCTCCAGTGGAGAATTTACCACAAGGCAACCAAAGTGACTGCTTAGGGCCCTCTTTGTCCCAGGAGGTCCTGCTGGTCCCAGGTGGTCCGACGACAAGGCCGTATAAAGGGCATTTCCGGCAGAATACGAGATTCATCAAAATTGTCAGAGAGCTGGGCTGGCTGAAGACACCCAGCAGGCTGTCAGTGATTAGACAGCTGTTGGGTGCCAGCTCTAGCGCATGCCTGTGTCTCCTGTCTTGCAGTACTGTGCATGTGACCAGTCATGACACATGCGTGTATGACATCAGATGCTTAGAGAGAGGAGCCGGGATATGCACAGTATTATTACAGTACTTTTTAAATTTTATATGACATCGAACTTCTTCAAATTCCAATAAGTCAGTAGTGGGGGTGGGGTAGGCGGCTGGACAGTGTTATTTTAAGTTTTGGGTCTAACATCCACCTGCTACAATCATGGCTGGGGGGACTTACAGATGGAGCCCTCCTCATCTATCCTTTTAATAGGATTAAGTGAGCCAGGGCAGTCGGACTTAATCCCCTGCTGAAATGACTTAATCCCCTGCTGTATTGTTCTCTCTGTATTGTATTGGAGCTGAGAACAATAGATGAAAGGTTTATGCTAATAAGCCTTGGTGCACCTAGGCACAGCAGAGAAGCCTAGATGAGCAAGGCTCCATCTGTACCACTGGGCAACCAAAGCAGCCGTAAGGGCACGGCAGGTCCCAGTTAGCTTGCCGACAGATCACTGAGTCAGGAGGGCATATCTGATTTCCGATGAAAATGTCAGAGTGCTGGGCTTGCTGAATACTCCTGACAGGCTGCCAGTGACTAGATAGCTGCCAGGTTCCAGTTGCCTGCACCTGCCTGTGCACAGTGCCTACAGTGTGAGTTTTTCTAAGTACACTAGTACAACTACCACCTGCCTGCTCTAATCGGGCGGGGGTCAGATTGGGGAGCATACACTGACTGGAGGGTGGAACAATGAGCCTGTCTGCTACAATTGGTAGTGGTGGTGTGAAGGGGGGGATACTGAGGATGGTTTGAGGAATGAAGGCTCCAAATTGGTGTCTTGCTTAGGGCCACATGGGGTCTGCACCTCTCCCCACAGAGGTTGTAAATTTTATGCCCCATAGTAGTGCCCTAGTTAATGTTACACCCCATACTGGTGCCCTAGTTAATATTATGCCACATAGTAGTGTCTTAGTTAATATTATGCCCCATAGAAGTGCCCTAGTTAATGTTAGACCTCATAGCAGTGCCATAGTTAATGGTGTGCCCCATAGTACAGCCCTAGTGGCATATCACAACCTGAGGCTTGATCTCCCTTCAGCTGCCAGGAATTCAAGCCCTACGTGGTGAAACGCATGTCCTGTGTACACTCATGAATAGTAATAGGAGATATTACTCTGCACACACATCAGGTAGCTTTCTTCAGTGTGGGGTGTCCCTCTTGCAGAGCATCTGTTTCTGCAATATAAGAAAATATAAGGGGCCACCTGACACATGGTACACCTTAGTGCTATGTTTCTCTTCTATTTACACATATGTATCATATGCTCCTTTCTGATAACTGTATAGCCTGAACATTTAACCAGCATAAACCTGTCACACTGCGGAAGCTACATTGAGGGCCTAATTCATGTTTGTACTAAATGACCGATGTTCACACAAGTGAGCAATTATCGGCAGACTCCGCATGTGTTATGATCACAATGCGCATGTGCCAAGGTGCTGCTGCAATCTCGCTTGCAATGATGATTCATGGAAAGTGATTGACAGGAACTGAGCATTAACAGGGTATTTGCGAGGTGTGGTTTTAAAAACACATGCGTGTCATGGCCATTTATGGGGCACGCGTCTTCTGTTAGCTGTGATCGTTTATGTGCAAAATATGGCACATGCGACCCTACTGCCTTGTCCAGTCTGCATAGCCATAGGTAGAGGAATCCAACGAGCAGATCAGAGAAGGAGACGTAGAGACCACTAAAGGGAGGAAGCAAGGAGGACAAATATAGGCCAAGATTTATCATGCCTGGGAGAGTGATAAATAGAACTGTGATAAAGTACCAACCAATCAGCTCCTAACTGCAATTTTTCAAACACAGCCTGTAGCATGGCAGTTAGGAGCTGATTTTCTGGTACTTTATCACCGTGCAATTTATCACTCTCCAAGGCTTGATAAATGGGGGCTGTAGTTCCTTCTCAAGTGCACTAGGCTTTTCCAAGAGTGTGGATGGCCTGGGCATGGTATGGTGTTTGTAGCGACTGGATTGCTGAGGCTTGAAAACATGAACTACTGAAGAATGAAGTCTGGATTGCTGAGGCTTGAAAACAGGAATTGTGGAAGATGAGGAACTGAATAACTGACTAGAAACACGGACTGCAGAAGACTGGATACTGATTAACTGTGGCTTCAAAAGATGGACTGTAGGAACAGTGGCGCACGCAGGGGGGGTTTCTGAGTACCCAGAAACCCCCCGTGTTAGGGCAAATTCTTGCTTTCAGAGACGGAGACAGCTTTGTCTCCGTCTCAATACAAACCGCGATCGCGCTACCGCGATCGCGATCACAGCTTCTGCTGCTGCAGGGAGCTCTATTCGTCAGAACTCTCTGCACAGAACACTGTATCCCGGCCAGGAGCTGCTGCGCATGCTCAGAGAGACAGCAGCTTCTTCTCTGTTGTGCATGATCATGATATGCAAGGACCAGGCGGCCACCAGTCTCCTCCTCTCAGCCTGGGGTACAGTATGTGTTCGTGTTTGTCTGTGTGTTTATATGTATGTACAGTGTGTGCAGTGTGTTATGTATGTATATTTGTGTGTCATACTGTATATAGATTTTTTTTATACACACACACACACTCTTTCTCTCTCTCACTCTCACACACACATTGCGTATGTATATCCAATCCATTTACTGGGCACTCTCTATTTTAAAGACGCCATGTGCATGCGATACACGTGTGTGTGTGTGTGTGTGTGTGTGTGTGTGTGTGTGTGTGTGTGTGTGTGTGTGTGTATGTACTGTATATATACAAAGTCCAAAAAATAGGCACTCTCCAATAGTGATGAGCGGGTTCGGTTTCTCGGAAACCGAACCCCCCCGAACTTCACCCATTTTACACGGGTCCGAGGCAGGTTCGAACCTTCCCGCCTTGCTCGGCTAACCCGAGCGCGCCCGAACGTCATCATCCCGCTGTCGGATTCTCGCGAGATTCGGATTCTATATAAGCAGCCGCACGTCGCCGCTATTTTCACTCGTGCATTGGAGATGATAGGGAGAGGACGTGGCTGGCGTCCTCTCCGTTTATTGTTGAACTTGATTGCTTTATTGCTTAATTGTGGGGAGGACTGGGGAGCAGCTATTAGGAGGAGTACAGTGCCGAGTTTTGCTGATAAGTGACCACCAGTTTTATCCGTTCTCTGCCTGAAAAAAACTAGTGATGAGCGGGTTCGGTTTCCGAGAAACCGAACCCCCCCCCCCCCGAGCTTTACCTTTTTTACACGGGTCCGAGCCATACTCGGATTCTCCCGTATGGCTCGGTTAACCCGAGCGCGCCCGAACGTCATCATCCCGCTGTTGGATTCTCGCGAGATTCGGATTCTATAAGCAGCCGCGCGTCGCCGCCATTTTCACACGTGCATTGGAGATGATAGGGAGAGGATGTGGCTGGCGTCCTTTCCGTTTAGTAGAAGACAGTTGATTTGATTGCTTGTTTATTACTATAATTGTGGGGAGGATTGGGGAGCAGCTGTTAGGAAGAGTACAGTGCAGAGTTTAGTTTTTATCCGTTCTCTGCCTGAAAAAAACGCTCCATACCATATATGTGCTCAGTGTGCTGCATGATATATCTGTGCTGAGTGCTCACACTGCTTAATTGTGGGGACTGGGGAGCAGCTATAACAGGAGTACAGTGCAGAGTTTTGCTGACAGTGACCACCAGTATACGTTTGTCTGCCTGAAAAACACTCCATATCTGTGCTCACAGTGTGCTGCTTTATTGTGGGGACTGGGGACCACCAGTATAATTAATATTATATAGGAGGAGTACAGTGCAGAGTGCACTGCTGTACCTACCTCTGTGTCGTCATCCATTAAGTATACTATCCATCTACATTCCTATACCTGTGGTGCATTTTAGTTTAGCAGTTTGCTGACAGTGTCCACCAGGTCCAGTATACTATATATAGCAGTACGGTAGGCCACTGCTGTACCTACCTCTGTGTCGTCACTCGTCATCCATTAAGTATACTATCCATCCATCTACATTGTATACCTGTGGTGCCTTTTTTTTAGACTAGTTTAGCAGTTTGCTGACAGTGTCCCCCAGGTCCAGTATACTGTATATAGCAGACCGGTAGGCCACTGCTGTACCTACCTCTGTGTCGTCACTCGTCATCCATTAAGTATACTATCCATCCATCTACATTGTATACCTGTGGTGCCTTTTTTTTAGACTAGTTTAGCAGTTTGCTGACAGTGTCCACCAGGTCCAGTATACTGTATATAGCAGTACGGTAGGCCACTGCTGTACCTACCTCTGTGTCGTCACTCGTCATCCATTAAGTATACTATCCATCCATCTACATTGTATACCTGTGGTGCCTTTTTTTTAGACTAGTTTATCAGTTTGCTGACAGTGTCCACCAGGTCCAGTATACTGTATATAGCAGACCGGTAGGCCACTGCTGTACCTACCTCTGTGTCGTCACTCATCATCCATTAAGTATACTATCCATCCATCTACATTGTATACCTGTGGTGCCTTTTTTTTAGACTAGTTTAGCAGTTTGCTGACAGTGTCCACCAGGTCCAGTATACTGTATATAGCAGTACGGTAGGCCACTGCTGTACCTACCTCTGTGTCGTCACTCATCATCCATTCAGTATACTATCCATCCATCTACATTGTATACCTGTGGTGCCTTTTTTTTTAGACTTTTTTAGCAGTTTGCTGACAGTGTCCACCAGGTCCAGTATACTGTATATAACAGTACGGTAGGCCACTGCTGTACCTACCTCTGTGTCGTCACTCGTCATCCATTAAGTATACTATCCATCCATCTACATTGTATACCTGTGGTGCCTTTTTTTTAGACTAGTTTAGCAGTTTGCTGACAGTGTCCACCAGGTCCAGTATACTGTATATAGCAGACCGGTAGGCCACTGCTGTACCTACCTCTGTGTCGTCACTCATCATCCATTAAGTATACTATCCATCCATCTACATTGTATACCTGTGGTGCCTTTTTTTTAGACTAGTTTAGCAGTTTGCTGACAGTGTCCACCAGGTCTAGTATACTGTATATAGCAGTACGGTAGGCCACTGCTGTGTACCTACCTCTGTGTCATCACTCGTCATCCATTAAGTATACTATCCATCTACATTCTATACCTGTGGTGCATTTTAGACTAGTTTAGCAGTTTGCTGACAGTGTCCACCAGTATACTATATATAGCAGTACGGTAGGCCACTGCTGTGTACCTATCTCTGTGTCGTCACTCGTCATCCATTAAGTATACTATCCATTTACATTCTATACCTGTGGTGCATTTTAGTTGTGCGCAGTAAATATAGTAGTAGGCCATTGCTATTGATCCTGGCATATAATTCCACACATTAAAAAATTGAGAACAAAAATGTGGAGGTTAAAGGGAAAGATCAAGATCCACTTCCACCTTGTGCTGAAGCTGCTGCCATTAGTCATGTCCGAGACGATGAAATGCCATCAACGTCGTCTGCCAAGGCCGATGCCCAATGTCATAGTAGAGAGCATGTAAAATCCAAAACACAAAAGTTCAGTAAAATGACCCAAAAATCAAAATTAAAAGCGTCTGAGGAGAAGCGTAAACTTGCCAATATGCCATTTACGACACGGAGTGGCAAGGAACGGCTGAGGCCCTGGCCTATGTTCATGGCTAGTGGTTCAGCTTCAAATGAGGATGGAAGCACTCATCCTCTCGCTAGAAAAAAGAAAAGACTTAAGCTGGCAAAAGCACAGCAAAGAACTGTGCGTTCTTCAAAATCACAAATCCCCAAGGAGAGTCCAATTGTGTCGGTTGCGATGCCTGACCTTCCCAACACTGGACGGGAAGAGCTTGCGCCTTCCACCATGTGCACGCCCCCTGCAAGTGCTGGAAGGAGCACCCGCAGTCCAGTTCCTGATAGTCAAATTGAAGATGTCACTGTTCAAGTACACCAGGATGAGGATATGGGTGTTGCTGGCGCTGGGGAGGAAATTGACAAGGAGGATTCTGATGGTGAGGTGGTTTGTTTAAGTCAGGCACCCGGGGAGACACCTGTTGTCCGTGGGAGGAATATGGCCATTGACATGCCTGGTCAAAATACTAAAAAAATCACCTCTTCGGTGTGGAATTATTTCAACACAAATGCGGACAACAGGTGTCAAGCCGTGTGTTGCCTTTGTCAAGGTGTAATAAGTAGGGGTAAGGACGTTAACCACCTCGGAACATCCTCCCTTATACGTCACCTGCAGCGCATTCATCATAAGTCAGTGACAAGTTCAAAAACTTTAGGTGACAGCGGAAGCAGTCCACTGACCACTAAATCCCTTCCTCTTGTAACCAAGCTCCTGCAAACCACACCACCAACTCCCTCAGTGTCAATTTCCTCCTTACCCAGGAAAGCCAATAGTCCTGCAGGCCATGTCACTGGCAAGTCTGACGAGTCCTCTCCTGCCTGGGATTCCTCCGATGCATCCTTGAGTGTAACGCCTACTGCTGCTGGCGCTGCTGTTGTTGCTGCTGGGAGTCGATCGTCATCCCAGAGGGGAAGTCGGAAGACCACTTGTACTACTTGCAGTAAGCAATTGACTGTCCAACAGTCCTTTGCGAGGAAAATTAAATATCACAGCAGTCATCCTGCTGCAAAGCGGATAACTGAGGCCTTGGCAGCCTGGGCGGTGAGAAACGTGGTTCCGGTATCCATCGTTAATTCAGAGCCAACTAGAAACTTGATTGAGGTACTGTGTCCCCGGTACCAAATACCATCTAGGTTCCATTTCTCTAGGCAGGCGATACCGAAAATGTACACAGACCTCAGAAAAAGACTCACCAGTGTCCTAAAAAATGCAGTTGTACCCAATGTCCACTTAACCACGGACATGTGGACAAGTGGAGCAGGGCAGACTCAGGACTATATGACTGTGACAGCCCACTGGGTAGATGTATTGCCTCCCGCAGCAAGAACAGCAGCGGCGGCACCAGTAGCAGCATCTCGCAAACGCCAACTCGTTCCTAGACAGGCTACGCTTTGTATCACCGCTTTCCAGAAGAGCCACACAGCTGAAAACCTCTTACGGCAACTGAGGAAGATCATCGCAGAATGGATTACCCCAATTGGACTCTCCTGGGGATTTGTGACATCGGACAACGCCAGCAATATTGTGCGTGCATTACATCTGGGCAAATTCCATCACGTCCCATGTTTTGCACATACCTTGAATTTGGTGGTGCAGAATTATTTAAAAAACGACAGGGGCGTGCAAGAGATGCTGTCGGTGGCCCGAAGAATTGCGGGCCACTTTTGGCATTCAGGCACCGCGTACCGAAGACTGGAGCACCACCAAACATTCCTGAACCTGCCCTGCCATCATCTGAAGCAAGAGGTGGTAACGAGGTGGAATTCAACCCTCTATATGCTTCAGAGGATGGAGGAGCAGCAAAAGTCCATTCAAGCCTATACATCTGCCCACGATATAGGCAAAGGAGGATGAATGCACCTGACTCAAGCGCAGTGGAGAATGATTTCAACGTTGTGCAAGGTTCTGCAACCCTTTGAACTTGCCACACGTGAAGTCAGTTCAGACACTGCCAGCCTGAGTGAGGTCATTCCCCTCATCAGGCTTTTGCAGAAGAAGCTGGAGACATTGAAGGAGGAGCTAAAACAGAGCGATTCCGCTAGGCATGTGGGACTTGTGGATGGAGCCCTTAATTCGCTTAATCAGGATTCACGGGTGGTCAATCTGTTGAAATCAGAGCACTACATTTTGGCCACCGTGCTCGATCCTAGATTTAAAACCTACGTTGTATCTCTCTTTCCGGCAGACACAAGTGTGCAGAGGTTCAAAGACCTGCTGGTGAGAAAATTGTCAAGTCAAGCGGAACGTGACCCGTCAACAGCTCCTCCTTCACATTCTCCCGCAACTGGGGGTGCGAGGAAAAGGCTAAGAATTCCGAGCCCACCCGCTGGCGGTGATGCAGGGCAGTCTGGAGCGAGTGCTGACATCTGGTCCGGACTGAAGGACCTGGCAACGATTACTGACATGTCGTCTACTGTCACTGCATATGATTCTCTCACCATTGAAAGAATGGTGGAGGATTATATGAGTGACCGCATCCAAGTAGGCACGTCAGACAGTCCGTACGTATACTGGCAGGAAAAAGAGGCATTTGGAGGCCCTTGCAGAAACTGGCTTTATTCTACCTAAGTTGCCCTCCCTCCAGTGTGTACTCCTAAAGAGTGTTTAGTGCAGCCGCTCACCTTGTCAGCAATCGGCGTACGAGGTTACTTCCAGAAAATGTGGAGAAGATGATGTTCATCAAAATGAATTATAATCAATTCCTCCGTGGAGACATATACTAGCAGCAATTGCCTCCAGAAAGTACACGGGGACCTGAGATGGTGGATTCCATTGGGGACGAATTAATAATCTGTGAGGAGGGGGATGTACACAGTGACAGGGGTGAGGAATCGGAGGATGATGATGAGGTGGAGATCTTGCCTCTGTAGAGCCAGTTTGTGCAAGGAGAGATTGATTGCTTCTTTTTTGGTAGGGGCCCAAACCAACCAGTCATTTCAGTCACAGTCGTGTGGCAGACCCTGTCGCTGAAATGATGGGTTCGTTAAATTGTGCATGTCCTGTTTATACAACATAAGGGTGGGTGGGAGGGCCCAAGGACAATTCCATCTTGCACCTCTTTTTTCTTTCATTTTTCTTTGCATCATGTGCTGTTTGGGGACAATTTTTCTGAAGTGCCATCCTGCCTGACACTGCAGTGCCACTCCTAGATGGGCCAGGTGTTTGTGTCGGCCACTTGTGT
Source organism: Pseudophryne corroboree (assembly GCF_028390025.1). Classification (NCBI taxonomy): domain Eukaryota; kingdom Metazoa; phylum Chordata; class Amphibia; order Anura; family Myobatrachidae; genus Pseudophryne; species Pseudophryne corroboree. The sequence continues at coordinate 264,726,610 of NC_086444.1, read as the reverse complement.
CGCTTAGCTTAGTCACACAGCGACCTTGGTGCGCCTCTTTTTTTCTTTGCATCATGTGCTGTTTGGGGACAAGTTTTTTGAAGTGCCATCCTGCCTGACACTGCAGTGCCACTCCTAGATGGGCCAGGTGTTTGTGTCGGCCACTTGTGTCGCTTAGCTTAGCCATCCAGCGACCTTGGTGCGCCTCTTTTTTTCTTTGCATAATGTGCTGTTTGGGGACAATTTTTTTGTAGTGCTATCCTGCCTGACATTCCAGTGCCACTCCTAGATGGGCCAGGTGTTTGTGTCGGCCACTTGTGTCGCTTAGCTTAGTCACACAGCGACCTTGGTGCGCCTCTTTTTTTCTTTGCATCATGTGCTGTTTGGGGACAATTTTTTTGAAGTGCCATCCTGCCTGACACTGCAGTGCCACTCCTAGATGGGCCAGGTGTTTGTGTCGGCCACTTGTGTCGCTTAGCTTAGTCACACAGCGACCTTGGTGCGCCTCTTTTTTTCTTTGCATCATGTGCTGTTTGGGGACAAGTTTTTTGAAGTGCCATCCTGCCTGACACTGCAGTGCCACTCCTAGATGGGCCAGGTGTTTGTGTCGGCCACTTGTGTCGCTTAGCTTAGCCATCTAGCGACCTCGGTGCAAATTGTAGGACTAAAAATAATATTGTGAGGTGTGAGGTGCTCAGAATAGACTGTAAATGAGTGAAAATTATGGTAATTGAGGTTAATAATACTATGGGATCAAAATGACCCCCAAATTCTATGATTTAAGCTGTTTTTTAGGGTTTTTTGAAAAAAAACACCCGAATCCAAAATACACCCGAATCCGACAAAAAATTTTCGGTGAGGTTTTGCCAAAACGCGTCCGAATCCAAAACACGGCCGCGGAACCGAATCCAAAACCAAAACACAAAACCTGAAAAATGTCCGGTGCACATCACTACTCTCCAAGTCACTTTGAAATTTGCTTAGAACATTTTTATACCATACTCACAGTACCAATAAATGCAAGGCTTCACAGGGTTTGCATACAGACATTGTGCAACGTTTCGGTTAATAAATAACCTTTGTCAAGCTTTTCAACATTATAAGCCAACAGCAGTAGCAACAAAGCAGAGTTAGTGCAGCGGAATTAGCATACCTGTTCAACAAGAGCCTCTTAAGTATCCCCGCATGTGTGTGCCGCGCGATCGCGGCGTGCATTCCATTCGCACGGGTGAGCGCTCCACTGAGTGGATTTCCGCTGTAGCGCATCACTTCCGCTTCCGCTCAGGATACACTACAAGCGGCTATGGAACGCATATGCGTTCCACCGCCAATCACCCCCCAGATCCGGATGTAAAGCTGATGTGCTAATCAGTGTGGAACGCAAATGCGTTCCACACACCCGGAATGTCCCTTATCAATATTTTAGACAGTGTATAAGTATCACTCTATTATTATATATTTGGAAGGGGATTATATGAAAGGATATTTTTCTTAGTGCGCGCAATTATACACACTAGCAACGGGGTATCAAGAGGCTACTTGTATTACAGGTTGAGTATCCCTTATCCAAATATTCCGAAATACGGAATATTCCGAAATACGGACTTTTTTGAGTGAGAGTGAGATAGTGAAACCTTTGTTTTCTGATGGCTCAATGTGCACAAACTTTGTTTAATACACAAAGTTATTAAAAATATTGTATTATAAGACCTTAAGCTGTGTGTATAAGGTGCATATGAAACATAAATGAATTGTGTGAATGTACACACACTTTGTTTAATGCACAAAGTTATAAAAAATATTGGCTAAAATGACCTTCAGGCTGTGTATATAAGGTGTATATGAAACATAAATGCATTCTGTGCTTAGATTTAGGTCCCATCACCATGATATCTCATTATGGTATGCAATTATTCCAAAATACGGAAAAATCCGATATCCAAAATACCTCTGGTCCCAAGCATTTTGGATAAGGAATACTCAACCTGTATAGCCAAAGGCTATAACGACATCATTATTGCATAATCCAAATACAGTATACAAAAGACAAACATACATAAACACACAGTATTATATCAAAATAGAAAGTATCTATATACACATATATATATGTGATAAAATTAAATTAAAAACAAATGTGGTGGGGCTAATTATACGGGTCTAACCCAGGAAATTCTTCAAAACTAGCTGCTCATTCAAACCCCTAGGGGCAATTGTGTCCAGCCTAAATATCCACTCAGCCTCTCGTTTGTGTAATTCTAGGACCCGATCACCACCTCTTATTGCTGGCGGTATCCAATCGATGATTCTACAGCGAAGAGTCGGTATTTGGTGCCCTAGTTCCATCCAATGTCTTGCCACTGGTTTATCCGAGCTTCCGGTCTCAATCGCCTGGCGAATCGTACTTCTGTGATTGGCCATCCGATCTCTAAACCGCCTTTTTGTAAGGCCTACATAGGCCAGCCCACAAGGGCAAGTGATCAAATAGATAACATGGTCCATCAGACAGTGCAGGCAATGTTTTATTGGTATTTGCACACCACTATGTGGGTGTGGGAAAGTTGATCCTGGGATCAGAGACCTACAGGTTGTGCAGTCCAAACACTTAAACAGCCCTATTTAGTAGATCTTAACCAGGTTCCACCCTTATCCTTCATCGGATTTATCAGTGGTCTCATTAGGAGCTGCTTCAAGTTAGCGCCACGACGATTCCCTAGCATCGGTTGCCGATCTGTTAGTTTTTTAAGCTTTGAGTCAGATGCAATGATATTCCAGTTGTGCCTAAATGCATCTTTCACAATTTAGCTTTGTCATCATATCTACTTGCGTAGATCATCCGATTGTTGTTCTTTTGTCTTGCTTTTACCGTGGGCATAGCAACCTTCCGGCGTGCTTTAGCAAGACAACTCTCAATCGTTTTATATGCATAACCCCTCTCTTTTAAACGTGCCTTCACTTCCAGAATTTGTTGTTCAGCCAGTCTCTGGTCAGTATTGATCCTTAGGACATGTATAAACTGTGAGATTGGTAAATTCATCTTCAGACTTGGAGAGTGATGGCTAGTGGCATATAGTAGAGAGTTTCTGTCCGTTTCTTTCCTGAAGAGTGTAGAACCTAGACCATTATCAGACTTATAAATTGTAACATCCAAAAAGTCCAGCTTCATTCTGTCACATTTTGCTGTAAATTTAACTGGTGTATCCAACTCATTAAGCACCACCACCATCTGCTGGAACTCAATCTCAGTCCCTCTCCATAGTGCAAAAACATCATCAATAAATCTATGGTATTGTACGAGATGGTCACCAAATCTCGGCATAATAAATGTATTTTCAAACCAGTACATGTAGATATTTGCATAGGCAGGTGCCAGGTTCGACCCCATCGCGGTCCCTGACACCTGCCTATAAAATCTACCCGCATACAAGAAATGATTCTCCTGCAGAACTATACTCATTAACTCAATTAGGAATTCTATCAGCGGACCTGAATGTCCAAATTGTACAAGTGCATCACGTACTGCACTCATACCAGCTTCATGCGGCATAATTGTGTACAGTGAATTAACATCTAATGTTACTAGCAAGATGTAATCATAATTCACAAGAGTATTTTGCTTAATTTTCTCAAGGAAGTCACTAGTGTCAAGCAACTGGGAATCTGTAGGACAACCGGTTGTAAATATTGATCAATGAATTTTGCTAGGGGTTGTAACAACGACCCCTGGGCCGAGATTATTGGACACCCCGGGGGGTCCACTAAGGTCTTGTGGACCTTGGGTAAGGTGTAAAGGAATGGGCACTTAGGGTGCTCAACCATCAGATAGGCTGCAGTCTGGCTGTCAATCCACCCACTTTGTAAACCCCTATTGATACATGAATCCACCTTACTTTTAATGTTCATCATAGGGTCTGAGACACAGATCTTATAAACAGTGGTGTCAGCCAATTGTCTCTTAATCTCTCTATCATAATTGGCCCAATTTTGTAGGACAATCATCCCACCCTTGTCAGCCGGGTGTATTATTACATGCTCATTTTCCTTCAGTGACTTCAATGCCCCTTAGAAAGGTTATCATACCTACTAGGCGACATATTAGTTTTAACATCATATTCCATAGCTCTAACAAATGTTTTTATGCTTGAATTCAATGAGGGAGGGTCAAATAAGCTGGGGTTTTTTAATTTATCGGTCACAATCTGAGTCTCCTGGGCATTATCTCCAAAAACCTCCTTTAAGCGTAATTTACGAGCAAACCTAAATTGATCAACACAAAATTCAAAAGGATCATGTCTAACCGTGGGAACAAAATTCAGGCCTAATGCTAAAAGTGTAAACAAATGGAGAGTGCACTTTTAAGTGGTTAAAAAGCACAATCTTTACATAAAACATATGCTCACGTACATTCAAATTTAAAATGAACAGCATGAATGGATCGCTGCAACTTAGCTGCTCCGGTTGTAAGGCAGACTTGTCTCAGCGTCCGCTCTGGTCTTGGCAGATGACATCACAGCGTCAACGTCTAGGCCACGCCCAGCGCTTTTTGTCCAATGGGGGACCTCGTCAGGGGGAATGTACGTGAGCATATGTTTTAAGTAAAGATTGTGCTTTTATACCACATACAAGTGCGCTCTCCATTTGTTTACCAGTTGTTCTTGCGATACTCCAGTGGCTTGGAGGGATCAGAGCGGCATTTTGGACATTTTAAAATCTGGAGGCTGAAGGACTTTGTGTGCAAGGACTGATTTGTGTAGTGTGTGTGTGTGTGTGTGTGTGTGTGTGTGTGTGTGTGTGTGTTTGTGTATGTATGTATATATATATATATATATATATATACATACATACATATACAGTCCATGAGGCAGCATTGCCATATGTAAATAACAGCCCCGGTACCTTCCGGTGATCCCAAATATAGCAAGTGGTGTCGGCGGCACTCAAGTACTGAAAAGTCTTTTCACTACCTGAGTGCCGCCAATACGGCTTGCGATATATTGTATATTTTACATATATACTTAAAATACGGAAACCCCCCCCCCAAGTAAATCCTGCGTTTGCCACTGAGGAAGGCTGGATAATAATCAACTGTGGTTCGAAAACATGGACTGCAGGAAGGCTGGATAATAATTAACTGTGGCTTGAAAACACGAACTGCAGTACGCCTGGATACTGGATACTGTGGCTTGGAAAAGGACTGGTTTGCAGGATAGCCAGGACACGGCTGCAGTGCTCGAGAACCAGACTGTGGAGCAGAACCAGATTGCAGGATAGCTGCGACACGGTTGCAGCAGTGGTGTCATAAGGGGGCTGCGGGGGTTGCGGCCTGCACCCAGGTATCACCCGTAAATGGTGACACCAAAATAATGCCATCTCCTGCTCAATAAGAGGACCCGTGTGATTCACTGTAACATTAAGTGCAGCACCCGGCTCCTGTCACCTTGTAGGAGCCAACACTGCAGCCACAGTACCCCCCGGAGGCAGCCGTTTCCGCCAAACCCGGGGGAAATGCCGAAAACAGAGGTTCGGCCCGCTGACCGCGCCCCTCAGCTAAGCCATGCCCCTCCAGTATTTGAGAACCGAACTATGAAGCAAGACCAGTTTGCAGGATAGCTGGGACACAACTGCAGGACTTGAGAACTGGACTGTGTAGCAGGACCGGTTTACAGGATAGCTGGGTCACAGCTGCAACACTTGACAACTGGACTGTGGAGCAGGACCAGTTTGCAGGATAGCCAGGACACGGCAGCATAACTTGAGAACGAACTGATATATACTGTGTCTGAGCTGGAACCGGTATATGCTGAGACCTGCTGGAACCGGAGTCAGTGAGTGCTAAAATGACACAGCACAGGAATCCATAAGCAGGTAGCTAACAGAGAGAATCCCTGCAGATTTGTGGATGACAACAAAGCAGGGCTTTTGCAGGATCTTTATATCCCTGGATGACTGCGGATTGGCTCAGAGCATCATATGATCACAGGCTTGCTTTCAGTTTGTGTTTGACCAATCTCTTGATCCAAACTATCATGGCTGTGTCCAGGGGCGGATTGGGAACTAAAAGTGGCCCTGAAAAAATTTCTAGAAGTGGCCCCATGTGGGCGACACCAAATCAATGGTAGGTGGAACCAACACTAAAGTAGGCGGGATCAGTACACAGGGCCATAAATATGGGTTGCGAGCAGTGCCATCACGAAAGGCCCCTGGGGGCAGCACTGCTACTGTGCCTTAGAATTTAAACTTTTTTTTTCATGTGCCTCCAGACCTGCACCTGTAAGTGTACCTATCAGTGATCGTGCTGAGCCCAAAAAAAAGTGGGTCCCAGGGACCCCTCACTTGTAAAAATTGGGGTCCTACCGGTCTTGTTCTGGGTCCCATCGGAATGAAGGTTCGTATTAATCTTGTTTGGACACTACAAAAGTGTTGCAAGGTGGGGGATGGGGTGACAATGCTACTGGGCTGTGTAGCATGCAGGACACCCTGCACCAGAGGTGTAACTAGACATTTTGGTGCCCTTAGGCAGAAAGTGAATTGGTGTTCCATCTCCCAGACTGCAAAGCATAGGCAGTGCGCGCGAAGGCGCGTTGCAAAATTTTAGGGGCGTAGCTTCATGGGGATGGGGCGTGGCCACATAATAGTGCCAATTCACATTACACCACACACTGCGCCAGGCAGAGCACGTAATTATACACATTGCGCCAGGCAAAGCATGTAATTATACACATTGCGCCAGGCAGAGCACATTATTATACACATTGCGCCAGGCAGAGCATGTAATTATACACATCGCGCCAGGCAGAGCACGTAATTATACACATTGCGCCAGGCAGAGCACGTAATTATACACATTGCGCCAGGCAGAGCACGTAATTATACACATCGCGCCAGGCAGAGCACGTAATTATACACATTGCGCCACGCAGAGCACGTAATTATACACATTGCGCCAGGCAGAGCACTTTATTATACACATTGTGCCAGGCAGAGCACATTATTATACACATTGCGCCAGGCAGAGCACGTAATTATACACATCGCGCCAGTCAGAGCACTTTATTATACACATTGCGCCCGGCAGAGCTCGTTATACACAATGCGCCCGGTAGAGCACGTTATACACATTGCGCAAGGTAGAGCACATACAAACATTGCAACAGGTACGTCTCACATGGCTGTGCAGAACATAATTAACATTGTTCACATGACACCCCAGTGACTGTGCAGAGGCTCACTATATCCAATTACACATGCCCAGCATCTCAGATGCCCACTCCCTGCAAAATTTAGTGCATGCCAGCGCCTGCCCAAATCCACAGTAATCCGCCCCACTCGGAGCTAAACCCTGCAGCATATTAACATAGTGTCAGCAAAAACAATCAAGCCACACAGTGATTCCCCCCAGGCCCTTCAGCAAACCCCAGCTGCGTTCAAAGCGATAGTCAGCTGCCTCCAATCACCAGCCCCCCCTTTCCACCTGCGGAACCACACAGCGGTAACAGAAAAAAAAAACACAACACAGCCAGCCACAGTCCCAGCCCCCCTCCCCCCCCCAGCCAGGGGCACCCCTCACAGCAATAACGTACACCGCATCTCTCTCCCGCCACCATACGGCTACATCGCGGAACCCCGGCCCCCTCAGCAAGAGCAGTAATAGGGCCGTGACTAGCACGCGTCACGGCCGCAGCTATAATACCGCCACCATATTTCACAGGGCCATAGCGGACTAACAGGGAACGCTCCACACGTGCAGGGATCGGCGTCCTCCGTGATCTAGTGGGTAAAGCTGGGCATAGTGACTGGGGCTTCCCACGGTACCGTCTGAGGCGGTGGCTGCGCTGCCGCTCTTGCTTTGAGGTGTTCAACCTCTCAAAGCAAGAGCAGCAGCGCGGCCACCACATCAGACGGCACCGCGGGAAGCCCTATAAATATGGGGTTGTGGCCACAGAATAGTTCCAATTCACAATACACCGCTCAGCAGCGTCTGTTATTCACATTACAGCGTACAGCGGCATCACATTACACCGCCCAGCAGCATCCGTTACTCACATTACAACGCCCAGCGATGTCCATAACTCATATTACAGTGCACAGTGGCGTCACATTACAGTGCACAGTGGCGTCACATTACAGTGCACCGTGGCGTCACATTACAGTGCATAGTGGCATCACATTACAGCACACAGCGACGTCTGTTACTCACATTACAGCGCACAGCGGCATCACATTACAACACCCAGCGACGTCTGTTACTCACATTACAGCGCACAGCGGCATCACATTACAGCGCACAGCAATGTCCTTTGTTCACATTACAGAACACAGTGCACAGCGCATCACAATAAAGCGCACAGCGACAAACGTTACTCACATTACAGCGCACAGCAGGCTTCACATTACAGTGCACAGCAACAACCGTTACTCACATTACAGCGCACAGTGGCGTCACATTACAGCGCACAGTAGCATCACATTAGAGCACACAGCGGCATCATATTACAGCGCACATCCACTTATGTTATTCACATTACAGCGCACAGCGGCGTCGCATTACAGCACACAGTGACAACCGTTACTCACATTACAGCACACCGTGGCGTCACATTACAGCACGCAGCAACAACCATTACTCACATTACAGCGCACATCGGCAACACATTACAGCACAAAGCAGCGTCACATTACAGCGCCCAGCGACAACCGTTACTCACATTACAACGCACAGCGATAACCGTTACTCACATTACAGCGCACAGTGGCGTCACATTACAGCGCACAGCAACACCCATTACTCATATTACAGCGCACAGCTGCGTCACACTACAGCGCACAGCGACAACCGTTACTCACATTACAGCACACCGCGGCGTCACATTACAGCACACAGCAACAACCATTACTCACATTACAGCGCACATCGGCAACACATTACAGCGCACAGCTGCGTCACATTACAGCGCACAGCGACAACCGTTACTCACATTACAACGCACAGCGACAACCGTTACTCACATTACAGCGCACAGCGGCATCACATTACAGCACACAGCAACATTCATTACTCACGTTACTGCGCACATCGGCGTCACATTACAGCGCACAGCTGCATTGCATTACAGTGCACAGCGACAACCGTTACTCACATTACAGCGCACAGTGGCGTCACATTACAGCGCACAGCGACAACCGTTACTCACATTACAGCGCACAGTGGCGTCACATTACAGCGCACAGTGACAACCGTTACTCACATTACAGTGCACAGCAACAACCGTTACTCACATTACAGCGCACATCGGCATCACATTACAGCACACAGCGACAACCGTTACTCACATTACAACGCACAGCGACAACCGTTACTCACATTACAACGCACAGCGGCGTCACATTACAGCACACAGCAACAACCGTTACTCACATTACAGCGCACATCGGCAACACATTACAGCACAAAGCAGCGTTACATTACAGCGCCCAGCGACAACCGTTACTCACATTACAATGCACAGCGATAACCGTTACTCACATTACAGCGCACAGTGGCGTCACATTACAGCGCACAGCGACACCCATTACTCACATTACAGCGCACAGCTGCGTCACACTACAGCGCACAGCGACAACCGTTACTCACATTACAGCACACCGCGGCGTCACATTACAGCACACAGCAACAACCATTACTCACATTATAGCGCACATCGGCAACACATTACAGCGCACAGCTGCGTCACATTACAGCGCACAGCGACAACCGTTACTCACATTACAACGCACAGTGGCGTCACATTACAGCGCACAGCGGCATCACATTACAGCACACAGCAACATTCATTACTCACGTTACTGCGCACATCGGCGTCACATTACAGCGCACAGCTGCATTGCATTACAGTGCACAGCGACAACCGTTACTCACATTACAGCGCACAGTGGCGTCACATTACAGCGCACAGCGACAACCGTTACTCACATTACAGCGCACAGTGGCGTCACATTACAGCGCACAGTGACAACCGTTACTCACATTACAGTGCACAGCAACAACCGTTACTCACATTACAGCGCACATCGGCATCACATTACAGCACACAGCGACAACCGTTACTCACATTACAACGCACAGCGACAACCGTTACTCACATTACAACGCACAGCGGCGTCACATTACAGCACACAGCAACAACCGTTACTCACATTACAGCGCACATCGGCAACACATTACAGCGCACAGCAGCGTCACATTACAGCGCCCAGCGACAACCGTTACTCACATTACAATGCACAGCGATAACCGTTACTCACATTACAGCGCACAGTGGCGTCACATTACAGCGCACAGCGACAACCATTACTCACATTAGAGCGCACAGCTGCGTCACACTACAGCGCACAGCGACAACCGTTACTCACATTACAACACACAGCGACAACCGTTACTCACATTACAGTGCACAGCGGCATCACATTACAGCACACAGCAACATTCATTACTCACATTACTGCGCACATCAGCGTCACATTACAGCGCACAGCTGCGTCACATTACAGCGCACAGCGACAACCGTTACTCACATTACAGCGCACAGTGGCGTCACATTACAGTGCACAGCAACAACCGTTACTCACATTACAGCGCACATCGGCATCACATTACAGCGCACAGCAGCATCACGTTACAGCACACAGCGACAACCGTTACTCACATTACTGCGCACATCGGCGTCACATTACAGTGCACAGCTGCGTCACATTACAGCGCACATCGACATACGTTACTCATATTGTACTGCAGGTGAGGGAGGGGGTGCCGCGAGTGGGGGAGGGGGGTGCCGCAAGTGGGGGATGGGGGGTGCCACGGGTGAGGGAGGGGGGTGCCGCGGGTGGGGGATGGGGGGGTGCCGCGAGTGGGGGATGGGGGGTGCCGCGGGTGGGGAAGGTAACAGATGGGGGGGAGTGTGTGTGAGAAGGGGCCGGGAGTGTAGCAGAGAGAGCAGGAGAGGAGAGAAGTCCCTCACCCTGTGTGCACCGCTGTGGGGCTGCTGGGTACTGTTACTGCGGACTGGAGGAGCTCTGTCACGTGAGATGACAGACTATCCAGTGTCATAGCTCCCCCAAGCTGCGGCCTCTGATAGGTGCTGGCGGCTGCCAGATATAGTGCTGAGGGACACGCTATGCGGGGGGCGCAGCCACGTGCGGCAATCGGCCCCACAGTACGGTCAGCCTCCCAGGATCCTTCCCGGTAACCGCATAGGCCAATCCGTCCCTGGCTGTGTCCATCTCCAATTCTGGCGAGAACTCTGGCGTGGAGTCCACTAAGAACTTGCAAAGGGAATAGAGACAGAGGGCCTAATTCAGACCTGATTGTAGCAGCAAATTTGTTAGCAGATGGGCAAAACCATGGGGGTAATTCTGAGTTGATCGCAGCAGGAACTTTGAAGACTGACATGCGGGAGGCGTTTCGCGGTGTCAACTGACCGTTTTCAAGGCGTGGTGAGGCGAACGCAGGAATGTCCAGGCGTTTGAAGGGCGTATGTCTGACGTCAATTCCGGGACCTTCATCGCTGGATCCATCGCATAGGGTAAGTAAGTCTGACCTTGGTCTTCTTTTGTTCAAAACTTTTTTTGTATAGCAGGGCTGCACAAGCGTTCGCAGCCTTGCTATGCAAAAAATCCCTCCCCATAGGTGGCATCTAGTTGATCGCACGGGCTGCAAAAAGTAGCTTCATGCGATCAACTTGGAATGACCCCCATGATAAGGTAGTCTTACTATGACGTTAATATGACACATGGCCCTAATAAGTACTATCACTTGGAGGGGTCTATTTGGATTTAACCAATTAGTAGTGACTAGCTAGTGCTGCTTATAGTGATCATCATTGTGTATCATTACACCTGCCTTCTAGCACTCACAACAGATATACACCACCAGTGGTGCAAGTAGAAACAATGGGGGTCATTCCGACCCAATCGCACGCTACGCTTCCTCGCAGCCGTGCGATCGGGTCGGAACTGCGCATGCACGGCGGCCGCACTGTGCATGCGTGTCGTTGCCCGGCGACGGCCGGCGGCAGGCAGCGATGCCACGAACGAAGAAAGCAGTCGCAGTGGCAACCGCAAGAAGATTGACAGGAGGAAGGCAGAACCGGGCGGCAACTCACCGTTTTCAGGGAGTGGTGAGTCCAACGCAGGCGTGTCCAGGCGTTTGGAGGGCGGATGTCTGACGTCAATTCCGGGAGCTGCATCGCTGGATCGATCGCACAGGGTAAGTAACTCTTACCCTGGTCTTCTTTTACAGGAAACTTTTTTTGCATAGCAGGGCTGCACAAGCGTTCGCAGCCCTGCTAAGCAGAAATACACTCCCCCATAGGCGGCGTCTAGTTGATCGCAGGGCAGCAAATTTTGCAGAATTTGCTCGGATATTGTGTTTTACAAGAGGTTCTATATACAGTAAGTGGCCACGAGACACCTTTGAATGTATGTATGTCTGATTTCTTTTCCCCCCCAAGAATGTTACTGCTGCATAATGGGGTTAAAGTGCAATCAGGGAGATTGCTGGTCTATTCAGGGACTGAGGGAGATTGCTGCTATTTCAGGGAGTCTCCTGCAGAATGAGGGAGGGTAGGCAACTATCGTCTGCAAGCGTGTACGCAATTGCAAATGAGTTTTCAATAGCTCCAATGGGCGTCTCTTTTTATTTCTGGGCGGCAGCTTCACTGCTGACTTTAGCAATTATGTAGCCTAGATAATCACAATTGAAAATGCATTTGCATAGAAATATGAATTAGGTCCTGGTAAAAGCCAGATATAACATATGCAGGCTTGACTGATATAATGTTGCATATGAATTCTACCAATGTTCTTTCTTACAATACACTGTATAGAAGGATTTGGTATCCCACGCACAGTCACTGTGTGTAAGAGGCTCCTGTCACTCTGAGGCTGCACCCACACTGCCTACAGCTCGCTTCCCTATTTGGACAAGATGGCTCACATCCCTACCGGGTACTAAGTGGCGTATCCTTGGGGCCCCTCTTATCCTCAATAGACATAGCTGAGATCATTGCAGGCTGCAAACAGTGCATTTCCAGGATCGTAGCCAAGGTTGGGGCAGGCGGCAGACAGCGTATTTCCATGGACATAGCCGAGGTCAGGGCAGGTAGCAAAAGTGCATCTCCAAGAACATAGCCAAGGTCAGGGCAGGCAGCAGGAGCAAGATGATTTTAGTATTGCAGATCTTCATACTATGCATTAATTCCAGTCCTCATCTGATGGTATAATGCAGTATCTACTTCCATTGTCATATAATTTCGCCCCATTTGGGCACGCAGATTGTATGTCATCAAAATGCCTCTTGTTCGTATCAGGAATTGGTTCTTTAAAAAGTTCAATATGGGGCACAGGCATTTACTGTTTTTTTTAGCTAGATCCATGGAGTCTCTAGCTCTGCACAGTTAATTGAAGAGAATAAAGGGATTTCTCACACACTGCCATTCACCCCGAGCTAGAGGGACTGGTCCTTGCATAGGAGCTAAGGTAATATGTCCAGTGTCACACGATCAGTAAGACCTTTGTAAGTTGGTACATCTGCAACAATTATTGCCTCTACCTTTGAAGCTGACTCTCCAGGGAAAGAAACGATCTTATGAAGAGTGCATATGGAATAACACAAAATGTGAGCTAGTCTACTCCTGCACTTTATGACTGGCACTTTATCAATTTTGGAGCATTATAGCCAGGTGTCCCACCAAAGTCTGTGGTATCATTTTCTCCATACACACTCAATAGGGAAAGAAAAAAGTTAGTGATCTTAACATGGCCACCTGTGATCATCAAAACATTATCCAATTTCATGTCTTAGTGAATAATTCCTCTTGAAAGAGTGAGCTGCAAACCACAAACCAGTCCCGCCACCATATCTTTTATTGTGATGAGGTCCAGCTCTAAGGTCTCATTCACATAAGCATACAGATCCACTCCACCAGCCAGTACCATTACACAGTATAGATAACTCTGTGTATTGAAGGCTCCATAAACATGGATCAGAAAATTGCTCTCATGTGCCAACTGAAGGACCCGACATGTGACCAAATTGCCCTCATATTCTATAACAGTGCTTTCTTATTTAGGATTTCAACTGCCACTCTATCCCTGTGAATAGCATATCTTGCCAGCATCTCTATGTCATAGCCTCCCTCTCTGAGAGTATCAGGAGCTGTGGCTGCAGTGCTTATTACCTAGTGCACGAGGGGGGGGGGGAGCGCTAAGCACATATAAGCATACATGTATATCACAGCTGCCATGCAAAACCAGGGGCACAGCATTAGGCTTCACTCTTCTAAGCCTGCCCCCAAGCTCTCTTTGGATAGTTAACAAGAGTCTGAGGGTGGGTTTAGGAGAGTGATGACTAATGCCAAGTCCTGGGTTCACCACAGTGGCACCACGATGGAGGGTAGAAATACTTACCACATCCGCACTCTCGTGCATTTTAAATTATATATGATATGGATCTATTTTGGTAACATCATTTATAATCAGCAACATTACAGCTGAATTCTGCATACTCAATATTTTTACCTGCATAATTTTTTGGGTCTTCAGATGCCTTAACAAGTCATTGTATGACATCCTGAGATCCTGGCCCTGATTCAGAGTTCTACACAGTAGTACCAATTGGTGCATCCTTAGACACCAATATTGGTCGCACCTTTGAAACTTACATCAGCCCTATGGATGCAGTTTCTCTGTCCATGTATGGCTTCCCATGTGAGCCCTCGAGTGCCTGTGTATGCAACCACTTTCACCGACACGCCCCTTGTCAAAGTCGAAAAATATAGCGACCTATGATGCCTTGTACTAACCCCATGCGCTTGCCCGCTGCACGTGCACATTCTCTCCCGTGCGTGCGCATATTCGCAGTTGCGTGACGGCGCCTCCACGGTCGTTCGCTCAGGCGCGTGGTATGCGCATTTACGGTAGAGTTTGTGTGCGTCTGGCGGGCGACTCGATCGTTACATAGTTAATCTAAATAGTATATTTTATAGGTTATGGTCCCCTTAATAATATCAGTAAGTTTGTTTAGTGTAACTGGTTCATGGACAGAGAGATCCCTCTTTACATGATACAAAGGGTCAGACAGGTTTTGAGCAGTGGTGTTTAGTATGCAACGGTAGAGTACATTATTAGAAACATTCCGGTATTGGTTTGAAAGAGATTAATCGCTCCTGCGAATAGTTATGTTTATAAGAAGTTTATGGACATTTACTATATTTGCAGTTCATTATCCATGCGGCGGGAATCCTGAGATTCCCTCCCACCTGAGCAGTATGAAATAGTCACAACCCACCTGTTCGAATCAACCTATGACCTTTTGTTATAATGTGAAGACAGATTCCTGTGTCCAATGAACAATGAGATTGTAGGGCCCTTTCTAGTGTACTGTATGTAGTGTATATAAGAACAGCCAGCCTGGCCCAGCTCAGTCTACTCTCCACAACGGTTTTCATCATTGACTAACTAGAGAGCTGGTTCCAGGACTGCGCAGCGATCATTCCCCAGTGTGTACGTTTTTCTCTGTAACCAACTTATTCTCTGTTTGTATTTGCCATACTCTCTCTCTCTCTCTCTCTCTCTCTCTCTCTCTCTCTGTTATTGTTTAGGATTAAGACGCTGTTGTATATTGTATAATTTCAGTTACTTTGTTTAGGTGTTTCATGTTAGTGCTCTAGTGTATAAGCTGTAACTGTTTTCCCCTTTTACATACTAAAATCATCTAGATAAAGGTTTTGGAACCTTACAAGGTATTGTGTGTTTATCATTACATTGCTAAGGGTATTCGGAGTGTCTCAATCGCTCAAGCAGCTTTTATATAATAGAGGTTAATCAGCGTTACATTGTGTTGCATACAAGGTTTACTGTGTGTCATCCTGTGAGCGTTTGCGCCGCTCGTGTTCCTCTTGTGGGCACAGCGTCCGCTACGCTAGTAGCGTAGCATTACGGTATTCGGACCGCCTATAGCGTGCTCGATACCCAGCGTAAGCCGTGAGCGAACGTGCCGCTCGTGCGTCTCGACCACGGCCTAGCGTCTGCTATGCTAAGTGCGTACCCTTACGGTACCCCGTACGCCCATTGCGTACTGAGTCTCTTACCAATATATAGTGAATGTTATAAGATAAATAATTAGCTTTATCAATTGGCGGCTCGTCCGTCCTCCACATATCCGCTCTAGCGAACACAAGCAGACTTTATCTGTCAGCAAAGGGCGGGAAGGTGTATCCCTTCGTATCCGTGTTGGTGGTGAGGGATACGGTAGTGCTGACTAGATAAGCGTCTGCATCGCTACGCTGTAGGAGTGCTGGTGGAATCCGGAACCGGAAGGTAAGAACAGTACGCTATTGTCTTTTAAAACTGTTTTATTTCTGTTTGATACACATTGCGTACGCAACACACGCGCACACCTGCATTTTTCATTTGTGTAATTTCACATCACGCCTTCCTGTTTGCCATTTACCATTGATAACGTGCTGAGAAAGATTTGTTACTATTGGTAGTTAAAAGTAAAATTAATACGTAAGGAAGTAATTTGTAAAACACGCACACGGCTTTGCCTAAGATACAAGGGAAATCTGTGTGGTGTTCAGTAAATGATTACAGTTAAATATCATTTGCATTGATAGAAACGTGTTACTTGTGTTACTGTGGACGTGTCTGGCCTGTGTACACGTGTCCCTAACAAAGGGCGGGACAAGCGTACGCGATGCAAGGGCTTACACACGTAGCGTATATTACGCAACGGAGCGTATGGGTACGCCCACATGATACAAATCACACGATAGTATTGTTTTAGTAGGCGATACGGAAGCAACGCGATAATAGCGCAAGTCAATCTCAGTGTCCTAAATTTTAGCGTAAAGATCCTTCTCTAGTTGTAACTCCTTTCGGGACTAGACTGTGATACTGAATGAAAGGGATTTCTGTACAGAAACGAAAGTAAAGAGTATATGAGGTGAAAGAGTGTGTGCATATATATATAAGTTTCTCATTTTTGGTTGGAACCCCCGGAAGTCGAGTTCTCGTGAGGTACATCCGTGAAAGTGACGGCGCGTGGTGGCTTGGGAGGCATCCCTTGTTAAATATTGAAATAAGAGCATTAGAGTATAGCAGATTAGGAGGTCTACTGTAGACACAGACCAGGAGGTCACGGACCAGGAGGTCCAGAGACAGACCAGGAGGTCTAGGTGCAGCAGACTAGGAAGTCCGCTATAAGATAAAGTCAAGAAGCACAACCCCAGGAGGGTTGGTGCGGTACCCATATAGGCCATCAAGCTCTGGCTGAAGGAATTCGCAGCCACAATTTTCGATTCCGTTGGTCGTTCCGCACATAAGATTAGTTGCTTATGTGCAGAACGATTGTACCGCATGTAATTGTGTGCATTAGTTTGTAACTTGACCCAGTACCATTTGCGTACGCTGGAGGGGTCATAAACGCTATTTGTACATTCTAACCTGATTTGTGTAAAAAAAAATTATTTTAAGGGAGGTTCGTTGGTCACTCAGGAATTCTCTAACAACCGATACTTGCTGGGGTCGGGTAACCTACTCCCACAACGCCCCAGTAAATAAAGGTTCATAGGGGCCCTAGGTTGGGTACAGCAGCTCTGAGTCAGTGATTGCAGTACTGGCCAACGTGGGCGAGAAGTGTGTGAAAGCACTCGGTTGAAACTTTCACCGTCGGCCTACCCCGGACATCTTGGTTTTTGTAAGGGTTCGCTGAAGACCCTGATTTGAAGGTCATAGGTAGTGAAAGCAACACCTGCAAAGATGGGGGCCAGTTGTTCAGGTAGGGGGCGATCAACCCTGGTTCAGGTTGATTTAGTAAACCGGCCAATAGGGTCGGCAAGGTATATCATGTGTGAGAAATACGGTTCACACACAGAGGTTTTGTGCGATGAATGGGAAAGAATGATTGTGCATGACGGGGAAAAGTTCCCACGGGTAGGCAGTTTTAGCCCCGAGGTGTTACAAAATCTAAGGAGAAGGATATGTCTCATTAAATCTGCAAAGAGACGGATCAAACATTATGATTATGTACAATTATGGCAACAGGAAGGTGAAATACAAAGAGGATTGGCTCAAGCGGCTGGATCTAACCCTATCAGGAAACTGATAGCCACCGCACCACCACCATCATACATAACAGGAGAGAAAGTGGTTACAGAGAATGGCACACTGGTGTATGATAAACATGCACTTAGTAACTGTATAGATGTTAAGAATAATGTAACTAAGATTGTTGATGCTAATACTAACCCGTGCAAGCTGTACCCAGTTTTAAACTTTCCCCAGGATTGTGACCAAGAGGATGAGCCCACAACAATATCGGCACTCTCTCTAGCAGCCACCATAGCAGAAACAACAGTGGGCACGGCCCAACCAGTAAGAGCAGTATCAAAGGCCCCTAGTGGAGGGACAGGTGAGGTCGTATCAACTGGTAAGTACGGCACTGTACACTATGCAGAAACCATTACACCACATGTTGTAGAATCTACTCAGAATGATGTTATTGAACTTAATCCCGTTAGGGTAATTGCAGTACCAAATGGGAAGACTGACACTTCAGGAGTCACTCCTGTCAGAAACATCGCCATGCATTGCCCCTTTTCCCGAACGGAATTAAGATCAATGGTGTCTGAATTCCCTGATCCTAGGAAAGATCTAGTTGCAAGCCAGAAGTACATTAGAGAGCAAGGAAATACTGTGGAGCCCAATAACAAAGATTGGCGGACATTGCTGAGGGCATGTTTACCCTCCAATGTCGACTCAGCGAGATTTATAGCTGACTGTAGACTAGATGAAGAGGTACCCCTTACTGAGGAGTACAATCAAGATAATGTGAAAATAATTAATTTGCAGCTAGGAGTATATTTCCCAGCTGTTGCTAAATGGAACAAAATTTTCTCCATCAAGCAAAAAGAGGGAGAAATAGCTGCTAATTATTTTCATCGGGCACTGCAGGAAATGGCTAAGTATACAGGGATAGAAGACATTAAGACAAATGTGAATCATAGAGAAGTAGCAGTATCTGTGTTAATGGATGGTTTAAAGGAAGTATTGAGGACGAGGGTACAGACCACCCAACCATGTTGGCGAGGTTTGTCGGTGGCTACTTTGAGAGAGGCCGCTATTGATCATGATCGGAACATCACCAGACACAGGGAGTCGCAGAGTGATAAGCTGATGGCCGTAAGTATACAGGCCCTTACCACAAGGCCAACTCAGCATAAGTCTCAGACCCCTGTGGGTAAGTCAAATGTGGTAACTTGTTATTACTGTCATAAAGAGGGACATTTTGCACGAGACTGTAGATTGAAAAATGCACAAAAATCATATCAACCCCCTAGACAACGACATGACACACGAAATTGGGATCAAGGACTGCAGAGACGGAGTTATGAGCCACACGCAGGGGAAACAAAAAGGTATCCCCCAAGAAGAGACTGGCAAGTCTCTGATAGTTCCCATTTACCCCCTTCACAGGTAATAGCTGCCAGTGCAATGCAGGGAGGTCACCACATACAATAGGGGTGGGGCCACACCTGTAGTCTGCAGCCAGTGAAATTAATTGCGAGCCTTGGAAGTGAACCCGAGGTCACAATTGATGTAGCTGGTAAATCTCAAAATTTCCTTGTAGATACGGGGGCGGCCAAGTCAGTGATAAATTCGACCATGGGCATGAGAACCACTGGTAAAACAATTCCAGCCATGGGAGTAACAGGAGTAGTACAACACTACCCTTTAAACAAACCTGCAGAGATTACGATAGGGCCGTTGCATACCAAGCATTCTTTTCTGCTGGCTGCATCGGCTCCGACTAACCTCCTAGGGAGAGATTTACTGTGCAAAATGGGATGTGTCATATATTGTACTCCTGAAGGTGTGTTCTTGGACATACCCGAAAACCACGCTCAGGCAGTGCAGGATATGCTAGATTCCCCAACAAGATTAATGTCACACACTGTTGTTGTAAATAGGTGTCCGTCCAAGGTAGAGGAAATGATTTCCCAGATACCGGAATCACTTTGGACCAAGGATGGACAAGACACTGGATTAATGGCAAACGTAGCCCCAGTAGTTGTACAAGTAAAAGATGGTAGGATAGCTCCAAAAATCCCACAATACCCTCTGAAGCCAGAGGTGGAGTTAGGAGTTTACCCTGTAATAGAGCGCTTGCTACAACAGGGCATTCTGGTAAGGACGTCCAGCACTGCCAATAGTCCCATCTTCCCTGTTAAAAAGAGTGGGGGGAGGGGTTACAGATTAGTGCAGGATCTAAGAGGAATCAACAAAATAGTTGAGAGACAATTCCCCGTAGTGCCAAATCCAGCTGTCATCCTTATGCAAATCCCTCCCACTGCCAAATTTTTCACTGTTATTGACCTCTGCTCCGCTTTCTTCTCGGTACCTCTGCACCCTGACAGTCAATACTTATTCGCATTTACATACAGAGGAGTTCAGTACTCCTGGACTCGATTAGCACAAGGTTTCATTGACAGTCCAAGTATTTTCTCGCAGACCTTGCATGATTGTTTACAGTCTTTTCAACCTGAGAGTGGATCAATATTAATACAGTACGTAGATGACCTACTGCTGTGTTCAGATTCACTTGAATCGTCCCTGAGAGATACGAAACAACTCCTGTTTCATCTTTCAGACACCGGACACAAGGTTTCCAAAGATAAGTTACAATTATGCCACACCAAGGTAAAATATTTGGGACACTGTCTGACACAAGGACTGAGACACCTCACCGCTGATAGAATTCAAGCAATTCGTGACATGACCCTGTCACAAACCCAGCAACAGATAAGAACGTTTTTAGGAATGTGTGGGTATTGCCGTAACTGGATCCCAGGGTTTTCTATACTGGCCCTGCCTTTGCAGGAGATGGTCTCATCAAACAAACCTGATTGGATTTCGCACACAGACGAGTCTGAGATGGCATTTGAGAGACTTAAACAGTGCCTAACGCAGGCACCAGCATTAGGCATGCCAGATTATGGAAAACCCTTTGAGCTGTACGGAACAGAGAGTGCTGGGTGCGCGGCAGGTGTCTTAACCCAGAAGCATGGTGATGCCAGCAGGCCGGTAGCCTACTATAGCACTCAGATAGACACGGTAGCGCGATCCCTCCCCACATGCTTGCGAAGCGTTGCAGCAATAGCATTGCTAGTAAGTAAAAGCAAAGATGTAGTGCTAGGACACAACCTCACAATTCATACACCACATGCAGTGTCAGCTTTACTGAATTCTGCCCAAACCAGACACGTCTCATCAGCGCGGTTTACAAGATGGGAATTGGCGTTGATGGCCCCCGTAAACATCACCATAAGGAGATGCAGTGCATTAAATCCTGCAACATATCTCCCAGGTGTGCCTGGACAGGCACAAAGGGTGGAGAATGAGAGTGATGGTGAAGGAGGATTTAGTAAGGAAAATGACACACATGATTGTATGGAATATTTGACCCAAAATTTCACGGCAAGGCCTGACATCAGTGACAACCCACTGGAAGATGTAGATTTTACTTTCTACACTGACGGCAGTTGTCACAGACAGACGGACTCGGGAGACTTGTGTACTGGATACGCAGTCGTAGATGACCAAGTTACCATAGAAGCGGAACCCCTAGGCCCACCACACTCAGCACAAGTTGCTGCACTGGTTGCCCTAACCAGAGCATGCGAATTGGCTAAAGGCAAATCAGCCAATATCTACACAGATTCTAGGTACGCCTTCGGAGTAGTCCATGATTTCGGGGCCCTATGGCGCCTCATAAATTTCATGACGGCAGCTGGCACACCCGTAGCACATGCAGCCCACATCAAAAGACTTCTAACAGCGATACAGGAACCTGACAGAGTGGCTGTTATCAAGTGTAAAGCTCACACGTATAGCCTAGACCCGGTATCACTTGGTAACAGCCGAGCAGACGAAGCTGCTAAATCAGCAGTCAGTACCCCCATACAGACAGACAGCACACAACTGATGGTATTTAATACTGTAAACACACAGAAATTATATAAAATGCAAAATTTGTGTTCACCAGAAGAAAAGGCAGTTTGGAGGTCTAAAGGATATGGCCAGGAGTCCTCAGGACTCTGGACAGATGGACAGGGTAAGCCAGTGGCACCCAGAGCATACCTTCCAAGTCTAGCGGAAGCGGCACATGGGCTGACTCATCTAGGCAAAGAAGGAATGTGTAAGTTGGTAAGAGCTTATTGGTGCGCCCCAGGATTTTCTTCCCATGCAGGTAAAAGAGCGATGACATGTCTCACCTGCTTGAGGAAGAATATCGGAAAGGCAATACCAACAGAGCCATCCCATATCCCTCCTACAGATGGCCCTTTCCAGGTAATACAAATTGATTTCATACAATTGCCACCTTGTAGAAATTTAAAGTATGTATTGGTTTGTATTGACGTGTTCTCAAATTGGGTTGAAGCATTTCCCGCAGCCACAAATACCGCTGTGTTTACTGCAAAGAAAATTGTGCAGGAATTTGTGTGTAGGTACGGTATCCCTAGAATCATTGAGAGTGATAGGGGTACCCATTTTACAGGTGAAGATTTTCAAGTAATGTGTAAGTTGATGGGAATTAATAGTAAGCTGCCCACTCCGTACCGCCCCCAGGCGAGTGCGAAAGTGGAAAGAGTAAACAGCACTATTAAAAACAAATTAAGCAAGGTAATGGCTGAAACAGGATTGTTGTGGCCCGAAGCTTTGCCAATCGTATTATACAGCATCAGAACCACTCCCAGGTCCCCTCTTAATCTGTCTCCTTTTGAAATTCTGTTTGGTCGACAACCCCATGTTATGATTAACCCCCAGGATGATTTGAAATGTAACAATGAAGTAACTGTAAAGTATTTGGTAAAGATGAGTAAGCAATTGAGGAATCAGAATGATAATCTAAAGTTGGTGATTCCTGAGTTGCCAGACAGTAATTGTCATGACATTGAACCTGGGGACTATGTAATGATACGGAATTTTCTACGCTCAGGTTGCCTTATTGACAGATGGGAAGGACCATATCAAGTCTTATTGACCAGCACGACAGCATTGAAGGTTGCCGAGAGAGAGACTTGGGTCCATTCGTCTCATTGTAAAAAGGTTGCTGACCCAGAGAGGTCCCGTGATAAAGAACAGACGGTAGAGGTTGTATCACTAGAGTGTCTGTTCCGGGAAGGTTGAGACGACACCTGAGCGCTGAGAATAATAAGACCGGAGGTGTTTGTCGAGCCAGATTTCTTTTTCCCTTTTGTTATTTTCTCCAGTTCCCATCTCCCTCCTATTTTCCTCCCCCCTTCTTATTTTTCTCCTTTTTCTCCTGTAAGATGGACTTGCCCCAAGAGACTGTGATCCGGATTTTCCTGTTGACCATGATGTTGACCAGAGCAGTCTGTTTCGGTAAGAGTACCATGGAGGTCGAGAAAGGATCTGGAATGGGTTCTGATGACCAGGATGGAGGCGTAGTTTTCCAAGAGCAACATAATCACCGAGTAAAGGTGAGTATCAGAAAACGATCTGGTAGCATTGACAATAGAAGGAATTGTGAAGGATTGTTAGCTGAAGAGAACTGCATATGTAGGCATTGTGACAACATAGTTGAGGATGGGTGCATCAAGAAATGTCAGTCCAGTTTTAATGTCCACATGGACCGGCATCCATTGAGTGACTATCACTCCTTAGTGGGTAAAGTGTTAAACCAGACAGACTGTTGGGTATGCTCTCAAGTACCTCAAGGTCATAGCAAATCAGGACTAGTACCATTCCCTTTAACTGTAGGAGAGGTACTTGAGTTAAGTGGTGGGAGGCCGGTGGACAAGAGATTTAATATCTCTAGTCCTCCTAGTTTGAAGCTCCACCAATATCATGTGGATAGGTCCTTAGTATGCTTTAACATTTCCAATCCCCGAAAGCCGGGAAATTGGGAAGTGTCATGGAGTAATCAAACCATGACATTTTCATATAGAGCCGATAGAATGCCCATAGACACAGAGCTTATACGCCAGATAGCCAACAGTGGAAAATATTTCCGGTATAGGTACACTCTAGGAAGTAGGACCATGCGAGTTGGAGAAGTATCACCAGGATACTGTGCACATATCGTACAACCTGATACGTGTACTAGACAGATGGGAGAGTTAGGGTTAGGAGATTTCACATGGAAAATTTGTAACATGGTAATGTCATACTCTGTCCCATATGTTCTCCCCGATGATGCATATTTCATATGCGGGAGAAAGGCGTATAAGTGGCTTGCCCCAAACTCAGAGGGATTGTGTTACATTGGAAAAGTACTGCCTGAAGTAATGACTGTATCTCATAACAAAATGAAAGACATTCACCGCGGTGCCCAAGCTCCTTATACTCACACTCATTACGAGCACGTCGTTAAACGGCACCTGATTGAAAGGACAGAGCATCCGGCCTCTGATCTGATCCATGAATCCACCGGGATTCAATTCCTACTCGCGTTAGATATCACTCGTACTGCCAGAGGAGTGATAAATTATAGATATATATCTGCGCTAGCAAACTTGTTAGACAATATCACCGAAATGTATGACGACACGTTCAGGTACACTGGGAAAGAGTTACAAGCCTACAAAACAAAGCTGGTTCAGCATAGGATGATTCTCAATTACCTCACAGCAGTGACAGGCGGGTATTGTGTTACCCTAGCAACTCAATATGGAGTAAAGTGCTGCACGTTTATTACAAACAGCACTGAGGACCCGGCTGAGGTCATAGACCAAAAGATGGATGACATTTTGCAATTGAAGTGGGAGTTCCGAAGGAAACACAATCTCACACTCGCTGCTGTGGGTAATGAGCTGACCAGTTGGGTGTCATGGTTGAACCCACGAAATTGGTTCTCTGGTTTAGGAGAATGGGCCCATGGTATTATAATGGATGTAGGGAAATTTCTCTTGTGTATTCTGGGAGTCGTCATATTGGTTGGTCTGATATTTAGATGCGTTCGGACTTTAACGAAGTGTAAAGGTAGTACCAGAGTGATGAGTCTGAGGAGCGAGGACACTGTAATAACAACAACTAATTTGATTTATGACCCAACGATAGAGACAATGTTGTGATGAAAATGTTATTCCATGGTCCGTTTCTTTCACCCGTTTCTCCTTTGTTTTCCTCCAAGGTACAAAGACATCCGCTTGGAAGAAGAATTTGACAACCTCTTTTATACAGACCATTGATGAACTATGTCACAGACCCCCAATATCCCTAGTGACTTTGACTTTTTACGAAAGCCCAATACTTTAGAGACTGTAATTTTATGGACACTGGAACGGCTTTTGCTCGCTATTTACAACAAAAGCACCGAGAGACATCAGACAACATGTACATCAGACAAGACATCAGACAAGACCTCAATCGGCGACTGTTTATTTAAACTCACATAGTTTACGACTGCATTTATAACAATTGTTTCTTATCTTCATCTCTACAAACTCCAGGTAGTATATCACATAGTCGACAGGTGATTCTCACATATTAGCATTCACATGTTCCGCCCCCCCCTTCATGCATCATCAACTAAATGTGCTCCCCCATTTGTTGCAACCAAAAGCCGAAAAGAGCTCGGTAGAGTTTGACAGCCCATCCACAGACCCTTGATAAGGGATAAGAAGGATTCAATGTATACTTCGCAATACCTCGAAGCTTGATTTAGAACACGTACGGCACGATGATACATGACCCCTCAAACATGGATCTCATACACACATGCTTTTACTGTCTCACTAGGTCATACTTTTCCCACCTTCTCCTCTCCTCCCTTTACCCAATCATAAAAAGGTATTTACATGATGACATATATTTTTCTGTTTGAACTGTTTAGGAAGTGGCAGTTATTGGTGACTGCCAAAGGGTGGACTGTCAAAGTCGAAAAATATAGCGACCTATGATGCCTTGTACTAACCCCATGCGCTTGCCCACTGCACGTGCACATTCTCTCCCGTGCGTGCGCATATTCGCAGTTGCGTGACGGCGCCTCCACGGTCGTGCGCTCAGGCGCGTGGTATGCGCATTTACGGTAGAGTTTGTGTGCGTCTGGCGGGCGACTCAATCGTTACATAGTTAATCTAAATAGTATATTTTATAGGTTATGGTCCCCTTAATAATATCAGTAAGTTTGTTTAGTGTAACTGGTTCATGGACAGAGAGATCCCTCTTTACATGATACAAAGGGTCAGACAGGTTTTGAGCAGTGGTGTTTAGTATGCAACGGTAGAGTACATTATTAGAAACATTCCGGTATTGGTTTGAAAGAGATTAATCGCTCCTGCGAATAGTTATGTTTAAAAGAAGTTTATGGACATTTACTATATTTGCAGTTCATTATCCATGCGGCGGGAATCCTGAGATTCCCTCCCACCTGAGCAGTATGAAATAGTCACAACCCACCTGTTCGAATCAACCTATGACCTTTTGTTATAATGTGAAGACAGATTCCTGTGTCCAATGAACAATGAGATTGTAGGGCCCTTTGTAGTGTACTGTATGTAGTGTATATAAGAACAGCCAGCCTGGCCCAGCTCAGTCTACTCTCCACAACGGTTTTCATCATTGACTAACTAGAGAGCTGGTTCCAGGACTGCGCAGCGATCATTCCCCAGTGTGTAAGTTTTTCTCTGTAACCAACTTATTCTCTGTTTGTATTTGCCATACTCTCTCTCTCTCTCTGTTATTGTTTAGGATTAAGACGCTGTTGTATATTGTATAATTTCAGTTATTTTGTTTAGGTGTTTCATGTTAGTGCTGTAGTGTATAAGCTGTAACTGTTTTCCCCTTTTACATACTAAAATCATCTAGACAAAGGTTTTGGAACCTTACAAGGTATTGTGTGTTTATCATTACATTGCTAAGGGTATTCGGAGTGTCTCAATCGCTCAAGCAGATTTTATATAATAGAGGTTAATCAGCGTTACATTGTGTTGCATACAAGGTTTACTGTGTGTCATCCTGTGAGCGTTTGCGCTGCTCATGTTCTTCTTGTGGGCACAGCGTCCGCTACGCTAGTAGCGTAGAATTACGGTATTCGGACCGCTCGATACCCAGCGTAAGCCGTGAGCGAACGTGCCGCTCGTGCGTCTCGACCACGGCCTAGCGTCTGCTACGCTAAGTGCGTACCCTTACGGTACCCCGTACGCCCATTGCGTACTGAGTCTCTTACCAATATATAGTGAATGTTATAAGATAAATAATTAGCTTTATCACCCTGTCACACACATAACACACAGACCATATCTATGTGTACACTAAGACACCTCCCTGTCACCGCCCAGGGACACCCACTACAATGTCCATGCACATCCCCCTGCGTGTGCCTAAACTTTCAACTGTGACTCTGCATGTGTGATACCCATGTTTGGGGTACCCCTGCTGCATGCTATTGCAGCCCTAAATGGCAGCCAGTGCTGCCTGAAAGACTCTCAAAAAGGCACTGACAGGGTTAAAAAAAAATGTACTGCTGCGGTTGCCTGACACGGAGGGAGCTGAGATGCATTAAGACCCAGAGCAGCCCAGCATGAGGACAGCATGCGGGAAGCCAGGCGGACACAGCCATTGGACGGGCCAGGGCGCTGCAGAAAGGAGGACACGGCCTACCTGACCTACAAAAAAGAGAGAGCAGTGGCGTGCTGAGGAGACGCGTGCCTGGCTTCAGGGTGAGGAGTTTTCACCGCTGCTGCACCCGGAAAGCAGGAGAGACGCGGCTGTCACCAGCGCCGAGTGAGGAGTGCGGAAGGGACAGCAGAGGCCCACCCCATGCGTGTGTGCTGGAGGATGCGGCTGGCAGGAGCGCAAGGCAGCCAGCGGCAGCTGCACTAGGGGGAGCGGATGAAGACATGGCTAGCCGGGATGAGCACCGCCGGCTACCGCTGCACTCAGGGTGGGGGTGGACTTGGCGTCCGTGGGCGCTGAATAAGAACTGCAGCGGGTGCAGGAGGAAAGAACCGCCGCGTGATCACAAAGAGAGAGAGATGCTGCTGCAATACAGTGGGCATATCAAGGGATTCCAGCAGTGAGCCCAGCTGAGAGCAGTGACTGGAGCCTCAAGGAAAGGTGACCGGCAGGAGCCGGCGACTGATACAGGTACTTTAGTGCACCACAGTCCTTAACAGCCCACTGCTCC
Organism: Pseudophryne corroboree; assembly: GCF_028390025.1. Lineage (NCBI taxonomy): Eukaryota > Metazoa > Chordata > Amphibia > Anura > Myobatrachidae > Pseudophryne > Pseudophryne corroboree. The sequence continues at coordinate 264,698,421 of NC_086444.1, read as the reverse complement.
TTCAGGGACTGCCCCAGAACAGACTGTCTGGTATTCACCCAACACCAATCCCGGGGATAAACCCTAACAGTACCCCAGATAGGGGAGAGTGCCCCTATCTGAATATACGTATCAATGGGATTAAGATACCAGCTTTTTTGGATAGCGGATCACAGGTCTCTACCATCTGGCTAACGGAATTTCTTCAACACTGGGACAAAGCCGCCATTGTGTTCTCACCCGCTACATGGCTCCACCTGCTCGCCAGCAATGGACAGCCTATCCCTTTCAGGGCTACTGGGAAGCTGATGTGAAAGTAGCAAAAGCCGCCTTGACCCGCCAGGGATACCTCGTCACCACTGTGCCCAATGTACACTTGTCACCCATCATTCTGGGCATGAACATCTTGAGAAACTGTCCAGAGGAACTAGTCGAAGCTCTCCAGCAGGAGATGAAGACAGCAGCCCCTATAGAACGAAAGGCCCTGCAACAGACTGCCAAATTGCTAGAGGGTCAAAGGAAGTTTGTTAATAGTCGGGGTGAGATTGGAAAGTCCCGAATCACCAACTGTCAACCTGTTCTACTGAAACTGAACTCTGAACAAGTGTTGTGGTGCAAAACGAGAATTGGTCCTGGAAGAAGAGACTGCGAGGCGCTGGTGGAACCCTGTGAGTGGAATGGACAACAGCCGTTCACTGTGGCGAGGATGTTAGCCAAAGTGGTACGCGGAAGGGTACCCATCCACCTCTTGAACCCACACTCGTATGCTATCAGACTCTACAAATACTGCCCAGTGGCGAAAGTCAGTTGGATCAACTTCCAAGACATTGTAGGACAGGATGTGACCACAGCTCAACAAGGGGAGGCAGTTGAAGAGACATCGCTGACTAGCGAATAACCTCCATGGTGGGCCGATATCCAGATCGGCGATGTTGACACCCCCGTCGACAAGTGGGAAGGAGTGCTGCAGATTGTGCGACAAAACGCTACTGCATTCAGTCAGCACCCGTCTGACTTTGGAAAAGCTGGCAAGGTGTATCACCGCATTCCCACAGGGATGACCCCTCCTATCAAAGAGCGACACAGACCCATTCCTCCAGCTATGTATCAGCCAGTGAGGAACATGATTGTGGAAATGAAAGGCTGGAGTCATCCGCGAAAGCCATAGCCCATGGGCCGCCCAACTCGTGATAGTTAAGAAGAAAGATAGTAGTCTATGCTTCTGCATAGATTATCGCAAGCTCAACGCTGCAACCCACAAGGATCAATTCCCTCAAATCGAGGAGTCCCTGACAGCTCTAAAGACCGCAGCATACTTCTCCACACTGGACCTCACCAGACATTGAGAAAACGGTGTTCACTACACCGATGGGCTTGCTTGAGTTTGAGAGGATACCATTCGGGATCTGCAGTGCCCCCGCCACATTTCAGAGCGTCATGGAACACTGTCTCGGACATTGCAATTTCGAGATGGTCCTGTTATACCTTGACGATGTGATAATCTTCTCAAGAAACTACAAGGACCATCTGCGACATTTGGAAGAAGTATTCCAGCAATTGACCAAATGTGGCCTGAAGCTTAAACTGACCAAATGTCAACTGCTCATGCCCAAAGTCCAGTATTTAGGACATGTCATCAGCATGGAGGGCCTGATGCCTGACCCCGAAAAGATCAGAGACGTTCAGGACTAGCCAGTCCCCAAGACCGTCAGAGATGTCCGAAGTTACTTGGGATGTGTGGGCTACTATAGACGCTTCATAGAACAATTCGCCAAAGTGGCAGCTCCATTGCACAAGTTGCGCAGAGGCCAATCGGGTCACGAGCGGAAAACACCCTACTTGACGCCCCCATTGTCGATTGGAGTGGGATACAGCAAAGGAGCCTGGTGCTGATAGAACTCGTAGCCCTGGTGTGTCAATGACGCCAGTTGACCCTGACCCAACGGGCCGAAGCTGACCCGGAGCTAATCAAGCTACTGCGACACAGGGAATGCATTCACCTGGAAGGAGGTATCCTAGTGCGTACCAGCGTAGACCCAAGTACTCACCAACCAGTCACTCAAGCGATTGTCCCTAAGGATCAAGCCGCTCTCTTACGCATAGCTTACCATGACAAATCCGGACACTTCAGCACCCAAAAGACTGAAGCCATCCTGCGCACACTGTATTTCTGGGTGGGTAAGTGCGAAGATGTGGAAAGATGGTACAGTGACTGTGTCCCATGTACAAAGAAAAGACACCCGATGCTACTCAAACAGATCCCCTGCACTCCATTAAGAGCCATCATCTGCTACAGATCGTCACCCTGGACCCAGTGAAACTGGAGCCGAGCACCAATGGGTACCTGTATACCCTCACAATAACGGATTATCACAGCAAATTCTTAGTAGCCATTCCAGTTAAAGACCTCACTACTAAATCCACTGCCGAACAGTTTTTGAAACACTTTGCCAGACCCTATGGGTATCCAGACTGCATCGTGACTGACCAGGGCCCTGCCTTCGAGTTGCAGTTGTTTCATGAACTTTGTTCCTACTACGGCTGCCAGAAAGCTCGAACAATGGCTTATCACCAGCGGGGGAATGGATTGTGCGAACAAGTTAACCATACCCTCATCAGGATGCTCCGAAGCCTGCTGACAGAGACCACACCAAGTGGCCGACTGTACTCCCCACACTAACCTATCTCTACAACAACACTGAACATTGCTTTACCGGCTTCATGCCGTACTACCTCATGTTCGGCTGATGAGGCAAATTACCCCAAGACCTGGAATTGGCCCCCGCAGTGATTCTGCCCGTTGACCCAAAGACCGACCTGGGTCCGTGAGCACCAGCAAAGAATAAAGGCTGCCCAGGAGATTGTAACGAAAAGAGTAGAGAGCGCTCAGCATCGCCAAGAGAGGAACTACAATGCCATCCTCCGACCTGAGCCACTGAAAGCTGGAGACTTTGTCTGGAAGAAATGTAACCACTGTACCAGCAAGCTCAACGCTATGTGGGAAAGTTGTTCATACATCATGGTCAGTGTTCCTGAGGGCGAGCGATATACCTATGAGATCCGTAAAGGCCCAGAAGCTCCAGTCAGCATTGTGCCCAGAGACCAACTCAAGCTCTGTACCGTAGAGTTACCACCAAAGAGTACAGACTCACCTGTGGCAGAGGGGCAGGGAACCCTGGGGGCATACCCTTACATGTTCCCATGGAGTTCTTAGTGTTTATGGGCGGTCCACCACCACTGTACCCAGCACCGCCTGTAGCTCCAGACCCCATGATCAATGGGCCTGTTGAGGGCCAGGATCGGCCTAGCCTAGTTACCGCTCCTAGCGACAGTGACATTTCGATGGTCGAAACCAGAAGGTAGGGATGTAGCATGAAAGGCATCCCGCCTTTAAGGTATAGAGAGTAAAATGTACACTGTTTCCAATGTATGCTTATACTTGACTCATTTGTACTTGTTTACTGTTATTTTTTATTTATTTATTTGCTTCAGAGTGAGGAGTTTTCACTGCAGCTGCACCCGGAAAGCAGGAGAGACGCGGCAGTCACCAGCGCCGGGTGAGGAGTGCGGGAGGGAGAGCAGAGGCCCGCCCCATGCGTGTGCGCTGGAGTACGCGGCTGGCAGAAGTGCAAGGCAGCCAGCGGCGGCTGCACTAGGGGGAGTAGGTGAAGACGCGGCTAGCCAGGACGAGCACTGCCGGTTTCCACTACACTCCGGGTGAGGGCAGACCTGGCATCCGTGGGCGCTGAATAAGAACTGCGGCGGGTGCAGGAAGAAAGCACCGCCACGTGATCACTAAGAGAGAGAGACGCTGCTGCACTACAGGGGGCAGATCAAGGGATCCCAGCTGAGAGCAGTGACTGTAGCCGCAAGGAGAGGTGACCGGCAGGAGCCAGCGACTGATACAGGTACATTAGTACACCACAGCCCTTAACAGCCCACTGCCCCAGAACAGACTGTCCGGTATTCACCGAACACCAATCCCGGGGATAAACCCTGACAGTACCCCACCAGACCCTAAACAGAGCCTGCCTAGTGGTTTATAGCACTGAACGAGTATAGTGTTGAAACAGAAACCCAGTGTGATTACTAATATTTGCTAACTCCTTCACCAAGTTTTAAGAGACGGAGTTGTGTGAGTCCCTGTTCTCCTCCTGCAAGCCGGAATTGTTTATACCCCACCGGCTTACACTACGTGACTGCATGTGTGGAGTGACGTTTTACCCGGATCAGCTTTATTCCGTTTGACTTACATTTTCCGTGGATACAAATACCTTTCTGGACATAGAGGCTCATTACACTGCTAAATGACTTGCCTTTCTGTTGATACAAATACCTTTTAGCACTGTTATCCATTGTTGCTGTGTTGCATTTAAAGTTACCCACCGTACTTCTTACAAATACTTACCTGGTGTCCGTTGACACTATCTCAGGAGTTCACCATTGCTGTGCAAGCTTTACTAATCTGAGACACTGATACTAAATGGAAAGCACAGTGCAGAAACTGGTTATTACTTTGCGCACAGTGCCACCCTGTGGACAGCCTAGACATTGTGCCAAATTTAGGGGGTCATTCCGAGTTGTTCGCTCGTTATTTTTTTGTCGCAACGGAGCGATTAGTTGCTAATGCGCATGCGCAATGTCCGCAGTGCGACTGCGCCAAGTAAATTTGCTATGCAGTTAGGTATTTTACTCACGGCATTACGAGGTTTTTTCTTCGTTCTGGTGATCGTAATGTGATTGACAGGAAGTGGGTGTTTCTGGGCGGAAACAGGCCGTTTTATGGGTGTGTGCGAAAAAATGCTACCGTTTCTGGGAAAAACGCGGGGGTGGCTGGATAAACGGAGGAGTGTCTGGGCGAACGCTGGGTGTGTTTGTGACGTCAAACCAGGAACGAAACTGACTGAACTGATCGCAGATGCCGAGTAAGTGTGGAGCTACTCAGAAACTGCTAAGAAGTGTCTATTCGCAATTCTGCTAATCTTTCGTTCGCAATTTTGATAAGCTAAGATTCACTCCCAGTAGGCGGCGGCTTAGCGTGTGCAAAGCTGCTAAAAGCAGCTTGCGAGCGAACAACTCGGAATGACCCCCTTAGTGTTGGAACATTTTAAGCCTTGAACTACTTGAAGTTAGTAATTATGGGGGTAATTCTGAGTTGATCGCAGCAGCAAGTTTGTTAGCAATTGGGCAAAACCATGTGCACTGCAGGGGGGGCAGATATAACATTTGCAGAGAGAGTTAGATTTGGGTGGTTTATTTTGTTTCTGTGCAAGGTAAATACTGGCTGCTTTATTTTTACACTGCAATTTAGATTTCAGTTTGAACACACCCCACCCAAATCTAACTCTCTCTGCACATGTTACATCTGCCCCCCCTGCAAGGCACATGGTTTTGCCCAACTGCTAACAAATTTGCTGCTGCAATCAACTCAGAATTAGGCCCAAACCTTAACATTTGAGGTTGTATGTGATTTATGTACTGTTACTGTGCCTTACAAGTTAGTAACCTGTGATTTGCTGTTTCAGACATTAATTGAAGTATAGTACTGCTAATGAGTAATGTATGCAATTTATCCTAACAAGAATTGAGTCACAGCGGTGACTAGAAATTTTCTCTTACATCCTAGAGGATACTGGGGATCCATTTAGTACCATGGGGTATAGACGGGTCCACTAGAAGCCATGGGCACTTTAAGAATTTGATAGTGTGGGCTGGCTCCTCCCTCTATGCCCCTCCTACCAGACTCAGTTTAGAAAATGTGACTGGAGGAGCCAGTCACGCTTATAGAAGCTCCTGAAGAGTTTTCTGCATTTATTTTTCTGTTTGTTATTTTCAGGCAGGACTAGATGGCACCAGCCTGCCTGCTTTGTGGGACTTAGGGGGGGAGGGGGGGGGGGGGGAATGGGCCAACCTCTTGAAGGGTTAATGGTCCTGTTCCCCGCTGACAGGACACTAGCTCCTGAGGAAACTAGCTCCTGAAGAAACTATTCGCAAGCTTACATTCCTGCAGCACGCCACCACCCCTAACAGAGCCAGAAAAGTGGTGAGTACTAAGTCGGTGTCCCAGTTAGCAGGTCACCAGCCATTATGGCGGCATGAGGGTACGTAGATGTACGGCTTCTAACCAGGGTGGATTGCGTCTCCAGACTCAGTAGACAACTGCTTCTCAGTACACTGTACACAGTAACCACACTGGCAAACAAAGCCTTAAAACGGTTCTCTTTCCATTTTAAGCACAATTTACCTCAGCCAGTATAAAAAAGAAGCGGGAAGACCGCGCGCCATTGAAGCGGCGGTGCTTCACTATGAGCGGATCCAGCAGCTCACTAGCGCCATTTTCTCTCTGCAGTGGACACAGACGCTGACTGAAAGGGACGCGCAGCTCCTCCGGTGTGACTCCAGATTACCTCAGCAGTACCAGGAGGTTATAGCTGGGGGAGAAGCGATTATTAGTGTACTAAGTCCCCAATCTGGGTACTTAGTCTGTGACCCGGCTATGCTTGACATTAGCAATAAGGGCGCTGTGTCCTGGCTCCGAAATACCTCTGAGTCTCCCTGGAAGAGCTCTTTGTGGGTTAATTGTGCTTTTAACCTTTTCGTGTGTGTGTGTGTGTGTGTGTGTGTGTGTGTGTGTGTGTGTGTGTGTGCTGTCACATTTACAATATGTCAGGCAAAAAGTGTGTTTCATGTACGGCAGACACTACTATGTACTCAGTGTAGTGCACCTTCCCAGGCTAGCGGGGCTGAGCCAGCGTGGCTGGATTCCATCAAAGGAATTATTTCCAATATCTCTAATAAATTGTCCCGCAATGAGAAAGAAACGCAATACTTAAGACAATCTATGACTGAGTTTATGAACTCAGTACCCAAACCAGAGTCTCAGTCCCTTGCCATTTGTCCACAAAAATGAACTCTGGCCCATATCCTGCAGTCTGACTCTGACGCTGAGAGGTCAGACATGGAGGAGGGGGGAGGTGGATTCAGAAGGGAGGGATGCTGCTCTGTCACAAAGAATAGAGGCTATTATAGAAGCTATCAGAGATGTGCTACAAATTCCTGATAAGGTGACAGAGGAGTGTGAGGAATCTTATTTTAATGTAAAAAAGAAGTCCTCAGTCACTTTTCCTGTGTCAAAGGAATTGAATACCCTGTTTGAAGAACCGTGGGTTAATCCTGATAACGAATTTCAAATCCCTAAAAGGTTACTCTCATCTTTTCCTTTTCCTCCTTAAGATAGGAAAAAATGGGAAAGTCCACCGATAGTGGATGCATCTGTGTCCAGGTTGTCACGGAAAATTGTGTTACCCGCCCTTGGTGCAGCCTCCCTGAAAGACACAGCTGATTGTAAGATTGAGACTACACTCAAATCCTTGTACACAGCTGCTGGAGTGGCTCAGAGACCCACTATAGCATGTGCGTGGATTACTAAAGCCATTACTAAATGGTCGGGTAACCTTATTGAAGTGTAGGATTCCTTATCTAGAGGGGAGATTGTGTTACTCCTGCAACATATACAGGACTCTGCGAACTTTATGGTGGAAGCCATAAAAGAAGTAGGTTTGCTTAATGCATGCACCACTGCTATGGCAGTGTCAGCACGCAGCGGCTTATGGTTACACCAGTGGACTGCGGACGCGGACTCCAGGAAAGGCGTGGAAGGCCTACCCTTCACAGGAGAGGCGTTATTTGGAGATGTACTAGATAAATGGATCTCCAAAGCTACTGCGGGTAAGTCCACATATCTTCCTTCTGCAGCTCCCCCAACCAGGAAGACCTACTCAGGACCTACTCTACAGTCCTTTCGGAGCTGATGTCGGATATAGTGGGGCGATGCTATCCTACCGCGTATGCATCTGAGTATTACCCCACATGCATCCCGATTGTATCCGTGCAGAGTCGCAGTTGTAAGTTTAGGCACACGCAGGGAGTAGTGCACTGAAATTGTAGTGGGTGTTCCTGGGCGGTGACAGGAGGTGTCTTAGAGGACACACAGAGATTGTCTGTGTCTTATGGGTGTGTCAGGGGTGTGTTGGTGAAATGTTTTTACTGTCTATGGACATAATGCAGTATATGTATATACCAAAAGTGACCTGTATACTAAATCCAGCAGTGCTCTTGCAGCTGTGGCCACAACATGCAGTGTAAGGGACAGAACGGAGCTGGTACACATGCCCAGTGGCAGAAACTACTACCATCTGCTGTGAGTATGAAACTAAGCACAGAAACAGCACACTGGACCAGAGAGCAACTGCCAGCATGGAGAGAAAGGCCTCTTAACATGAGGTGTTAGAATAATAATTACCTACTCTCCCAAAAGTTGTGGGAGTTACATGACTTTTAGGGTAGTCCCACGCACCCCTCGGATGAGTATGCAGCTCTCCAGCATCCCTCCAACTGTGTAATAAAGTGGGCAGGATGGGAAAAGAATACAACAAATCTTGGATCTGTAAGAAGGAGGTGGAGATAAAATTACACTGTTAATTATATGAGAAAAATGGGCCTGATTCAGAGGTGAATGCAAACTCACACTCACCAGCATCTATTGTCTATCGGGCAAATGCTGATACAGATTCGTGGGCGCATTGATATATATATATATATGCCCGATCATATATTTGTTGCCGAAAATCCATAAAACACTTACGAACCCTCCAGGACGGCCTATCATTGCCGCAGAAGGTTCTTTACTCCAACCACTGGCTATTTTTTTGGATAGCGTATTACAACCTATGGTCCATTTGATTCCCAGTTATTTGAAAGATACCGGTGACTTTTTGCAATGTGTGTCGGACATCCAGGTGACCAGTGGAACTTTACTGGCGACCCTTGATGTTTGCTCACTTTACACAGTGATACCTCATTCTGAAGGAGTGGAAGTGTTATGACGAGCATTGACTCCCTGTGTTGGCTATCCCACTGAATTTTTGTTGGCATTAGTAGAGTTAGTGCTAACCAATAATCACTTTTTGTATAAAAAGGACTTTTATATGCAAATCTCTGGTACTGCAATGGGGTGTAATTTGGCCTCTGCGTATGCAAACCTATTTATGGCATGGTACGAAGCTGCTCATATTTTTCCCGATATGGGCAGAACATTGTCTTTTTTAGTAGATTCGTTGACGAAATTTTCCTACTATGCAGTGGTACACAGGTTGAATTTGAACAAATGGTTAATGAATTAAATTTATTGGTTAGCCCTATTAGATTTACATCCTCATGTTCATATTCAGAAATTTACTTTTTGGATGTTACCCTTATCAACACGGGGACACGGCTCACCGCCACGCTTTTCTGTAAACCCACTGATCGTAATCAGTTGTTACAGGCCACTAGCCACCACCCGCCTGCTTTAAAGGAGAGTCTCCCCATCTCTCAATACCTTAGGGTAATGAGATTGAATTCAGAAGTGACATGTAGAAATGAACAATGTCAAGAGATCACTACACGATTTCAAGAGAGAGGTTATTCTAATAAACAGCTTCACATTTGTTTACAAAAAGCGGAACAGATCTTTATGGGTACTAGACCAAAGAAAAAAACTCAGGAGCGTCTAGTTTTTCCCACACAGTTTGATGGTAATTCAGCCCAGATGAGAAAGGCATTACACCGTCATTGGCCCATCGTCAAAACAGACGATAGTTTGCCCTTTGGACAGATGGGAGTACCGATGATGGCGTACAGGAGAGGGGCCAACTTAAAACAAATTCTTATGAGACCTAGAATGTTCCCCGATGAAGAGAAGAGTAAGACCCCCTGGACCTCCTTGATGCGGGCCAAACCGGGGTGCTTCTCTTGTGGAGGTTGCACTACGTGTAGGTCCATGATTATTGGACCCACGTTTAACCATCCTCATACAGGAAAGGTGATTCGACTCAAATACCACTTGCACTGCTGCCTTGATTTCGTTATATATATATACTAAAATGCCCATGTGGTTTGTGTTATGTTGTACTCACCATACGGGTATATCGTGACCCGATGGCCAATCACAGGTCGTCCATTTACACGGCAATACTTACTGGTCAGACGGATAAGCCGGTAGCCCATCATTTTTTAGAAGCCAGGCATCAAGTGGCAAGTCTTAAGTGCAAACTCATTGACTGGATTCCCCCGAATGCGACTGGAGGGGATCGCACCTTAGCTCTTCGACAACGAGAGTGTTATTGGATCCACACTCTGGACACTGTATCGCCTAGGGGTCTCAATGAGGCCAATCCATTAAATATTTTTTTGTGATGGGTTGACCTCATTGGAACACCAGCGTAGGAATTTAGATTGTCTTTATCCTATATAATGTGTTTAATAAGGCTGGGAGCCGTGTGTTCCCTACACCCAAGGGATTGATGGTTTATCCTGTACTCGTGGACCCCACATGTACAGGCATGTGTTTTTAATTTGTATGTTGTTATGTACTATGTTGTTATGTTTGGACCTCTTATGTAATTGCCCCACCGGCCCCTTGGGGACCTACTCCATAGTACAGATCCTGTTGAAAAATTGATATGTATAGCGCATTTATCCTGGAATTTAGACGAGTTTGTTTGATGTCCATGGAAAGAAATGGGACGCCTGACTATAGGTTGACCCAGTACTAATGAATATCTTGAGTTCCTAAATTCCACACTATTGTATGTAGCTACAGTTTTTTGTATTCTGTAGATTTGAAGTATACATTATTGATTGGGTTGTCTTGAATATTGGGATCGATAGTTCACACATATTTAACAGTGATTATAAACTGAGTGGTGTTGTTTCGCTGAGCGTGTCTCCACTACGTGAGGTGGAACGCATAGCCATGCACTTCCGGGTGTTGACACGCACGGAAGTACTAGTCTGCTGATGGCTTGAGTAACAGAGACAGTCCTTGACAGTGCGCCGCTGAGCGTGTCCCCGCTGTTTAGCGGTGGAACGCATGACGACACATGGTGAGCGCGCCCCGCTGATTATCGGTGGAACGCATAGTGACACGCCCGGAAGTGTTAATAATTGAAGGGTGCGTGTTGTGTAGCGCCCCCCGTATTAACTGGCTGTCTGCACTTGACCCACGGTAATAGCTGAGTCTTTGGGGGAGCCCTGACCCATGTTATTTGCTTGGGGGATGGCTAGTGAGTAGTTATTTGGAGTCTGTATTTTTGAATATAGTGACTTCCGGAAACGGAAGGCACTTTCGGTCTGGGGAGTTTAAATAGAGCTCACTGACAGTGAGGCAGCATGCAGCAGTGCGTGCTAGCGGCTCCTGTCAGATGTAAGTATTTGTACAGTATTTTTCTTGAGTGAGGCTTTTATGAGTATAAAATGTGGTATTAGACACATATGCTATTGTTGTTTGCATAGGTTTTCTGTCTGTAGTTGGATGGCTACATTCGTTAGCCTCACTACTTAAGCTGCTGCATCCATACATCAAGGCCACTAGAGCCAGGTATTTAAAATATTTTATAAGCATCTCTAATTATGTTGAATGCTGGTATACATGCATTGGTTTGTTAATCATATAGTGACCTATGGCAATTCTTTATTGGTTCTTTTTTGGCAGTATGGACTTTTGATCCATGTACTATTTTAACAGTATGAGACCTTTTGACCTTTGCATGAACGTGTGGACAACAGCAGGTCCTCAAAGTAATTGTGGACACACTTTGAGATCTCGATTTATTTACTCGAAGTTTTCATCACCTATATGGTGGATGTTGGTGGCGGGTCTGTTTCTGTGATTAGTTGGCTCCCATAGGGGCCGGTGAGGCTTATTGTTTGTAATTGTTATTACTGTCCATTTGCAGATTACGTTCATTTGTCAAAAGCATTGAATATGTGACACATTACATCACCTGTCTTGATAAAGGCATGTGACCAGACCGAAACGTCGACAATAAAATACTGGTGATTCAATGAGAAGCCGATACGAGAGTTTTCTTTGTGATAGTGCACCTCCAAATCTTTGGAACTTTTGCGGTATATATATGTGTATGTATATATATATATATATATATATAATGGCTGCACCCATATAATTATACTTAACTCTCTGGAGTCCCATGTTGGATGGTGCTGCAGACATAGCCAGATTAAAGGGGGGATACAGGGCATACTGTACCCCGGGCCTCCCTTTGTCAGGGGTGCCCCAGGCCAGAGCACACTGACGTCACTAGCTTTCCTTAGCTGTCACCAGCAGTCAGAATGTGAGCAGGACAGTATGCAGTACAGGCAGAGACACAGGAGTATCATGTTTCATGAGCTACCGACAGAGCTTTCTGACCAGAGGAGAGATAGAAGGGCGGAGAGAGCTGTAAGTGACACAGGGATCCCAGCTTCTCCTCCTCCTCCCTGCCTGGGTGTCTGAAAATAGTTGTATTTCAATTAGGTGGAGCCTTAAACAATACCCAGGGATTATTAAAATATTAGTTAAAACTAATATACACCATTGGTTTAAATTTAATATACACAATCCATACCTCCCACCATGACCCATTCCAGGAGAGACACAATGCTCTCTACCTGGACTTTCTTATTAATTTATGATTGCAATCACCTGTGTTAAAGTACCTTTCTTATTAATTAGTTCAACACAGGTGACGCCAATCATATATTAAGTGGGAAGTCCAGGTAGAGAGCATTGTGTCCCTCCCGGAATGGGACATGCTGGGAGGTATGCACAATTTAATGTACATTCCCACCTTCCATCGGGGCACCCCTGTTTTAAGTGCCCCGGGCACCTCCAAGGCTTAATCCGGCCCTGGCTGCAGACATATGCATGGGCATCATTTTCCTGGAGACCACACAGAGCCGTCACACAGGCCCCCTCCTCTTTAAACTGTCCCTGGTCTACCAAATGTGCAAGTACTGAGATGCCCACATTCTGCGTCTATACATGCAGTAATATTGAATAGTGCATCCTTATAGTGTACGCCACCATCGGTCGTACCATCGAAACTTGCACCAGCTCTCTATGGCAGGTGCAGTTTCTACATCTGACCACAGTCTCCTATGGCTGCAGATGTGCATCTGTGTACGAAGCTGCTTTCATTGACATGTGGCATTCCCATAACACGCCCATGGCATTGTGTGCTGCTCTGATTCAGAAAGTTTGTATTTTAGCCTCTCTCCCTTACAGCCTATATACTATAAACCATCTATGGGTAATACTGATAGTGTAATGGCTAACATTACTGCCTCAGAGCACTGAGGTCATAGATTCGATTCCCACCAGGGCCCTAACTGTGTGGAGTTTGTATATTCTCATGGTGCTTGCATGGGCTTCCTCCGGGTACTCTAGTTTCTTTCCACAGTCCAAAAATATACTGGTAGGTTACCTGGCCCCCCAACAAAAAACATTAACCCTGGTGTGTAACTGTGTGTGCAGGTACATGTGTTTAGGGTAGACTAGATGGGCAAAGTGGTTCTTATCCGCCATCAAAATCTAATCTATAGTATCAAATTGTAATACTGTATTACATGCACTATCCAGTGTATAATGGGACCATACTGACTATTTTTTTTTATATACTCCTCCTCTCCGGGGGAAGCCGGGGATCTATTAGCCCCACCACCTTCACATTATCGCTGTGTTTTTTTCTGCTTTATTCTCATCCTGGCCGCTTCACTATGAAGCAGGCAGGTGCAGGCAGGTTGAAGGAGAGCTACATACACTTATGGGGCTGCGTGGGACTACCCTAAAAATCGTGAGCCTCCTGCAGGTTTCGGGAGGGTAGGCAAGTATGAATTGGACGAATGTGTACATACTGTATGTCCAGGGCCAGTCCTACTGCTCCCCCAGACTACCGGTCTTGATTCAATGATTCATAGAGCAGGGGACTTGGATTGTGGAATGGTGTCCAGATCAAGAAACTTTCTGCTCAGATGGGCTGACCCTACTGCTGCATCCAACAGCTTACTGTGGTTGCTGGCCTTCTATATGTCTGACATACATATGAGTCAGTGCTCAAGCCGCAGCAAACATGACTCATTTGCCATGACTAGCATGCCCGCAATCCGCAGGATCGCATGGGTGCGTATGCTTCCACGAATGGGTTACAGGCTGAGGCAGCTAGTCGCAATCACAATGCGGTCACTCATGCGCCCTCACAATGTGATCAGGGTGGACACATCTGTATTACATATACTGCACTTTGTATGAGGCAGACTACAGCTTGTTGCATGCTAACAGAGGTGGACCTAACAAATATGATGCCCTAGGCAAGATTTTGGCTGATGCCCCCTACTACCGCCACTAGTTCCGCCTCTGACCCTGCACCCCTTTCCTAGCACCATCTAGCAGTCCTCATTTTGGTACTCCTACTGCCTATATATTTTTTTTTTGTAATCTATTTATTTATAATGCTAGTGAACAATGAAAATACAATAACAAACAGTGGAACAGTCACAACAGAATGTCCAACATATAAAGTCAAGTATCTGTATAAAGTAAATATCGATAACACGACTGAAAGCATAGAAATAATACAGACAACAGATAGATATAGGTCATGTCAAATATGAATGTAAAACAACTAGTGATGTGCACCGGAAATTTTTCGGGTTTTGTGTTTTGGTTTTGGGTTCGGTTCCACGGCCGTGTTTTGGATTCGGACGCGTTTTGGCAAAACCTCACCGAAAAATTTTTGTCGGATTCGGGTGTGTTTTGGATTCGGGTGTTTTTTTCAAAAAACCCTAAAAAACAGCTTAAATCATAGAATTTGGGGGTCATTTTGATCCCATAGTATTATTAACCTCAATAACCATAGTTTCCACTCATTTCCAGTCTATTCTGAACACCTCACACCTCACAATATTATTTTTAGTCCTAAAATTTGCACTGAGGTCGCTGGATGGCTAAGCTAAGCGACACAAGTGGCCGACACAAACACCTGGCCCATCTAGGAGTGGCACTGCAGTGTCAGGCAGGATAGCACTTCAAAAAAATTGTCCCCAAACAGCACATGATGCAAAGAAAAAAAGAGGCGCAATGAGGTAGCTGTGTGACTAAGCTTAAAGCGACCCAAGTGGCCGACACAAACACCTGGCCCATCTAGGAGTGGCACTGCAGTGTCAGACAGGATGGCACTTGAAAAAAATACTCCCCAAACAGCACACGATGCAAAGAAAAAAAGAGGCGCACCAAGGTCGCTGTGTGACTAAGCTAAGTGACACAAGTGGCCGACACAAACACCTGGCCCATCTAGGAGTGTCACTGCAGTGTCACGCAGGATGGCCCTTCAAAAAAATACTCCCCAAACAGCACATGATGCAAAGAAAAAAAGAGGCGCAATGAGGTAGCTGTTTGACTAAGCTAAGCGACCCTAGTGGCCGACACAAACACCTGGCCCATCTAGGAGTGGCACTGCAGTGTCACGCAGGATGGCCCTTCAAAAAAATACTCCCCAAACAGCACATGACGCAAAGAAAAAAAGAGGCGCAATGAGGTAGCTGTGTGACTAAGATAAGCGACCCAAGTGGCCGACACAAACACCTGGCCCATCTAGGAGTGGCACTGCAGTGTCAGACAGGATGGCACTTCAAAAAAAATTGTCCCCAAACAGCACATGATGCAAAGAAAAATGAAAGAAAAAAGAGGTGCAAGATGGAATTGTCCTTGGGCCCTCCCACCCACCCTTATGTTGTATAAACAGGACATGCACACTTTAACAAACTCATCATTTCAGCGACAGGGTCTGCCACACGACTGTGACTGAAATGACTGGTTGGTTTGGGCCCCCACCAAAAAAGAAGCAATCAATCTCTCCTTGCACAAACTGGCTCTACAGAGGCAAGATGTCCACCTCATCGTCATCGTCGGATTCATCACCCCTTTCACTGTGTACATCCCCCTCCTCACAGATTATTAATTCATCCCCACTGAAATCCACCATCTCAGGTCCCCGTGCACTTTCTGGAGGCAATTGCTGCTGGTGAATGTCTCCACCGAGGAATTGATTATAATTCATTTTAATGAACACCATCTTCTCCACATTTTCTGGAAGTAACCTTGTACGCCGATTGCTGACAAGGTGAGCGGCGGCACTAAACACTCTTTCGGAGTACACACTGGAGGGAGGGCAACTTAGGTAGAATAAAGCCAGTTTCTGCAAGGGCCTCCAAATTGCCTCTTTTTCCTGCCAGTATACGTACGGACTGTCTGACGTGCCTACTTGGATGCGGTCACTCATATAATCCTCCACCATTCTTTCAATGGTGAGAGAATCATATGCAGTGACAGTAGACGACATGTCAGTAATCGTTGGCAGGTCCTTCAGTCCGGACCAGATGTCAGCACTCGCTCCAGACTGCCCTGCATCACCGCCAGCGGGTGGGCTCGGAATTCTTAGCCTTTTCCTCGCACCCCCAGTTGCGGGAGAATGTGAAGGAGGAGCTGTTGACGGGTCACGTTCCGCTTGACTTGACAATTTTCTCACCAGCAGGTCTTTGAACCCCTGCAGACTTGTGTCTGCCGGAAAGAGAGATACAACGTAGGTTTTAAAAATTTAGGATCGAGCACGGTGGCCAAAATGTAGTGCTTTGATTTCAACAAATTGACCACCCGTGAATCCTGGTTAAGCGAATGAAGGGCTCCATCCACAAGTCCCGCATGCCTAGCGGAATCGCTCTGTTTTAGCTCCTCCTTCAATGTCTCCAGCTTCTTCTGCAAAATCCATATGAGGGGAATGACCTGACTCAGGCTGGCAGTGTCTGAACTGACTTCACGTGTGGCAAGTTCAAAGGGTTGCAGAACCTTGCACAACATTGAAATCATTCTCCACTGCGCTTGAGACAGGTGCATTCCACCTCCTTTGCCTATATCGTGGCCAGATGTATAGGCTTGAATGGCCTTTTGCTGCTCCTCCATCCTCTGAAGCATATAGCGGGTTGAATTCCACCTCGTTACCACCTCCTGCTTCAGATGATGGCAGGGCAGGTTCAGGTGTGTTTGGTGGTGCTCCAGTCTTCTGTACGCGGTGCCTGAATGCCGAAAGTGGCCCGCAATTCTTCGGGCCACCGACAGCATCTCTTGCACGCCCCTGTCATTTTTTAAATAATTCTGCACCACCAAATTCAAGGTATGTGCAAAGCATGGGACGTGCTGGAATTTGCCCAGATGTAATGTATGCACAATATTGCTGGCGTTGTCCGATGTCACAAATCCCCAGGAGAGTCCAACTGGGGTAAGCCATTCTGCTATGATCTTCCTCAGTTGCCGTAAGAGGTTTTCAGCTGTGTGCGTATTCTGGAAAGCGGTGATACAAAGCGTAGCCTGCCTAGGAATGAGTTGGCGTTTGCGAGATGCTGCTACTGGTGCCGCCGCTGCTGTTCTTGCAGTGGGAGGCAATACATCTACCCAGTGAGCTGTCACAGTCATATAGTCCTGAGTCTGCCCTGTTCCACTTGTCCACATGTCCGTGGTTAAGTGGACACTGGGTACAACTGCATTTTTTAGGACACTGGTGACTCTTTCTGAGGTCTGTGTACATTTTCGGTATCGCCTGCCTAGAGAAATGGAACCTAGATGGTATTTGGTACCGGGGACACAGTACCTCAATCAAGTCTATAGTTGGCTCTGAAGTAACGATGGATACCGGAACCACGTTTCTCACCGCCCAGGCTGCCAAGGCCTGAGTTATCTGCTTTGCAGCAGGATGACTGCTGTGATATTTCATCTTCCTCGCAAAGGACTGTTGGACAGTCAATTGCTTACTGGAAGTAGTACAAGTGGTCTTCCGACTGTTATGCACACCAGTGCCTGCAGGAAAGTACTGGTGTCAGGACTGTTATGCACTCCAGTGCCTGCAGGAATGTACTGGTGTTTGAACTGTTATGCAAAACAAATGGACTCACAGACAGACTAGGGAATATGACATAACGTACACAGAAGGTGGTAGGGTAACAAAATACACACAACGTGAACAGAGAAGCCCAGAGGCTAAGGAACTGGGTATCTCCCTTGTATTAGAACTGCTCAGATGTGAAAAGCAAGATGTTGTGTTTTAATACATAGAAAACCCGAAATGCTGTTGCTAAGGGCAACAGCAAAACCCTAAAGGGTTACCAACGGGTGTGGCAGTAAACTCCTTGGTCAGAGATGGAATGATAGACACAAGGAGATTCTCCACAATCCTAATTCTCACTTGCAGTGCACAGGTTCGGTTTACTGCCACTAAACTGACCCCTGACACCTAGCACAGTGAGACAGGATTAGACAGGCAAGTCTTAGAATACAGCCGCAAACTTGCTAAGTTCACAGAGTAGTAACAGAACCCCAGCAAGCTAAACGACTGACTCCAGTCTTACTGCTAGGTCTGGATTGGCAGAGTGTAATACCAAATCCCCAGGCCTATTTGCAGTAAGCAACAAACAAATACAAAGCTACACAGTACTGGCTAACTTTCAGAAACTGACTAACCAACAAAGATTCAGCAGCATCTGCTTACCCTGAAAAGAGGCCTTATAAAGCAGGTGCTGTCCACGCCCCACTCAGACCTCACAGACTGTGAGCACAAAAACCAGCACCGGATCCCCTGCCATGCACAGAGCCTATAACCACTGCACAGCAAAAGACCCGAACCGGAGTATCAGCTGCGCTCAGGTTACTCCGCTAGCACTTGTCTCCCGGTTGCCATGACGACGTGGCAGCACAGGGCAGGAGACCCTAACAGTACCCCCCCTCTGACGAGGGGTCAAAGAACCCCTACCACCGGGTTTATCGGGGAACTGCGAGAAGAAAGAGCGTATCAGTCTGGGGGCATGAAGATCACAACTGCGCACCCACGACCGCTCCTCCGGGCCATACCCCTTCCAGTGCACCAAAAATGACAGCCGACCCCGAACCACCTTGGAGTCAAGAATCCTTTCAACAACAAACTCCCTCTGGCCACGTATCAGAAGAGGGGAAGGTCTTCCACTGGAAGAAGGATTACTAATCGCCCGTTTTAAAAGGGAACAATGAAATGTTTAATTGATACCCAAAGAACGGGGCAGATCTAACTGAAATGCCACCGGATTGATAACCCTGGTGATCTTATAAGGGCCGATGAACCGGGGGCCTAACTTATGAGATGGCTGTCTCAACTTCAAATTCTTGGTAGACAACCAGACGAAGTCTCCTAATTTGAAGCTGCAGGGTCTTTTCCGCTTATCAAAAACCCTTTTGGTCACTAATGACACAGACACAAGGGCTTTCTTCACTTTCCGCCAAATACCTCTAAGGACCGAAACCACAGAGGAACCACCAGGCGTGGAGTCCAGGGGGTCAAAAGAATTGGCCTTAGGATGATGCCCATACACACAAAGGAAGGGAGAGATCCCTGTAGCAGAGTGAGCCGCGTTGTTATAGGCAAACTCCGCCATGGACAGATGAGCAACCCAGTCAGTCTGACACTTGGAGACATAACACCTGAGGAACTGCTCCAAGGACTGGTTCACCCTTTCAGTCTGCCCATTAGACTGCGGATGGTAGCCCGACGACAAGCTGACAGAAATCTGGAGATCTGAACAAAATGCCCTCCAGAATTTGGCCACAAACTGGGATCCGCGGTCAGAGACCACATCAAGTGGCAACCCGTGGAGACGCACAACATGCAGCATAAATAATTCAGACAGGCGTCTGGCCGATGGCAGCCCAACCAGTGGAACGAAGTGCGCCATCTTCGAAAACCTGTCAACGACAACCCAGATGGCTGTCATCCCCGAGGATTTGGGCAAGTCCACCACAAAATCCATTGAAATGTGGGTCCATGGCTTAGATGGGATAGAGAGTGGATGTAGTGGGCCAACAGGAACCCCTCTAGGAGTCTTATTTCGGGCACAGATGTCACATGCCCGAACCCACTGATCCACATCCTTAGCCACCGAGGGCCACCACACCGCCCTAGATAGCAACTCCCGAGTTCTGGCAATACCCGGGTGACCTGCAGACTTCTTGGCATGGAATTCCAGGAACACTCGCTGTCTTAACCTAGGAGGCACAAACAAAAGACCTACCGGAAGGTCTGGAGGAGCCTGCTCCTGTGCTCTAAGGACTAATGATAAGAGGTCCTGGGTAATGCCCACTTTAATACATGATGGGGAAACAATGGGCAACGGCTCCTCGGTGGTCTCCTGGATTGGAGCAAAACTCCGCGAGAGCGCATCAGCCTTGATGTTTTTTGACCCAGGGCGATATGTTATCAAAAAATTAAAGCGAGCAAAAAACAAAGCCCATCGTGCCTGCCTGGCATTGAGACGCTTCGCTGACTCTAAATATGCCAGATTCTTATGGTCAGTGAGAATTGAGACCACAAACTTAGCCCCCTCAAGCCAGTGTCTCCACTCCTCGAGTGCATCCTTAATAGCCAACAATTCCCGGTTACCCACGTCATAATTCATCTCGGCAGGCGAAAATTTACGGGAAAAGTAAGCACAGGGATGAAGGCGATTATCTGACACTCCCATCTGAGAAAGCACTGCCCCAATACCCATCTCAGAGGCATCCACCTCCACCACAAAAGGACGCTCTGGATCTGGGTGTCGCAGCACCTTGGCCGAAACAAATGCCCTTTTGAGACGGGCAAAAGCCGCTTTAGCCTCACAAGACCAGTGAGCAACATCCGCCCCTTTCTTAGTGAGTGCCACCAAGGGCGCCACTATAGACGAAAATCCAGCGATAAATCGTCTATAAAAATTCGCAAAGCCCAGGAAACGCTGAAGCGCCTTCAAACTAGTGGGCTGCACCCAATCCAGGACTGCCTGTACCTTGGAACCCTCCATTTGGAAACCTTCTGGGGAGATAATATATCCTAGAAATGCGATTTGCTGAACTTCAAATTCGCACTTCTCCAGCTTCGCCCCAAGCCGGTGGTCTCTGAGTTTCTGGAGGACTAAGCGTACATGCTTCCGATGTTCCTCCAGGGAATGGGAGAAGATTAGGATGTCATCTAAGTATACAACTAAGAATCTATCAAAATATTCCCTGAGCACATCATTCATGAAATCCTGGAAGACTGCCGGGGCATTACAGAGCCCAAAAGGCATCACCAAATATTCATAATGCCCCGAGTGGGTATTAAAGGCAGTCTTCCATTCATCCCCCTCTCTTATTCGGATTAGATTGTACGCACCGCGTAGGTCAATCTTAGAAAAAATGGTGGCAGTACGAAGCTGGTCAAACAAGACCGAAATGAGAGGCAGTGGGTATGAGTTTTTAATCGTGATACGGTTCAATTCCCTGAAGTCGATGCAGGGTCGCAACGAACCGTCCTTTTTACCCACGAAGAAGAACCCCGACCCAACTGGAGACTGTGAAGGTCTGATAAATCCCTTAGCCAAGTTCTCCTGAATGTACTCTGCCATAGCCTGAGTCTCAGGACGTGACAGGGAGTACAACCTGCTCTTGGGAAGCTTAGCATTTGGCAACAAATCAATGGCACAGTCATAGGAGCGATGGGGAGGTAGTACCTCTGCAACTTTTTTGGAGAACACGTCCGCAAAATCTGCATAACACCCTGGCAATCCTGGCAAACTTAGCTGCGAGAACCTGACTGGAAGGCTCAAGCAACTCCTGAAACAATCAGTACTCCAACTAAGAATCTCCCCAGAGACCCAGTCAAATTGAGGATTGTGGGCCCTTAACCAGGGTAACCCCAACACCAATGGGGCAAAAGTACAGACAGTCACATAAAAGGACAATTTTTCAGAGTGTGTGGCTCCAATAAACAAAGAAATCTGGCTAGTGCAAGAGGTAATTTTACCTTGGGATAATGGTTCCCCGTTTAACCCACAAATCTCAATTTCCGATGCCAAGGGTACTAAGGGAACAGAGTGTTTCAGGGCGAATTGGCGGTCCATAAAAACCCCGTCGGCCCCACTGTCCACAAAGGCCTCAGTCTTGACAGTTTGACCGAGGATCTTCAAGGTCACCGGAATGATAAAAGTCTTCTTGGGAAATTCTGACTTCTGGCCTGACAGGATATTTCCCATCACCCTCAGGCCCTGAAGTTTTCCGGCTTTTCTGGGCATGATACTACCACATGACCTTTATTCCCACAGTACAAACACAACCCCTGCTGTCTCCTCCGCATCTTCTCACGCGAGGAGAGGCGGGTAGCCCCAATCTGCATAGGCTCCTCGGAAAATTCCTCAGAGTCTGAGGTTCCCTTGGGAAGGAAGGAAATCTCAGTCTCCCTTTCAAGCCTACGCTCTCTCAGCCGTCTATCCACCCGGATGGATAACTGCATGAGCTGATCCAAGCTATCAGGCAAGGGATGTTGTACCAGTTGGTCCTTTATCTGGTTAGAAAGACCTCTTCGGTACTGGTGTCTCAGGGCTGGGTCATTCCACTGGGTATCATGGGCCAACCTCCGAAACTCCGTACAGTAAACCTCAACTGGCCTTCGCCCTTGCTTAAGGATCGAAATCTGAGCCTCGGCTGAGGCCGTCTTGTCAGGGTCATCATACAACATGCCCAGTGCCATAAAAAAAGCATCAACACTTTTAAGCGACGGACAGTCAGGCTGCAACCCATATGCCCAGACCTGTGGGTCTCCTTGTAGCAAGGAAATCACTATGCCCACCCGCTGAATCTCCGACCCAGAAGACTGAGGCCTAAGCCGGAAGTATAGCTTGCAGCTCTCCTTGAAACAAAAGAACTGCGAGCGATCTCCAGAAAAACGATCCGGGAGATTTACTTTCGGCTCCTTAACCCCTGCAGGTGCTGCTGCTGCGGGAGCTCCGCCAGCAGCCTGGGAGGTGTGCATTTTAATGGACAAATCATTACATTTTTGAGTCAGGACCTGCACCTGATCAACCACCTGTTGCAACGTATTTTGAGGGGTATGCTCCATATTCCCACAAAATTTCAACAGGAGTATTGGGCTGCTGAATATGTTATGCACACCAGTGCCTGCAGGAAAGTACTGGTGTCAGGACTGTTATGCACTCCAGTGCCTGCAGGAATGTACTGGTGTTTGAACTGTTATGCAAAACAAATGGACTCACAGACAGACTAGGGAATATGACATAACGTACACAGAAGGTGGTAGGGTAACAAAATACACACAACGTGAACAGAGAAGCCCAGAGGCTAAGGAACTGGGTATCTCCCTTGTATTAGAACTGCTCAGATGTGAAAAGCAAGATGTTGTGTTTTAATACATAGAAAACCCGAAATGCTGTTGCTAAGGGCAACAGCAAAACCCTAAAGGGTTACCAACGGGTGTGGCAGTAAACTCCTTGGTCAGAGATGGAATGATAGACACAAGGAGATTCTCCACAATCCTAATTCTCACTTGCAGTGCACAGGTTCGGTTTACTGCCACTAAACTGACCCCTGACACCTAGCACAGTGAGACAGGATTAGACAGGCAAGTCTTAGAATACAGCCGCAAACTTGCTAAGTTCACAGAGTAGTAACAGAACCCCAGCAAGCTAAACGACTGACTCCAGTCTTACTGCTAGGTCTGGATTGGCAGAGTGTAATACCAAATCCCCAGGCCTATTTGCAGTAAGCAACAAACAAATACAAAGCTACACAGTACTGGCTAACTTTCAGAAACTGACTAACCAACAAAGATTCAGCAGCATCTGCTTACCCTGAAAAGAGGCCTTATAAAGCAGGTGCTGTCCACGCCCCACTCAGACCTCACAGACTGTGAGCACAAAAACCAGCACCGGATCCCCTGCCATGCACAGAGCCTATAACCACTGCACAGCAAAAGACCCGAACCGGAGTATCAGCTGCACTCAGGTTACTCCGCTAGCACTTGTCTCCCGGTTGCCATGACGACGTGGCAGCACAGGGCAGGAGACCCTAACAGTACCCCCCCTCTGACGAGGGGTCAAAGAACCCCTACCACCGGGTTTATCGGGGAACTGCGAGAAGAAAGAGCGTATCAGTCTGGGGGCATGAAGATCACAACTGCGCACCCACGACCGCTCCTCCGGGCCATACCCCTTCCAGTGCACCAAAAATGACAGCCGACCCCGAACCACCTTGGAGTCAAGAATCCTTTCAACAACAAACTCCCTCTGGCCACGTATCAGAAGAGGGGAAGGTCTTCCACTGGAAGAAGGATTACTAATCGCCCGTTTTAAAAGGGAACAATGAAATGTTTAATTGATACCCAAAGAACGGGGCAGATCTAACTGAAATGCCACCGGATTGATAACCCTGGTGATCTTATAAGGGCCGATGAACCGGGGGCCTAACTTATGAGATGGCTGTCTCAACTTCAAATTCTTGGTAGACAACCAGACGAAGTCTCCTAATTTGAAGCTGCAGGGTCTTTTCCGCTTATCAAAAACCCTTTTGGTCACTAATGACACAGACACAAGGGCTTTCTTCACTTTCCGCCAAATACCTCTAAGGACCGAAACCACAGAGGAACCACCAGGCGTGGAGTCCAGGGGGTCAAAAGAATTGGCCTTAGGATGATGCCCATACACACAAAGGAAGGGAGAGATCCCTGTAGCAGAGTGAGCCGCGTTGTTATAGGCAAACTCCGCCATGGACAGATGAGCAACCCAGTCAGTCTGACACTTGGAGACATAACACCTGAGGAACTGCTCCAAGGACTGGTTCACCCTTTCAGTCTGCCCATTAGACTGCGGATGGTAGCCCGACGACAAGCTGACAGAAATCTGGAGATCGGAACAAAATGCCCTCCAGAATTTGGCCACAAACTGGGATCCGCGGTCAGAGACCACATCAAGTGGCAACCCGTGGAGACGCACAACATGCAGCATAAATAATTCAGACAGGCGTCTGGCCGATGGCAGCCCAACCAGTGGAACGAAGTGCGCCATCTTCGAAAACCTGTCAACGACAACCCAGATGGCTGTCATCCCCGAGGATTTGGGCAAGTCCACCACAAAATCCATTGAAATGTGGGTCCATGGCTTAGATGGGATAGAGAGTGGATGTAGTGGGCCAACAGGAACCCCTCTAGGAGTCTTATTTCGGGCACAGATGTCACATGCCCGAACCCACTGATCCACATCCTTAGCCACCGAGGGCCACCACACCGCCCTAGATAGCAACTCCCGAGTTCTGGCAATACCCGGGTGACCTGCAGACTTCTTGGCATGGAATTCCAGGAACACTCGCTGTCTTAACCTAGGAGGCACAAACAAAAGACCTACCGGAAGGTCTGGAGGAGCCTGCTCCTGTGCTCTAAGGACTAATGATAAGAGGTCCTGGGTAATGCCCACTTTAATACATGATGGGGAAACAATGGGCAACGGCTCCTCGGTGGTCTCCTGGATTGGAGCAAAACTCCGCGAGAGCGCATCAGCCTTGATGTTTTTTGACCCAGGGCGATATGTTATCAAAAAATTAAAGCGAGCAAAAAACAAAGCCCATCGTGCCTGCCTGGCATTGAGACGCTTCGCTGACTCTAAATATGCCAGATTCTTATGGTCAGTGAGAATTGAGACCACAAACTTAGCCCCCTCAAGCCAGTGTCTCCACTCCTCGAGTGCATCCTTAATAGCCAACAATTCCCGGTTACCCACGTCATAATTCATCTCGGCAGGCGAAAATTTACGGGAAAAGTAAGCACAGGGATGAAGGCGATTATCTGACACTCCCATCTGAGAAAGCACTGCCCCAATACCCATCTCAGAGGCATCCACCTCCACCACAAAAGGACGCTCTGGATCTGGGTGTCGCAGCACCTTGGCCGAAACAAATGCCCTTTTGAGACGGGCAAAAGCCGCTTTAGCCTCACAAGACCAGTGAGCAACATCCGCCCCTTTCTTAGTGAGTGCCACCAAGGGCGCCACTATAGACGAAAATCCAGCGATAAATCGTCTATAAAAATTCGCAAAGCCCAGGAAACGCTGAAGCGCCTTCAAACTAGTGGGCTGCACCCAATCCAGGACTGCCTGTACCTTGGAACCCTCCATTTGGAAACCTTCTGGGGAGATAATATATCCTAGAAATGCGATTTGCTGAACTTCAAATTCGCACTTCTCCAGCTTCGCCCCAAGCCGGTGGTCTCTGAGTTTCTGGAGGACTAAGCGTACATGCTTCCGATGTTCCTCCAGGGAATGGGAGAAGATTAGGATGTCATCTAAGTATACAACTAAGAATCTATCAAAATATTCCCTGAGCACATCATTCATGAAATCCTGGAAGACTGCCGGGGCATTACAGAGCCCAAAAGGCATCACCAAATATTCATAATGCCCCGAGTGGGTATTAAAGGCAGTCTTCCATTCATCCCCCTCTCTTATTCGGATTAGATTGTACGCACCGCGTAGGTCAATCTTAGAAAAAATGGTGGCAGTACGAAGCTGGTCAAACAAGACCGAAATGAGAGGCAGTGGGTATGAGTTTTTAATCGTGATACGGTTCAATTCCCTGAAGTCGATGCAGGGTCGCAACGAACCGTCCTTTTTACCCACGAAGAAGAACCCCGACCCAACTGGAGACTGTGAAGGTCTGATAAATCCCTTAGCCAAGTTCTCCTGAATGTACTCTGCCATAGCCTGAGTCTCAGGACGTGACAGGGAGTACAACCT
Source organism: Pseudophryne corroboree (assembly GCF_028390025.1). Lineage (NCBI taxonomy): Eukaryota > Metazoa > Chordata > Amphibia > Anura > Myobatrachidae > Pseudophryne > Pseudophryne corroboree. Next base: position 264,671,961 of record NC_086444.1, on the reverse strand, counting down.
GCTCTTGGGAAGCTTAGCATTTGGCAACAAATCAATGGCACAGTCATAGGAGCGATGGGGAGGTAGTACCTCTGCAACTTTTTTGGAGAACACGTCCGCAAAATCTGCATAACACCCTGGCAATCCTGGCAAACTTAGCTGCGAGAACCTGACTGGAAGGCTCAAGCAACTCCTGAAACAATCAGTACTCCAACTAAGAATCTCCCCAGAGACCCAGTCAAATTGAGGATTGTGGGCCCTTAACCAGGGTAACCCCAACACCAATGGGGCAAAAGTACAGACAGTCACATAAAAGGACAATTTTTCAGAGTGTGTGGCTCCAATAAACAAAGAAATCTGGCTAGTGCAAGAGGTAATTTTACCTTGGGATAATGGTTCCCCGTTTAACCCACAAATCTCAATTTCCGATGCCAAGGGTACTAAGGGAACAGAGTGTTTCAGGGCGAATTGGCGGTCCATAAAAACCCCGTCGGCCCCACTGTCCACAAAGGCCTCAGTCTTGACAGTTTGACCGAGGATCTTCAAGGTCACCGGAATGATAAAAGTCTTCTTGGGAAATTCTGACTTCTGGCCTGACAGGATATTTCCCATCACCCTCAGGCCCTGAAGTTTTCCGGCTTTTCTGGGCATGATACTACCACATGACCTTTATTCCCACAGTACAAACACAACCCCTGCTGTCTCCTCCGCATCTTCTCACGCGAGGAGAGGCGGGTAGCCCCAATCTGCATAGGCTCCTCGGAAAATTCCTCAGAGTCTGAGGTTCCCTTGGGAAGGAAGGAAATCTCAGTCTCCCTTTCAAGCCTACGCTCTCTCAGCCGTCTATCCACCCGGATGGATAACTGCATGAGCTGATCCAAGCTATCAGGCAAGGGATGTTGTACCAGTTGGTCCTTTATCTGGTTAGAAAGACCTCTTCGGTACTGGTGTCTCAGGGCTGGGTCATTCCACTGGGTATCATGGGCCAACCTCCGAAACTCCGTACAGTAAACCTCAACTGGCCTTCGCCCTTGCTTAAGGATCGAAATCTGAGCCTCGGCTGAGGCCGTCTTGTCAGGGTCATCATACAACATGCCCAGTGCCATAAAAAAAGCATCAACACTTTTAAGCGACGGACAGTCAGGCTGCAACCCATATGCCCAGACCTGTGGGTCTCCTTGTAGCAAGGAAATCACTATGCCCACCCGCTGAATCTCCGACCCAGAAGACTGAGGCCTAAGCCGGAAGTATAGCTTGCAGCTCTCCTTGAAACAAAAGAACTGCGAGCGATCTCCAGAAAAACGATCCGGGAGATTTACTTTCGGCTCCTTAACCCCTGCAGGTGCTGCTGCTGCGGGAGCTCCGCCAGCAGCCTGGGAGGTGTGCATTTTAATGGACAAATCATTACATTTTTGAGTCAGGACCTGCACCTGATCAACCACCTGTTGCAACGTATTTTGAGGGGTATGCTCCATATTCCCACAAAATTTCAACAGGAGTATTGGGCTGCTGAATATGTTATGCACACCAGTGCCTGCAGGAAAGTACTGGTGTCAGGACTGTTATGCACTCCAGTGCCTGCAGGAATGTACTGGTGTTTGAACTGTTATGCAAAACAAATGGACTCACAGACAGACTAGGGAATATGACATAACGTACACAGAAGGTGGTAGGGTAACAAAATACACACAACGTGAACAGAGAAGCCCAGAGGCTAAGGAACTGGGTATCTCCCTTGTATTAGAACTGCTCAGATGTGAAAAGCAAGATGTTGTGTTTTAATACATAGAAAACCCGAAATGCTGTTGCTAAGGGCAACAGCAAAACCCTAAAGGGTTACCAACGGGTGTGGCAGTAAACTCCTTGGTCAGAGATGGAATGATAGACACAAGGAGATTCTCCACAATCCTAATTCTCACTTGCAGTGCACAGGTTCGGTTTACTGCCACTAAACTGACCCCTGACACCTAGCACAGTGAGACAGGATTAGACAGGCAAGTCTTAGAATACAGCCGCAAACTTGCTAAGTTCACAGAGTAGTAACAGAACCCCAGCAAGCTAAACGACTGACTCCAGTCTTACTGCTAGGTCTGGATTGGCAGAGTGTAATACCAAATCCCCAGGCCTATTTGCAGTAAGCAACAAACAAATACAAAGCTACACAGTACTGGCTAACTTTCAGAAACTGACTAACCAACAAAGATTCAGCAGCATCTGCTTACCCTGAAAAGAGGCCTTATAAAGCAGGTGCTGTCCACGCCCCACTCAGACCTCACAGACTGTGAGCACAAAAACCAGCACCGGATCCCCTGCCATGCACAGAGCCTATAACCACTGCACAGCAAAAGACCCGAACCGGAGTATCAGCTGCGCTCAGGTTACTCCGCTAGCACTTGTCTCCCGGTTGCCATGACGACGTGGCAGCACAGGGCAGGAGACCCTAACACCGACTTCCCCTCTGGGATGCTGATCGACTCCCAGCAGCAACAACAGCAGCGCCAGCAGCAGTAGGCGTTAGACTCAAGGATGCATCAGAGGAATCCCAGGCAGGAGAGGACTCGTCAGACTTGCCAGTGACATGGCCTGCAGGACTATTGGCTTTCCTGGGTAAGGAGGAAATTGACACTTAGGGAGTTGGTGGTGTGGTTTGCGGGAGCTTGGTTACAAGAGGAAGGGATTTAGTGGTCAGTGGACTGCTTCCGCTGTCGCCCAAAGTTTTTGAACTTGTCACTGACTTATGATGAATGCGCTGCAGGTGACGTATAAGTGAGGATGTTCCGAGGTGGTTAACGTCCTTACCCCTACTTATTACAGCTTGACAAAGGCAACACACGGCTTGACACCTGTTGTCCGCATTTGTGTTGAAATAATTCCACACCGAAGAGCTGATTTTTTTTGTATTTTGACCAGGCATGTCAATGGCCATATTCGTCCCACGGACAACAGGTGTCTCCCCGGGTGCCTGACTTAAACAAACCACCTCACCATCAGAATCCTCCTTGTCAATTTCCTCCCCAGCGCCAGCAACACCCATATCCTCATCCTGGTGTACTTCAACACTGACATCTTCAATTTGACTATCAGGAACTGGACTGCGGGTGCTCCTTCCAGCACTTGCAGGGGGCGTGCAAATGGTGGAAGGCGCAAGCTCTTCCCGTCCAGTGTTGGGAAGGTCTGGCATCGCAACCGACACAATTGGACTCTCCTTGGGGATTTGTGATTTCGAAGAACGCACAGTTCTTTGCTGTGCTTTTGCCAGCTTAAGTCTTTTCTTTTTTCTAGCGAGAGGATGAGTGCTTCCATCCTCATGTGAAGCTGAACCACTAGCCATGAACATAGGCCAGGGCCTCAGCCGTTCCTTGCCACTCCGTGTCGTAAATGGCATATTGGCAAGTTTACGCTTCTCCTCAGACGCTTTTAATTTTGATTTTTGGGTCATTTTACTGATCTTTTGTGTTTTGGATTTTACATGCTCTGTACTATGACATTGGGCATCGGCCTTGGCAGACGACGTTGATGGCATTTCATCGTCTCGGCCATGACTAGTGGCAGCAGCTTCAGCACGAGGTGGAAGTGGATCTTGATCTTTCCCTATTTTTTTAACCTCCACATTTTTGTTCTCCATATTTTAATGCGCACAACTAAAAGGCACCACAGGTATACAATGTAGATGGATGGATAGTATACTTATGGACGACGAGTGATGACACAGAGGTAGGTACAGCAGTGGCCTACCGTACTGCTATATACAGTATAATGGACCTGGTGGACACTGTCAGCAGACTGCGTTTATAGTATAAAAAAAAAGACACCACAGGTATACAATGTAGATGGATGGATAGTATACTTATGGACGACGAGTGACGACACAGAGGTAGGTACAGCAGTGGCCTACCGTACTGCTATATACAGTATAATGGACCTGGTGGACACTGTCAGCAGACTGCGTTTATAGTATAAAGAAAAAAAGACACCACAGGTATACAATGTAGATGGATGGATAGTATACTTATGGACAACGAGTGACGACACAGAGGTAGGTACAGCAGTGGCTTACCGTACTGCTATATACAGTATAATGGACCTGGTGGACACTGTCAGCAGACTGCGTTTATGGTATAAAAAAAAAGACACCACAGGTATACAATGTAGATGGATTGATAGTATACTTATGGACGACGAGTGACGACACAGAGGTAGGTACAGCAGTGGCCTACCGTACTGCTATATACAGTATAATGGACCTGGTGGACACTGTCAGCAGACTGCGTTTATAGTATAAAGAAAAAAAGACACCACAGGTATACAATGTAGATGGATGGATAGTATACTTATGGACAACGAGTGATGACACAGAGGTAGGTACAGCAGTGGCTTACCGTACTGCTATATACAGTATAATGGACCTGGTGGACACTGTCAGCAGACTGCGTTTATGGTATAAAAAAAAATGACACCACAGGTATACAATGTAGATGGATGGATAGTATACTTATGGACGACGAGTGACGACACAGAGGTAGGTACAGCAGTGGCCTACCGTACTGCTATATACAGTATAATGGACCTGGTGGACACTGTCAGCAGACTGCGTTTATAGTATAAAGAAAAAAAGACACCACAGGTATACAATGTAGATGGATGGATAGTATACTTATGGACGACGAGTGACGACACAGAGGTAGGTACAGCAGTGGCCTACCGTACTGCTATATACAGTATAATGGACCTGGTGGACACTGTCAGCAGACTGCGTTTATAGTATAAAGAAAAAAAGACACCACAGGTATACAATGTAGATGGATGGATAGTATACTTATGGACGACGAGTGACGACACAGAGGTAGGTACAGCAGTGGCTTACCGTACTGCTATATACAGTATAATGGACCTGGTGGACACTGTCAGCAGACTGCGTTTATAGTATAAAAAAAAAAGACACCACAGGTATACAATGTAGATGGATGGATAGTATACTTATGGACGACGAGTGACGACACAGAGGTAGGTACAGCAGTGGCCTACCGTACTGCTATATACAGTATAATGGACCTGGTGGACACTGTCAGCAGACTGCGTTTATAGTATAAAGAAAAAAAGACACCACAGGTATACAATGTAGATGGATGGATAGTTTACTTATGGACGATGAGTGACGACACAGAGGTAGGTACAGCAGTGGCCTACCGTACTGCTATATACAGTATAATGGACCTGGTGGACACTGTCAGCAGACTGCGTTTATAGTATAAAAAAAAAATACACCACAGGTATACAATGTAGATGGATGGATAGTATACTTATGGACGATGAGTGACGACACAGAGGTAGGTACAGCAGTGGCCTACCGTACTGCTATATACAGTATAATGGACTTGGTGGACACTGTCAGCAGACTGCATTTATAGTATAAAAAAAAAAGACACCACAGGTATACAATGTAGATGGATGGATAGAATACTTATGGACGACAAGTGACGACACAGAGGTAGGTACAGCAGTGGCCTACCGTACTGCTATATACAGTATAATGGACCTGGTGGACACTGTCAGCAGACTGCGTTTATAGTATAAAAAAAAAGACACCACAGGAGTGTTTTTCAGGCAGACAAACGTATACTGGTGGTCACTGTCAGCAAAACTGTGCACTGTACTCCTGCTATAGCTGCTCCCCAGTCCCCACATTTAAGCAGTGTGAGCACTCAGCACAGATATATAATGCAGCACACTGAGCACAGAAATGGTATGGAGCGTTTTTTTCAGGCAGAGAACGGATAAAAAACTGGTGGTCACTATTAGCAAAACTCTGCACTGTACTCCTAACAGCTGCTCCCCAATCCTCCCCACAATAAGCTAAGCAATCAGATCAACTGTGAAGTATATAACTATATAAACGGAGAGGACGCCAGCCACGTCCTCTCCCTATCAATCTCAATGCACGTGTGAAAATGGCGGCAACGCGCAACTGCTTATATAGAATCCGAATCTCGCGAGAATCCGACAGCGGGATGATGACGTTTGGGCGCGCTCGGGTTAGCCGAGCAAGGCGGGAAGGTTCGAACCTGCCTCGGACCCGTGTAAACAAGGTGAAGTTCGGGGGGGTTCGGTTTCCGAGAAACCGAACCCGCTCATCACTAAAAACAACACAGTTCAAAAGAGACATCATCAAGCTACCAGTTTTTATATTTTTAGGTACTTTTAAACCAGTAAAGCATATATATATATATATATATATATATATATATATATATATATAGTATCAATTCAAATTAGAGTCTAAAAAATAAATAAATAAATAAAAATAAAAAAATAAAAAATAAGTAAAAATAATTATTATTATTAACCCAGACCAGGCAGATTCCAATTAAAGTGAGAGAACCACGGTGTCCAAACGGCATGGAATTTAGCTACAGTGTCATGGAGAAGAGCAGTAATGTACTCCATGGAGGCAGTGTACCAAACCTTATTTATTAAAGCTACAATAGAAGGCTCACTGGGTTGCTTCCAATTCAGAGCCATGAGCAGTTTGGCAGCATTAAACACATGTCCACAGAGCTTATCAAAAGATTTAGACAACTCCAGAACTGGTAAGCAAAGCAGTGCATGAAGGGGATCTTTAGGAGGTATGGAGGTGGTGAGACTACCCAATAATGACATAACATTGTTCCAATATTCTGAAATAAGGGGGCATTCCCACCATATGTGAAAATAGGTACCCTTGTTCCCGCAATTGCGCCAGCATAGATCTGAGGACATTGGATAGATAGAATGTAGCTTTTCAGGTACCAAATACCATAGAGTATAAATTTTATATGAATTTGCTTTCAAATTAGCATTAATAGAAGTCTTAGCTACTCTCTGACGGATGACTGACCATTCCTCGACATCTAAGAATTTCCCTAGGTCTTTTTCCCATGCCTCTTTAAAAAGTTCTCTGGATGTGGAAGATGAGGAATCTAACATAGAATATAGAATAGATATAGCGCCCCTTCGTCCCAGGTCGTATGTACATAAATGTTCAAAAGGGTAAAGGTCTCTAAGTATCCATAATTTGCGAAGGGAATGAATAACGCTAACTATCTTCATATCTGCAAACTGGTGGTTAGCGTGCATCCTAAATTTCTGGCACAATTCGTCAAAAGCTCGAGGAGCAAAGTTTCCCGAAATGTGACACACTCTAGTGATTCCTGCTGCTACCCAAGGGCGCATATATGTACTTACACAACCCATAGGGAAATAAGGGTGTCGCCATAGAGGTGTCAAAGGTGAGGGATATGGACCCAAGTTCAGTCGTTTGTTTAAGTTATCCCAAACCCTCAATGTCGCTCTGACACATGGAACTGCACAGATGGAGGCCAGTCTCAGACAAGGGGGAAGCCAAGGAAGAAACCCCACATGGTGATCAACAATGAGATCGCTTTCTATGTTTACCCACTTTTTAGTACCCACATCCACATGCCATGACATAATGTGACTTAGCTGAGTAGCGTGATAGTATCTCTCGAAAATAGGGAGGCCGAGACCTCCATTAGTGTCCGATTTAGCCAAAAATTGTCTACGATTACGAGGTTTCTTACCCATCCATATAAATTTACCACAAAGTGTTTGTATGGTGTGAAGAAATTTGGTAGGCACAGTAATAGGAATTGTTTGAAAAAGATAAAGCAATCTTGGCAAGATGTTCATCTTGACAGAATGAATGTGTCCTGTCCATGAGATAGAAAGGGGAGCCCATTTGGTCAAATCTGATTGGATGGAATGTAAAACAGGAATATAATTGGCCTTGTACAGGTGGTCATATTCTTTCGTAATTTGGATGCCCAAATAGTTAAGCGATTTTGGTCGCCATAAGAACGTAAATAAGATTTTACTTACCGATAAATCTATTTCTCATAGTCCGTAGTGGATGCTGGGGACTCCGTCAGGACCATGGGGAATAGCGGCTCCGCAGGAGACAGGGCACAAAAGCAAGCTTTTAGGATCACATGGTGTGTACTGGCTCCTCCCCCTATGACCCTCCTCCAAGCCTCAGTTAGGTACTGTGCCCGGACGAGCGTACACAATAAGGAAGGATCTTGAATCCCGGGTAAGACTCATACCAGCCACACCAATCACACCGTACAACTTGTGATTTGAACCCAGTTAACAGTATGATAACAATGAAGAAGCCTCTAAAAAAGATGGCTCACAACAATAATAACCCGATTTTTTTGTAACAATAACTATGTACAAGTAATGCAGACAATCCGCACTTGGGATGGGCGCCCAGCATCCACTACGGACTATGAGAAATAGATTTATCGGTAAGTAAAATCTTATTTTCTCTAACGTCCTAGTGGATGCTGGGGACTCCGTCAGGACCATGGGGATTATACCAAAGCTCCCAAACGGGCGGGAGAGTGCGGATGACTCTGCAGCACCGAATGAGAGAACTCCAGGTCCTCCTCAGCCAGGGTATCAAATTTGTAGAATTTAGCAAACGTGTTTGCCCCTGACCAAGTAGCTGCTCGGCAAAGTTGTAAAGCCGAGACCCCTCGGGCAGCCGCCCAAGATGAGCCCACCTTCCTTGTGGAATGGGCATTTACATATTTTGACTGTGGCAGGCCTGCCACAGAATGTGCAAGCTGAATTGTACTACAAATCCAACGAGCAATAGTCTGCTTAGAAGCAGGAGCACCCAGCTTTTTGGGTGCCTACAATATAAACAGCAAGTCAGACTTTCTGACTCCAGCCGTCCTGGAATTATATATATATATATATATATATATATATATATATTTTCAGGGCCCTGACAACGTCTAGCAACTTGGAGTCCTCCAAGTCCCTAGTAGCCGCAGGCACCACAATAGGTTGTTTCAGGTGAAACGCTGACACCACCTTAGGAAGAAACTGGGGACGAGTCCGCAGTTCTGCCCTGTCCGAATGGAAAATCAAATATGGGCTTTTGTAAGACAAAGCCGCCAATTTTGACAATCGCCTGGCCGAGGCCAGGGCCAACAGCATGGTCACTTTCCATGTGAGATATTTCAAATCCACAGATTTGAGTGGTTCAAACCAATATGATTTGAGGAATCCCAACACTACGTTGAGATCCCACGGTGCCACTGGAGGCACACAAGGGCTGTATATGCAATACTCCCTTGACAAACGTCTGGACTTCAGGAACTGAAGCCTAATTCTTTTTGGAAGAAAATCTATAGGGCCGAAACTTGAACCTTAATGGACCCCAATTTGAGGCTCATAGACACTCCTGTTTGCAGGAAGTGCAGAAATCGACCTAGTTGAAATTTTTTTCGTGGGGCCTTCCTGGCCTCACCCACGCAACATATTTTTACCACATGTGGTGATAACGTTGTGCGGTCACCTCCTTCCTGGCTTTGACCAGGGTAGGTATGACCTCTTCCGGAATGCCTTTTCCCTTAGGATCCGGCGTTCAAACCGCCATGCCGTCAAACGCAGTCGCGGTAAGTCTTGGAACAGACAAGGTCCCTGCTGGAGCAGGTCCTTTCTTAAAGGCCGATGCCACGGTTCCTCTTGGAACAGACATATTACTTGCTGAAAGCAAATCCCTTCTTAGCTCCCGAGGCCATTAGTCCTCTGTGAGCATCTCTTGAAGTTCCGGTTACCAAGTCCCTCTTGGCCAATCCGGAGCCACGAGTATAGTTCTTACTCCTCTATGTCTTTTAATTCTCAATACCTTGGTTATGAGAAGCAGAGGAGGGAACACATACACCGACTGTTACACCCACGGTGTTACCAGGACGTCCACAGCTATCGCCTGAAGGTCTCGTGACCTGGCGCAATACCTGTCCCATTTTTTGTTCGGGCGGGACGCCATCATGTCCACCTTTGGTCTTTCCCAACGGTTCCCAATCATGCGGAAAACTTCCCGATGAAGTTCCCACTCTCCCGGGTGGAGGTCGTGCCTGCTGAGGAAGTCTGCTTCCCAGTCGTCCACTCCCGGAATGAACACTGCTGACAGTGCTATCACATGATTTTCCGCCTAGCGAAAAATCCTTGCAGTTTTGCCACTGCCCTCCTGCTTCTTGTGCCGCCCTTTCTGTTTACGTGGGCGACTGCCGTGATGTTATCCCACTGGATCAATACCGGCTGACCTTGAAGCAGAGGTCTTGCTAAGCTTAGAGCATTATAAATTTGCTCTTAGCTCCAGTATATTTATGTGGAGAGAATTCTCCAGACTTGATCACACTCCTTGTGTGACTGCTCCCCAGCCTCTCAGGCTGGCCTCCGTGGTTACGAGCATCCAATCCTGAATGCCGAATCTGCGGCCCTCTAGAAGATGAGCACTCTGTAATCACCACAGGAGAGACACCCTTGTCCTTGGATATAGGGTTATCCGCTGATGCATCTGAAGATGCGATCCGGACCATTTGTCCAGCAGATCCCACTGAAGAGTTCTTGCGTGAAATCTGCCGAATGGAAGCGCTTCGTAATAAGCCACCATTTTTTACCAGGACTCTTGTGCAATGATGCACTGACACTTTTCCTGGTTTTAGGAGGATCCCGATTAGCTCGGATAACTCCCTGGCTTTCTCCTCTGGGAGAAACACCTTTTCCTGGACTGTGTCCAAAATCATCCCTAGGACCAGCAGACGTGTCGTCGGAACAACTGCGGTTTTGGAATATTTAGAATCCACCCGTGCTGTCGTAGAACTACTTGAGATAGTGCTACTCCGACCTCCAACTGTTCTCTGGACCTTGTTCTTATCAGGAGGTCGTCCATTTTCTTTGAAGACGAATCCTCCTTTCGGTCATTACCTTGGTAAGGAGGACCCCGGGGTGCCTTGGACAATCCAACGGCATCGTCTTGAAACTGATAGTGACAGTTCTGTACCACGAACTTGAGGTACCCTTGGTGAGAAAAGGCAAATTTTGGGACATGGAGGTAAGCATCCCTGATGTCCCGGGACAAAATATAGTCCCCTTGTTCTTTGCTATCACTGCTCTGAGTGACTCTATCTGGATTTGAACCCTTGTAAGTGTTCAAATTTTTCAGATTTAGAATAGGTCTCACCTAGCCTTCAGTACCACCATATAGTGTGGAGTAATACCCCTTTCCTTGTTGTCGGAGGGGTAATTTTATTATCACCTGCTGGGAATACAGCTTGTGAATTGTTTTCAATACTGCCTCCCTGTCGGAGGGAGACATTGGTACAGCAGACTACAGGAACCTGCGAGGGGGGAAACCTCTCGACATTCCAATCTGTACCCCTTGGATACTACTTGTAGGATCCAGGGGTCCTGTACGGTCCCAGCGTCATGCTGAGAACTTGGTAGAAGCGGTGGAGGGCTTCTGTTCCTGGGAATGGGCTGCCTGCTGCAGTCTTCTTCCCTTTCCTCTATCCCTGGGCAGATATGACTCTTATAGGGACGAAAGGACTGAGGCTGAAAAGACGGTGTCTTTTTCTGCAGAGATGTGACTTAGGGTAAAAAACGGTGGATTTTCCAGCAGTTGCCCTGGCCACCAGGTCCCATGGACCGACCCCAAATAACTCCTCCCCTTTATACGGCAATACATCTTTGTGCCGTTTGGAATCTGCATCACCTGACCACTGTCGTGTCCATAAACATCTTCTTGCAGATATGGACATCGCATTTACTCTTGATGCCAGAGTGCAAATATCCCTCTGCGCATCTCGCATATATAGAAATGCATCCTTTAAATGCTCTATAGTCAATAAAATACTGTCCCTGTCAAAGGTATCAATATTTTTAGTCAGGGAATCCGACCAAGCCACCTCAGCTCTGCACATCCAGGCTGAGGCGATCGCTGGTCGCAGTATAACACCAGCATGTGTGTGTATACTTTTTAGGATATTTTTCAGCCTCCTATCAGCTGGCTCCTTAAGTACGGCCCTATCCGTAGATGGTACCGCCACTTGTTCTGATAAGCGTGTGAGCGCCTTATCCACCCTGAGGGGTGTTTCCCACCGCGCCTTAACTTCTGGCGGGAAAGGGTATACCGCCAATAATTTTCTATCGGGGGAAACCCACGCATCATCACACACTTCATTTAATTTATCTGATTCAGGAAAAACTACAGGTAGTTTTTTCACCTCACACTTAGGGGGTAATTCTGAGTTGATCGCAGCAGCAAGTTTGTTAGCAATTGGGCAAAACCATGTGCACTGCAGGGGGAGCAGATATAACATTTGCAGAGAGAGTTAGATTTGGGTGGGTTATTTTGTAATTGTGCAGGGTAAATACTGGGTGCTTTATTTTTACACTGCAATTTAGATTTCAGTTTGAACACACCCCACCCAAATCTAACTCTCTCTGCACATGTTATATCTGTCCCCCCTGCAGTGCACATGGTTTTGCCCAACTGCTAACAAATTTGCTGCTGCGATCAACTCAGAATTAGGCCCTTAATACCCTTTTTTGTGGTACTTGGAGTATCAGAAATATGTAACACCTCCTTCATTGCCCTTAACGTGTGGCCCTAAAAGAAAATACGTTTGTTTCTTCACCGTCGACACTGAAATCAGTGTCCGTGTCTGGGTCTGTGTCGACCGACTGAGGTAAATGGGCATTTTACAGCCCCTGACGGTGTTTGAGACGCCTGGACAGATACTAATTTGTTCGCCGGCCCTCTCATGTCGTCAACCGGCTTGCAGCGTGTTGACATTGTCACGTAATTTCCATAAATAAGCCATCCATTCCGGTGTCGACTCCCTAGAGAGTGACATCACCATTACAGGCAATTTGCTCCGCCTCCTCACCAATATTTTCCTCATACATGTCGACACACACGTACCGACATACAGCACACACATAGGGAATGCTCTGATAGAGGACAGGACCCACTAGCCCTTTGGGGAGACAGAGGGAGAGTTTGCCAGCACACACCAAAAGCGCTATAAATGTATATAAACAACCCTAGAAGGTGTTGTTTACTATATATGCGCTCTTAATATATAAATATCGCCAATTTATGCCCCCCTTCTCTTTGTTACCCTGTTTCTGTAGTGCAGTGCAGGGGAGAGTCCTGGGAGCCTTCCTCACCAGCGGAGCTGAGCAGGAAAATGGCGCTGAGTGCTGAGGAGAATAAGCTCCGCCCCTTTTCCGGCGGGCTTCTTCTCCCGGTTTTTAATAAACTGGCCTGGGTTAAAATACATACATATAGCCTTAATGGCTATATGTGATGTATTTATTTTGCCACTAAAGGTAATTATATTGCTGCCCAGGGCGCCCCCAGCAGCGCCCTGCACCCTCCGTGACTGAGTCAGTGAGCCGTGTGACAACAATGGCGCACAGCTGCAGTGCTGTGCGCTACCTTCATGAAGACTGTGGAGTCTTCTGCCGCCTGTTTTCCGGACCTCCGTTCTGCCGTCTCTTCAGCGTCTGTAAGGGGGATCGGCGGCGCGGCTCCGGGACGAACCCCAGGCTGACCTGTGTTCCGACTCCCTCTGGAGCTAAGTGTCCAGTAGCCTAAGACTCCAATCCATCCTGCACGCAGGTGAGTTGGAAATCTCTCCCCTAAGTCCCTCGATGCAGTGATCCTGTTGCCAGCAGGAATCACTGAGATTGAAACCTAAAAAAAAACTTTTCTAAACAGCTCTTTAGGAGAGCCACCTAGATTGCACCCTCTCGGACGGGCACAAAAACCTAACTGAGGCTTGGAGGAGGGTCATAGGGGGAGGAGCCAGTACACACCATGTGATCCTAAAAGCTTGCTTTTGTGCCCTGTCTCCTGCGGAGCCGCTATTCCCCATGGTCCTGACGGAGTCCCCAGCATCCACTAGGACGTTAGAGAAAATTCTCGTTCCAAAAGAGTCAAATCAGAGGGAGCAAGGTTAAATGCCATCGCTTCTGATTTAGTCCATACTAAGCCAATTCATCTTCCAAAGTAGAAAGAGAGGTCAGAGGAGAGAACAGTGTCAATAGAACGTCGTCCGCGAACAACGACAATTTGTATTCAGACTTCGCAACTGAAATGCCTTTAATGCCAGGATTGTTTAGAATTTTAGCTGCCAGAGGTTCTATACGTAAAGCATATAGCAGTGGGGAGAGTGGCCAGCCCTGTCTAGTCCCATTACTCAAATCAAACGGCAGCGAAGAAAGCCCAATGACAGATACAGTAGCAGTAGGATTGCAATATAAAGCCTGTATTGCAGTGAGAAAGTCACCATGAAGACCATAAGATTGCAAAGCCTGAAACATAAAAGGCCAGGACAATCTATCAAAGATTTTATCCGCATCTAAATAAAGCATGACAGTGGGTAGTTTTAGTCGATTAACATGAGCAATGAGGTTGACAGGGTGTTGTCGAGAGCCTGCCTGGATGGTACAAAAACAACCTGATCTGCATCAATTAATTGTTGCAGGTATAGGTTTAATCTCTGTGTTAAGATCGTTGCAAAAAACTTAAGATCCGCATTAATCCGCATTAATTAGAGAGATTGGTCTATAATTAGTACAACAAGTAGTATCCTTCTGGGGTTTAGGAATAACAATGACAACAGATTTTAAGGTACAGTATCCACACGGAAGCGCTCAGCTTGCAAAATCTTAGTAAAAAGAGAAAGCAAATGAGGCATCAGGACTCCCAAAAAAGATTTGTAATACGAAGCTGGAAGCCCGACAGGGCCTGGAGCTTCAGATGATTTTTGCGGTTTTAAAGCTGCGTCTAATTCTTCAGTAATAAAAGGGGAATTGAGTTTGGAAAGGGAAGATCAACTCAGTTTAGGCAAATTACAAGAATAAGTAAGCTTGTATAGCTGAAGAGTGTGGCACCTGTACAGGGTCCCCATCCTGAAGGTTATATAAAGATTTATAAAATGCAAAAAAGGAGTCGTTTATAACAATTGGGTCATAGCTCAACTGACCTGTTTTAGTGCGAATTGCTGTAACAGTTTGAGAAGCCCATTTAGTTTGCCGTTTAGATGCCAACAATGTATCTGATTTATTGCCTTTCTCAATTAATTAATTGCAGATTAACAGATTAAAGTTACTCCAAGAGGAGGGGATCGTTTTAGGACACTATGTCGCCAAGAAGCTGCTTGGATCTGGAGACTGCAATCATTAAAACCACAAGGGTTAAATGAAACAATAGATCTTGAATTCATTTAACCTTTGTTTGATACATGTAGGGTTCTTTTTCTGCATGGTCTGTTCTTGTCCTCCCTCCTTCTCCTTATCATTAACCTTTTGATGTATAAAGGCATAGTTCCTGGTTCCCTTATGTTCCTATATTCCCCCCTTTCAATTACATTCTTTCAGAGGGGTATTCTCTGGTAGAAGAGAACATGTGATTGGCCAGTGCCCACGATTGCGAATGGACCTGACATTTTCTCTATACTGCTAGCGATATGTCGTTTCCATAGGTCTGCTCGCGTTCTTGGGCACTGGTCTATACGATTACTTCTATATGATCACCTATATATTTTCCAACTGGGCTGCTCTAGTGGGAAACTATTTAAACTAATATATGGGAGCCCAATATGTGTGCCAGTAAAGATTATGTAGCGACAGAGTTCTCTCTTTTTTCTGTTTAGACATTGGTAAAAATATATTGTGAATGCATGTGCAAAGATATAGAGTTTCATATTTTGCACTATATCTATATAGCAAAATATATGTAATAATAATAATAACAAAAATAAAAATAAAATATCTGTGCAATTTAGCAAGCAACATTAGATAAAGAATATGGTAACATAATCTTGCATTTTACTAAAATTGAGTAAAGATTCATTTTCAACATTAAGATAGCATAATAGTTTGGAGTGATGATATATGAATTTAGAGTCTCCAATTCTGTCCGCATCGCAATAAACTTGTCACCGTATGCGATTAAATTTGCATATATTAGTATATTATTATTTAGTATTTTTAAATATATTTTTAAATGATAATTATTGTTGTTACTATTCAATGTGGACCACTTGTAGTACTCTAAGTTAAACATTGCCATATGAAAGTGCAAATGAGAATGCACCTGTTGAGATCCTACACACACCTGTTCTCACTAATTAGAAATGACAAGGTATAAAAGAATGAGAAGCAATGCTTAGAGTAGAACACTCTGCCTCTTGAAGAAGCCGCCTGGGGTGCGGAGAAACGCGTTGAGGGTACAGAGAGAAGGAGCCCTAATACCTTAGTGCCCACAAGAATTGGAGTGTGTCCTCCCAGCAGCTGATTCCAGCATTTGCCGGCAATTGCTTAAACCTCCAGTGCGACTGCACTATTCAACCCCTTGGATCACACTGGGAACGTCTTGTGTTTTACCCTGGTGAGCATTATTCCATCAGTACTGGGGGTGGAGAACGTTGCACTGGTGTACTCACATTCTGTCGGAGGAGAGAGCGGCTCCCCGCCTACGCTGCAGACGGACTACGCCGCTGACGAGTCCCGCCGCTGACGGATGTCTCACCCGTGCACAGGGTGATAAAGAGCGGCTACTAGTACACCACTGCGGTGCAGCAAGGGAAAAACTGCCAAGTCTGTGAGTAACAGCTATTTCACAAATCCTAAATATTTGCACCGCTCATATATTTACCAAATCTGGAGGTCGATGAACTTTTTCCATATTGGAATTGAACTCATATCACATTGAGGACACCCATATGCACGGTTGTGCTAAATATTCTTGTGTCTTTTATATTTGGGCGAGTAATTGATTGCAGATAAAAGCTATTAGAGATTCATCTCCTAACCTAGGTATTGTGACTACCTTCTGAGTACTTATGATTAGTTCTTACCATTGTTCATGCTAGAGGTTTCCGGAACCTCAGTTTTATATGATTATTGTAGTGTGGTCCTGTTTATTTTAATGTGTTATATGTTGTCAGTTTCTGTAATAAATTAGTTTATTTTTAATGTTGTGTCCATCATTGGCATTGAGCGCTCACCTGGTAACTCTTTACAATTGTTCTGTTGCTTGAGGAGGCTGGCTACCTCCTTACCAGGTGGCAGCTAATCCCAGGGTGCACACACACACAGGTCTGCCCAGCGCCATCAATACCTCTATTCTTTTTCTAAAACTTTTAGCACCCCACTGCAACCCATAAGCATATCAATACGGGAATATGAACCATGTGGATGCGAGTAGAAAGTGTAGTCTCTAGAAGTTGGATGGCGAGCCCGCCAAGTGTCAAAAGAGACCAGCCTCAGCTATGTGCCGTCGAAGTGCGCCCGAGAGATGACATTGAGTGGGCTTAAATTTCTGGGAGTAAATGTAAAAAAAATTATTCAAAGTCAGTAGTGAGGGTAACAACTCTACAGTATACCCCACACTAATCCCACCGAGTAGAGGGGGGTGGCGGAAAGTTAAAAACAGACCAATCTCCATCCACCCGGAAATACGTGAAACAGAGAAACTCTGTAAACTAGCCACATCACCCGCATATGAAGATAAACAGATACAGTAAAAAAAACTATAAATGCTACTGTAATACAGAGAGAGTAAAATAAAGTATGAGGACAGGGTTCCCGTCATGCACTCATATAGCCAAAGTAAAATAAATATGGAATCTTAACTCTCAGTGTTGAACAAACGGAACACCAAGGATATGAGGCAGGAACAAGGTACCCAGGGCCCATAACTTAAAAGCAGTATCCACTAAAGTGAGTGGCAATATCCAACATCTCAACTATATAAAAAAGGAGCACAGGAAGAATTCACGTAGTCGGATCATCCCGGTGTTGTAAGGAAGGGTCCAATCCACCTCCTGTAGGTTTGAGCTTGTGAAGAAGGGCCTTACCCTCTTCAGGGTCTCTCATGGAAACCGGACATCCATTAATATCCACAATCAAGCGGAAAGGGAAACCCCACTTATAGACATATCCATTGTCTCGCAGAGTCTTGGTAACTTCTCTAAGTTCCCTTCGTTTGAAGATGGTAGAGGGAGACAAGTCTTGAAATATCTGAAGATGAACATCTTTAAAGAGAATATGCGTAGAACCTCTGCTGCTGGCGAAAATTAAATCCTTAGTCTTAAAGGACAGAAATTTCAAAATAACATCCCTAGGTGGGCTACCATCTCTAGGTTTCGGACATAAGGCCCTATGAGCTCATTCTATAAGCAGAGAGTAATCCGAGAGGTCAGGGACCAGCATTAGGAAAAGGAGTTTCAGATAAGGTTCCAAATTCCGTGAGGTGAAAGATTCTGGTATGTTTCGGATTATTTCTCCTCTCTCTATTTTCTAAATCCTCGTTCTTAACTCGAAGGGAAGCAAATTCTCTGTAAAGAAAGTCCACATCTTGGGATAAATCATGTAGACCCCTAGTATTAGATTCCATCTTAGACTCCACTGCTGTGATATGACCGGTTAAAGTGGCAATTTCAGATTTAAGATCAGAGAGATGTTGAAAGGTAGTAGTAAGGGATTTACTCAGGTCAGTGATCATAGTTTGAATATCACTTTTAGTGGCATAAACGGGAGCAGGAGAAGAGTCCACCATTTTCATATTCATCGAGGAGGCTGGTGGAGAGTCAGATGAATGATGAGGGTCAGCACGAGATAAGTGCTGTATAATCCCCTGTTGGTTGCCTTTCTTCACTTTAGGAGCCGACTTACTCATTTTATATAGCAAAGACAGAATAGCAATGTGGACATGGTGAGAGAAATTCTGGGTGGACTAGAGGGGTACAAAGCTAGTACATAGTCCGTTGAAGAAGCTTAGCAGGTATTCAAGAAATCAGCCTACCAACCTCAGCATCTCCAAGCAAATGAGCCCAGAAGGAGGAATTGCTTCCAAAGGGTAAGTAATAGAAATGGAGCCCCACAGCGTGGTTAGATAGGCTTCAGATCTGGAAATGCAATGTGGGGAGCAGTAGACACAGCAACTAACATGATCGGGATATCAGCAATCGAACATTAGAGAGCTCACTATGGTCACATGAGCCCGTGCAGTAATCAATCAGCTGCTGTATTGCTGCAGAAACTAAAATAAAAATAGGGTCCCCACACTTATAAAAACATTACAGAGAGCGGCTGGACTTATTAAGCCTGGTGGCATGCATAAAAAGGAATATTGCCCTTGTAGTCTATAGTAACAGACCGTGATGAGGACTGGGGCTGCTGGGAGGAGGGCAGTTGGAGATATAGCAGAGGAATCCACATATGTAAAGCAGGAAGTGCATAATGCACGGCCCCAGGGAAGGTGGCTGTAGCAGAGAGGGTGAAATAGAACCAGAGCCTCTGGGAGGAAAAGGTGAAAGCACTGGGAGCTCAGTGACCCCACTCTACTGCCGCAGGCAGCAGGATGCAGGGTGCTCCACCTATTTGAGTGGCCACTGCTGCCATGCTACAGGACTCAGGTGCCGGACACAGCTTCACCCGCAGGCAGTGAGGGATACCAGGCGCTCTGAATGCTGCTCTGCAGTGGGAGACTCGGCTGTGTCGCAATGTCCTCTGGAGTCCTGCACGCTCCCACCCGCAGCTGACAAGTCATGGAGAGTCCAGACAGGGCTGCACTCTAGGTCCCGGCTCCACACACTACTGCAGGCCACAACCCACAAAGGGATAGGAGATCCCTCCTGGCTCCGTGACCACCACTGGTGGGTGACAGGTGAGAGGGAAGAGCTGTGGGTAGCCCCTAGTGTGGCTGTACATGCTGTGTGGGCATTAAAAATAGAATATAAATGGTAATAGTGAGGATCTCAGGCTATATGCCTCCTCAAACAAAAACAAATGTTTCCGCACCGGTATGGTATGGCCTAATCCCCATATAACATATTAATAAAGAGATCTAGATATCTGCATGAGGGGACGTGCTACCTGCTACCTGCTACCTAAGAGATCGATATTTAATCAAAAAAGAAAAAGAAAAAGGGTAGCGTTGTGGTGCACAGGGTCATAAGTTGGCTGTTTATTAATAAATTAAAACATAACTTTTATTGGTAATTTAGAATAAAATAAACTCCCCACCAATCAAAAAAAGAGGCGAAATATTAAAAACTAGAAGATAGTAAGAAATGAAATATTAAAAACTGGCGCTGAGACACCTGATATTGCTCCTATAGTCCTAAATAATCGATCCAAATATCAATGTTAGTATTGTGTAGTGGTGTGTAAATTATCACCTACTTAATATAAATGTTAGTCCTACGTAGTGGTGTATAAATTACCACCACTATAAATGTAGTGATCCTCTAACTGACATCAAACGAAACAGAAATAAGGGACGTTCCTCCTATATTTATGCTGTTATATCATTCGGGAGTGGTAAATAAATTTTACAAATATCATTGAGTAATAGACTTGAATACTATGTCTCCCTCATACATTGTTGCAAAATTAAGTTCTGCTAGACTCTCCACCATCAGAAAGTGACAGAATGAGTCACTCGAGAAAGAATGTAACAAATATACTAAACATTCTTTGTACTATGAACTGCTGTAAAACAGAACAGAGTCTGTTTGGATGATTGTTCACACTGCCTGTGTAAATAATATACTCTGGGGTGATAGAATAATTAATTAATGGATATGATCACTTAATCTTTCCTCTATGTACAGCTAGAGTCTATAATAAATTTGCAGAATGAGTTCTCCACACACTTCACTGAAGCAATAATTGCTCATCTGCACAATCTTATAGGCAGTATTAATTTCTCACAGTCAGTAAAATTAAAGATGACATGTATCTCATAACAGGGGTCTAAACGTTTGTACCCACAATCAAGTAGTGTCTCTTTATGTGGTGAGCTGATAGCAGTCTGCTGGGTTCACGTTAGCCGTGTTACATGGGCCCTCATTCCGTGTTGTTCGCTCGGTATTTTTCATCGCATCGCAGTGAAAATCCGCTTAGTACGCATGCGCAATGTTCGCACTGCGACTGCGCCAAGTAACTTTACTATGAAGAAAGTATTTTTACTCACGGCTTTTTCTTCGCTCCGGCGATCGTAATGTGATTGACAGGAAATGGGTGTTACTGGGCGGAAACACGGCGTTTCAGGGGCGTGTGGCTGAAAACGCTACCGTTTCCGGAAAAAACGCAGGAGTGGCCGGAGAAACGGTGGGAGTGCCTGGGCGAACGCTGGGTGTGTTTGTGACGTCAACCAGGAACGACAAGCACTGAAATGATCGCACAGGCAGAGTAAGTCTGGAGCTACTCTGAAACTGCTAACTCGTTTGTAATCGCAATATTGCGCGTACGTCGGTCGCAATTTTAAGAAGCTAAGATTCACTCCCAGTAGGCGGCGGCTTAGCGTGTGTAACTCTGCTACATTCGCCTTGCGAGCGATCAACTCGGAATGAGGGCCATAGAACGGCATTGCATAGTCCGCATATGTACGATGTTACTGGCAGGTATAAATCACTCACAGTGAGAGAGATAACATATGTCTCGTGTTTAAGGAGGCAGTGTTATATTGTGTTTAAGGTGGCAGTGTTATATTTCACTGTTCACACTGCCTGAATGGATATTCCTGTTAGCGTATTATACTGTGAACTAATATAGGATTCTGAAGATTGTGTTAATAAACTTAAAGGATGACAGGATATTTAATAGATATAATTGACTGATGACTTGACAAATTATTCTTTCCTCTCTATATTGCTAATATCTATAATAAGATTGCAAAGTAAATTCTAAACACATCTCACTGAGGCAATAGCTTCTCATCTGCACAGTATTATAGGCAGTAATATTAGAGACCTAGGCATTTGCACCCGCAATTAACAATGTTTCTTTGTGTGTTGAACTAATAGCGGTATGCTGAGTTCACATAAGCCGTACTAAGTGAGACGGCATTAAGCAGTTCTGATCTGCACGATGTTGCAGACAAATATAAATCTCTGACAGTGGGAGAGATATCGTGTGTCTCTTGTTAGGGGAGGCAGTGTTATGTTTCATTAACACTTTCACCTCAGGTTCGATCACTTCAATTAGACTAACACAAACAATAAACACAATATCATTAGGAGCATATCTCGGGCCGTCAGCGCCTTACTCCAATGCGCATTTCGCCCGTGGCTTAATCAAGCCACTGCCAGGCCACGCCCCCCCATAGCACCTATATTTTAAATAGGAACAATGCGCACATTCGGTGCACAGCCCAAAAAAGGGCGTGTTCTTGCTGGGAAGGGGCATGGCCACACAATAGTACCCACAATTCAAATTACGCCACACCGGAGTGCAACTTTATTCACATTATATCATGCGATAGTATCCTTTATTCACGTTACATCACACAGTAGTACCACTTTACCTTATATACATTATATACATTACTCCTCACAGTAGTGCCCCTTATTCACATTACATTACACTGAATGGCTCCTTATTCACATTACACCACACCATATTGCTCACATTAGACCACACAGTAGTGCCCTTTCTATACATTATGCCAAACAGTAGAGCACCTTATACTCATAATGCCACATATTAGTTATGCCTCTGTACACGTAATACCACACAGTAATGCACCTTACACATATGCCACAGATTATTAATGCCCTTATACACATAATGACACACATAATGCCCCTTACACATATGCCGCACATTATTAATGCCCTTATACACAGAATGACACACATAATGCCCTTACACATATGCTGCACATTATTAATGCATTTATACACATGACACACATAATGCCCCCTGACACACATAATGCCCCTTATGCCGAACACTATTGCACAACAGACCCACCGTGCCGCTCACATGGCCGCTAACACTGTGACCTCTGCCTCTGCTTGGATACAGAAGTGTCCTCAACTCCTCATACATCTTGCCTCAATACGCCATGCAGCAGGAAGCAGCATCATAAATTGTGCAGCATTTTCAGACATTTCACAGAGTAATATGAGGTAAATTTTTGCACATGCTTAGGTAGGCCTCTATCACAGGCTTTGTGAGGGCACAAGCCAGTTTTCCATTGTCTTTTATACACATAGGGCCCAATCCAAATTGTACGCTAATGCTGCCACAAATGCGATCGTGGACACAGCTAAAGTGCTAAAATATGCAAATACTATTTTAAATAGTCTTCACGTGTATGAATGTGAGATGGACTGTGTAAAAGGTTAAACACCCACTCTACTTATCTGAATATTGGGCCTAATTCTGAGTTGATCGCAGCAGCAATTTTGTTAGCAGTTGGGCAAAACCATGTGCACTGCAGGAGGGACAGATATTACATGTGCAGAGAGAGTTAGATTAGGGTGGGGAGTGTTCAAACTGAAATCTAAATTGCAGTGTAAAAATAAAGCAGACAGTATTTACCCTGCACAGAAACGAAATAACCCACCCAAATCTAACTCTCTCTGCACATGTTATATCTGCCCCCCCTGCAGTGCACATGGTTTTGTCCAATTGCTAACAAACTTGCTGCTGCGATCAACTCAGAATTACCCCCATTGTGCAGATCTGCCGGATGGACTGTGCACACTGCAACATTAGCGAAACAACGGGAACCATCGGTGGCTCGTGTAGGTCCGGGGTCATACAGATAGAACCCTGAAACTTTCAACAAATATGGCCACTGTATCAGCAGTTCTGCATGACAAAATTGTTCTCTAATGGGCAAAACCATGTGCACAGCAAGGGGGGGGGGATGTAACATGTGCAGAGAGATTTAGATTTAGGTGGGTTTTTAACTGCAATTTATATTTCAGTTTGAACACCCCCCCCCCCCCCCCCAAAAAAAAAAATCTAACCCTTTCTGCACATGTGAAATCTGCCTCACCTGTACTGCACATGGTTTTGCCCATTAGAGGAAAATGTTGTTTTGCAATCAACCTTGAATTAGGCCCTAACACCACTGTGTTAGGCTCTCACATTTGAAAACAAACAATAGGGTTGTAATAATTCTGCAGCTTACATAAATATACCATATAACGTAGCAATAATAAATGCTTCTACTCAAGTTATCTGAAATGAAATACTATTGCCATGACAAATGTTACACAGCACTGCACAGAGAATTTTTTTTAAATTCACACAAATAAACAGATCAATTTTTATACATAAAACAGTAATGCTGGAGTTTGTATATTCTCCCTGTTTTTACATGGGATTTCTCAGTATACTGTGGTTTCCTCCCACAGTCCAATAAACACACTGCTAAGGTCATTGGATTCTGACAAAAAAATAACTCTTACTGTATATATAATATTCCCCTCATTGCCTTAGAGTGTCACTTTAAGATTTGCTACTGCAGCTACAGGAGATTGGGATGCAGAAGCTACACCTGTAATTAACTACAGCATCCACAATCCTTAGTGGTTGCTGGAAAGTGTGCCTTCCACTAAAGATTGGGGTTCACCGGAGAGAGCTGGTGAAACTGAGGCTGTATTACCACATTATTGTGATAGATTTTTGTTGGATAACTTACATCTTGAGTGTTATTTTAGAGAAACTGAATACAGGTTGAGTATCCCATATCCAAATATTCCGAAATACGGAATTTTTGAGTGAGACTGAGATAGTGAAACCATTCTTTTCTGATGGCTCAATGTACACAAACTTTGTTTAATACACAAAGTTATTAAAAATATTGTATTAAATGACCTTCAGGCTGTGTGTATAAGGAGTATATGAAACATAAATGAATTGTGTGAATGTACACACACTTTGTTTTAATGCACAAAGCTATTAAAAATATTGGCTAAAATGACCTTCAGGCTGTGTGTATAAGGTGTATATGAAACATAAATGCATTCTGTGCTTAGACATGGGTCCCATCGCCATGATATCTCATTATGGTATGCCATTATTCCAAAATACAGAAAAATCCGATATCCAAAATACCTCTGGTCCCAAGCATTTTGGATAAGGGATACTCAACCTGTAATTCATTATTACCGTGAACCAAAAGATACATGTAAGATTTATATTTCTCTGACGTCCTAGTGGATGCTGGGACTTCCGTAAGGACCATGGGGAATAGCGGCTCCGCAGGAGACTGGGCACAAAGTAAAAGCTTTAGGACTAGCTGGTGTGCACTGGCTCCTCCCCCTATGACCCTCCTCCAAGCCTCAGTTAAGATTTTGTGCCCGGCCGAGAAGGGTGCAATCTAGGTGGCTCTCCTGAGCTGCTTAGAAGTAAAAGTATACTTAGGTTTTTTATTTTCAGTGAGTCCTGCTGGCAACAGGCTCACTGCAGCGCGGGACTAAGGGGAGAAGAAGCGAACTCACCTGCGTGCAGAGTGGATTGGGCTTCTTGGCTACTGGACATTAGCTCCAGAGGGACGATCACAGGTTCAGCCTGGATGGGTCCCGGAGCCGCGCCGCCGGCCCCCTTACAGAGCCAGAAGAGCGAAGAGGTCCGAAGAAAGCGGCGGCAGAAGACGTTCCTGTCTTCAGATAAGGTAGCGCACAGCACTGCAGCTGTGCGCCATTGCTCTCAGCACACTTCACACTCCGGTCACTGAGGGTGCAGGGCGCTGGGGGGGAGCGCCCTGAGACGCAATAAAACTTGATAAAAACCTTATGTGGCTAAAGAAATGCATCACATATAGCTCCTGGGCTATATGGATGCATTTAACCCCTGCCAGTTTTCCAGAAAAAAGCGGGAGAAAAGGCCGCCGTGAAGGGGGCGGAGCCTATCTCCTCAGCACACAAGCGCCATTTTCTTTCACAGCTCCGCTGGAAGGACGGCTCCCTGACTCTCCCCTGCAGACTACACTACAGAAACAGGGTAAAACAAGAGAGGGGGGCACTATTGGCAGCTAATATATAATACAGCAGCTATAAAGGGAGTAACACTTATATAAGGTTATCCCTGAATATATATAGCGCTCTGGTGTGTGCTGGCAAACTCTCCCTCTGTCTCCCCAAAGGGCTAGTGGGGTCCTATCCTCTGTCAGAGCATTCCCTGTGTGTGTGCTGGGTGTCGGTACGATTGTGTCGACATGTATGAGGAGGAAAATGATGTGGAAGCAGAGCAATTGCCTGTGTTAGTGATGTCACCCCCTAGGGAGTCGACACCTGACTGGATGGTTGTATTTAAAGAATTACGTGACAATGTCAGCACTTTGCAAAAAACTGTTGATGACATGAGACAGCCGGCAAATCAGTTAGTGCCTATTCAGGCGTTTCAGACACCGTCAGGGGCGCTAAAACGCCCGTTACCTCAGATGGTCGACACAGACCCAGACACGGATACTGAATCCAGTGTCGACGGTGAGGAGACGAACGTAATGTCCAGTAGGGCCACACGTTACATGATCACGGCGATGAAGGAGGCATTGAACATTTCTGACACTACAAGTACCACAAAAAAGGGTATTATGTGGGGTGTGAAAAAACTACCAGTAGTTTTTCCTGAATCAGATGAATTAAATGAGGTGTGTGATAAGGCGTGGGTTTCCCCCGATAAAAAACTGCTGATTTCTAACAAATTATTGGCACTATACCCTTTCCCGCCAGAGGTTAGGGCACGTTGGGAAACACCCCCTAGGGTAGATAAGGCGCTCACACGCTTATCAAAACAAGTGGCGTTACCGTCTCCTGATACGGCCGCCCTCAAGGAACCAGCTGATAGAAGGCTGGAAAATATCCTAAAAGGTATATACACACATACTGGTGTTATACTGCGACCAGCAATCGCCTCAGCCTGGATGTGCAGCGCTGGAGTGGCTTGGTCGGATTCCCTGACTGAAAATATTGATACCCTGGATAGGGACAGTATATTATTAACTATAGAGCATTTAAAGGATGCATTACTATATATGCGTGATGCACAGAGGGATATTTGCACCCTGGCATCAAGAGTGAGTGCGATGTCCATTTCTGCCAGAAGGGCGTTATGGACGCGACAGTGGTCAGGTGATGCAGATTCCAAACGACATATGGAAGTATTGCCGTATAAAGGGGAGGAGTTATTTGGGGTCGGTCTATCAGACCTGGTGGCCACGGCAACGGCTGGAAAGTCCACCTTTTTACCCCAGGTCACCTCTCAGCAAAAAAAGACACCGTCTTTTCAAACTCAGTCCTTTCGTTCCCATAAGAACAAGCGGGCAAAAGGCCACTCATTTCTGCCCCGGGGCAGAGGAAGAGGAAAAAGACTGCACCAGGCAGCCTCTTCCCAGGAGCAGAAGCCCTCCCCCGCTTCTGCCAAGTCTTCAGCATGACGCTGGGGCTTTACAAGCGGACTCAGGCACGGTGGGGGCCCGTCTCAAAAATTTCAACGCGCAGTGGGCTCACTCGCAAGTGGACCCCTGGATCCTGCAGGTAGTATCACAGGGGTACAAATTGGAATTCGAGACGTCTCCCCCTCGAAGATTCCTGAAGTCTGCTCTACCAACGTCTCCCTCCGACAGGGAGGCAGTATTGGAAGCTATTCACAAGCTGTATTCCCAGCAGGTGATAATCAAGGTACCCCTCCTACAACAGGGAAAGGGGTATTATTCCACGCTGTTTGTGGTACCGAAGCCGGACAGCTCGGTGAGACCAATTTTAAATCTAAAATCCTTGAACACTTACATAAAAAGGTTCAAGTTCAAGATGGAATCACTCAGAGCAGTGATAGCGAATCTGGAAGAAGGGGACTATATGGTATCTCTGGACATCAAAGATGCTTATCTCCATGTCCCAATCTTCCCTTCTCACCAAGGGTACCTCAGGTTTGTGGTACAAGACTGTCATTATCAGTTTCAGACGCTGCCGTTTGGATTGTCCACGGCACCCCGGGTCTTTACCAAGGTAATGGCCGAAATGATGATTCTTCTTCGAAGAAAAGGCGTCTTAATTATCCCTTACTTAGACGATCTCCTGATAAGGGCAAGGTCCAGGGAACAGTTAGAGTTCGGAGTAGCACTGTCTCAGGTAGTGTTACGTCAGCACGGGTGGATTCTAAATATCCCAAAATCACAGCTGATTCCAACAACATGTCTACTGTTCCTGGGGATGATTCTGGACACAGTCCAGAAAAAGGTGTTTCTCCCGGAGGAGAAGGCCAGGGAGTTATCCGAGCTAGTCAGGAACCTCCTAAAACCAGGCCAGGTGTCAGTGCATCAATGCACGAGAGTCCTGGGAAAAATGGTGGCTTCTTACGAAGCGATTCCATTCGGAAGATTCCATGCAAGAACGTTTCAGTGGGATCTGCTGGACAAATGGTCCGGATCGCATCTTCAGATGCATCAGCGGATTACCCTATCTCCAAGGACAAGGGTGTCTCTCCTGTGGTGGTTACAGAGGGCTCATCTTCTAGAGGGCCGCAGATTCGGCATTCAGGATTGGATGCTGGTGACCACGGATGCCAGCCTGAGAGGCTGGGGAGCAGTCACACAGGGAAGAAATTTCCAGGGCTTGTGGTCAAGCATGGAAACGTCTCTTCACATAAATATCCTGGAACTAAGGGCCATTTACAATGCCCTAAGTCAAGCAAGGCCTCTGCTTCAGGGTCAGTCGGTATTGATCCAATCGGACAACATCACGGCAGTCGCCCACGTCAACAGACAGGGCGGCACAAGAAGCAGGAGGGCAATGGCAGAAGCTGCAAGGATTCTCCGCTGGGCGGAAAATCATGTGGTAGCACTGTCAGCAGTGTTCATTCCGGGAGTGGACAACTGGGAAGCAGACTTCCTCAGCAGACACGACCTCCACCCGGGGGAGTGGGGACTTCACCCAGAAGTCTTCCAACTGATTGTAAACCGTTGGGAAAAACCAAAGGTGGACATGATGGCGTCCCGTCTCAACAAAAAACTGGACAGATATTGCGCAAGGTCAAGGGACCCTCAGGCAATAGCGGTGGATGCTCTGGTAACACCGTGGGTGTACCAGTCGGTGTATGTGTTCCCTCCTCTGCCTCTCATACCAAAAGTACTGAGAATCATAAGAAAGAGAGGAGTAAGAACTATACTCGTGGCTCCGGATTGGCCAAGAAGAACTTGGTACCCGGAACTGCAAGAGATGCTCACGGAGGATCCGTGGCCTCTACCTCTAAGAAAGGACCTGCTCCAGCAGGGACCTTGTCTGTTCCAAGACTTACCGCGGCTGCGTTTGACGGCATGGCGGTTGAACGCCGGATCCTGAAGGAAAAAGGCATTCCGGATGAAGTCATCCCTACCCTGATCAAAGCCAGGAAGGATGTAACCGCGAAACATTATCACCGCATTTGGCGAAAATATGTTGCATTGTGTGAGGCCAAGAAGGCCCCCACAGAGGAATTTCAACTGGGTCGTTTCTTACATTTCCTGCAAGCAGGACTGTCTATGGGCCTAAAATTAGGATCCATTAAGGTTCAAATTTCGGCCCTGTCGATCTTCTTCCAGAAAGAACTGGCTTCAGTGCCTGAAGTTCAGACGTTTGTCAAGGGGGTACTGCATATACAGCCTCCTTTTGTGCCACCAGTGGCACCTTGGGATCTCAATGTAGTTTTAGGGTTCCTAAAATCACATTGGTTTGAACCACTCACCACTGTGGACTTGAAATATCTCACATGGAAAGTGGTAATGCTGTTAGCCCTGGCTTCAGCCAGGCGTGTCTCAGAATTGGCGGCTTTATCATATAAAAGCCCTTACCTAATTTTTCATTCAGACAGGGCAGAATTGAGGACTCGTCCTCAATTTCTCCCTAAGGTGGTTTCAGCGTTTCACATGAACCAACCTATTGTGGTACCTGCGGCTACTAGGGACTTGGAGGACTCCAAGTTACTGGACGTAGTCAGGGCCCTGAAAATATATGTTTCCAGGACGGCTGGAGTCAGAAAATCTGACTCGCTGTTTATCCTGTATGCACCCAACAAGCTGGGTGCTCCTGCTTCTAAGCAGACGATTGCTCGTTGGATTTGTAGTACAATTCAGCTTGCACATTCTGTGACAGGACTGCCACAGCCAAAATCTGTTAAAGCCCATTCCACAAGGAAAGTGGGCTCATCTTGGGCGGCTGCCCGAGGGGTCTCGGCTTTACAACTTTGCCGAGCAGCTACTTGGTCAGGGGCAAACACGTTTGCAAAATTTTACAAATTCGATACCCTGGCTGAGGAGGACCTGGAGTTCTCTCATTCGGTGCTGCAGAGTCATCCGCACTCTCCCGCCCGTTTGGGAGCTTTGGTATAATCCCCATGGTCCTTACGGAAGTCCCAGCATCCACTAGGACGTCAGAGAAAATAAGAATTTGCTTACCGATAATTCTATTTCTCGTAGTCCGTAGTGGATGCTGGGCGCCCATCCCAAGTGCGGATTGTCTGCAATACTTGTATATAGTTATTGTTACAAAAAATCGGGTTGTTTATTGTTGTGAGCCATCTTTTTAGAGGCTCCTAAGTTTTATCATACTGTTAACTGGGTTCAGATCACAGGTTGTACGGTGTGATTGGTGTGGCTGGTATGAGTCTTACCCGGGATTCAAAATCCTTCCTTATTGTGTACGCTCGTCCGGGCACAGTATCCTAACTGTGGCTTGGAGGAGGGTCATAGGGGGAGGAGCCAGTGCACACCAGCTAGTCCTAAAGCTTTTACTTTGTGCCCAGTCTCCTGCGGAGCCGCTATTCCCCATGGTCCTTACGGAAGTCCCAGCATCCACTACGGACTACGAGAAATAGAATTATCGGTAAGTAAATTCTTATTTTTGAGAGACCCTGCACCTGTTACTTAACAGAATGTGACCCAGCATCAGGGCCGGATCTAGGGGGGAGGCGAAGGGGGCGACCGCCGCCCCTAACACAGTCATAGCCACGCCCACTTTTGAGCAGAAGAGAGCTCTCCTGGGAGAGCCTTAGGCAGAACGATGTGCTGCAGCTTATACCACAGCAACACAGGGGAGCCAGGAAAGCAAGGGTCACAGAGCATTTGCCCCTCACTTGCTGGTGTGTGGCTACTAGGGCTAATAAATACAATTACCCCATAGCACAGTCACATGTAGATAGAACAATCACAAAGCTCTTTCTCAGTCTCACTCAAAAAGTTCAGTCAGAATTGAGAGAGGAGTTAGGACTGCAGATAGGAGGAGTTGAGACTGTAGAGGGAGGGGTCAAGATTAAACAGTAAACCCCCCCCTTCCCCCTAAAGAAAAGTCTAGATGCGTCCCTGCCCAGCATAAGCATCCTTTCTGGGTATATATACAAGTAATTCTTTGGATTTACTAAGATGTGCTTTTACTGTGCCTGGGGTCAGTGGCGGAACTTGTGAGTGGTGGGCCCAGGTGTGAAAATATGCTTTGGGCCCCCCTCCTTTACCCCAGGGTGTCAGGGCGAGGTACAGGGTGAATGAATATGAGGCAGAGGATGACAGGGATGAGGCAGAGGGTGACGGGGAAATGGAGAGTTGGTGAAAGGTTAAAACAAAAGGTGAGGAGAAGAGGGTGGGAGGGAGAAGCAGTGGATGCCAGAGAAAGGCATTGGAGGATGAAAAAAGGCAGAATAAAAAAACCAAGCAGCTTTAACATGAGATCTCAGGAAAGACAATACTAGTGGAAAAATTTACTAAAAGGATAGAAGAGGAATTATGTTAAGGAAAAGGAGAGTGAGGTAGAGACGGAGGGAGAGAGAGAGAGAGGGGGGGGGGAGAATGGGTGAAGAGGAAAGAAGATAGGTGCAGGGGAACAGAGATAGATGTGAGATGGATGGAGAGAGAGGGGTGGAGATGGAGAGAGAGGGGTGGAGAAGGAGAGAGGGAGACAGAGAGGGGGGAGACTGAGAAAGAGAGAGACGGAGAATTACAGAGGCAGACAGAGAGAGAGAGAGAGAGAGAGGGGGGGGGGCATGGAGAGAGAGAAAGAGGAGTGAAGAGGAAGGAAGAGAGGTACAAGAGAACAGAAAGGGAGAGATGGGAGACAGAGGGAGAGGGAAAGAGTGGAGGAGATGAAGAGAGAGGGGTGAAGAAGGAGAGCAGAGATGGAGAGAGGGAGGGGGAGACATAGAGAAGGCCAGAGATGGAGAGAGACAGAGAAAGGGGAGATGGAGAGAGGTGGAGACTGAGAAAGAGAGAGAGAGGGGATAGGTGAAGAGAGAGACAAACTAATAACAAGGGGGAGATGGAGAAAGGGTAGATGCTAGAATCAAGTTAGAGAAAGGACCTCTGTTGTCGGGGGAGGGGCACGACACCAGGGGGAGGAGCTAGGCCAGCGGGATAGTTCTTCTACTATCCGCGCTACCAACTACTCCCTTTAGTAACCTGGTGGCAAGCGAAGCAGAGTGAGCCACCGAGACTGAAGTGTGGCGAGCAAAGTAAGCCCGCGAGGGTACATTTTGGGTACTGTGGTCGGGCATGGCTCCACCCCCCTGGTGACATGGCTCCAACTTGGTTTTAGCCATAACCATGGAGAGAGACGGGGGAGATGGAGGAAAGAAGTGAGGGGGAGAATGAGAAAAAGAAAGAGAGGGGAATTATGGAGAGAGAGAGAGGCAGAGAGAGAGGGAAGAGGGAGGGGTGAAGAGGAAGAAAAAGGGGGAGGCTGAGAAAGAGAGAGAGGCTGAGCAGCACTTGCCACCTTCTCGTACTCTGACATTGCTTTTTTCCCTACCTGACGTCTGTGACTTGTGCAATCCAGGGCTGCTGCTGGGCGTGGAGATGTCCAATGTCTCTGCTTCCCTCCAATTGATTTTTGGAGCCACGGACAGCAGGGGAGGGTGAAAGAGAAGTGAGGAGCTGAGAGAGCGTGTTCTCCTCCCCCTCCAGTCAGGCAATCCCACACAACCAGCATAAATGAGTATGGGGGAGGAGCAAAGAGAGAAGCCCCTCCTCCCCCCCACTCAACAAACAATTGGCAGCACTACAATATCTGGGATGAGGGGGAGGTGCTCGTCAAGAGAGGGGAGGAGATGGGAGATCATCCAACTCACCCGTTACAACCTATATCGTGGCACCAATAAGTCCGTGGGGCGGGCGGACAAGCTTGAGCGGGAAGGAGAGGGAAGAGTGGCCCCTCCTCCCTCTCTGGCCGGGACCGCGATTATGTGCTGCATTATTATTAGGAACTGGGGCACTGGCGGCATACGCAGCGCTGGAAGCGGCAGCATTACGAGTCAGTGTGATTCTTTGTAATGCCGGTGGCTGTGGGCCCCTTCACAGCGGCGGCCTCGGTGCAATGCACCGCTTTCACCGCTACTCATTCCGCCACAGCCTGGGGTGGTAATTCTTGCCTCTCTGTTGTGGTGCGGAGAAGAGGGAGAACAAGTGTGCTGCTGAAGATAGGCGAAGAACAGATTTCATTAATCCAGCCAAACCAGGTAACATTGGGCCTGTATTATCCATCTCAATTGTAACATCTATAAATTTATTTGGGGTGCCATACAAGTATATGTGTGTGTGTATACACTAGTGATGTGCACCGGAAATTTTTCGGGTTTTGTGTTTTGGTTTTGGGTTCGGTTCCGCGGCCGTGTTTTGGGTTCGAACGCGTTTTGGCAAAACCTCACCGAATTTTTTTGTCGGATTCGGGTGTGTTTTGGATTCGGGTGTTTTTTTCAAAAAACCCTAAAAAAAAGGTTAAATCATAGAATTTGGGGGTCATTTTGATCCCACAGTATTATTAACCTCAATAACCATAATTTACACTCATTGCCAGTCTATTCTCAACACCTCACACCTCACAATATTATTTTTAGTCCTAAAATTTGCACCAAGGTCCCTGGATGACTAAGATAAGCGACCCAAGTGGCCGACACAAACACCTGGCCCATCTAGGAGTGGCACTGCAGTGTCACGCAGGATGGCCCTTCCAAAAAATACTCCCCAAACAGCACATGACGCAAAGAAAAAAAGAGGCGCAATGAGGTAGCTGTGTGACTAAGATAAGCGACCCAAGTGGCCGACACAAACAACTGGCCCATCTAGGAGTGGCACTGCAGTGTCACGCAGGATGGCCCTTCCAAAAAATACTCCCCAAACAGCACATGACGCAAAGAAAAAAAGAGGCACAATGAGGTAGCTGTGTGACTAAGATAAGCGACCCAAGTGGCCGACACAAACACCTGGCCCATCTAGGAGTGGCACTGCAGTGTCACGCAGGATGGCCCTTCCAAAAAATACTCCCCAAACAGCACATGACGCAAAGAAAAATGAAAGAAAAAAGAGGTGCAAGATGGAATTGTCCTTGGGCCCTCCCACCCACCCTTATGTTGTAAAAACAAGACATGCACACTTTAACGAACCCATAATTTCAGCGACAGAGTCTGCCACACGACTGTGACTGAAATGACTGGTTGGTTTGGGCCCCCACCAAAAAAGAAGCAATCAATCTCTCCTTGCACAAACTGGCTCTACAGAGGCAAGATGTCCACCTCATCATCATCGTCCGATTCATCACCCCTTTCACTGTGTACAGCCCCCTCCTCACAGATTATTAATTCGTCCCCACTGGAATCCACCATCTCAGGTCCCCGTGCACTTTCTGGAGGCAATTGCTGCTGGTGAATGTCTCCACGGAGGAATTGAATCTTATATATTATATATATTGAATTAAGTCTTTTCATTTTTCTAGCGAGAGGATGAGTGCTTCCATCCTTATGTGAAGCTGAACCACTAGCCATGAACATAGGCCAGGGCCTCAGCCGTTCCTTGCCACTCTGTATCGTAAATGGCATATTGGCAAGTTTACGCTTCTCCTCAGACGCTTTTAATTTTGATTTTTGGGTCATTTTACTGAACTTTTGTTTTTTGGATTTTATATGCTCTGTACCATGACATTGGGCATCGGCCTTGGCAGACGACGTTGATGGCATTTCATCGTCTCGGCCATGACTAGTGGCAGCAGCTTCAGGACGAGGTGGAAGTGGATCTTGATCTTTCCCTATTTTTTTAACCTCCACATTTTTGTTCTCCATATTTTAATGCGCACAACTAAAAGCCACCACAGGTATACAATGTAGATGGATGGATAGTATAGTATTATATTACTTATGGAGGACGAGTGACGACACAGAGGTAGGTACAGCCGTGGCCTACCGTACTGCTATATATATATATATATATATATATATACTGTATAATAATAACGGACCTGGTGGACACTGTCAGCAGACTGCTAAACTAGTATGAAGAAAAAAAAAGCCACCACAGGTA
This sequence comes from Pseudophryne corroboree, assembly GCF_028390025.1. Taxonomy (NCBI): domain Eukaryota; kingdom Metazoa; phylum Chordata; class Amphibia; order Anura; family Myobatrachidae; genus Pseudophryne; species Pseudophryne corroboree. Next base: position 264,637,058 of record NC_086444.1, on the reverse strand, counting down.
TACAATGTAGATGGATGGATAGTATTGTATTATTATATTACTTATGGACGACGAGTGCACTGACGACACAGAGGTAGGTACAGCCGTGGCCTACCGTACTGCTATATATATATATACTGTATAATAATAACGGACCTCGTGGACACTGTCAGCAGACTGCTAAACTAGTATGAAGAAAAAAAAAAGCCACCACAGGTATACAATGTAGATGGATGGATAGTATAGTATTATTATATTACTTATGGACGACGAGTGCACTGACGACACAGAGGTAGGTACAGCCGTGGCCTACCGTACTGCTATATATATATATATACTGTATAATAATAACGGACCTGGTGGACACTGTCAGCAGACTGCTAAACTAGTATGAAGAAAAAAAAAGCCACCACAGGTATACAATGTAGATGGATGGATAGTATAGTATTATTATATTACTTATGGACGACGAGTGCACTGACGACACAGAGGTAGGTACAGCCGTGGCCTACCGTACTGCTATATATATATATATACTGTATAATAATAACGGACCTGGTGGACACTGTCAGCAGACTGCTAAACTAGTATGAAGAAAAAAAAAGCCACCACAGGTATACAATGTAGATGGATGGATAGTATAGTATTATTATATTACGTATGGACAACGAGTGCACTGATGACACAGAGGTAGGTACAGCCATTGCCTACCGTACTGCTATATATATACACTGTATAATAATAACGGACCTGGTGGACACTGTCAGCAGACTTCTAAACTAGTATGAAGAAAAAAAAAGCCACCACAGGTATACAATGTAGATGGATGGATAGTATAGTATTATTATATTACTTATGGACGACAAGTGCACTGACGACACAGAGGTAGGTACAGCCGTGGCCTACCGTACTGCTATATATATATATATATATATATATATACACTGTATAATAATAACGGACCTGGTGGACAATGTCAGCAGACTGCTAAACTAGTATGAAGAAAAAAAAAGCCACCACAGGTATACAATGTAGATGGATGGATAGTATAGTATTATATTACTTATGGACGACGAGTGCACTGACGAGTCGACGACACAGAGGTAGGTACAGCCGTGGCCTACCGTACTGCTATATATAATATACTGTATAATAACGGACCTGGTGGACACTGTCAGCAGACTGCTAAACTAATATGAAGAAAAAAAAAAGCCACCACAGGTATACAATGTAGATGGATGGATAGTATAGTATTATTATATTACTTATGGACGACGAGTGCACTGACGACACAGAGGTAGGTACAGCCGTGGCCTACCGTACTGCTATATATATATATATATATATACTGTATAATAATAACGGACCTGGTGGACACTGTCAGCAGACTGCTAAACTAGTATGAAGAAAAAAAAAGCCACCACAGGTATACAATATAGATGGATGGATAGTATAGTATTATTATATTACGTATGGACGACAAGTGCACTGACGACACAGAGGTAGGTACAGCCATGGCCTACCGTACTGCTATATATATATACTGTATAATAATAACGGACCTGGTGGACACTGTCAGCAGACTGCTAAACTAGTATGAAGAAAAAAAAAGCCACCACAGGTATACAATGTAGATGGATGGATAGTATAGTATTATTATATTACTTATGGACGACAAGTGCACTGACGACACAGAGGTAGGTACAGCCGTGGCCTACCGTACTGCTATAAATATATATATATATATATATATATATATATATACTGTATAATAATAACGGACCTGGTGGACAATGTCAGCAGACTGCTAAACTAGTATGAAGAAAAAAAAAGCCACCACAGGTATACAATGTAGATGGATGGATAGTATAGTCCTGTTGGAGAAAGAGCGCTATATAAATAAAAATTATTATTATTATTATTATATTACTTATGGACGACGAGTGCACTGACGAGTCGACGACACAGAGGTAGGTACAGCCGTGGCCTACCGTACTGCTATATATAATATACTGTATAATAATAACGGACCTGGTGGACACTGTCAGCAGACTGCTAATCTAGTATGAAGAAAAAAAAGCCACCACAGGTATACAATGTAGATGGATGGATAGTATAGTATTATTATATTACTTATGGACGACGAGTGCACTGACGACACAGAGGTAGGTACAGCCGTGGCCTACCGTACTGCTATATATATAATATACTGTATTATAATAACGGACCTGGTGGACACTGTCAGCAGACTGCTAAACTAGTATGAAGAAAAAAAAGCCACCACAGGTATACAATGTAGATGGATGGATAGTATAGTATTATTATATTACTTATGGACGACGAGTGCACTGACGACACAGAGGTAGGTACAGCCGTGGCCTACCGTACTGCTATATATATATATAATATACTGTATAATAATAACGGACCTGGTGGACACTGTCAGCAGACTGCTAAACTAGTATGAAGAAAAAAAAAGCCACCACAGGTATACAATGTAGATGGATGGATAGTATAGTATTATTATATTACTTATGGACGACGAGTGCACTGACGACACAGAGGTAGGTACAGCCGTGGCCTACCGTACTGCTATATATATATATATATATATACTGTATAATAATAACGGACCTGGTGGACACTGTCAGCAGACTGCTAAACTAGTATGAAGAAAAAAAAAGCCACCACAGGTATACAATGTAGATGGATGGATAGTATAGTATTATATTACTTATGGACGACGAGTGCACTGACGAGTCGACGACACAGAGGTAGGTACAGCCGTGGCCTACCGTACTGCTATATATAATATACTGTATAATAATAACGGACCTGGTGGACACTGTCAGCAGACTGCTAAACTAGTATGAAGAAAAAAAAAGCCACCACAGGTATACAATGTAGATGGATGGATAGTATAGTATTATATTACTTATGGACGACGAGTGCACTGACGAGTCGACGACACAGAGGTAGGTACAGCCGTGGCCTACCGTACTGCTATATATAATATACTGTATAATAATAACGGACCTGGTGGACACTGTCAGCAGACTGCTAATCTAGTATGAAGAAAAAAAAAGCCACCACAGGTATACAATGTAGATGGATGGATAGTATAGTATTATTATATTACTTATGGACGACGAGTGCACTGACGACACAGAGGTAGGTACAGCCGTGGCCTACCGTACTGCTATATATATAATATACTGTATTATAATAACGGACCTGGTGGACACTGTCAGCAGACTGCTAAACTAGTATGAAGAAAAAAAAGCCACCACAGGTATACAATGTAGATGGATGGATAGTATAGTATTATTATATTACTTATGGACGACGAGTGCACTGACGACACAGATGTAGGTACAGCCGTGGCCTACCGTACTGCTATATATATATATATATAATATACTGTATAATAATAACGGACCTGGTGGACACTGTCAGCAGACTGCTAAACTAGTATGAAGAAAAAAAAAGCCACCACAGGTATACAATGTAGATGGATGGATAGTATAGTATTATTATATTACTTATGGACGACGAGTGCACTGACGACACAGAGGTAGGTACAGCCGTGGCCTACCGTACTGCTATATATATATATATATATACTGTATAATAATAACGGACCTGGTGGACACTGTCAGCAGACTGCTAAACTAGTATGAAGAAAAAAAAAGCCACCACAGGTATACAATGTAGATGGATGGATAGTATAGTATTATATTACTTATGGACGACGAGTGCACTGACGAGTCGACGACACAGAGGTAGGTACAGCCGTGGCCTACCCGACTGCTATATATAATATACTGTATAATAATAACGGACCTGGTGGACACTGTCAGCAGACTGCTAAACTAGTATGAAGAAAAAAAAAGCCACCACAGGTATACAATGTAGATGGATGGATAGTATAGTATTATATTACTTATGGACGACGAGTGCACTGACGAGTCGACGACACAGAGGTAGGTACAGCCGTGGCCTACCGTACTGCTATATATAATATACTGTATAATAATAACGGACCTGGTGGACACTGTCAGCAGACTGCTAAACTAGTATGAAGAAAAAAAAAGCCACCACAGGTATACAATGTAGATGGATGGATAGTATAGTATTATTATATTACTTATGGACGACGAGTGCACTGACGACACAGAGGTAGGTACAGCCGTGGCCTACCGTACTGCTATATATATATATATACTGTATAATAATAACGGACCTGGTGGACACTGTCAGCAGACTGCTAAACTAGTATGAAGAAAAAAAAAGCCACCACAGGTATACAATATAGATGGATGGATAGTATAGTATTATTATATTACGTATGGACGACAAGTGCACTGACGACACAGAGGTAGGTACAGCCATGGCCTACCGTACTGCTATATATATATACTGTATAATAATAACGGACCTGGTGGACACTGTCAGCAGACTGCTAAACTAGTATGAAGGAAAAAAAAGCCACCACAGGTATACAATGTAGATGGATGGATAGTATAGTATTATTATATTACTTATGGACGACAAGTGCACTGACGACACAGAGGTAGGTACAGCCGTGGCCTACCGTACTGCTATAAATATATATATATATATATATATATATATACACTGTATAATAATAACGGACCTGGTGGACAATGTCAGCAGACTGCTAAACTAGTATGAAGAAAAAAAAAGCCACCACAGGTATACAATGTAGATGGATGGATAGTATAGTATTATATTACTTATGGACGACGAGTGCACTGACGAGTCGACGACACAGAGGTAGGTACAGCCGTGGCCTACCGTACTGCTATATATAATATACTGTATAATAATAACGGACCTGGTGGACACTGTCAGCAGACTGCTAATCTAGTATGAAGAAAAAAAAAGCCACCACAGGTATACAATGTAGATGGATGGATAGTATAGTATTATTATATTACTTATGGACGACGAGTGCACTGACGACACAGAGGTAGGTACAGCCGTGGCCTACCGTACTGCTATATATATATATAATATACTGTATAATAATAACGGACCTGGTGGACACTGTCAGCAGACTGCTAAACTAGTATGAAGAAAAAAAAAGCCACCACAGGTATACAATGTAGATGGATGGATAGTATAGTATTATTATATTACTTATGGACGACGAGTGCACTGACGACACAGAGGTAGGTACAGCCATGGCCTACCGTACTGCTATATATAATATACTGTATAATAATAACGGACCTGGTGGACACTGTCAGCAGACTGCTAAACTAGTATGAAGAAAAAAAAAGCCACCACAGGTGTACAATGTAGATGGATGGATAGTATAGTATTATTATATTACTTATGGACGACGAGTACACTAACGACACAGAGGTAGGTACAGCCGTGGCCTACCGTACTGCTATATATATATATAATGTATAATAATAACGGACCTGGTGGACACTGTCAGCAGACTGCTAAACTAGTATGAAGAAAAAAAAAGCCACCACAGGTATACAATGTAGATGGATGGATAGTATAGTATTATTATATTACTTATGGAAGACGAGTGCACTGACGACACAGAGGTAGGTACAGCCGTGGCCTACCATACTGCTATATATATAATATACTGTATAATAATAACGGATCTGGTGGACACTGTCAGCAGACTGCTAAACTAGTATGAAGAAAAAAAAAGCCACCACAGGTATACAATGTAGATGGATGGATGGATAGTATAGTATTATTATATTACTTATTGACGACGAGTGCACTGACGACACAGAGGTAGGTACAGCTGTGGCCTACCGTACTGCTATATATACTGTATAATATTAATAACGGACCTGGTGGACACTGTCAGCAGACTGCTAAACTAGTATGAAGGGAAAAAAAGCCACCACAGGAGTGTTTTTCAGGCAGACAAACGTATACTGGACTGGTGGTCACTGTCAGCAAAACTGTGCACTGTACTCCTGCTATAACTGCTCCCCAGTCCCCACAATTAGGCAGTGTGAGCAGTGCACTCAGCACAGATATATCATGCAGCAGTGCAGCACACTGAGCACAGATATGGTGGAGCGTTTTTTTCAGGCAGAGAACCAACGGATTAAACTGGTGGTCACTACTATTATAATCAAAACCCTGCACTGTACTCCCTAACAGCTGCTCCCCGTCCCCAATCCTCCCCACAATTATAACGAAGTCACTCTGTGTCTTTTCTACTATAACGGAGAGGACGCCAGCCACGTCCTTTCCCTATCAATCTCAATGCACGTGTGAAAATGGCAGCGACGCGCGGCTGCTTATATAGAATCTGAGTCTCGCGAGAATCCGACAGCGGGATGATGACGTTCGGGCGCGCTCGGTTTACCCGAGCCACACGGGAGAATCCGAGCATGGCTCGGACCCGTGTAAAAAGGCTGAAGTTCGGGGGGGTTCGGTTTCCGAGAAACCGAACCCGCTCATCACTAGTATACACATGTGATATGTGCAGGAACTGATGTAAACAACCAAATAAAGCACAGAACATATTTTCACTATATAAATAACTGCTATTAAATAAATATCAATAAATATTGCTTCAAATTAAATCTCTGTTAAACAGCAGGGGTTATCAGTTAACTAATATACATGACTATAATACCACATAAAAGTGAGGGTGTAAAGAGGCTTTGGTTTAATTCATCTATTCGCGTACCCCTCTGAATTTTATGTAAACACTCAACTAGTTTTTCACAAGACTGCATACATTTTGGGGAGCCCGAAGAATTGTCCTCCCCTGGGCCTGAGCGTATATAATAATGCTTATTTTCTAAGTGTTTGCCAACAGCTCAATTTATTTTAACTGGGCTCAAGCTACATAAAACCTTATTTATTGATGTAATAGATATTTTTATTGAGGCTTTTCTGTTGTTTCATGTATCCTAATATGGTGTTAACAAAACAGATAGCTAACGTGAACAATAACAATGTCATAGGCAAATGCAGTGGGGGGGAGGGGGGGCACCCTACAGCCTGGCCAGAGGACACTACATGCAGTATATAGTGCAAAATGGAACTGCTGCACATTGCCAGTGGCAGCAGATTTTCCTACCAAGTCTGCTGTGCATGTGTCTGTGGATCTGAATGTAATTTGCATGAAGCAGTGAAAATAGTGGAGCAGTGGACAAGTGGATAAGTGACCTATAGCAACCAACTGCAAGGTGACATTTGTCAGCTAGATTCTATAAAATGACAAGTAGAAGCTGATTGGTTAACATTAGCAACTTCTTCATGGTTCACTTTTCCACTCCTTACATTGCTTGAAACATCTCACCCATTGTTTTTTATGTACATTTATTTATTAGCCAGCAACCTTCACCATAATGCATGTTGATATCAAACTCCATTTTATTAAAAAGTAAAAAAAAGTAAAAAAAGTCTCACTTGAATCTGGAGTCATTTTTACACTTTTCAATCTTCTAGTAAAGATATGAGACATACGGGGGCATCTGTAAAGATCACCCAGATGTCCTGTTCTCTGGTCAGCACTCCTATTGAAACCTAAGGTGAATATTAGCGATACTATAAATTAAGATACTCTCAAAAAAATAAAAAAATAAATCATAGTCTGAGAATTCAATTGTGCCCGAAAAATGTTTTCACCAAAAAAGGGCTTTACCGCAATTCTTTTGCCAAATGATTAATTTTTTTTGGACAATTCAATTAAAGCTGGGTTTTATTTTTCAAGATAAAATCCAATTTGTGGGCAAAACACATAGGATGCGGGATAAGTTCCCGACCTGTATGATTTCGCATTCGCGGCCACAAAAAATGGCACTTATAGGGGATTTTGTTTTGGGATCTCAGCGGGTCACGGAAAAAAATGCCAAATATGTGCTTGCATCAGGGCTAATTGGATAGTCCCCAGGGATCAATCAGCCTTGGTATATTACTGCTGCTAATTGAATTCCTCCCTATGCCTTGTATACGTGCATTGCCTAGTAATTGCCAGTATATTGTTATTCCTACATATAAAGTCATGATTTCACTAAAACACAAGGGTTATCTAAATATTCTTATCCCTCTTCTCATTTGCCTAGAAATGGTGATGTTTTGTGTATTTGGCCATCTGAGTATCTGCATTAATAATTGGTCACTGACTTGTTTAGCATAAATCAAAAAGCTCTGTGTGTCTTAGTTGTGTCAATCTGTTTTCTCTTTTCCTTCTTCCCTATAGCATAATGCAAGTGACTCTAGTTTGCAAATTATATAATTTATAACAGTAAAGGTGCATACACACAATACACACTTGCCGAGAAAATGAGCAACATTGCTAATTTTCACACTTCCTGAGCGACGTCGCTCACTTTCTCGGGAAGTATGTATGCCGCCACCGACCAGCGATGTACGGCCCTGCGGGTGGTTAACGAACTTCGCTGTCAACCGTACAGGCAGCTCAATTTGGACTATCGTCTAAGAGCTGCCTGCACGGCCTGGCCGCTGCGTGACGTCACTGAGCGATATGAAAGACATATCGCTCAGTGTGTATGCCCGGCCGCCGACCACCCCGGCCCGGGAGGGGAGACACTAGGCAACGTCACCCATAGAGCATGTCGCCTAGTGTGTACCCACCTTAACACACAGACCTTAGATTAAAAACAAAGAAAGCTCATTACAAAAATCTTTTTTTTTTTTTTTTTTTGTATATGTGTCTATAGGCTCATTTTAAATCACACATAGCTTATAAATTCGTAAACACATGGCCATTGGGAAATAGCTGAAGGGACTATTAAAGTATGCTTTAAGCTACAGTAAACTTTATTTATATTAGTGTTTGTGTATTCTCACCAGTGGTCTAATAACTGCTAAAACAGTAAATCCCTGCAACAGTGTGGGTTTGTATTTCCACTAGAACAAAAATTGCTCTTGTCTAAATCATTTGGATTATAGCCCTATACTCTATTATTCCAGTTAATCGCTCTTTTAGGATTATTTACCAGGTCTAGAAAAGCAGTGGTTGGTTTGGTCATTATGCCAGAGCATAGTCAAACTGCCCTTTTTCAAGTCCATCAACTCCATCTGCCCAGGTGGAGGTCGGCATACTCCGATAAGGGTCAAGGAGAATCCTGAAACATCTAACAATAAGAACACCCAGAATAATGAACAATAAAATCACAAAGGCAAATGTTGTCTTCTGCTCCATTGTCATTGATAAGCCGTAAGATGCATTAAGTGTGGGTAACATTGTAGAAGGTATAGTCTCTCCATCCATTGTCCAGGAAAATGGAAACAGACAATTCCACAAAGCCTTTTTTCTCCTCATCACTTCACCAAATTCATGATGGAAATATTTTGACTTGAACTGGGATCCTAAAAGTGAAAACATAAAATGAATCCAAATGGGGTCTTTAAAATACAGTATCAACATTTGCATTCTAGAGTCACGCTCTAAGGAGCTCTTAACCTTTATCTGAGACATCATACCTGCTATGGGAAGCATTTTGCAAAGGGCAGAAAAACAATCGGATGTTCTCTTGCAACTAACTGATCAGGATACAGTATGTCCACGCAAAAACATTTTTTTTACACCTAGCAAAATTATTAGGGATATGATCAGAGATTATGAGGAAGACTTCCAAAAAAATAAATTATAATTCATATTTTTCATGTCTATTTGAATTCTAAAAGATTAAGGGGACTATTTATTAACATTTATTTTTACTAAAATAATGTGAAATGGTTGTTTTCACACCATTTTCACATTATTTTAGTATCACCTAGAAAAACTGCTCCAAACCCTTTAATTGTCTTTTTTTTTTTTTTTTTTTAGTAATCCACATCGCCTTCCCCATACTTAGAATAGGAAATGAGATGTGGGCAAATTAAGAATAAAAAAAAAAAATGTAAAAAATACCGCAGTGTGCCCTGTGATAATCCCAGGCTGGCGAGATCACAGGACAGCACTGCGATGTGCACCCTTTTGCCCAGCCTTCTCTGTCCCCTGGCAGAGGAAGCTGAGCGGGGACCCGGCAGTATGATCAGCTATGTGTGTCTGATGGACACACAAGCTGATCACTTGTAAGAAAAGAAAAAGTAAATAAAAAAACCCAAAAATATACTCACCTGTCCAGGAAGCCGATGTCCGCTGCCTCGGTGAGTGCTGCGGGGCGCCGGGTCCCCCACATACTGTGCTGTGACGCTGGTGCAGTAAAGAGATGCTGCAAAGCGGCAGCACACTTTACAGCACTGAGGGTCGCAGTGCAGAAGAAATACCCGGCGCCCGGCAGCACTCACTGGAGCAGCGGACACCGGCTCCTGGACTGGTAAGTATGAATCCGGGGGTGGGGGCTCTCTATCTGGCGCGGAGGTAGTCACGATGGGGGGGGGGGACCCGGCAGGGGTGGTAGCGATGGGCGGCAGCACATGCGCCCCAGGAAATCGGGTTATTTTTTACGAAAAATGCCCCTATGATGCTGCCAAGAGGTATCGCAGGGAAAGAGCTTGACGGCAAGCTCTGTCCCTGCATGCGATATCCATCCATGCAATGTAATCAATTATCGCAGTGCGAGTTTGGTCGAGTTTATCACCTGTCATCCGCATCATTAGTTGCGGATGGTGATAAATAGACCTCATAGTATTATTTTTATTTTATACAAAGTAATTAAATTCTCAGTATACTTTAGTTGTTATTGAAGCAAATTTGTCTTTGAGATATCAGTAAAAGGATTACATAACGTATCATATATACTTTTTCTTCGCAATACTATTTATGTATATATTGTTTCTACATTTTTAATAATTCATCCAGATTTTAGAATACACAGACACACAGTTTTCAGCTTGCCTTTTTTATTGGAATTTTTGGGAAATTTTGTATTATTAAAAGGGTAACCAGAAAAAATAACAAGACCTACCGACCACCTGAGGAGCAAACTAAGCCCAGCTAAATTTCCCTAAAGAACACTTTCCAGTTTATGAAGTAGGCGGGAACATAACATCATGATGCAAATAATGTAAATAAACCCCACCCACCTCAGCACACACATCTCATCATACAAGGCATGTAAAGTATGTAAAAATTAGTTAAAGTAAGATTTTATTCTGACTACCGATTCGACAATATTAGGCACAGATTTATCAAGCTTTGGAGAGTGATATATAGCAGTGGTTCTCAACCGCGGTCCTCAATTACCCCCAACAGTTCATGTTTTCCTCACAGGATTGCAAGTGAAATAATTTGCTCCACCTGTGGGTCATTTCAAATTTGTCAGTGAGTAATGAATACACCTGTGCACCAGCTAGTTGACCTGGAAAACATGAACTGTTGGGGGTACTTGAGGACCGAGGTTGAGAACCACTGATATATAGCATGGTGATAAAGTACCAACCAATCAGCTCATAACTGTCATTTTTCAAACACAACTTGTAACATGACGGTTAGGAGCTGATTAGCTGATACTTTATCACCTTGCAATTTATCAGTCTCCAAGGCTTAATAAATCTGGGCCTTAATATGATAACTTATGAGAAATTAACACTAAAGCCCTGGACAACAGTCCTTCATTTAAATGAACATGGACATTTTATGGGACTTCAACGTTTGACAATTCCAGTGATTATTTTTCATTAAAAATTGTATTGGCCAAATAAACACATAGGGGGAATCCAATTAACTGTGAACAACTCCAGGCATGAGAAAGTGCGGATATGTACTTACGGTAATGCCAGATTCGCAGATGGTTGTTCACAACCCCCTAGGGCTGCAAGTAAAAATGTGCAATTGAGGTATTGGAATAGGCTGCGAGGTAAGCGAGTTCAGGTGCCGTTTCCGGCGTTTACATGCCATCGCAAAGGCAATTCGTACCCCTGGGAGCTGTTTGTGACTAATAGTATTCCCCACATTAGGTGAACACGTTTAAATCTGGAACCAAAAAATAAGATTTTAAACCTACTGGTAAATCTTTTTCTCGTATTCCGTAGAGGATGCTGGGCACCCGTCCCAAGTGCGGACTACTTCTGCAAGACTTGTATATAGTTATTGCTTAAATAATTATAAAATCTTATTTTCTCTTACGTCCTAGAGGATGCTGGGGACTCCGTAAGGACCATGGGGATTATACCAAAGCTCCCAAACGGGCGGGACAGTGCGGATGACTCTGCAGCACCGATTGAGCAAACAGGAGGTCCTCCTCAGCCAGGGTATCAAACTTATAGAACTTTGCAAAGGAGTTTGAACCCGACCAAGTAGCAGCTCGGCACAGCTGTAATGCCGAGACACCTCGGGCAGCCGCCCAAGAAGAGCCCACCTTTGTAGTGGAATGGGCCTTGACCGATTTAGGTAACGGCAATCCCGCCGTAGAATGCGCCTGCTGAGTTGTGTCACAGATCCAGCGAGCAATAGTCTACTTTGAAGCAGGGGCACCAATCTTGTTGGTTGCATACATGACAAACAGTGCTTCTGTTTTTCTGACTGTAGCCGATCTGGCCACGTAAATTTTCAAAGCCCTGACCACATCAAGGGACTCGGGATCCTCCAAATCACGCGTAGCCACAGGCACCACAATAGTTCATATGAAAGGATAAAACCACTTTTGGCAGGAATTGAGGACGGTTCCGCAATTCCGCTCTATCCATATGGAAAACCAGATAGGGGCTTTTATGTGATAAAGCCGCTAATTCGCCTAGCCGAAGCCAAGGCTAATAACATGACAACCTTCCAAGTGAGATTTTTCAACTCCACCGTTTTAAGTGGTTCAAACCAGTGTGACTTAATGAAACTTAACACCACGTTAAGGTCCCAAGGCGTCACCGGAGGTACAAAAGGAGGCTGAATATGCAGTACTCCCTTCACAAAAGTTTGTACTTCAGGGAGAGGGGCCAATTCCTTTTGAAAGAAAATGGATAAGGCCGAAATCGGAACCTTAATAGATCCTAATTTTAGGCCGAAATTCACTCCAGTTTGCAGGAGTGAAGGAAACGGCCCAGATGGAATTCTTCCGTAGTAGCATTCCTGGCCTCACACCAAGAAACATATTTTCGCCATATACGGTGATAATGTTTAGATGTCATGTCCTTCCTAGCCTTTATTAGCGTAGGAATGACCTCATCCGGAATACCCTTATCCGCTAGGATCCGGGGTTCAACCGCCATGCCGTCCAACGCAGCCGCGGTAAGTTTTGGAATAGACATGGCCCCTGTTGCAACCGGTCCTGTCTTAGAGGAAGAGGCCACGGATCTTCTGTGAGCATTTCCTGCAGATCCGGATACCAGGTCCTTTGTGGCCCATCTGGAACAATGAGGATTGTTCTCATTCCTCTCCCTCCTACCATTCTCAACACCTTGGGTATGAGAGGAAGAGGGGGAAATACATAGACCGACTGGAACACCCACGGTGTCACTAGGGTATTTACAGCTACTGCCTGATGGTCTCTTGACCTGGTGCAATACCTCTGTAGCTTCTTGTTGAGGCGGGACGCCATCATGTCTATCTGTGGCAGTTCCCACTGACTTTCAATCTGTGCGAAGGCTTCCTAAAGAAGTCCTCTCTTGGATGCAGGTCGTGTTTGCTGAGGAAGTCTGCTTCTCAGTTGTCCACTCCCGGAATGAACTGCTGAAAATGCGCTTACATGATTTTCCGCCCAGCGGAGAATCCTGGTGGCTTCTGCCATTTCCACTCTGCTCTTTGTGCCGCCTTGGCGGTTTACATGAGCCACTGCGGTGATGTTGTCTGACTGGGTCAGAACCGGTAGGTCGCGAAGCAATGTTTCCGCTTGCCGAAGGGCATTGTATATGGCCCTCAGCTCCAGGATGTTGATTTGAATACAAGTTTTTTTACTTGACCCAAAGACCTTGTAAGTTTCTTCCCTGTGTGACTGCTCCCCCACCTCGGAGGCTCGCGTCCGTGGCTACCAGAATCCAGTCCTGGATGGAGAACCTGTGACCCTGCAGAAGGTGAGCACTCTGCAGCCACAATAGGAGAGACACCCTGGCCCTAGGGGACAGGGTGATTAACTGATGCATCTGTAGATGTGATCCGGACCACTTGTTCCGTAGATCCCATTGGAAAGTCCTCGCATGGAACCTGCCGAAGGGAATGGCCCCGTAAGATGCCACCATCTTTCCCAGGACCCGAGTGCAGTGATGTACTGACACCTGTTTTGGCTTTAATAGGTTTTTCACCAGAGTCATTAGTACCTGGGCCTTCTCTATCGGAAGATAAACCCATTTCTGGTCCGTATTCAGAATCATACCCAAGAAGGGCAGACGAGTCATAGGAACCAACTGTGACTTCGGGATATTGAGAATCCAGCCCAGTTGCTGTGACACCTTCAGCGAAAGTGACACGCTGTTCAACAACTGCTTTTTTGATCTCACCCTTATTAGGAGATCGTCCAAGTATGGGATAATTGTGACTCCTTGCTTGCGTAGGAGCACCATCATTTCCGCCAATTACCCTGAAATTGGTAATGACAATAATGTACCGTAATTCTCAGGTACGCCTGATGGGGTGGATAAATGGGAGCATGAAGGTATGCAGCCTTTATGTCTAGATACACCATAAAATCCCCCCCTTCCAGGCTGGCGATGATCGCTCTGAGCGATTCCACCTTGAATTTGAACCTTTTCAAGTATAGGTTCAGAGATTTTAATTTTAAAATAGGTCTGACCGAACCGTCCGGTTTCGGGACTACAGCCAAGGTTGAGTAATATCCCCTTCCTTGTTGAAGGAGGGGAACCTTGAGCACCACCTGTTGGAGATACACTGTGTGATTTGTATTTAATATTATCTCCCTTTCTGGGGGAGAAGCCGGTAGGGCCGATAAGGAAAACCGGCGAGGAGGCACCTCTTCGAATTCCAGCTTGTAACCCTGAGAGACAATTTCTATTGCCCAGGGATCCACCTGTGAGTGAACTCAGATGTTGCTGAAGAGTCGAAGACGTGCTCCCACTGGGGCGGACTCCCTTAGCGGAGCCCCAGCGTCATGCAGTGGATTTAGTAGAGGCCGGGGAGGACTTCTGTTCCTGGGAACTAGCTGTGCCCTTACCTCTGGTAAGAAAGGACGCTCCTCGTACTTTCTTGTTTTTCTGCGACCGAAAGGACTGCATTTGATAATGTCGTGCTTTCTTAGGCTGTGAGGGAATATAAGGCAAAAGATCAGATTTACCAGCTATAGCTGTGGAGACCAGGTCCGAGAGCCCTTCTCCACACAATTCCTCCCCCTTGTAAGGTAAAACCTCCATATGCCTCTTTTAGTCGGCATCACCTGTCCATTGCATGTTCCACAGGACACGTCTAGCAGAAATCGACATAGCTTTGACTCTAGAACACAGTAGACCAATGTCTCTTTGAGCATGTCTTATATATAGGACAGCATCTTTTATATATCCTAGGGTCAATAACATGGTATCCTTATCTAGGGTTTCAATCTCCGCTGATAAGGTATCTGTCCACGCTGCTACAGCGCTATAAACCCCTGCCGACACAATCGCCGGTCTAAGTAGTGTACCAGAATGTGTGTAAATGGACTTAAAAGTACTTTTCTGCATGCTATCTGCAGGATCCCTGAGGGTAGCTGTATCTTGGTATGCCAGCGCTACCTTTTGGGTAAACGTGTCAACGCCTTGTCCACCCTAGGGGAGGATTCCCATCGTATCCTGGCCCTAGTAGGGAAAGGATACGCCATGAGAATTCTTTTGGGAAACTGCAGTTTCTTGTCTGGAGATTCCCGCTCTTTTTCACACAATTCATTTGGTTCATGAGAGGGGGGAAATGTTATCTCAGCTTTCTTCCCCTTAAACATGTGTACCCTCGTGTCAGGGACAGATGGGTCATCAGTGATATGCAAAACATCTTTTATTACAATAATCATATATTGAATACTTTTCTGCCAGTTTTGGCTGTAACTTTGCATCATCGTAGTCGACACTGGAGTCAGACTCCGTGTCGGTATCAGTGTCTATTATTTTGGATAGTGGGCGTTTTGAGACTCTGAAGGTCCCTGCGACATAGGGACAGACATGGGTAGATTCCCTGTCTGTTCTCTAATCTTTTGTGCAATAAATTTACCTCAGCACTTAATTCCACATATCCAGTCAGGTGTCGGCGTTGTCGACGGAGACACCACACACACACATTTGCTCCATCTCCTCCTTAGAAGAGCCTTTTACCTCAGACATGTCGACAAACACGTACCGACACACCACACACTCAGGGAATCCTCTTATCTGAAGACAGTTCCCCCACAAGGCCCTTTGGAGAGACAGAGAGAGAGTATGCCAGCACACACCCAGCGCTAATACCCCAGGAAAAACACACAATGTGTTTACCCAGTAGCGCTGTAATACTATTATTTGCTGCCAATTATGTGCCTCCCCCTCTTCTCTGAAACCCCCTTTCACCGTGGATAAGCAGGGGAGAGTCTGGGGAGCTTCCTCTCAGCTGTGCTGTGGAGAAAAGGTTGCTGGTGAGTGCTGAGGGAGAAGCCCTGCCCCCTCGGTGGCGGGCTTCTGTCCCGCTTAAATATAATAAAAACTGGCGGGGGCTCCTTATATATACAGTGCCTAGCTGTATATATATCTCTTTTGCCAGAAATGAGGTTTATATTGCTGCCCAGGGTGCCCCCCCTGCGCCCTGCACCCTTACAGTGACTGCCGTGTGTGAGGTGTGTGGGAGCAATGGCGCACAGCTGCACTGCTGTGTGTTACCTCAGTGAAGATCATGAAGTCTTCTGCCGCCTCTGAAATCTGCTTTTCTTCTCATACTCACCCGGCTTCTATCTTCCGGCTCTGTGAGGAGGACGGCGGCGCGGCTCCGGGACGAACTCCAGGGTGAGACCTGTGTTCTGACGCCCTCTGGAGCTAATGGTGTCCAGTAGCCTAAGAAGCAGAGCCTTGAAACTCACAGAAGTAGGTCTGCTTCTCTCCCCTCAGTCCCTCGATGCAGGGAGTCTGTTGCCAGCAGGCTCCCTGAAAATAAAAAACCTAACAAATATACTTTCTGTCAGAAAGCTCAGGAGAGCTCTCTGAAAAGCACCCAGTCTCCACTGGGCACAGTATTAAACTGAGGTCTGGAGGAGGGGCATAGAGGGAGGAGCCAGTGCACACCAGATCTAAAGTCTTTCTTAAAGTGCCCATGTCTCCTGCGGAGCCCGTCTATCCCCATGGTCCTTACGGAGTCCCCAGCATCTTCTAGGACGTAAGAGAAACCTAGTTTAAACAAACAGCATTTTTGTTAAGACGTAATTACTTTAAAGGTCTATCCTTGAATAAGGCTGGACAAAAAAAAAAAAAAGTACTGTAGCTCATGCAACAATTTCATTAAGAAAAATAAAACAATATAAAAAACATGTTCTGCCAGACTCTCCACTCAGCATGACCTCTTCCAGCCGGCAGACAATGATCTCCTCCAAAACTTTCAAATTAATTTACTATTGCAGTTTCCTGAGCTGAATTACTGATGGCAACAATGTTTATTTAAAGCATTAGCAATCAGACGGAAGGAGTCATGTTGGAGGGTCTGCTTTACTCAGTGCTGCAAGTATGGTGGTACGGGGTGGTACTGCATACCGGTAAGAAATTGACAGCCAGTATGCAGTACCGCCGGTCCAACAACCTTGCTTACAGCTGCTGCTGTGTCTGAGATGAGGAGAGCTAGCGCGCGAATCTCCTGCCCCTCAGCCTGGTCTCTGGCGGCGGCAGCGTGTATCTCGAATGAGGCACCGTTTTGTTAGCCAATCAAATCTCATGGACCAGCAGCAGCGGCTCCTGAAAGGCTGACAGACCGCGAGCTTTGATTGGCTCATGAACCGGCTCCTCATTTGAGATACACATCGCCGCAGCCAGAGATCGGATTGAGGGGCAGGAGAGGCACGTGCTGCACTCTCCTCCCCTCAGACATGCAGCAACAGCAGAAGTAGCGGTGAGCAGCACTGGGGGGAAGGGCATGTGTGTACCTGCCACTGTTGGGGCATATGTCTATCTGGCCCTGGGAAGCATATATGTATCTGGCACTGTGGGATCATATCTGGCACTGTGGAAGCGTATGTGTATCTGACACTGTGGGGGCATATGTGTATCTTGCACTGTGGAGGTATATTTGTTTCTGGCACTGTGGGGTCATACGTGTATCTGGCACAGTGGGGGGCATATGTGTATCTGGCACAGTGGGGCCATATGTGTATCTGGCACTGTGGGGGCATATGTGTATCTGCCACTGTGGTGCCATATCTGGCACTGTGGTGGCATATGTGTATCTGGCACTGCACAACTGGATGCATATGTGTATCTGGCACTATTGGGGGAATATGTGTATCCAGCACTCCACTATTGAGTGCATATGTGTATCTGGCACTGGGGGGGCATATGTGTATCTGGCACTGTGGAGGCATATGTGTATCTGGCATTGTGGGGGCATATCTTTCCCTGTGGGGGCATATGTGTGTCTAGCACTGCACAACTGGATGCATATGTGTATCTGGCACTATTCGGGGCATATATGTATCTAGCACTGCACTATTGGGGTCATATGTGTATCTGGCCCCCATATGTGTATCATGCCCTCATTTTCATTGGCCACGCCCTGTGTGGCATATGACCACACCCATTTTTTTGCCACGCGCGCGCACACAGTATCACTAAGAAATGTGTTCTACTTGCACCATTGGCTTTACTGTATGTTTACCATGGGTTTTTTGTTTTTTTAGATATTAATCCAGTGGTTCCTAAACTTTTTTGAATCACCGCGCCCTAGAGTATCAGAATTTTGTTTACGATACCCATAGGCCAAAAGTTTCTTATTGAGAAATAAATATTAAATTAAGTAAATTGTGTTTATATGTCACCCTTAGGTTCAATTGTGTGGTGAGAGACAAGATTTGCTTCTTTTTGTCCACATATTTTATGATTGGCAGCTACCAGCTCTGGTTTTGCCTATTACATTGACCATAAATAATTTGAATTGGTCCTAGACCACCAATCCAAGGCACCCCTGCAAGTGTCCTGAGGCACCCCAGGGTGCCACGGCACACAGTTTGGGAATCGCTCCATTAATCGTATCGGGCCTCTGGAATGCACATTTCTCCTTAGCAGTCTTAGGGTGTGTACACACGGTGAGATCCCTGCTATGTCCGATTTTGACCTATAGGTGCAAGCTGCATTAACAACCAACTGTTACGTTTTTACTTTCCTATTTGTTTCCCTTACCATATCCCCAGGAAAATTGCTGCATGCTCCAGGAAGGGGAATCAACAGCTTAATAAGATTAGTGATAATATAGCTTAAGTGGAGAAAAATATGTTTTATTTAGCCATGTACTTGTTAAATTAACAAAGCATCTAGCCACATTTCTATATAAATAACTGGTGATGATCATTCCCAGATCTGTCATGCATGGTGGAGACTGAGGTGTGCACTGTAGGCAAACCACATCACCACCACCAATGGCTCCCACTGCTGTGATGGACAGCAGATGTCCATAGACCACAGCAGGAGATGAGAGGGGGAGGCTTGTTGAATAACATGTCAAGAATGCTAATATCAAACAATACATACCTCCCAACTGTCCCGATTTTCGCGGGACAGTCACGTTTTTTGGGGACTGTCCCGCTGTCCCACCCGCGGGCCACAGTGTCCCGCGGTGGGGGGGGCAGTTGGGAGGCTCTGTCTGTCGCTGCCCTGCTTAGCAGAGCAGCGGTGAATAGACGCTGTGCGCATGCGCACAGCGTCTATTCACTGAATTCAGAGGCAGAGGGGGCATGCCAGCGGCTCACAGAGCGCTGGGCATGCCCCCTCAGTGACGAAAACGGGGCGTGGCTCGCGATCGCGGGTCCCCCGCGAAGCCATGCCCCCTTTCCTTAGGCCACGCCCCTTTTTCAGGAGCGCGCGCGACTTCGCCGCGCGTGTGTCCCGCTTTAGGAAGAAGAAATGTTGGGAGGTATGCAATAGGTAGAGTGAATGTTTCAGAATCCCTACTAATAACTTTTTATTTGGCTGGTCATCTATCATCTTTTCATAAGGTTAGATCAAATAAACATTCATGACATTGGCTCCATACACTGACAGATTTTTCATCAGCTATGCTTGATATTTATTCTTTAGAGATTGTTGCCACAAATCCTTTCTCCCCACACATTCATCAGGTTGTCTGACTACTAACCACACTTTATTTCAAACATAAGAGGTGCTACCATGCTGAGACTAGTAGTGTCACGCAGAAAAAAAGACTAAAAAGACACACTGGGGTATATTTACTAAAATTCGTATTTGTACCGATTTGGAGTGAGATTTATCACGAATGACATCGAATGTGCAAATTTGCAACTTTTTGAATTTGTTACGCCTCATTTACTAAGCTGTCGTATTTGTATTTTTCGTGTTTTCCGATGTCGATATCATTCGTGGTTTTGTAAGGTAGAATGCGGCCGATTTAGTGGTTTTGCGGCCGTGTTATGAGGTTTTCTTACGACTGCGTCACATTTCGGTTATGGCAGTGTTTTTCCGTTTCCGGGCGCGTTTTTTTTCTAAGTTTCGTTTTTGTCACTCGTCCGTGATTGGTTTGATTCGTGATGGAGGAGTGACTGTGCTCATTACTATAAAAATGCCCCCAACCCTCCGCACCTCGTGGGTTTAGCTAGTGGAGAGGTGAGAGGAAGGTGTGTTCGGAGTTGGTGAGTTTTTTGGAGTTTGTGGAGGATTTGCCACTGCGACTTCTGGGTAGGGAAGCAGAGAGAGGCATCTATGTGGCCATCCAAGACATCCAAAACCTGAGTGGACAATCCTAAATTTAAGGTGAGTGTCATGACCTGTAATCAATACAATACTGTGTTATATTACATTACAGAAACACCACTTACACATAGACGTGTATGTATATTTTAAATCACCAGAATTAAATATTTATAAAAGGTGGCTTGTGAGATAATAATGACATCGCCAGTCACAGACTGGAAGCTGCCAGTAGCCATAAAGTGAAACACAGCCAGGAGTTTGTGCAGGCCTGAGCCAGAGCGAGAGCGTGCTGGCTCAGGGTCTAGGTTCAGTTTGACAAGGTCATACAGACGGAAAAGGTTATTTACATTTAGTCGGACCATCTGTATAACCTGGTCATCAGACAATTTGTTAAAGTTTAAACGACCACTAAAAAAAAACAGCCATGCCCAGCCTACGCGGAACCTGTACAACCTGCTGACCATGTTCATTTTCCTGGACTTGGTTTATTGTAGCCTCATGGATCACTGTCAGGTATCCCCCAGCAAACAAGAAAGCAGTACTACACACGGTAGCAGCCATTTCAGAGTGAGAGAGGAGAAAAATGTGTTTGGGCCCCTTTTAAAGGCCCAAAAAGTCAGGTGTGAGTAATGTAGAATTGGCAACACATGTAAACACGCTTCTCAAAAGCAGGTCTACTTTTTTTTAGGCTTTTTGTACGATTAGTATTTTTTATCGGCCGCACATGCATTTTCACGGAAGAGATTTCAAATACGAATGCTTAGTAAATGACCGAGTTCTATACCTAAACAACCGCGTTTGACCGATGGTGTATTCATTCGTATTTTTACTACACAGCCGTAATAAAAATACGAAAGCCCTCATCACTGCCGAGATTTGTGCTTAGTAAATTCCCGAGATGACACTTTGAAGAAAAAACACCAAATCGGTCAAAATCGGGACCTTAGTAAACATACCCCACTGTTTGAAGTGTGTACCTGCATTCTTTTTCTCTTACGTCCTAGAGGATGCTGGGGACTCTGTAAGGAGCATGGGGTATAGACGGGCTCCGCAGGAGACATGGGCACTATAAAGAATTTTAGAATGGGTGTGCACTGGCTCCTCCCTCTATGCCCCTCCTCCAGACCTCAGTTAGATCATGTGCCCAGAGGAGATTGGGTGCATTACAGGGGAGCTCTTCTGAGTTTCTCTGAAAAAGAATTTTGTTAGGTTTTATATTTTCAGGTAGCACTGCTGGCAACAGGCTCCCTGCATCGTGGGACTGAGGAGAGAGAAGCAGACCTACTTAAGTGATAGGCTCTGCTTCTTAGGCTACTGGACACCATTAGCTCCAGAGGGAGTCGGAACGCAGGTCTCCCCTCGCCGTTCGTCCCAGAGCCGCGCCGCCGTCCTCCTCACAGAGCCGGAAGATAGAAGCCGGGTGAGTATATGAAGAAAGAAGACTTCTTAAGCGGCAGAAAACTTCAAATCTTCCCTGAGGTAAGCGCGCAGCGGTAACGCTGCGCGCCATTGCTCCCACACACAACACACACTAGCAGGCACTGATGGGTGCAGGGCGCAGGGGGGCGCCCTGGGCAGCAATAAAAACCTCTAAATCTGGCATTTATAAGTCTATGGGCTGCGGAGGCAGTAATTATATAAATCCCCCGCCAGTTTTATACTTTGAGCGGGACCGAAGCCCGCCGCTGGAGGGGGCGGAGCTTGGTCCCTCAGCACTAACCAGCATCATTTTCTCCACAGAGATCTGCAGAGAAGCTGGCTTCCCGGTCTCTCCCCTGCTGAACACGGTGACACAGGGCTGAAAAGAGGGGGGGGGGGGGGCACTTGTAAGGCGCAGTGAGTGTATTACACAGTAAATAATATATATAAAAGCGCTATATTATCTGGGAAATTGGTTCCAGTGTCAGTTGGCGCTGGGTGTGTGCTGGCATACTCTCTCTCTGTCTCTTCAAAGGGCCTTCTTGGGGAACTGTCTCCTTATAACTATATCCCTGTGTGTGGGGGGTGTCGATACGAGTGTGTCGGCATGTCTGATGCAGAAGGCTCAGCTAAGGAGGAGGTGGAGCAGATGATTGTGGTGTCTCCGTCGACAACGCCGACTCATGATTGGATGGACATGTGGAATGTTTTAAATGCAAATGTGACCTTTTTACATAAGAGACTGGACAAAGCAGAGTCCAGGGAAAAAGCAGAGAGTCAATCCACGGCTTCGACTGGGTCACAGGGCCCTTCTGGGTCTCAAAAACGTCCCCTATCCCAAATAGCAGAAACTGATACCGACACGGATTCTGACTCCAGTGTCGACTACGATGATGCGAGGTTACACCCAAGGGTGGCCAAAAGTATTCATTATATGATTATTGCAATAAAAGATGTTTTGCATATCACAGATGACCCCTCGGTCCCTGAACCGAGGGTGCGCATGTATAAGGAAAAGAAACCTGAGGTAACCTTTCCCCCATCTCATGAGCTTAACGAGTTATTTGAAAAAGCTTGGGAAACTCCAGATAAAAAACTGCAGATTCCCAAGAGGATTCTTATGACGTATCCTTTCCCTGCACAGGACAGGGTTCGTTGGGAATCCTCACCCAGGGTGGACAAGGCTTTAACGCGCCTGTCCAAGAAAGTGGCGCTACCGTCTCC
Organism: Pseudophryne corroboree; assembly: GCF_028390025.1. Lineage (NCBI taxonomy): Eukaryota > Metazoa > Chordata > Amphibia > Anura > Myobatrachidae > Pseudophryne > Pseudophryne corroboree. The sequence continues at coordinate 264,613,724 of NC_086444.1, read as the reverse complement.
GGACACGGCAGCCCTCAAGGATCCTGCTGATCGCAGACAGGAAAAAACTTTAAAATCTATTTATGCGCATACGGGTGCTTTACTCAGACCGGCAATAGCATCGGCATGGGTGTGTAGTGCAGTTGCAGCTTGGACAGATACCTTGTCAGCTGACCTTGATACCCTAGACAGGGATACCATTTTATTGACCTTAGGTCCCATTAAAGATGCAGTCTTATATATGAGGGACGCTCAAAGAGACGTTGGGCTGCTAGGTTCGAGAGCCAACGCCATGGCGATTTCTGCTAGGCGAGCCCTGTGGACCCGCCAATGGACGGGTGATGACGACTCAAAGAAGCATATGGAGGTTTTGCCATACAAAGGTGAAGTTTTATTTGGGGAAGGTCTCGCGGACCTGGTTGCCACAGCTACCGCGGGTAAATCTACCTTTTTGCCTTTTGTTCCCCCACATCAAAAGAAAACTCCACAATATCAGATGCAGTCCTTTCGGTCACATAAGTCCAGAAGAGGTCGGGCTCATCCTTCCTCGCCAGAGGTAAGGGTAGAGAGCACCTGCTCCAGCTAGTTCCCAGGAGCAGAAGTCCTCCCCGGCTTCTACTAAATCCACCGCATGACGCTGGGGCTCAACTGAGGGAGTCCGCGCCGATGGGGGCACGTCTTCGACTCTTCAGCCAGGTCTGGGTTCTGTCAGACGTGGATCCTTGGGCGATGGAAATTGTATCCCAAGGCTACAAACTGGAATTCGAAAAGAGGTGCCCCCTCGCCGATTTTTCAAGTCGGCCTTGCCAGCTTCTCCCCCAGAGAGGGCAGTAGTGTTAGCTGCAATTCAAAAGCTGTGTCAACAGCAAGTGATTATCAAGGTTCCCCTAGTCCAACAGGGGAAAGGGTACTATTCAACCCTGTTCGTGGTCCCGAAGCCGGATGGCTCGGTCAGACCCATTTTAAATCTAAAATCCCTAAACCTGTACTGGAAAAAGTTCAAATTCAAGATGGAATCGCTGCGGGCTGTGATCTCCAGTCTGGAAGGGGGGGATTTTATAGTGTCACTTGACATAAAGGATGCATACCTTCATGTCCCCATATATCCTCCTCATCAGGCGTACCTGAGATTCGCTGTACAGGACTGTCATTACCAGTTTCAGACGTTGCCGTTTGGGCTTTCCACGGCTCCGAGGATTTTCACCAAGGTGATGGCGGAGATGATGGTGCTCCTGCGCAGGCAGGGAGTCACAATTATCCCGTACTTGGACGATCTCCTGATAAAAGCGAGATTGAGAGATCAATTGCAGAGGAGCATGTCGCTCTCCCTGAGAGTGCTACAACAACACGGTTGGATTCTCAATCTGCCAAAGTCACAATTGATTCCAACGACTCGACTATCATTCCTAGGCATGATTCTAGACACGGATCAGAAGAGGGTTTTTCTCGCGATAGAAAAAGCCCGGGACCTCCAGAATATGGTCAGAGACCTGCTAAAACCAAAAAGAGTGTCTGTTCATCAATGCACTCGTGTTCTGGGGAAAATGGTGGCAGCCTACGAGGCCATCCCCTTCGGCAGGTTTCATGCATGAACTTTTCAGTGGGACCTCCTGGACAAGTGGTCGGGGTCCCATCTACAAATACATCAGAAGATAAGCCTGTCCCCCAGGGCCAGGGTGTCTCTCCTGTGGTGGCTGCAAAGTGCTCACCTTCTAGAGGGTCACAGGTTCGGCATTCAAGACTGGGTTCTGGTGACCACGGACGCGAGCCTCCGAGGATGGGGTGCAGTCACACAAGGAAGAAATTTTCAGGGGCTATGGTCAAGCCAGGAGGCTTGTCTACACATCAATGTACTAGAGTTGAGGGCCATATACAATGGCCTAAGACAAGCGGAGAATCTTCTTCGCGACCTACCGGTTCTGATTCAATCAGACAATGTCACAGCCGTGGCTCATGTAAACCGCCAAGGCGGGACAAGGAGCAGAGTGGCGATGGCGGAATCCACCAGGATTCTTCGCTGGGCGGAAAATCACGTAAGCGCTCTGTCAGCGGTCTTCATTCCGGGAGTGGACAACTGGGAAGCAGACTTCCTCAGCAGACACGATCTCCATCCAGGAGAGTGGGGACTTCATCAAGAAGTTTTTACAGAGATAACAAGTCTTTGGGGAATTCCTCACATGGACATGATGGCATCCCGCCTCAACAAGAAGCATCGGAGGTATTGTGCCAGATCAAGGGACCCTCAGGCAGTAGCGGTGGACGCCCTGGTGACACCATGGGTGTTTCAGTCGGTCTATGTATTCCCCCCTCTTCCTCTCATCTCAAAAATATTGAGAATCATAAGACAACAAAGAGTGAAAACCATACTCATTGTTCCAGATTGGCCTCGAAGGGCCTGGTATTCAGATCTTCAGGAGATGCTCACAGAAGATCCGTGGCCTCTTCCTCTCAGGGAGGACCTGTTGCAACAGGGGCCCTGCGTGTTCCAAGACTTACCGCGGTTACGTTTGACGGCATGGCGGTTGAACGCTGAATCCTAGCTGGGAAAGGTATTCCGGAGGAAGTCATCCCTACTCTGATAAAGGCTAAGAAGGAGGTGATGGCGAAACATTATCACCGTATCTGGAGGAAGTATGTATCTTGGTGTGAAGCCATGAAGGCTCCTACGGAAGATTTCCATCTGGGCCGTTTTCTCCACTTTCTACAGACAGGAGTGGATATGGGCCTAAAATTAGGCTCCATTAAGGTACAGATTCCGGCCCTGTCTATTTTCTTTCAGAAGGAATTGGCTTCTCTACTGGAAGTCCAGACTTTTGTAAAGGGAGTGCTGCACATCCAGCCTCCTTTTGTGCCCCAGTGGCACCATGGGACCTTAACGTGGTGTTACGGTTCCTGAAGTCTCACTGGTTTGAACCTCTTCAAACGGTTGAATTAAAATTTCTCACTTGGAAGGTGGTCATGTTGTTGGCCTTGGCATCTGCAAGGTGGGTGTCTGAATTGGCGGCCTTGTCTTACAAGAGCCCCTATTTGATTTTCCATGTGGATAGGGCAGAGTTGAGGACTCGCCCTCAATTTTTGCCTAAGGTGGTTTCTTCATTTCATATGAACCAACCTATTGTGGTGCCTGTGGCTACGGATGACTTGGAGGATTCCACGTCCCTGGATGTAGTCAGGGCCTTAAAAATCTATGTAGCCAGGATGGCTCGGGTTAAGAAAACAGAAGCACTGTTTGTCCTGTATGCAGCCAACAAAGTTGGCGCTCCTGCTTCGAAGTAGACTATTGCTCGCTGGATCTGTAACACGATTCAGCAGGCTCATTGTACGGCAGGATTGCCGTTACCAAATTCGGTAAAGGCCCATTCCAATAGGAAGGTGGACTCTTCTTGGGCGGCTGCCCGAGGCGTCTCGGCTTTACAGCTTTGCCGAGCAGCTACCTGGTCGGGTTCAAACACTTTTGCAAAGTTCTATAAGTTTGATACCCTGGCTGATGAGGACCTTGCATTTGCTCAGTCGGTGCTGCAGAGTCGTCCGCATTCTCCCACCCAGTCTGGAGCTTTGGTATAAACCCCTTGGTCCTTACGGAGTCCCCAGCATCCTCTAGCACGTAAGAGAAAATAAGATTTTAAACCTACCGGTAAATCTTTTTCTCCTAGTCCGTAGAGGATGCTGGGCGCCCGTCCCAGTGCGGACAAAATCTGCAAGGCTTGTATATAGTTGTTGCTTACATAAGGGTTATATTACAGTTGAGATCAGTCTTTAGCTGATACTGTTTTGTTCATACTGTTTACTGGTTGCGTATATTCCAGGTTATACGGTGTGGATGGTGTGGGCTGGTATGAATCTTGCCCTTAGATTAACAAAATCCTTTCCTCGTATTGTCCATCTCCTCTGGGCACAGTTTCTCTAACTGAGGTCTGGAGGTGGGGCATAGAGGGAGGAGCCAGTGCACACCCATTCTAAAATTCTTTATAGTGCCCATGTCTCCTGTGGAGCCTGTCTATACCCCATGGTCCTTACGGAGTCCCCAGCATCCTCTACGGACTAGGAGAAAACGATTTACCGGTAGGTTTAAAATCTTATTTTTTCTGCATGGCTCTACTATCCTCATCATGATAGCACCTCTTTATTATGTTTGACATTAGGATGTGCAGTCTGCTCCCCCCACCACCACCAACACCAACAACTCTCACACACATTGTTTTCCTCTGTACTTGTGTACATATTATACAGTTGAAGGAGAGGCTCCTTCTGTCTGGATTAGCACCCCACTCAAATGCCCATATGCGATTTTAATTAGTGAATGGTCATTGCCTACCAGTCTACACATAGAATGGCCACTATGAAAGGTAAGTCCTGGATACATTTAGATAATGTATCAGTATCAGGGATGTAGGGACCCACCTGATAAAGATTCACCTTGCTGTGGTAGGTTGGTTTGCATTTTTGGCCAAACGTGCTAAGAAACCTTATTATTAATCCATGTGAAATTGTAGAGTTTATTATTATTATTCTGATGATCAGTATTCTTAGTGTTTGAAGTGTGCACTTGCATTTTTCTACTAACCATACTTGCCTACTTTTTAGCACTCCTCTCTGGGAGAAGCCTAGAGAAGAGATGCTGCAGTCAACTTCTAGGGGCAGGTTCTGGCTAACATGTCACTAGGCCCCGCCTCTGTAATGGCAAAATGCAACGATTCATGGGTCAGCGAGAAGAGGGTGGAGCTAAATGACATGATTTTAACCCCATCACCTCAAAACTGAGCCGTCATGTCAGTGTTTTCTCTCTATGGATGGGTTGCGTAGATCTGGCCACTCTTCCGTGTGATGTGAGTCTCCCACAACTTCCAGGAGACACTAAGTAATGCTGGGCATACACGCTACAATTATATTGCTGATCCGTCCAATAATAATGGTGATCATTAAGACAAGCTAACAGCTTCTGATTGGCTGATAGTGTACTGACATCTCTAACCGATTGCACTTATATCATTAGTGTAGCTGCTATAGTTTATGAAACTGTTGCCATCTAACTGCATTATTTAATAGATATTTTAATTTGGTCTGCAGCCAAGAAGATTCCCACTTGATAGAGACCATACCAAACTGATGCAGGAGCATTGTGGTGTCGGACACAGGTTATGCTTCCACCGTGTTTTAAAACTAATATATATTTTTTAACTACGGCATTTGATTATAACTACTTTTTAACACTGCCATTGTGTACATTTTGTTAACAACTGCCCTGTGCTCTGCTATGAGCACCACCCTCCCATAAACTGAGCTCAGGGCTGGTGCAACACGCTCAGCATGGAATGTGCCAGGCTGGAGAGGTGCTCTCCCCACTCTGCTACCTGCTGATGTCCATTATTGCTGCCGGCTGCCACTGAGCCTATCAAACTGCATGACAGGCAGTGGCACCAGCAGCTTGAAGCGCCCTATCGATGCTCCCTGTGTAAATATCAGTGATCAGGGACTGATCCCATGTAGCTGGGGTGGAGCTACATACTGTAGGACTGAGTGAGCTGGGCTGCTGTATGTCACAGGGAGAGGAGGAGCTGCTACAGATCTGGAGGGAAACAGAGTGAGTGTGTGACAGTGTGTGTGTGTGGGGTGGGGGGAGTGATGTAGGATGACAGCAGGGAAGCGTGATATGGACAGTGAGGTGTGACACTGGCAGAGAAGTGTGATGGGCCAGTAAAGTGTGAGGGGGAGCAGTGAGGTATGATGAGTACATTGAAGTGAGAGGGAGCAGTGAGGTTTGATGGGGCAATCAATGCATGTGAAAGGAGCAGTGGCGTGTAAAGGGCAGTGACCTGTGAGGTAGAGCAGTGAGGGGTAACAGTGAGGTGTGAGGGGAGCAGTAAGTTGTGATGGGGCAGTGACATGTGAGGTGTGATGGGGCATTACAATTGCCAGACTAACACACAGTCACACACACACGTATAGTGTTAACTGACGTAGACTGAATTAATTACTAACACACACACACACACACACACACACACACACACACACACACACACACACACACAAAGACTGACACAGCAGCCTGATGTTAGCACTGACACATACATACAAACACGCACACACATACACAGTAGCCTGGGCATAGTGTTGAGTGACATGTAGTGGCAGCATTCTCTACCTGCCTCGTAGCCTGCAGCCAGACAGTGAATGGCTGTCAGCAGCTGCATGCTGATTGGTGGATCCACCAATCCGAGTGCTGACAGCCGGTCACTGTATGGAAGCATGTGGAGAGACAGTGCGGTACCACAGAAGGGGCATGTTATGATTTGGTTTAATTGGTTCACATGAATGAATGTGTAAGAGCCCCAGCACATTGTTTTACCCAGGGCCTACAGTGCTATTAAGATGAACTTGGTAAGGAGAACTACTACTGTGGGCATTATGTGTATAAGCGGCACTACTACTGTTGGCATTATATGTGTAAGCTGCACTACTACTGTGAGTTATGTGTATAAGCGGCACTACTACTATGGGCATTATGTGTAAGGGGCACAACTACTGTGTACATTATGTGTATAAAGGGCACTACTATGGGCATTGTGTGCAAGCGGCACTACTACTGTTGGCATAATGTATAAGGGGCACTGATACTGAGGACATTATATTTATAAGGGGCACTACTTTAGGCACTGTGTATAAGGGGCACTACTGTGTAGCGTAACGTGAAAAATGGGCACTACTGTGTATGTCGTAAACTGAAAAAGGGAAACTACTATGTGGTGTAATATTAGTTAGGGGCATTATGTGCACTGTAATGTAAAAAAGTTTGTTCTACTGTGTGGTGTAAGTTGAATTAAGGTATGCTTGTGTGGCCATGCCCTTTCCTTGTGAGACCACACCCCTTTTTTGCAACGCACACCTCTGGTGAGCACTGTCCCTATATTAAGTACTGTATGTGAGGGAGGGCGCAAATTTATAGTTTGCAGTGGGGCGCCGAACACTTTAGCACTGGCCCTGACTGAGCCATTTCCTGTTGACTAGTTAGATAAAATGGAACATGGTGTTGAGATGGTGATATTGGGGTCTATTTACTAAGCCTTGAACAGAGATAAAGTGGACAGAGATAAAGTACTGTACCAGCCAATCAGCTCCTAAATACCATGTCACAGGCTGGGTTTGAATAATGACAGTTAGGAGCTGTTTGACTGGTACTTTATCTCTGTGCACTTTGGGGGTAATTCAGAGTTGATCGTCGCAGCAAATTTGTTAGCAGTTGGGCAAAACCATGGGGGTCATTCCGTGTTGATCGTAGCCCTGCAACATTTTGCAGGGCTACGATCATGACAATAGACATGCAGGGGGACGCCCAGCACATGGCTATCCAGCAACGCATGTCAGTGCCGGCCCACGCCAGCAGAAGTGCAAAAGCATCGCACAGCGGCGATGCTTTTGCACTTTACGAGTAGCTCCCGGCCAGTGCAGCTTTAGCATGCTGGCCGGGAGCTACTCGTCACTCCCCAGCCCGCAGCGGATGCGTGTGACGTCTCGCAGCCGCTGCGGCCTACCCCCCGTACGGTCCGGCCACGCCTTGCCGCCCCCTCCCGCCCAGTGACCGCCTCTGCCTGATTGATCGCAGGGAATCAACGGCCTTTGGCTGTCCAGCATCACATGCGCAATTCCAACCCGATCGCTGCGATAAACTGCAGCGATCGATCAGGTCTGAATGACCCCCAATGTGCACTGCAGGTGTGGCAGATATAACATTTGCAGAGAGAGTTAGATTTGGGTGGGTTATATTGTTTCTGTGCAGGGTAAATACTGGCATATTTTTTTACACTGCAATTTAGATTTCAGTTTGAACACACCCCTCCCAAATCTAACTCTCTCTGCACATGTTATATCGGCTTCGACTGCAGTGCACATGGTTTTGCCCAACTGCTAACAAAATTGCTACTGCGATCAACTCTGAATTAGGCCCTTTTTCTCCATCTAAGGGGTATATTTACTAACATTTGTATTTCTGCCGATTTCAGCCGAGGTCAATCTCGGCTGACATTGGCAGTGTGAGTTAGCAACTTTTTAATAAAAAACACAGTAATTTACTAAACTACCGTGTTTTTTCAATTCAAATTCAACGATGTCGGTGTAATTTGTATTGCCGGCAGTATTTTACGGGAGAAAATAGTAAAATACTGCCGGACTTAACACAATGAAGCACGGCCGGATCAGTGAGATCCGTGCAGTGCTTCATTGTGTACAGTATAGAAATAGTTAAAAAATAAAATAAAAAAACTGCATGGGGTACCCCCTCCTAAGCATAACCAGCCTCGGGCTCTTTGATCCGTCCTGGTTGTTAAAATACCGGGGGGTGAAATTGTGTAGGGGTCCCCGTTATTTATACAACCAGCACTGGGCTCTTGGGCTGGTCCTGGTTCCAAATATACGGGGGACAATAGATGTAGGGGTCCCCATATTTTTTAAACCAGCATCAGGCTCGACGTATTTTTGGAACCAGGACCGGCCCAAGAGTTCATCTTGTTGATCGCTACAAATGCGATGAACTCGGAGCAATTGGGAAAAAGGAAGACCCCTTTTAAGGGGTTCAGGGTGATGACTGGAAGCTAGGAGATAATTATTGCAATCAGTCGGCTTTCTGTATAATGAGGTAGTGAAGCCTGAAGAACTGACAGAAACATTCACATCCTTGCGGGCTTCTTTATGTGGGAAAAACATCCTGCACATTTAGGGAGCGCATGGCACAACACCGGAGTGCCATTAAGCTAGCTATTGAAGGTAGGTCTTCAGAGCAGCCTGTAGCTAAACATTTTAAAGCCATAGGCCATAGTCTTTCCAGTTTGAGGTACAAAATGATAGATCATATACCTGAAAGTCGTAGATTAGGAGATCGCAATAAATTATTATTGCGTTGTGAGACCAAATGGATTTATTTCCTAAATATGATAGCACCCCATGGTTTGAATGAAACTATATCTTTTTCAAGTTTTCTTTATTATTGTGTTTACAGTCCTTAGATTAGTAATTGTGATATTTCCTTTATGTGAGACATACTGTGACTACTGCTTAGCGCTTTTATATGTTAACATTGTTACAGATTTGTAGCTATTGATATATTAGTAACATTATTACATCTTGGCATTAGCTTCGGTTTTTTATTATTATGTATCTATTTGTACCAGAACCTCCTATGGTTGTTCAAGGGTTAACGAGGTGTTTCACTTTATTGTTCCGTTCTGGTTGACGTCGGCGGAAGTGCACGCTGCCGGCTGCACCTGAACATGTTTGCACATGGTGTTTAGAATGTATATAGGTAAACACTGTTTTAAATTACTTTATGTACGCCTGATGACGGTTTTATAATAAAAACAGAAACGTTGCAGTCATTGACAGGGTGATGTCCTGTTATTTATAAGAAGTCCTGAGAGTGCCGCTCACACACATCGATATATATATATATTATATATATATATATATATATATATATATATATATATATATATATATATATATATATATATATATATATATATATATATATATATATATATATATATATACAAATGGTTCCCAAATTGGACGTCAGTAGTATCACTGCTCTGTCCATACCTTACGACTGACATCCATATAGATGGGCATCCATCTTTCTGCATTTTGATATTAGACCCCTGATGAAGTCCTATGGGCAAAATGCATTGGGTTTTCATCAACAGATCTAATTTGCTTCTGAAAAAAACTTGAATCAGAAGATCGTTCTATACAATCAAATACAATCAGTATAACTGTTGATGCATTGTCAAAGATTTTATGCTGTTTTATTTTATATTACTGATGATACAGATTTGTGATCAGTCTTTTATATGTATTCATTGTTCATATAAGTGAATAAACGCTTTATTCTATTCATGGTCTTTAAACCTTTGAAAACTGAGATGTGTAGGTGATTTAGCTCCTTTGAGAATGATTTAGCTCCTTTGAGAACCGTTTGTATTTATGTTCTGACACTGTTCCCCATCTAACAGGGGGTATTTCCCTAAGGTGTAGCTCCTTTTTCAGCACATTGTAGGGTTGTAGGGTCTTAGTTTATTATATATATGTATCTGTTTTGTGCTGTATGTATTATTGCAAAACTCCGCATTATATCTCCCAATAGTGGGAATGTTTTTAATGCGGAATCCCCTAGGAATCCTTTTGTCTCTATAATAATTGGATAAGGTATGCCCGTGCAAGAGGAAATCGATCTCCCTCTTTTTCAATCTTAAAAGATCTTTATAAATATCAGGTAAATTATCCACACGAACTTGATTGGTGGTATCATCTTTAAAGAGAATGCTTTCAGCATCAGAGTCAGAGTAGCTAAATGATTTACCAGGGGTTAAAACCACCCGTTGATGTAAAACCTCCGCATTGACCGGAATAGATGTAGACATTTTGATTCAATGATGGTAGTTCTTATATAAACCAAAAAAGTGCTGCGTGCTTAAAGGGAATCCCAGCAACGTGCTAAACAACTCGTGCCAAACAAACAAAGTTCCACTGTGTCTTGATATGAGGTATTAATAAACGGAGCCGGTGCCTTGATAGCAGAAAACACTTCACATACTCACTGCAACGTGTCAATGCAAGGTGTCTTCCCATATAGAATGCAATAATCCGGCACTCGGATGATCTCCACAGTGTATTTGCCCGGTGCCCTCCGAATTAAGCTGCAATTAGCATACAGCTCCATACAAAAGTCATTCGCGGCGGCACTCAGGACTGCGTATCCAAATAAAATCACAGACGTATAAGGTAGCTTATCAACATTTCAGTGCTTACGCACTTTTATCAAGATGTGTCACAATAATAATACAACAAACACTTACCCTCTAAATAGACCCAGTGAGTGAACGTCTCTGGTGCCACTTCCCGCCACGCCATCCAAATCCTTGACGTCGCTAGAAAATGACGTCAGACACACTCGACATGTTACCTACGTCCATTAGATACCGTATTATTGACCACATCCCTATGCCCACCAGAGGGGGTGATAGGAAAAAGATGTTGTTACAGCGTGAGGTCCAATGGATAGATAGGTTGGGCACGTTGTCCCCTAGAGGACTAAATGAAACACTGGGCTTAAGCTGCTATTTATAATTAGTCTTAAATTGCTATCTTGAACTTTGCTGCTAGTTATTTAATGTTATGTCAGTCAGAGTGTTTTCCACTAGAGGTCATTTGTTTGACAATGCTTTACTGTGCCCTCTTTGTATTCTGACCGGAGTGTTTTAAAAGAATGTTTTTGCTAATAGCCTGCTATTGATTATAGCAATATTTATTCTAAATTGTGTTTATACGATGTTTGACATGTTTCATGATTGAACATTACATTTATGATTACATCTATGATGCATTAAATGTCACAGATATGCAGTTGTAATTCGCTGTTGCTGCTATAGAGGAGGAATAATGGGATCTATGTGTATTGTTTGTTGGTTACTAGGTAACATGTCGAGTGTGTCTGACGTCATTTTCTAGCGACGTCAAGGATTCGGATGGCGTGGCGGGAAGTGGCGCCAGAGACGTTCACTCACTGGGTCTATTTAGAGGGTAAGTGTTTGTTGTATTATTATTGTGACACATCTTGATAAAAGTGCGTAAGCACTAAAACGTTGATAAGCTACCTTATGCGTCTGTGATTTTATTTGGATACGCAGTCCTGAGTGCCGCCGCGAATGACTTTTGTATGGAGCTGTATGCTAATTGCAGCTTAATTCGGAGGGCACCGGGCAAATACACTGGAGATCATACGAGTGCCGGATTATTGCAATATATATATATATATATATATATATATATATATATATATATATATATATATATATATATATATATATATATATATATATATAAGATTTTACTTACCGATAAATCTATTTCTCGTAGTCCGTAGTGGATGCTGGGACTCCGTAAGGACCATGGGGAATAGCGGCTCCGCAGGAGACAGGGCACAAGAATAAAAGCTTTAGGATCAGGTGGTGTGCACTGGCTCCTCCCCCTATGACCCTCCTCCAAGCCTCAGTTAGGATACTGTGCCCGGACGAGCGTACATAATAAGGAAGGATATTGAATCCCGGGTAAGACTCATACCAGCCACACCAATCACACCGTACAACTTGTGATCTGAACCCAGTTAACAGTATGATAACAACGAAGGAGCCTCTGAAAAGATGGCTCACAACAACAATAACCCGATTTAGTTAACAATAACTATGTACAAGTATTGCAGACAATCCGCACTTGGGATGGGCGCCCAGCATCCACTACGGACTACGAGAAATAGATTTATCGGTAAGTAAAATCTTATTTTCTCTGACGTCCTAGTGGATGCTGGGACTCCGTAAGGACCATGGGGATTATACCAAAGCTCCCAAACGGGCGGGAGAGTGCGGATGACTCTGCAGCACCGAATGAGAGAACTCCAGGTCCTCCTCAGCCAGGGTATCAAATTTGTAGAATTTAGCAAACGTGTTTGCCCCTGACCAAGTAGCTGCTCGGCAAAGTTGTAAAGCCGAGACCCCTCGGGCAGCCGCTCAAGATGAGCCCACTTTCCTTGTGGAATGGGCTTTTACAGATTTTGGCTGTGGCAGGCCTGCCACAGAATGTGCAAGCTGAATTGTACTACAAATCCAACGAGCAATAGTCTGCTTAGAAGCAGGAGCACCCAGCTTGTTGGGTGCATACAGGATAAACAGCGAGTCAGACTTTCTGACTCCAGCCGTCCTGGAAACATATATTTTCAGGGCCCTGACAACGTCAAGTAACTTGGAGTCCTCCAAGTCCCTAGTAGCCGCAGGCACCACAATAGGTTGGTTCATGTGAAAAGCAGAAACCACCTTAGGGAGAAATTGAGGACGAGTCCTCAATTCTGCCCTGTCAGAATGAAAAATTAAGTAAGGGCTTTTAGATGATAAAGCCGCCAATTCTGACACACGCCTGGCTTAAGCCAGGGCTAACAGCATCGTCACCTTCCATGTGAGATATTTTAAGTCCACAGTGGTGAGTGGTTCAAACCAATGTGACTTAAGGAACCTCAAAACAACATTGAGATCCCAAGGTGCCACTGGAGGCACAAAAGGAGGTTGTATATGCAGTACCCCTTTTACAAATGTCTGAACTTCAGGTACTGAAGCCAGTTCTTTCTGGAAGAAAATCGACAGGGCCGAAATTTGAACCTTAATGGACCCTAATTTTAGGCCCATAGACAGTCCTGTTTGCAGGAAATGGAGGAAACGACCCAGTTGAAATTCCTCTGTAGGGGCCTTCTTGGCCTCACACCACGCAACATATTTTCGCCAAATGCGGTGATAATGTTTTGCGGTTACATCCTTCCTGGCTTTGACCAGGGTAGGGATGACTTCATCTGGAATGCCTTTTTCCTTCAGGATCCGGCGTTCAACCGCCATGCCGTCAAACGCAGCCACGGTAAGTCTTGGAACAGACAAGGCCCCTGCTGGAGCAGGTCCTTTCTTAGAGGTAGAGGCCACGGGTCTTCCGTGAGCATCACTTGAAGTTCCGGGTACCAAGTCCTTCTTGGCCAATCCGGAACCACGAGTATCGTTCTTACTCCTTTCCTTCTTATGATTCTCAGTACTTTTGGTATGAGAGGCAGAGGAGGGAACACATACACTGACTGGTACACCCACGGTGTCACCAGAGCGTCCACTGTCTGCTGAGGAAGTCTGCTTCCCAGTTGTCCACTCCCGGAATGAACACTGCTGACAAAGCTATCACATGATTTTCCGCCCAGCGAAGAATCCTTGCAGCTTCTGCCATTGCCCTCCTGCTTCTCGTGTCGCCCTGTCTGTTTACGTGGGCGACTGACGTGATGTTGTCCGATTGGATCAATACCGCCTGACCCTGAAGCAGGGGTTTCGCTTGACTTAGGGCATTGTAAATGGCCCTTAGTTCCAGAATGTTTATATGAAGAGATGTTTCCATGCTTGACCACAAGCCCTGGAAATTTTTTCCCTGTGTGACTGCCCCCCAGCCTCTCAGGCTGGCGTCCGTGGTCACCAGGACCCAATCCTGAATGCCAAATCTGCGGCCCTCTAGTAGATGAGCACTCTGCAGCCACCACAGAAGAGACACCCTTGTCCTTGTCGACAGGGTTATCCGCTGATGCATCTGAAGATGCGATCCGGACCATTTGTCCAGTAGATCCCACTGAAACGTTCTTGCATGGAATCTTCCGAATGGAATTGCTTCGTAAGAAGCCACCATTTTTCCCAGGACCCTCGTGCACTGACACCTGGCCTGGTTTTAGGAGGTTCTTGACTAGCTCGGATAACTCCCTGGCCTTCTCCTCCGGGAGAAACACCTTTTTCTGGACTGTGTCCAGAATCATTCCTAGGAACAGTAGACGTGTCGTTGGAATCAGCTGCGATTTTGGAATATTTAGGATCCACCCGTGCTGACGTAACACTACCTGAGATAGTGCTACTCCGACTTCTAACTGTTCCCTGGACCTTGCCCTTATCAGGAGATCGTCCCAGTAAGGGATAATTAAGATGCCTTTTCTTCGAAGAAGAATCATCATTTCGGCCATTACCTTGGTAAAGACCCGAGGTGCCGTGGACAACCCAAACGGCAGCGTCTGAAACTGATAATGACAGTTTTGTACTACAAACCTGAGGTACCCTTGGTGAGATGGGTAGATTGGGACGTGGAGATAAGCATCCTTGATGTCCAGAGACACCATATAGTCCCCTTCTTCCAGGTTTGCTATCACCGCTCTGAGTGATTCCATCTTGAATTTGAACCTCTTTATGTAAGTGTTCAGGGATTTCAGATTTAAAATTGGTCTCACCGAGCCGTCCGGCTTCGGTACCACAAACAGCGTGGAATAATACCCCTATCCCTGTTGTAGGAGGGGTACCTTGATTATCACCTGCTGGGAATACAGCTTGTGAATGGCTTCCAAAACTGCCTCCCTGTCGGAGGGAGACTTTGGTAGAGCAGACTTCAGGAACCGGCGAGGGGGAAACGCCTCGAATTCCAGTTTGTACCCCTGCGATACCACCTGTAGAATCCAGGGGTCCACTTGCGAGTGAGCCCACTGCGCGTTGAAATTCTTGAGACGGGCCCCCACCATGTCTGAGTCTACTTGTAAAGCCCCAGCGTCATGCTGAAGACTTGGCAGAAGCAGGGGAGGGCTTCTGCTCCTGGGAAGCGGCTGCATGGTGCAGTCTTTTTCCCCTTCCTCTGCCCCGGGGCAGGAAGGAATGGCCTTTAGCTCGCTTGTACTTATGGGAACGAAAGGACTGAGTTTGAAAAGACGGTGTCTTTTTCTGCTGATGTGAAGTGACCTGGGGTAAAAAGGTGGATTTTCCAGCCGTTGCCGTGGCCACCAGGTCCGATAGACCAGCCCCAAATAACTCCTCCCCTTTATACGGCAATACTTCCATATGTCGTTTGGAATCCGCATCGCCTGACCACTGTCGCGTCCATAACGCTCTTCTGGCAGAAATGGACATAGCACTTACTCTTGATGCCAGGGTGCAAATATCCCTCTGTGCATCACGCATATATAGTAATGCATCCTTCAAATGCTCTATAGTTAACAGTATATTGTCCCTATCCAGGGTATCAATATTTTCAGTCAGGTAATCCGACCACGCGACGCCAGCACTGCACATCCAGGCTGAAGCGATTGCTGGTCGCAGTATAACACCAGTATGTGTGTATATACTTTTAAGAATATTTTCCAGCCTTCTATCTGCTGGTTCTTTGAGGGTGGCCGTATCAGGAGACGGTAACGCTACTTGTTTAGATAAACGTGTGAGCGCCTTATCTACCCAAGGGGGTGTTTCCCAACGTGTCCTAACCTCTAACGGGAAAGGATATAGTGCCAATAATTTTTTAGAAATTAGCAGTTTTTTGTCGGGGGAAACCCACGCTTTATCACACACCTCATTTAACTCATCTGACTCAGGGAAAACTATTGGTAGTTTTTTCACACCCCACATAATACCCTTCTTTGTGGTACTTGTAGTGTCAGAAATGTTCAATGCTTCCTTCATTGCCGTGATCATGTAACGTGTGGCCCTACTGGACATTACGTTTGTCTCCTCACCGTCGACACTAGACTCAGTATCCGTGTCTGGGTCTGTGTCGACCCACTGAGGTAACGGGCGTTTTAGGGCCCCTGACGGTGTCTGAGACGCCTGGACAGGCACTAATTGATTTGCCGGCTGTCTCATGTCATCAACCGTTCTTTGCAAAGTGCTGACATTATCACTTAATTCTTTAAATACGATCATCCAGTCAGGTGTCGACTCCCTAGGAGGTGACATCACTAACCCAGGCAATTGCTCCGCCTCCACATCATCTTCCTCCTCATACATGTCGACACACATGTACCGACACACAGCACACACACCGGGAATGCTCCGATAGAGGACAGGACCCCACAAGCCCTTTGGAGAGACAGAGGGAGAGTCTGCCAGCACACACCAAGCGCTATATATATATATACAGGGATAACCTTATATAAGTGTTATTCCCTTATAGCTGCTGTTTATATAGTTTTTAGCTGCCAATAGTGCCCCCCCCCTTCTCTTTTTTACCCTGATTCAGTAGCAAGTCTGCAGGGGAGAGTCAGGGAGCCGTCCTTCCAGCGGAGCTGTGAGGGAAAATGGCGCTTGTGTGCTGAGGAGATAGGCTCCGCCCCTTCACGACGTCCTTATCTCCCGCTTTTTCTGTAAAAAATGGCAGGGGTTAAAATACATCCATATAGCCCAAGAGCTATATGTGATGTATTCTTTAGCCAACCTAAGGTATTATCTAAAAGTTCCAGTACTGGTCAGGCAAAGCCTTTAACCAGGTCTGGAGAGTAACCCGCACCGAGATTTATGTATTATGTTGTGAATCTGTTGGAGTGCCTATAATTATTTCTCATTAAACCCTACTGTAGGGATTCATATGCATGCATGCAAGGTTCAAAGGCTCATAAAAGGTGCTACCAACTGGTTTAAACAAGGATATGGAGTCAAATCCCCATAGGAGGGGGAAAAGAAAAAGAAACCAGATACATTTAAGGTGCACGCATCCAACTACTGAATCATTAATACAATTATTATTATGACACACATATATCCCCAATAATAGTATCAAGTAAGGACTTGAATGCTCAGTGATCTTAATTACTATAGAGGTTTATTTAATTGTGTATTTATACGGGACTCAATTGTCCTTTATTGAAAATAGAGCGAAATATTAAAATTCATAGAATAAAGAATAAATAGAGGGTGACAGAAAGTAAACTAATGTGAATAAAGATTTAAAAACAAAGCTAATGTGTGTCTCCCTTCATATATTTTATTGTGTTTATTACAGTTGTGCACTTGCACACATATATTTGCGCAGCACTGTAACAGTGCTATACTTATATGAGACCTGCAGTTTTTGTATTCATATGAGCCTGCTATGCTGTGATAGAGGGAGATATGCTGTCTCGCTAGAAAGTTGCAAACTGTTACATAAATTGTAACCAGATTATACTTAAGTAAGAATATGCAACACAAGATCTCCACTCCTGCCCCTTAGGCTGTGAGTATGGTTACTTGTTTCTGATATTATGAATTAAGGAGTGAAACAAGGTTGCTGAATATGTAACCTTTGCCTGAAACTCTGAGATGTCATATGGTGCAGGAAATGCTGATATATTATTGTGTTATAGGGGACTAATAGGGATAATTCCACTGACCTTTATTCACAGCTAACTATTGCAATTAAAGTACTCTCTGACCTCAGTTACTATTGTTACTGATGCTCAGATACATGTACAAGGTAAATGGATTACACTATATCCCATGTGATGTTAATACCATAGTGTTCCACACTGTTCATGTGAGATGGTATAACGTATGTATTTAAGCAGCAGTCATTACTGGTGCTCTGCAAGAATTAAATTATGTCCATGCTGGGCATGTTAATGACATTTAAGTATTAGAGGTCATAATCAGATATGTTATAGATTATACATGTCCCAGAGGATCATGCCCCAATTTGTCAGCAGACTGCAGTGTACATACAATGACGTTAAATATCCACTAAATACAGGGACAATCCAGTGCCTGGCATTGACACCTGTGGTCACACTTATTTATTATTAATGTCAGCTCTCCCACAGCACACAAATTAACAGTGTATGAATATATTTTCAAACTGATCTCTAACCCCTAAGATCTCTATTATCTATTAATAGTGTCAGCTATCCCACAGCATATAAAAGGAGCTTCAGGTATATAAATATGTTAGCAGACTCCTCTCTACTATATGCAGGTTTGGCTTCTATTGCCACACTATAGGTCTCATAGGTATACTATATATCATTAGCACAACATTAAACATGAATACTGAAACGGGAGCACATAGCTAAAGCCTATGCGCATTTCACTCCTAACGAGCTTCCTCAGGGCACTATAGTAAACGGCGCCCGCCGGACTAGAAAGTTTTATAGGAGAAGGGGAACAGTGATAGGGCGTGAGAAGCGTAGCCAGCCAATGCCCGCTCATCTCAGTCATTTCAAACCAGACCAAGACAAGAGAGCCGTTAGCGGTTCATCCGTTCCTGAGCCGCTAAGTCGAACACTCGTAAATGCCTTCAGCTGAATTCCACAGCCGCGGCATTGATTACATGCTGAGAGTAACATTCCCAATACTTGGGAGTTAATGGGTATATGGTTAGCACATGTGTCTATGTGTTAATGTTAGATACTCTGCCATGATAAAGCAAGATATATATGATTAATCTTATCTATTAGTCTGCAGTTAAACCATCCATCCATTATTGCCCACATTATGACACACTGTCTCAAACGGTTTAAATATACATATGTGTATAATGATAAAAGGTAACAATGTATTACTTCTGTACTGACAATAAAAAATGCGGGGAAAGATTTCCATTATCGATATATAAGTGTATATACCATATTATCAAAAATATGTGTCTTCAAATAGATAAATAAATAATAATAATTGAGTGCAAAACATAGCCCCAATAGGATGGAATGTATTGCACTACAAATACAAGACTTGACCTAAGTGAAAAAATAAAATGAAATATGTGAATATATATAATTAATGTGGATAATGATAACGTGCACGTGGATACATGTGCAAAAAAATTTTTTTGGTGACACACTCCATGCTAAATTAAAACATCAAAGTGAAAAAAGCAAAAAAACTACCCATTAAAAATTACATCATGTAATAAGTGCATGTGATTTTAATGTGTGGTATTAGTGTAATGTTACTTAATATAAAGTGTGAGGAGAAATATATATCCCCAGGCTGCAGAGTATGTTAGATACGATCTTTATTAATCTGTCATGTGGACATAGTGAAGGTGATCAGAAATATATACTTCTAATAGTGACATAGTGAAAGTGACTGGTGATATATACTTCTAGTGGCAGATTATCTTGTGCCACAGAGATATCCTGTATTCATTTATAATCCGTACATAACATTGATATAGGATCCATACATATATTAATTAAACGAAAAAGCTTCCAAAATATTCCCCCGATATTGCGTATTCTATACCCCTTATTGAGATTGAATAAAAGATTATGAACATACTGTTTGATATAATGTAGACAAAATAAGATGTGGATTCGCTCCATAGTGATAAAAAATTATGAATTATTATTTATTTGATATAACAATAATACTTTTTCTATCATGCCCCATATAATGTGCCTTACCATTCTATACTTCCCATATGAGAAACATCTCTTATCCAAGAAAGGAACCATATGATCTATCCGAACACAGGTAAGTATTCTTTTTTAGATGTAATAAATGGAGTACTCTTACACAGGTAAGTATTTAATTTTAGTTGTGATAAATAAGGTACTCTTATCATCTCTGGTGAGTATCTTTCTTACTGTTGTTGGTACACTAACAGTCAATGGATAGAGGAAACCCTTGGACCAGGAATGTACCTCCATGATGACTGGCTCACTTTGGTGTCCAATCATAGGAATGTAAGGTTAGTGGACATATATAACTTAGTCCAAGGTAGATTATAGACTTCCTATATATGTACCCATGATCTCCCCATGAGAGTAAAAAATCCACTCCTTATTCGAATGGAGTAGAAGAGGAACCAATGTCATCCTTCATATGAGGGGAAAGAAATAAAGAAAAATGAGGCTACATTTCCCTACTAATCTTAACTTATAAGGTGGATAACCAAGTTACATCCCGTATAGAAAATAGAAGATAGATATTGCCTCTTTCTCCTGGCAGTCTGACAGGTATTGAAGTTACAGAGGGCACATCCTTCAGATGAATGCCGAGTAATGAATCTCCTCATTCAGTCCAGAGGGAGTCAGGGAATCCAATAAGAAAATATATCTGGATTCCTTTTTTAACAACTCCTTAGTGATGTTACCACCCCTGATTCCAAGTTCTACATGCTCTAAACCAAAAATTCTCATTTTTTTATGATCACTGTCATGAAATCGTAGAAAGTGCCTGGCCACGCTGGTATTATCTGTTATATTGCGTCTCAGGGCGCTCCCCCCCAGCGCCCTGCACCCTCAGTGACCGGAGTGTGAAGTGTGCTGAGAGCAATGGCGCACAGCTGCGGTGCTGTGCGCTACCTTAGTCTGAAGACAGGATCGTCTTCTGCCGCCGATTTCACCGGACCTCTTCGCTCTTCTGGCTCTGTAAGGGGGCCGGCGGCGCGGCTCCGGGACCCATCCAGGCTGAACCTGTGATCGTCCCTCTGGAGCTAATGTCCAGTAGCCTAAGAAACCCGATCCACTCTGCACGCAGGTGAGTCCCTTTCTTCTCCCCTTAGTCCCACGATGCAGTGAGCCTGTTGCCAGCAGGACTCACTGAAAATAGAAAACCTAAAATATACTTTTATTCTAAGCAGCTCAGGAGAGCCACCTAGCCTGCACCCTTCTCGTTCGGGCACAAAAATCTAACTGAGGCTTGGAGGAGGGTCATAGGGGGAGGAGCCAGTGCACACCACCTGATCCTAAAGCTTTTATTCTTGTGCCCTGTCTCCTGCGGAGCCGCTATTCCCCATGGTCCTTACGGAGTCCCAGCATCCACTAGGACGTCAGAGAAATATATATTATATATATATATATATATATATATATATATATATATATATATATATATAATGTCCAGTATAAAGCCAGTAAGCGGCTGATGCTAAGTTGGACATACAGTACAAGCGTACGCACCCGCAAATCTCAGGGGACACATGCCGCTATGCGTACAACAGAAAAGGACACATCTGTACACCTTTTTGCATAGCATAAAATCTTTACATTTGTAAAATCACACATATGCAGATTTACTCCTGACTGGAGAGGTGTAGAGTATAGTGGATGTTCTTACTATTGTGAACATATCCAGACTCGTGCAGTGATGCCCATATATCTGTCACTAGCCATATCAATTATGGATGTCTGAGGGCTCAAGCAAATAGTTGTTGATCATGAAGGTTGTCAGCTCTAGCAATCCACTAAACCTTCTGTTAACTGAGGGTATTATGTGTGAACATCACTTATACATAACTATAACATAATCATAACCATAACTGAGAGCATGGAGACATAGATTTGGCAGAAAAAATATATTAACTATTTATTTAAAATATACTAAAGAAGAGAGGAAAATGCATGGTGGGAGTACCAGTACAATCCAACAATGCACAATAATCTAACAAATCAAAAACAGATTCCGTATCAATCGTGCCTAGAAAAGCAAGGGGTCTCGAGCGATGTTCAAGACATCATTGAAAGGCTGGTTGACCACAGAACAAAATTCCAGTGGTATAGCATCATTAATAGATCACCATGGTGAGTAAGAAAGAGGCAGAATGAATCTAAATTTGAAAGGAGTCTACTTGGGAACAACACCAAGGGAGAAAGGACTAATCCCTCCAAAGGCGGTTCCATGAAAGGACCAGTCATACGCGCCATCTTCACCTCCTTCTCTACCTTCTCATTCACTTTAACCTGGAGCTGCATCGCAGACCAGAGGTTCTGAGTGGATGCAATGTGAACTGCACCAACGTTGGGCAAGCAAAAACTGAAATGAAAACCAGCAAATAACAACAGAGCATCTGAACTATTTAGGTACCAGTCCAACCATTTAACCATAACACCCAAACAGACTGCTGAAGGCTCTTTACTTAGCACCGCTGTTGCCCACTGGCTTGGATGGTTGTTGTTTACCACCTAGCCAGAAAAAGTTGGAGACATGGTGGGCTCCACCACAGTGCAAGTAGAAACAGTGTCAAAAACAGCACTACTGGCGCTGCAAACATGACATATTATTAAATACAAAAATGTCCTTTATTAGTCAACTGTGTGGAAATGCCACCAGGGCCCTGGCCATAACATGCTGGAGGCACCTCAGATGCTATTCACTGACTTTGTGTGACCTCAATAAACACCTCCAAAACGTTGCATCCAAAATTTCTAGTTGTAAGCACGCCATACATACCCCCTAGAACCTCGCTGCATACTTGGATTTGATATGATCATATTAAGGTGATCAGGTGCTCAGACGCAGCTGCTGCTGCTAGATGGGTGCTGGCCACGACCTAAATGTTGCACGGCCAAGCCACCTACTGATAACCCAGCACGGCAAGATGACTGCCTGCCAGATCCAGAGTCAAGAAATCGTCAATCACTGCGGCAGGTGTGAATGGAAAGCCCTGATGGATGCCTGGACGGGGATAAAGGGGCAGTCCTGAATGAGGGAAAGAGAGGGGCCCAACTAAGGTAACATGCAGGGAGTGCTGCATTCAATGCAGGTGGGGTATAGGTCTGTGCAAACAAGAAGGCAGAGAAAAAATAATGTGAAGAGAATATTGAGGAGGTGAAAGGGGAGAAAAATACAATACAATGAGAAAGGAGGGAGAAGAGAAAGATATCAAAATGCAGAACAAAAAAATTGACAGTAAAGGAACACAAGATAAAAAAAAATGCATGAGCAATAAACGTACAAGTGCAGCACTTGGCTCTTCCAGAAGTTAGCAACAAAGAGGCCCAGAAAGCCACAGCCTTAATGTTATAACATTAAAAACACACACCTTAAACTGATAGGACCACAGAGAACGTGATGTACACACAAGCCTGCCACCAGTCTAGAGGTTTAAACTACCTCTTATTGTCAATCACTTGGTATATATAAATCCAAGGCCATAACTGAGGAGGGTGTTTAATGGGTCAATTTCCCTGGCTGCCAGATATGAGGGGGCAAATCTAGAGAATTATTGCAGTGGGAGTGATGTGTGTGCTGAAGTCGGGTTGTGAGTGCAGCTGCTGGGAGTAGTGCATTGGAGCAATGCCTGGGAGATGAGGAAGAGTGGTGCTTGGGGAAGCAGCAGCAGTGTGATGATGCCAGAACAGCTCACAGGTGAGAGCTAACATCCGCAGCACTGTCACTGAGCAAATCCTGTAGGGGAGGGTGGGGGAGGGGCACAAGGGAGAGGGTGTGGGGGAATCAAGCACACTGAGCAGAGGCTGGGGGGAGGAGCGGGCACAAGGGAAATGGTGTGGGGGAAGCGGGGACACTGATCAGAGACAGTATATGGGGAGGAGCGGACATAGTGGAGATTGTGCGTTGGGATGTGGGGACACTGAGCAGAGACAGGCTGCAGGGGGAGTGGGCATAATGGAGATGGTGAAGGAGAAACATTTACACAGAGGAGGGGGGGGGCCACTGCAATAATGACCCATCACCCTGTGGAGCACTATGTGTGCAGGTGCAAGGGTGTGAATGCAGCTGCGGGGAACAGCACATGTGAGAACTGGCCAGAAGAGAGGCAGCAGCAGGGTGATGCCAGAGTGGCGGTGACACTGGGAAGGGTGACTGTCATCACTATAGATATCCTGTAGCATAGATCCTGTGACTGGCACACTAATAACCCCCAATTTTACAGCCTCCTCCCACCCACATCA
Source organism: Pseudophryne corroboree (assembly GCF_028390025.1). Classification (NCBI taxonomy): domain Eukaryota; kingdom Metazoa; phylum Chordata; class Amphibia; order Anura; family Myobatrachidae; genus Pseudophryne; species Pseudophryne corroboree. The sequence continues at coordinate 264,589,777 of NC_086444.1, read as the reverse complement.
CCCATACACCCAGGGCTGTAGCTAGCTGGGATACGCACCCTGGTCTGGGCTGCTGCCATTGCCGACCACAGCCAGGGGTTGCTGGCATTGGGGAGGGGGGTTCAGGTGTTGCAGAAAGGGTTTGTTTTTTGGGGGGGGAGCGGAGGGAGGGGAGTTGGGGTTGTGCGCCGTATTACTGCCTTGCCTCGGGTGACTAAAACCTTAGTTTTGCCACTGCTAAATATAACCTTTTGTGTTTTGGTTTTGGTTCTAATTCCACTTTCGGGTTTTGGTTTTGGCTTGGTTTAGCCAAAACCAGCCTTTCGTGTTTTGGTTTTGGTTTTGGATCTGGATGATTTTTGAAAAAAACATAAAAACAGCTAAAATCACAGAATTTGGGGGTAATTTTGCTCCTACGGTATTATTAACCTCAATAACAATCATTTCCACTCATTTCCAGTCTATTCTGAACACCTCACACCTCACAATATTGTTTTTAGGCCAAAAGGTTGCACCAAGGTTGCTGGATGACTAAGCTAAGCGACACAAGTGGACAACACAAACACCTGGCCCATCTAGGAGTGGCACTGCAGTGTCAGACAGGAGGGCAGATATAAAAAAAAAAAAAAAAGGCCCCAAACAGCACATCATGCAAAGAAGAAAAATAATTGCAATGAGGTAGTTGTATGACTAAGCCAAGCAACACAAACAATTGGCCCATCTAGGAGTGGCACTGCAGTGGCAGACAGAAGGGCAGATATAAAAAAGGCTCCAAACAGCACATCATGCAAAGAAAAAAAAGAATTGCAATGAGGTAGTTGTAAGACTAAGCCAAGCGACACAAACAATTGGCCCATCTAGGCGTGGCAGTGCAGTGGCAGACAGGAGGGCAGATATTAAAAAAAGGCCCCAAACAGCAGATCATTCAAAGAAGAAAAAGAATTGCAATGAGGTAGTTGTATGACTAAGCCAAGCAACACAAACAATTGGCCCATCTAGGGGTGTCACTGCAGTGGCAGACAGCGGGGCAGATATCAAGAAAAGGCCCCTAACAGCACATGATGCAAAGAAGAAAAAAAGGTGCACTGATGTTGCTGTATGACTAAGCTAAGCGACACAACCACCTGGCCCATCCAGTAGTGTCACGCAGTGGCTGAATGTCGAGAGTGGGCCGCAATTGTTCAGTCTACTGAAAGCATCTCCAGCACGCTCCAGTCACTTTTAAAAACAATCTGCAATTGGTGGACTTATACGGCAGTACCCCAGGACTAATACAGCAGTACACCTGGACTCATACGGCAGTGTCACACAGGATGGCAGTTTTCAAAAACTAGGCCCCAAACAGCACCTCATGCAAAGATGTTGAAGAGGTGCAATGAGGTAGCTGTATGACTAAGCCAAGCGACACAAACAATTCCAACTGAAATTATACGTCGAAATCACTGGAATTATACGTCGAAATCACTGGAATTAATTGGAAAATCACTGTAATTATACGTTCAAATCACTGGAATTAATTGGCAAGATCACTGTAATTAGTAATTATACATCCAAATCACTGGAATTAATTGGCAAGATCACTGTAGTTAATAATTATACATCCAAATCACTGGAATTAATTGGCAAAATCACTGTAATTAGTAATTATCCGTCCAAATCACTGGAATTAATTGCCAAGATCATTGTAATTAATAATTATACGTCCAAAGCACTGTAATTAATTGGCAAAATCACTGTAATTATACGTCCAAATCACTGTAATTAATTGGCAAAATCACTGTAATTATACGTCCAAATCACTGTAATTAATTGGCAAGATCACTGTAATTAATAATTATACGTCCAAATCACTGGAATTAAATGGCAAAATCTTGCTATCGCCTGCCTAGTGAAGTGGAATCTAGATGGGATTTTGTACCAGGGACACAATACCTCCATCAATTGTCTAATAGCGGATACCGGACACACGTCTAACACCAACAAAAGTGTCAAGGCCTCAATTATGAGGGCTTCCATTGTCATGTGAAGCTGAACCACTAGTCATGAACATAGGCCAGGGCCTCAGCCGTTCCTTGCCACTCCGTGTCATAAATGGCATATTGGCAAGTTTACGTTTCTCCTCAGACCATTTCAATTTCTTTTTTTGGGTCTTTTTCCTGAACTTTGGCTTTTTGGATTTTACATGCCCTCTACTATAACATTGGGCATCGGCCTTGGCAGATGACGATGGCATTTAATCGTCTATGTCATGGATAGTGGCAGCAGCTTCAGCATGAGGAGGAAGTGGTTCTTGATCTTTCCCTATTTTATCCTCTAAAGTTTTGTTCTCCATTATGTTTCTGGAGTTATATAACACAATATGTGGCACAGGAATGACTGATGGCTGATGGCCAGGACACTACCACTGGTCTAATGCAGCACAACACAGCAACACTGTGAGGGACTTGTTGTTGTTGTTATTATTATTATTATTATTATTATACTGTAGCAGTGGACATATAGCAGCAGCGTATACCACTGTGACTGCCTGATCACTGGAATGACTGATGCAGCACAACACACCACCGCTGAACTGATGCAGCACAACACACCACCACTGGACAGCACTGGACATATGGCAGCAGAGGACACCCCCACTGTGACTGATGCAGCACATGGAATGACTGATGGCCAGGACACTACCACTGGTCTGATGCAGCACAACACAGCAACACTGTAAGGGACTTGTTGTTGTTGTTATTATTATTATTATTATTATTATTAGGCAGCAGTGGACATATAGCAGCAGCGTATACCACTGTGACTGCCTGGTCACTGGAATGACTGATGGCCAAGACACTACCACTGGTCTGATGCAGCACAACACAACAACACTGTGAGGGACTTGTTGTTGTTGTTATTATTATTATTATTATTATACTGTAGCAGTGGGCATATAGCAGCAGCGTATACCACTGTGACTGCCTGGTCACTGGAATGACTGATGCAGCACAACACAACACACCACCGCTGAACTGATGCAGCACAACACACCACCACTGGACAGCACTGGACATATGGCAGCAGAGGACACCACCACTGTGACTGATGCAGCACAACACACCACCACTGAACTGATGCAGCACAACACAGCACCACTGGACAGCACTGGACATATGGCAGCAGAGGACACAAGCACTGTGACTGGACAGATTCAGCACAAGCCACGGACACTAAGAGAACGGAGACACATCCTCTCTGTACACTCTCCAATGCCGGAGTGAAAATGGCGGGGACGTGCGGCTCCTTATATGGAACCCAAATCCCGCGAGAATCCGACAGCGGGATGATGACGTTTTGCCTCATTCTGGTTTCCGAGTCAGGCGGGAAAACCCGTGCCTGGCTCGGAACCGGACTCGAATGGTGAAGTTCGGTACGGTTCGGTTCTCTGAGACCCGTACCTGCTCATCTCTAATTAAAAAATTTTTTTTAAATCCCATTTCTTGTCATCATATCATTATATAAAAAAATTAAAACCGATCTAGATAAATATGTTCTCTTATATAGGATATGACGTTCAAAAAATAATTTGTAAACTTCACATCCATCTAGCAAACAGTATTAATCAGTGGAAGCTTTGATGGATACTAAGGAAAATTCTATGGTAATGGGAAGGTTTGTATCAGCTGCGTAACAGGGCTATGGAGCACCCTGTGCTGGCTCCACCCTGTAAGCACATGACATAATGATGCTGCGCAGATGAGGGGGGGGGCGCTGGCATCGAGAAGTGCAGCACTGCCCGGAGGCTCTGACTGCAGGGTGTCTCTGGGGGCACTGCTGCAGTGATACTGACTGCAGAGTGCCATTCCCGGCATCAAGCTAACCATGGGGCAGCAATGGTACCTTCCCCAAAGCCCTGTACTCTCTGTGATGACACCACTTGCACACCCCTACTTACTCTACCCTGGTTTTATATATCATTTACACAACTTTTACTTCCCAACTCCATCACTTTGCCCACTGGTTGAACGTTAAGAATTATGTGAAAAGCCTTTCATTCCTGCTGCCTTCATACTTCTGGGTAGCAAAGGTCAAGCTTACCATACAGCATATACCTAATCATTTCTCAGTTATTGCTTTTATGGAAGGTTATGAGAGTTTTAAAACTTTCCAAAAAAAAAGGCCTGAGAGCTGTTAACCTACCAAAGAGCGCTAGTGCTGCAATTGTAACTAAAGCAACTTGCAGAAAAGTCACCACTGGCCAACTGAACTTAATGATAAATCTATGCCAGGGTTTATTAGATGTCAGAATGTATCCCATCCCCGCATCATGGACAAGGCATAATATACAACAAAGAGATAGTTCAACTAGAAATTATTTCTGGCCAATTAAACTTGGCACTGTTTTTCCAGTATAAGAACAAGATATCTAAGACCACTGGAAAACAGGGGAACTGCCTTTCTGGTCTATTTCACTGCATCAATAAAAACATGTTTTGTTTTTTTAAGGTAAGAAAAGTCTTGCAAAGCTCTGACAAATCCAATTATTGCATGTTGTGGAAGTAATCACATTGTGACACAACTAATGCCACTCAGCGTTAAGCCAAACCCTTTTGCTATTGATTCTTTCTAAATGCTCCCAAAATGCATATTCTCCTTCACACAAATTTTAATTCTTTATCATTTTATTTTTTCTTACACAAATCATCCTTTCCAAGTGTCAGTGTTGCTGGCCGGCAAATGTTGCTCATTCAGGGCATATTAAATATGAAAACTGCGACTCAAATACCATTGTATAATGGAATTTTCTGTAATATGGGCTATTTCACAGGAACTGAACTTTCATCAGATGTGGTAAATGGTAATTGTATTTTCTCCTTGTTATCCATGTCAGTATTGTATTTTGCTACAAGTATCTTGCTGTGGTATTGTCTCCTAATATACCTGATTTATATAATCAATTTCAAACTTGAATATGCAGCAATTAACGGAATGATAAACTTTCCATGTAGAAAGAGAGAAACTTGTTTACTCCAAGTTTTAAAAAGAGTCTTATTCCAGTATTATATGATACTGTAAATAATATACAGTATTTAAATTCATTGAAAGGTGAACAGCAGTGACTGCATACCTCCCAACATGACCCTCTCCAGGAGGGACACAATGCTCTGTTCCTGGACTTTTCTCTTAATTTATGATTGCCATCACCTGTGCTGAAACACCTTTCTTATCCATTAACCTGTTCAACACAGGTGCCAGCAATCTTAAATTAAGAGAAAAGTCCAGAAGCAGAGCATTGTGTCCCTCCTGGAGAGGGACATATTGGGAGGTATGTGACTGTATACTGAAAAACAACATTTCAGTACAAAATATTAATGATAATAAGATTTAAATGATGTTTATCCTAGTTTGTATGTTGGAAAGACATACAATGACACAAATTAATAATCAGCTTCTCTACATGTAATATTTGGGTTTACTGTTTACGTATGTTATTCTTTTCATGACATATACATGAATATATATCCCCCTTGAGATTTTTTGTTTAGCAGTCCCATAGCTAGGTCAATAAGATGTATAATAAAGAATATAAGTTGTATAAATGAAAGCTCAAATGAGACATGCAGAACAGCCAAACGTTACATATACACCAATAAGGAATAAACATATATAAGCTCTCAAGTACCTTGTTCTAGTCGGTAGAAAACTTGATCCATTACCGGCAATGTCAGTTATTTACGTATATCTTCAAGTTTCATTCTTACAAATTCACTGCCCACAAAGCAAAGAGAGGTCAGCTTAAAGCCCGACATTTTAACCAGCGTGTGGGAAAAGCAATAAAATGGGAGTAACTTTTAGGTAGGCTAGCTCCTTCATGTTAGATGTCATGAGCTGATGTCGCTGCATGTTCTGAAAGGCAGAGTCTGATTTCAATTCTATCTCAGCAGCCCTGGTTCAATGTATTCCACAGATGAGAAGCAGTCGTGCAGCCTGTCTGAAATCCTCTTCAGAAGGACATTGAAATTCACAGGCAGTACAGACTTCGCAGGGTATTCCCACACCATCCACAGCCATGCGTTTATAAAGCGTACCTCTCCCACTTTATTGATTACTGTCAGCAATCAGCTTTTTTTCATTCCAATTAGCACACTTATAGCAGCCAGACTTCATGTTGATCCCTATTTGTGCCCTTCAGACTTGTCCACGAACATATAATTGAAATACATATACGGCACGTCACTTTCTTTTGATTGCTTGACCCACTATAAAATTAGATTGAAAGAACTTAAGGATTGATTGTACCAGGAAACTGATACCACTCACAATCCTGTCGCCTCTGTCAGTGCAATTGTATGGTAAGACACGCTGAGATTACAATTACTTAGTGGATAGTACTCATGTGCAGGGATGTGACTAATAGGGATACAGCACGTGAAAGGTACTGGGCCCAATACCCCTAGTGGATACAGAATATATGCAGTGTCCTCACATATTTATAATAGGATGTCTATGCTATTAAATACTGTTCTTGTTCAAGGTACCAAATGTCCTTTACGTAGTACTCAGCTTTACTGCTCTGTGTTATCATGCATTGCATACAAAATTATGGATGCTCTGTAGCAAATTTTGTACTGTGTAAAGCACATAGGAGTTTGTTTACAAAGCACAAGACATAGGCACTTCACAGAATCATACTGTTGGATTATGTGTGACCTATCGCAGGTGGTATAGCTGAGTCAACGTACACACCAGCAGATGCCCTGAAGTCACTGAACAGCCCAGTCAGTACTTAACATGTGGAGTGCTTTATTTAGCATTAACTTGAATGTGCAGCCATACTCACAGTTATGAATGTAACAGACTCTCAGCATGAGCAGAGCATACAGACCACCAGACGGTGACTGTGGTAGAGTTGCAGGATGCAAGCGGTGAACAACACTGTGGATGCAGAATATCGCAGGGCTAAGTAGAAGATGTCCATGTACCACTGTGGCACTTGAACACGTATACATCTTGGTTAGGGATTGCAGTGTCCGAAAAGGAGCCAACATGGAACCTACGCTGGCTTCAACATCTCTTTGGTGGTGCAGTCATTCTCTTTTTGAGCTGGTGTGCCAAGATTTAAAACCAAAGTAAAGACTGTGTAGGGCATTTTGAGGGGCGAAACGCTGGGTTTGTTATTTTAATTTTGATTGGTTGTTGCAGATTGAGGGGTGTTGGCAACCTGCATCTAGCTGACAATCTGGAAAGTTCTTTCTCTTTCTAGTTTGATTCATTGGAGAGATAAGTACGGTCTTGTTGACTGTATATTTTTTGCACTGTACACTGCCTTCTTTCCCTGTTTCATTATAACTTTCTCTTTGACTTCATAAAACCTTCTCTTTGCTCTCCTCTCATTCATTTCTCTATTTTCCTTTCTTCTTTTTTACTTGTTTCATGGCAAGTAGGCCTCGACATGCTGCAGGGGCGCCTGCGCGCTATGGGGATGCCAGCGTAGGAGTGACATTGCCCCGGGTAGTACCAACCCGAGAGGCAGGGTTCCAGTGGGGCCGGGTGAGAGTGCGGCCACCGGAGTCCGTGGTCGCACTAGGCCCCCTCGGCTAGGAGTGCCTCAGCGTCACCACCACGGCGTGCAGGTCCTGGGCCGGATAGCGGTGCGGCGGCTGTACCTGGCAAACTGGTGTCTGAGCCGGGGGCGTGACGTTCCCGCTCGGGGGGAGCTAGACATTCTCTCACGGCTGTGGCGCCGCTGTCTGTGAGTGGCACAGCGTCTCCCCAACGGGCAGGGGCGCAGCCAGCGGTGAGGTCTCAGCGTCCGCCGGCAGAATCACCTGCACGGTCCAAGTGCGCCACTGGGTCACACCGGCGATCTGGGGTCTCAATGAGGTCCGCATTAGCCGCCGTGTCAGAGGGCATAATTGATGAGGACTCAGGTAACAGCCCAGGCCTTGCTAGCCAGAGGGACGCAGGCCTGGATAGGAGCCAGGTCTCCTCATCATTGGAAGTTAGTGAGTGCCCTAGCAGGATGGCTGGAAGGGCTGATGGGGCTGAGCCGACTGGCCCTGATCACAGCGTTTCCAGCGGTCCTCTGCGGGCACTAGTAGGGAACGTGTTGCCCCTCCTGCTGGAGTGAGGTGCAGGGTTTCTACTAGGGGGTTCAGTGTACATAGGAGTCAGGTTAGGGTAGCTCAGCTGCCTCAAGTATGGTGAGGCAATGCGAGGAGTCAGAGGAAAGATAGGAGGCAGCAGCGTTTCAGTCATGCCCATGCCGATGCTGGCATAGATAGTACCTCTGGCTCTAGCGACAGGTTAGGGTCCATTGGCTTGCTTCCTACTGGTGGGAGTCGTGGTTACACAGTGTGGGGCAGAACCCATGCAGATGTGGTTTGGGGGGTTGCGGGTCCCTCTGCGGTAGATGGGCTTGATGCGTCAGCTATTTTGTCAATCTGCACTGCTGTAGTGTCTGCGGTTGAACCCCTGATAACCACTGGGGTCACGCTGGCTCAACGTCAGGTGACGTAGCATCCTTGGCCGCATATATTTCGCAGACCATCGCGCCTTCGTTAGCTGGTATTGCCGGGGTGCCCACGCAAAAACAGTCGGCCAGGTTTGCTTCTGGGAAAACATAGCAGATGGGGAAGATATGTCTTTTGTTTCCTCAGCTGTCACGGCTACCGGAGAGATGGAAAGAGCATCGGCTGGTCAGAGTCACGGTAGCTAGGTCGGTTGCGGTGTTGTGGATGATTGACCTGGTGAGTCTTTCTCTGATCCCAATTGGGTTGATTTTTGCTAGTAGTGGTAGTGGGGTGTCCTCTGGGAGCCAGGCCTCTTCCTCAGTAGATAGTGGTTCACAGGGCAAAGGTTCTGGTAGGCGTCGCAAGAAAAGACAAAGGCATAGGGGGTCAGATTCTTCCTTGGCTTCCACGTCATTGGAGGATAGGTCTTCTTCCGACGGTGGGGTACACAAGGTTAAGAAGAGGAGGCGGCGGTCTCGCAGGTCTCCTGTCTCTGACTTTTGTCAGGTGTCCGTCGAATCGGACACTGTTACCTACGCAAACACGGCTGTGCAGCTTGGTCTGCGGCCTCGGGCTAAAGATAGGATAAGGAAGGGGTATTATATCAACATCTTTGCCCTCACGAGCGACGATAGAAAAGCATTGCTGGTGGCTAGAAAGAAAGGCACAGGTAGAGACGATTCCTTTAGGTCCTATCATAATTAGTTGCGGGGCATGTGCATTTTATCGGCCTGTTATTTGGAGACGTGGCCGGACAAGGCTATGAATTTGGTACGTTACCAGTACTTGATTCATCACCTGTTTTCCTCATACAAAGGTTTCGCTTGGTGAAAATATGATGAGCATTTCAGACGCAAGCAGCACGGTCAGGAGATTTATGATTTCGGTAAGAAGGACGTGCAAGTTATATGTTGAAATCACTCAGGCTGCGGGTGCGTCTAGTGAAGGGGGTGCTAAGATCTGGTCCAAACAGTCTATGAATCGACAGTATGGGAACCGATCGGGAGCCTCAAAGGCTGGTCACGGTGAGTGCTTTGCCTATAATAATGGGCAGTGCACTTTGGGGGTGAAGTGTCATTTTAGGCACTCCTGCATTAGATGTGGGAGTGGCCACGCCATTAAGGACTGTCCCAAGCCCGTTGGTGGGGGAAGTGGAGCCACATCCATGGTGAGGCAAGGTTGCGGTCCCACGGCCCCCGTTGTTGGGTAGGACTCCCACCCCGATTAGATTAACCTCCCTGCTTCCTTGGTTACAGGCATGCCCATCTCAGGTGGATGCAGAGTTTTTGCATTCAGATTTTTCCGTGGGGTTTACATTGCTGATTTCCGGGTTGGATAGGCAAGGTCCTGTTAAGAATCTGCAATCAGCGTTGGAATTTCCAGGTATCCTTAAGAAAAAAGTTCAGTCAGAAGTGTCCTTGGGCAGAATGGTTGGCTCTTTCAGGGTTACCCTATTCCCGATTTGGTCCTGTCACTGGTGGGTATGGTCCCTAAAAAAGTAAAAGGGAAATTTAGGCTCATTCAGCATCTGTCTTGCCCTAGGGGAGCTTCAGTGAACAATGCCATTGCAGACGAACATTGCCGGTGTCTTATTTATCTTTTGACACTGCTTTGGATATAGTTCGGGCTTTCGGTCATGGGGCTCTCATGTACACGATGGATATTGAATCTGCTTTTCGATTACTTCCTCTGCATCCGTCTGCTTTTAAGTACATGGGTTTAAGTTGGACGATGGGTTTTACGTGGATAGGTGCCTGCACATGGGTTGCTCTATTTCCTGCGCGTATTTCAAGCGTTTCAGTATCTTCCTGCAATGGTGTTTGCTGGAGGTTACTGGAGAGGTCGGAATAACCCACTATTTAGATAATTTCTTGTTAGTAGGTCCGCCAGGTTCAGATCGCTGCAAGGGGTTGTTGGAGAGTGTGCTAGAGCTCTTTGCTTCTTTTTGGGGTGCCAATTGCTAATTTTATTTGTCTTGGCGGCGGGTAAGCTTTCTCTTAAACAGTCCCAATTTCTTTTGGGTTTGTTTAATTTTGCCTGGAGGGTGATACCCATGGAGTATTTTGCCGGAAGTTGGAGAGGGCGACAGTGGGTGTTAGGAGGCTACACCATTTTTTGTTTGTCGCTGGAAATCCGTAGGGACCTGTCCATCTGGGACAAAATTTTATTTCAGTTTAACGGGGGGGGTGCCTGTGGCAGGAGCGGTGGTATTCATGTGACCGGCGGTCTGCTGACCGAAAGTCACATGACCTCCTCCACCATCCCGCCGGCTCAGTATCCCGATGGTCGGCATGCCGACCAACAGGGACTATTTCCACTCGTGGGTGTCCACGACACCCATAGAGTGGGAATAGAACCCGTGGCGACCGCAGGTCGCCACCGAGCCTGCAAGGGGCTTGCTGCACTCGCCCCTCCCCGCCGGAATCCCGGCGACGGTATGCTCCCGGGATCCCGGCGTCGGTAAGCTGACCGGCGGTCAGGAGACCGCCGGTCAGCCATACTACACCCGGCAGGAGGTAGCCATTTCTAACACCGTTTTGCAGTTGTTTACCGATGCAGCGGGGGCCTCAGGGTTTGGGGCCTACTTTGCCGGTGGATGGTGTGCGGAGCAGTGGCCTGAGGAATGGGTGCGGAGTCGGATGATAGGGAATATGCTTCTTCATGGTGGCCAGAGGGTACTCGGGCGCTTTAGGTATAAGGTGTTTCACCGAGCTGCTGCCTTAAATTAGGGGGAGTCACCCCCACAAGGTAGGTAAGCAAAAGAAAGTGGAAGGCTGCGCTAAATGAATATATTATGACAGTAATGGTATCTTATTTGGGGGGGAGACTGGGGCGCGAACCTGGTCCTGTATGGCAGGTACATTGATGATTTATTCATCATTTGGGATGGGGATGCACTTTCTGCACAAAAATTTGTTGACACTCTTAATTCCAACACTTATGATTTGATTTTCACTCACCAATATCACCCTCACTGTATCAACTTCTTAGATGTAACCTTACAGGTTAGAGACAACAGAATATATACTATGAACTACACTAAAGAAGTTGATACTAGTACATATTTACACTACTCCAGTGCACACTACCCCCCCTGGAAGAGAAGCATTCCCCGGGGACAGCTTATACGTCTAAGACGGAATTGCTCTGATTTAGAGTCCTTTGAGACATAAGCACGAGGGATGCTTGAGTCCTTCAAACAGAGGGGCTACCCAGAAGCCCTTCTGAAAAAAGCATTTGAGGACACCAAAAAAATGGAAAGAAAAACATTATTGTCCCATAAGAAGGTAAACAATGAAGAGCCAGGTATTAATAATAAAAAACAGTTAGCTTTCATTTCCACATATAATAATCATTGCCCCCAAATCAAACAAATCATAAAGAAAAATCATAATATATTGAAACAGGACTATTTATTAGCACCATTATTACCATCTGATCCTATTTTTGTTTTCCGAAAAAATAAATCTCTTAAAAATACACTTGCACCAAGCTTTTTGAAACTAGAACCAAAGGAAGTATACCAAACTAATTCATGGCTTAAAATGGAAACCAAAGGGTTTTTTAAATGTGGAGCGAATAGATGCATTACGTGCAACCATATAGATAATAAAACTAAACATATCAAAACAGAAAATAATGATGAATTATATGAAATTAAACACTTCATTAATTGTAACTCCACGTATGTTATATGGGTGGTCTTCTGTATGCCGGCGGTCGGGCTCCCGGCGCTCAGTATACCGGCGCCGGGAGCCCGACAACCGGCATACCGACACTTGTTTTCCCTCGTGGGGGTGCACGACCCCCATAGAGGGAGAATAAAATAGTGTGGCGCGCGTAGCGCGCCACCATGCCCGTAGCGTGGCGAGCACAGCGAGCCCGCAAGGGGCTCATTTGCGCTCGCCACGCTGTCGGTAAGCCGGCGGTCGGGCTCCCGGCGCCGGGATGCTGGTCGCCGGGAGCCCGACCGCCGGCCAGCCGTAGTGAACCCATGTTATATATGTCTTAATATGCGAGTGTGGCCTCAAATATGTAGGACGTACAACCAGGAAATTAAAAGTCAGATTTCTTGAACATCGTAGAAACATTATTAAAAGACTTGAGTCCCATAGTGTTTCTCAACACTTTCATAATGTCCATAATGGAAATCCAAAAAATCTTAGATTAATTGGGGTAGAACACATTCCATTGACCAACAGAGGTGGTGATAGGTACAAGAGATTATGCCAACAAGAAGCCTACTGGATGTTCCGAATGGGCACAATTTATCCGAGTGGTTTAAATGAAGCCGTAGAACTCAACACTATAATTTAATGAAATACTGTATAGAGATAATTTTTACCGTATTCCTTACTAGATCTGATAATCAATCATCAATTAGCCAAACATTAAAAAACAATCGTGATTTCCTAAGTTCCTAATTTGATTCTATGCATATGCTACTATAGGACATGTATTATTCTCACTGTTATCAAAATCATTGGCTATATCAATGACAAATCCATTGATTTCATGCTGCTTATTTTCATATTCAGCATTTATATATGTATACACGTATTTTTTATTATTCTTATTTTTTAATATCTAGGTCATAATTTGTATTCATTATTCATTATTGCTATCACCACTGCTTTAATCCTCATGTGTATATATATATATATATATATATATATTTGAAATCAACTGTCCACTTATGGTTATAATTATTAACAACTCTCCCGGAGAAATTCTATATAAGATACCTATATTAGGTTTTTTCCTCTCAAATCTAATTTATTTATAATATACAATATATGATTTGGTTATTGGGGGCAGAAACTGGATATCTGAGATGATCTACGAATGCCTCGTATAAGGAAGGGCGGAAGTGCCATGTTTGGCACCGCCCTTGGTTGTCCTGCACACAGTAAACTCGCTGGTTGGCGGAAGCCTTCAGGACCACTTCCGCCCGGCTACGAGGTGCAGTAACAGTCCCGGCCATGTGACACATTAGCGGTCACATGACGATACTAGGCGGTCATGTGATTATAATACATGACGACATCCGGCGGCCTCCCCGCAATACTTTCCCCTACTAGCGGTCATCATCAGCGCTCCGATCACGTGACATAAAACAGTCACATGATCGGACTTACAAGGTTTGGATAACACGTCACTTTCATTCCTGTCACGAGCACTCCGATCATGTGACATAGAATTGTCACATGATCGGCCTCTCAAGGGGTGGATAATGTGTCACTCCTAGTCCTGTCCCTACCCAATAATATCATCCAAATCGAGTCTCCACAGCAACATTACATATAAACAAATGTAATGATTGGCTAACAATTACATGTGTATTTCCTGTTCCTTCCCTCAATAATAAAATAAAATAAAATAAATTTTACTTATGACTAAAATTATGAATAAAAACTGAATTATAGTACCTAGGTCCACATCATAGGTGAAGTAAGTTTGTCTTCTTTATGCTATTTTGATATTTATCTGTTTATTGTTCAATCATTATGCAACACTGGGACTAGGTGCTAATTAGTCACCATATTGGAAGGGGTATATAAACCCCTAACACTCAAGCTATTGATACCTTTGAAAAAGCTGCTAGCTGAACGCAGCGAAACGCGTCAGGTGCACAAGGGACCCAAAGCCAGATACTACTAATTGGAAGACCGAACCATCCCATACAAATTCCGGATCGCCATATACAATTGGAGGACTCAAATAGCAGACTGGACCAACAACCTCTACATTCCGCATTGCATGAGGAGCTCACCATCTAAAATCCAGGAGCACCAATTCCTCTAGCGGTAACTGCTATCATATGGGACACTGCTTACCTCCTAAATATTTACATACACCGGACTCAGATCGATCTGGGGGATCAATTTGGAACGGACTCTTCCATTCATCGATTTTTTTCATTGCTGGCCAATTGGGTAACCCCTTTTATTATACCCGTATTGTATGTTTTTATTAAGTTTTACTTATGTTGCATGCATTTTATGATATATTGATCACAAGAATTTAGTGATATTATCTTTTAACAATAAATTGTACCAGTAATATACCAATACCATTACTGTCATAATATATTCATTTAGCGCAGCCTTCCACTTTCTTTTTCTTCATGGTGGCGCTGGAATTGTGGTGCATTGAGCTGTGGAACCGTGAGGTTATCTTTTGGTGTGATAATCTTGCCGTGGTTTTCGCCATAATCGGCAGAAATCCACTTCCCTCCCAGTTCTTCGGGTTTTGGCACAAATTGTGCTTAAATGCTTGGTGAACAACATTACGTTGCGAGCCAAGCATATTCCCGGTGTACATAACGAAATTGCAGATATTGGCTGGGGCTTATTTGGACCTGCGTCCTCCGTAGCACGATGGGTGGCTCATTCATTTCTGTGATTCACCTCTTACTAAACAGGGCATCGCCCTCCTCCATATACTGTTCACACCATTTACTGCATACTCTGCACCCCCTCCTCCATATACTCAGGGCCTGATTAAGGGTTCCAGCCGCCCTAGGCTAATTCAGAAGTGGCCAGTTCCTCCTTCCCCACAACCAATTTTTTTTGCTCACATTCAGCTAAAAATCTGTAACAGGCTTGGGTCTCAGCTCCATTCATATTGCTACTTACTGCCCTAGCAGTGCTGGCAATGGCAGCAGTAGCATCAATCATGGCCTCGGCAATCCCAGCAAGCACCGCTGCTCCGACAGTTCCCGGGGAAGTTCTCACGAGACCTTGTTTGGCCCTAAATCCAGTGGCACCAGGAAGTGCTTCCATCCCAGCTCAGTCTATTGTGCTGGCGCTGGGCCCCACAAGGTCCCAGTGCTCCAGGATGCAGCCTTATCAGCCTAATAGTTAATCCGGCCTTGCATATACTATGCTGAAATCCCAGGTTACTTGACATCCCGGGACTCAGCAACAAGTAGTAGCAGTAACCAGGAAACAGATGCAGGAACCACCAGACGGCCCAGCAGCACTCAGAGCAGAAGCACCAGGGACACATCTGGTCACTTACCAAAGGGGGAAGAAAGTGAATTTTAGGCTGGTGCAACCTGAACTCCATGGAGAAGTGGAAAGCAGAACTTTCTGTTTCTTCATGAATCACACTCACCATACTAAAGTATGGTGATGCGATTCAGGCACGGAGCTGGGGTGCCACTGGAGATTGCGTTAGGCATGCGGTGCTCCCTGGACTGGTGGTGCTGGCCTGCTATGGGGTAGCACACTGTAACATCTAATTTATCACTTGGTATATCACTTTCATATAATTCTCTACTAATATCATTTTTTTAATTATACTTTTCATGTGTATCTTCTTTATGTTTAGTCTCTACTTCCTAATATTCACTTACACTTTAACTTCACAATGGTATGCTGTCTTGGGTTCCTGGCCCTTGCCGGTTTGTAGGGTGTCGCGCCCCAGACTTAGTTAATGTTAGGAACCCCCAGTATTCAGAGACACCTTAAAGTTGGCCTGGGGGCTTCCCATTCCTTTGCAAATGTATGCAACTGAGATCTCTGAAATTTGTACCACCATGTAGTTATCAAATCCTGTTGCTGATGTCATCCAGTGTGCTGGGGGATACTAGTGCTTCTTGTTCAGAATGGGTGTGGTATGTAAGGTCGATGGTAAGCAGGTCAACAGTAAGTAGGTTGACAGGGATGCTAGGTCGACAGGGTCTTTAGGTCGACAGGTTAAAAGGTCGACATGAGTTTTTAATGTTTTTTTGGTGTCGTTTTCTCCGTATAGTGACCGGGAACCCCAATTAGTGCACCGTGTCCCCTCGCATGGCTCGCTTCACTCGCCATGCTTCGGGCAAGGTACCCTGCTCCGCTACCACTGCGCTCGGCACAAGTTACTATTCCCAATCGTAGTCCGCATGGATCGTTAAGTATGAAAAAGTTAAAAAAAAGAAAAAAATTAGAAAAACTCATGTTGACCTTTTGACCTGTCGACCTAGACCCTGTAACCTAAAGACCCTGACGACATAGCATATTTGTCGACCTACTTACTGTCGACCAATAGTGGTCGACCAAACCATTTTTGACTCTGTCGACCTAGAGACCGGATCCCGTTCAGAATAACCCCTTCCTTTCATACACCTGGATGACATTACCAATTGGGTAAGAGCAGTTACCAAACTTTTTGTTGCTGAGAGGCAGGATGGGACCAGCATTAGGAGGGCATGCTGGTTCCTGCAGTGCCACATGAGAATATAGGGGTATCTTCAGATAAGCTTGCTCCCAATTAGTTACATTTGTGTATGTGCCATTATCATGTGGCCGTGTACTAAGCAAATATATGCTGTTATTAGTTTGAGGATGAGTTTGGGGCGCGGTGCTCCCTGGACTGGTGGGGCTGAACTGCTTTGGGGTAGCACACTGTAACATCTAAATTAACACTTTGTATATCACTTTCATATAATTCTCTATTATAAATTTTTTAATTACACTTTTCATGTGTTATCAATAGAGATGAGCGGGTTCGGTTTCTCTGAATCCGAACCCGCACGAACTTCATGTTTTTTTTCACGGGTCCGAGCGACTCGGATCTTCCCGCCTTGCTCGGTTAACCCGAGCGCGCCCGAACGTCATCATGACGCTGTCGGATTCTCGCGAGACTCGGATTCTATATAAGGAGCCGCGCGTCGCCGCCATTTTCACACGTGCATTGAGATTGATAGGGAGAGGACGTGGCTGGCGTCCTCTCCATTTAGATTAGAAGAGAGAGAGAGAGAGATTGACCTGATTTACTGGAGATTAGGAGTACTGTAGAACTGTAGAGAGTGCAGAGTTTACTAGTGACTGACCACAGTGACCACCAGACAGTGCAGTTTTATTTAATATATCCGTTCTCTGCCTGAAAAAAACGATACACAGTGACTCAGTCACATACCATATCTGTGTGCACTGCTCAGCCCAGTGTGCTGCATCATCTATGTATATATCTGACTGTGCTCAGCTCACACATCTTATAATTGTGGGGGAGACTGGGGAGCACTGCAGTGCCAGTTATAGGTTATAGCAGGAGCCAGGAGTACATATTATTATTAAAATTAAACAGTGCACACTTTTGCTGCAGGAGTGCCACTGCCAGTGTGACTGACCAGTGACCTGACCACACTGACCACCAGTATAGTTAGTAGTATAGTATACTATATTGTGATTGCCTGAAAAAGTTAAACACTCGTATCTGACTGTGCTCAGCTCACACATCTTATAATTGTGGGGGAGACTGGGGAGCACTGCAGTGCCAGTTATAGGTTATAGCAGGAGCCAGGAGTACATATTATTATTAAAATTAAACAGTGCACACTTTTGCTGCAGGAGTGCCACTGCCAGTGTGACTGACCAGTGACCTGACCACACTGACCACCAGTATAGTTAGTAGTATAGTATACTATATTGTGATTGCCTGAAAAAGTTAAACACTCGTCGTGTGACTTCACTTGTGTGGTGTTTTTTTTTTTATTCTATAAAAAACTCATTCTGCTGACAGACAGTGTCCAGCAGGTCCGTCATTATATAATATATACCTGTCCGGCTGCAGTAGTGATATATATATATTTTTTATATCATTATTTATCATCCAGTCGCAGCAGACACAGTACGGTAGTTCACGGCTGTAGCTACCTCTGTGTCGGCACTCGGCAGTCCGTCCATAATTGTATACCACCTACCCGTGGTTTTTTTTTCTTTCTTCTTTATACATACATACTACTACTACATCTCTTTATCAACCAGTCTATATTAGCAGCAGACACAGTACAGTACGGTAGTCCACGGCTGTAGCTACCTCTGTGTCGGCACTCGGCAGTCCGTCCATAATTGTATACCACCTACCCGTGGTTTTTTTTTCTTTCTTCTTTATACATACATACTACTACTACTACTACATCTCTTTATCAACCAGTCTATATTAGCAGCAGACACAGTACAGTACGGTAGTCCACGGCTGTAGCTACCTCTGTGTCGGCACTGGGCAGTCCGTCCATAATTGTATACCACCTACCCGTGGTTTTTTTTTCTTTCTTCTTTATACATACATACTACTACTACTACATCTCTTTATCAACCAGTCTATATTAGCAGCAGACACAGTACAGTACGGTAGTCCACGGCTGTAGCTACCTCTGTGTCGGCACTGGGCAGTCCGTCCATAATTGTATACCACCAACCCGTGGTTTTTTTTTCTTTCTTCTTTATACATACATACTACTACTACTACATCTCTTTATCAACCAGTCTATATTAGCAGCAGACACAGTACAGTACGGTAGTCCACGGCTGTAGCTACCTCTGTGTCGGCACTGGGCAGTCCGTCCATAATTGTATACCACCTACCCGTGTTTTTTTTTTCTTTCTTCTTTATACATACATACTACTACTACATCTCTTTATCAACCAGTCTATATTAGCAGCAGACACAGTACAGTACGGTAGTCCACGGCTGTAGCTACCTCTGTGTCGGCACTCAGCAGTCCATCCATAATTGTATACTAGTATCCATCCATCTCCATTGTTTACCTGAGGTGCCTTTTAGTTGTGCCTATTAAAATATGGAGAACAAAAATGTTGAGGTTCCAAAATTAGGGAAAGATCAAGATCCACTTCCACCTCGTGCTGAAGCTGCTGCCACTAGTCATGGCCGAGACGATGAAATGCCAGCAACGTCGTCTGCCAAGGCCGATGCCCAATGTCATAGTACAGAGCATGTCAAATCCAAAACACCAAATATCAGTAAAAAAAGGACTCCAAAACCTAAAATAAAATTGTCGGAGGAGAAGCGTAAACTTGCCAATATGCCATTTACCACACGGAGTGGCAAGGAACGGCTGAGGCCCTGGCCTATGTTCATGGCTAGTGGTTCAGCTTCACATGAGGATGGAGGCACTCAGCCTCTCGCTAGAAAAATGAAAAGACTCAAGCTGGCAAAAGCAGTAGCACCGCAAAGAACTGTGCGTTCTTCGAAATCCCAAATCCACAAGGAGAGTCCAATTGTGTCGGTTGCGATGCCTGACCTTCCCAACACTGGACGTGAAGAGCATGCGCCTTCCACCATTTGCACGCCCCCTGCAAGTGCTGGAAGGAGCACCCGCAGTCCAGTTCCTGATAGTCAGATTGAAGATGTCAGTGTTGAAGTACACCAGGATGAGGAGGATATGGGTGTTGCTGGCGCTGGGGAGGAAATTGACCAGGAGGATTCTGATGGTGAGGTGGTTTGTTTAAGTCAGGCACCCGGGGAGACACCTGTTGTCCGTGGGAGGAATAGGGCCGTTGACATGCCTGGTGAAAATACCAAAAAAATCAGCTCTTCGGTGTGGAAGTATTTCACCAGAAATGCGGACAACAGGTGTCAAGCCGTGTGTTCCCTTTGTCAAGCTGTAATAAGTAGGGGTAAGGACGTTAACCACCTCGGAACATCCTCCCTTATACGTCACCTGCAGCGCATTCATAATAAGTCAGTGACAAGTTCAAAAACTTGGGCCGACAGCGGAAGCAGTCCACTGACCAGTAAATCCCTTCCTCTTGTAACCAAGCTCACGCAAACCACCCCACCAACTCCCTCAGTGTCAATTTCCTCCTTCCCCAGGAATGCCAATAGTCCTGCAGGCCATGTCACTGGCAATTCTGACGAGTCCTCTCCTGCCTGGGATTCCTCCGATGCATCCTTGCGTGTAACGCCTACTGCTGCTGGCGCTGCTGTTGTTGCTGCTGGGAGTCGATGGTCATCCCAGAGGGGAAGTCGTAAGCCCACTTGTACTACTTCCAGTAAGCAATTGACTGTCCAACAGTCCTTTGCGAGGAAGATGAAATATCACAGCAGTCATCCTGTTGCAAAGCGGATAACTGAGTCCTTGACAACTATGTTGGTGTTAGACGTGCGTCCGGTATCCGCCGTTAGTTCACAGGGAACTAAACAATTTATTGAGGCAGTGTGCCCCCGTTACCAAATACCATCTAGGTTCCACTTCTGTAGGCAGGCGATACCGAGAATGTACACGGACGTCAGAAAAAGACTCACCAGTGTCCTAAAAAATGCAGTTGTACCCAATGTCCACTTAACCACGGACATGTGGACAAGTGGAGCAGGGCAGGGTCAGGACTATATGACTGTGACAGCCCACTGGGTAGATGTATGGACTCCCGCCGCAAGAACAGCAGCGGCGGCACCAGTAGCAGCATCTCGCAAACGCCAACTCTTTCCTAGGCAGGCTACGCTTTGTATCACCGCTTTCCAGAATACGCACACAGCTGAAAACCTCTTACGGCAACTGAGGAAGATCATCGCAGAATGGCTTACCCCAATTGGACTCTCCTGTGGATTTGTGGCATCGGACAACGCCAGCAATATTGTGTGTGCATTAAATATGGGCAAATTCCAGCACGTCCCATGTTTTGCACATACCTTGAATTTGGTGGTGCAGAATTTTTAAAAAAACGACAGGGGCGTGCAAGAGATGCTGTCGGTGGCCAGAAGAATTGCGGGACACTTTCGGCGTACAGGCACCACGTACAGAAGACTGGAGCACCACCAAAAACTACTGAACCTGCCCTGCCATCATCTGAAGCAAGAAGTGGTAACGAGGTGGAATTCAACCCTCTATATGCTTCAGAGGTTGGAGGAGCAGCAAAAGGCCATTCAAGCCTATACAATTGAGCACGATATAGGAGGTGGAATGCACCTGTCTCAAGTGCAGTGGAGAATGATTTCAACGTTGTGCAAGGTTCTGATGCCCTTTGAACTTGCCACACGTGAAGTCAGTTCAGACACTGCCAGCCTGAGTCAGGTCATTCCCCTCATCAGGCTTTTGCAGAAGAAGCTGGAGACATTGAAGGAGGAGCTAACACGGAGCGATTCCGCTAGGCATGTGGGACTTGTGGATGGAGCCCTTAATTCGCTTAACAAGGATTCACGAGTGGTCAATCTGTTGAAATCAGAGCACTACATTTTGGCCACCGTGCTCGATCCTAGATTTAAAACCTACCTTGGATCTCTCTTTCCGGCAGACACAAGTCTGCTGGGGTTGAAAGACCTGCTGGTGAGAAAATTGTCAAGTCAAGCGGAACGCGACCTGTCAACATCTCCTCCTTCACATTCTCCCGCAACTGGGGGTGCGAGGAAAAGGCTCAGAATTCCGAGCCCACCCGCTGGCGGTGATGCAGGGCAGTCTGGAGCGACTGCTGATGCTGACATCTGGTCCGGACTGAAGGACCTGACAACGATTACGGACATGTCGTCTACTGTCACTGCATATGATTCTCTCAACATTGAAAGAATGGTGGAGGATTATATGAGTGACCGCATCCAAGTAGGCACGTCACACAGTCCGTACTTATACTGGCAGGAAAAAGAGGCAATTTGGAGGCCCTTGCACAAACTGGCTTTATTCTACCTAAGTTGCCCTCCCACAAGTGTGTACTCCGAAAGAGTGTTTAGTGCCGCCGCTCACCTTGTCAGCAATCGGCGTACGAGGTTACATCCAGAAAATGTGGAGAAGATGATGTTCATTAAAATGAATTATAATCAATTCCTCCGCGGAGACATTGACCAGCAGCAATTGCCTCCACAAAGTACACAGGGAGCTGAGATGGTGGATTCCAGTGGGGACGAATTGATAATCTGTGAGGAGGGGGATGTACACGGTGATATATCGGAGGATGATGATGAGGTGGACATCTTGCCTCTGTAGAGCCAGTTTGTGCAAGGAGAGATTAATTGCTTCTTTTTTGGGGGGGGTCCAAACCAACCCGTCATATCAGTCACAGTCGTGTGGCAGACCCTGTCACTGAAATGATGGGTTGGTTAAAGTGTGCATGTCCTGTTTTGTTTATACAACATAAGGGTGGGTGGAAGGGCCCAAGGACAATTCCATCTTGCACCTCTTTTTTCTTTTATTTTTCTTTGCGTCATGTGCTGTTTGGGGAGGGTTTTTTGGAAGGGACATCCTGCGTGACACTGCAGTGCCACTCCTAAATGGGCCCGGTGTTTGTGTCGGCCACTAGGGTCGCTTATCTTACTCACACAGTCAGCTACCTCATTGCGCCTCTTTTTTTCTTTGCGTCATGTGCTGTTTGGGGAGGGTTTTTTGGAAGGGACATCCTGCGTGACACTGCAGTGCCACTCCTAAATGGGCCCGGTGTTTGTGTCGGCCACTACGGTCGCTAATCTTACTCACACAGCTACCTCATTGCGCCTCTTTTTTTCTTTGCGTCATGTGCTGTTTGGGGAGGGTTTTTTGGAAGGGACATCCTGCGTGACACTGCAGTGCCACTCCTAAATGGGCCCGGTGTTTGTGTCGGCCACTAGGGTCGCTTATCTTACTCACACAGTCAGCTACCTCATTGCGCCTCTTTTTTTCTTTGCGTCATGTGCTGTTTGGGGAGTGTTTTTTGGAAGGGCCATCCTGCGTGACACTGCAGTGCCACTCCTAGATGGGCCCGGTGTTTGTGTCGGCCACTAGGGTCGCTAATCTTACTCACACAGCTACCTCATTGCGCCTCTTTTTTTCTTTGCGTCATGTGCTGTTTGGGGAGGGTTTTTTGGAAGGGACATCCTGCGTGACACTGCAGTGCCACTCCTAAATGGGCCCGGTGTTTGTGTCGGCCACTAGGGTCGCTAATCTTACTCACACAGCTACCTCATTGCGCCTCTTTTTTTCTTTGCGTCATGTGCTGTTTGGGGAGGGTTTTTTGGAAGGGACATCCTGCGTGACACTGCAGTGCCACTCCTAAATGGGCCCGGTGTTTGTGTCGGCCACTAGGGTCGCTTATCTTACTCACACAGTCAGCTACCTCATTGCGCCTCTTTTTTTCTTTGCGTCATGTGCTGTTTGGGGAGTGTTTTTTGGAAGGGCCATCCTGCGTGACACTGCAGTGCCACTCCTAGATGGGCCCGGTGTTTGTGTCGGCCACTAGGGTCGCTAATCTTACTCACACAGCTACCTCATTGCGCCTCTTTTTTTCTTTGCGTCATGTGCTGTTTGGGGAGGGTTTTTTGGAAGGGACATCCTGCGTGACACTGCAGTGCCACTCCTAAATGGGCCCGGTGTTTGTGTCGGCCACTAGGGTCGCTAATCTTACTCACACAGCTACCTCATTGCGCCTCTTTTTTTCTTTGCGTCATGTGCTGTTTGGGGAGGGTTTTTTGGAAGGGACATCCTGCGTGACACTGCAGTGCCACTCCTAAATGGGCCCGGTGTTTGTGTCGGCCACTAGGGTCGCTTATCTTACTCACACAGTCAGCTACCTCATTGCGCCTCTTTTTTTCTTTGCGTCATGTGCTGTTTGGGGAGTGTTTTTTGGAAGGGCCATCCTGCGTGACACTGCAGTGCCACTCCTAGATGGGCCCGGTGTTTGTGTCGGCCACTAGGGTCGCTAATCTTACTCACACAGCTACCTCATTGCGCCTCTTTTTTTCTTTGCGTCATGTGCTGTTTGGGGAGGGTTTTTTGGAAGGGACATCCTGCGTGACACTGCAGTGCCACTCCTAAATGGGCCCGGTGTTTGTGTCGGCCACTAGGGTCGCTAATCTTACTCACACAGCTACCTCATTGCGCCTCTTTTTTTCTTTGCGTCATGTGCTGTTTGGGGAGGGTTTTTTGGAAGGGACATCCTGCGTGACACTGCAGTGCCACTCCTAGATGGGCCCGGTGTTTGTGTCGGCCACTAGGGTCGCTTAGCTTAGTCATCCAGCGACCTCGGTGCAAATTTTAGGACTAAAAATAATATTGTGAGGTGTGAGGTATTCAGAATAGACTGAAAATGAGTGGAAATTATGGTTTTTGAGGTTAATAATAATATGGGATCAAAATGACCCCCAAATTCTATGATTTAAGCTGTTTTTTAGGGTTTTTTGAAAAAAACACCCGAATCCAAAACACACCCGAATCCGACAAAAAAAATTCGGTGAGGTTTTGCCAAAACGCGGTCGAACCCAAAACACTGCCGCGGAACCGAACCCAAAACCAAAACACAAAACCCGAAAAATTTCAGGCGCTCATCTCTAGTTATCAAATCCTGTTGCTGATGTCATCCAGTGTGCTGGGGGATACTAGTGCTTCTAGTTCAGAATAACCCCACCCTTTCATGTAGCTGGATGACATTACTAATTTGATAAGAGCAGTTACCAAACTTTTTGGTGCAACTGGAGAAGTCAGGAGCCTCTCCACGGTAACCTGCTCCCTGAATAGCACTAGGCAGAGAAACGCCCTTTTTAACACAAAAATGGTCTTTTCATTGCTACACAAATAGACCCCTGTATACATGATGTAAGAAAAAGGGAAGGCCCTGACCAATTTAATGCTCTAGGCAAGATCTCGGCTGGTGCAAACCCTACTCCCCATGTGGTACCCTTTGCGCATGCACATCCAAGAAGAGGGTGGTGCCTCTCCGAATGTGCATAGCCTCATTACAGAGGGTGACTGAGGAGGCAGAGGGTGTCAGTGTTTCCAGTCATCAATTCTCTTCCTCTAGTTTGATTCCAGCAATCCAATCAACAACCTGTCTATTTACCAAGCTCTCAGTTTATTTACCTTTGCTCTGCCTTGTCTGTCTCCAGCCATCAAATCTCTCTGCCTTGTGTGTCTCCAGCCATCAAATCTCCCTCCACCTTGTGCCTCCAGCGATCAAGTCTCCTCCCACCTTGTGTATGAAGCAATCAAGTCTCTTCCCCTTGTGTGTCTCCAGTAATCATGTTTCTTCCCCTTGTGTGTCTCCAGCAATCCAATCCCCAACCTATATCTTGAACAAGCTCTCATAGTTGAACTACCTTTGCTGGCTTCCCTCTGCTTATCTCCTTGGTACGCTTTCTGCCATGAATGACGCTGATGTGACCCTAAATCTCCTGCGTCCCACACAGGCTCGGACTGGGCCACCGGGGAGCCGGTGAACTCAATGGTAGGCCCTGCCGAGTATTAGCCATGCCCTCTCTTGTGTGAGGGCGGGGCCTACAAGTGTTGGACTGAGGGGAGGAGAGGTGCGCATCACGCTGCGCTCTCCTTCCCAGCCACAGGAGCAGCAGGTGATCCGGGCAGCGGCGGTGACCGTCCACAGTAATGTACAGGCTATCAGTGTGCAATACACATGTTGTGCCATCTATCACATGACTGGCACCCCCCTGCTCTCTCCTCACTTTAGGCTGCTTTGTACACCTGCCCCACCTGCGCATTACCTGCCTCTATGCACCCTGCACCTGTCTGTCCTATACCTGTGTGGTCTCTGCTATCCGCCCTACATGCAGGTTACACCCAACCAGTATGCCTCCTGGAAGCTGCTCCATGCGCCTCCCTTCCCTCCCCCCTTCACTGAACACCTTACCCTGACCCCTTTCTATTATTGTATTAATAGTGCCCTCAGTTCTAAGAGGTAGCCACTCATCAGCTTGGGATGGGGGGATTGGGGGCACCTCTTCGGTCCCTGCCTGCTGATATTAGGGAGGCCACATGACTGCTGAAGGTGAAGGGAGGATCGGCAGCAGCTGTGTGTAGCTTTCCCTGACATCATTTCAGAGGAAGGGAGGAGCGCTGCTGTGTACGGGGAAAATAGGAGAGCAGGAGATATGGCCATAGGAGAAGCTGTGTGCCGAGGAGGAAGGTGGCTGCGGGGGGGAGGGAGGTAGCTGCCGGGGAAGGAAATGTATTGGATGCAGTGTCGGCTGCGCTCTCCTCCCTGTCCCTCAACCACCGGAGCAGCAGATGATCCCAGGCGGCGGCGGTGACTGTCATGCCCAGTAACTGTGCGGCTGAACACTGCATGGCTACTGCACTTTGGGGATCACAAACAGGCAAAATATGCTGCCAGCCATCCACATTATATTTAAGATACAACCAGACCTGGTAGGATCCTTAGCCCGCCTCTTTGCCCCAGGCACATTTTGCTGTATGGCTGCAGGCAGATGGTTAACCTGAGAACATTAAAATGCAACATTTCAACTGGTCTTTACTAAGTGGGGTCATCAGGTTATCGCTCCAATCTTTCCCCTTTGGAATCTTCCCTGACTGAGCACTCTTGCAGATTGGCTGCAGGCGGAGTCGGACTGAGGGGAGGTGAGGTGCGTGCTTCGCGCTTCTCCCCGGCCCCCAGATGGAGTAGCAGGCAACAGTAGCAGCGGGAGCGGCAACAAAGCCCAGCAGCGGTGGTGACTGTGTGAGGCAGAATCCGAGGTCTCAGACACAGGAGCAGCAGCAGAGCCCAATCGGCGTTAGCAGTGAGTAGCACTATGAGGGCAGTATCTGTGTATATGGCACTGTGGAGGCATCTGTTTATCTGGCACTGCACTACTGGGGCATATGTGTATCTGGCACTGCTGGGACGTATGTGTATCTGGCACTTCTACAGCCATATGTGTATCTGGCACTGCTGGGGCCATATGTATATCTGGCGCTGCACTACTGGGGGTATCTGTGTATCTGGCACTGCACTACTGGGGGCATATATGGTTCTACTGCTCTCTCCCAGGCACATATACTACTGTTCTCTCCCGGTGTAACCCAGGCGCATATACTACTGCTCTCTCCTGATGTAACCCAGGCACATACTGTATACTACTGTTCTCTCCAGGTTTATCCCAGGCACATATACTACTGTTCTCTCCTGGTGTAACCCAGGCGCATATACTACTGTTGTCTCCTGGTGTAACCCAGGCGCATATACTACTGTTATCTCCTGGTGTAACCCAGGCACATATACTACTTCTCTCTCCTGATGTAACCCAGGCACATACTGTATACTACTGTTCTCTCCAGGTTTATCCCAGGCACATATACTACTGTTCTCTCCTGGTGTAACCCAGGCGCATATACTACTGCTCCCTGATGTAACCCAGGCACATACTGTATACTACTGTTCTCTCCAGGTTTATCCCAGGCACATATACTACTGTTCTCTCCTGGTGTAACCCAGGCGCTTATACTACTGTTGTCTCCTGGTGTAACCCAGGCGCATATACTACTGTTGTCTCCTGGTGTAACCCAGGCGCATATACTACTGTTCTCTCCTGGTGTAACCCAGGCGCATATACTACTGTTCTCTCCAGTTGTAACCCAGGTGTTATCTCTTACGTCCTAGAGGATGCTGGGGACTCCGTAAGGACCATGGGGAATAGACGGGCTCCACAGGAGACATGGGCACTAAAAAGAACTTTAGTTATGGGTGTGCACTGGCTTCTCCCTCTATGCCCCTCCTCCAGACCTCAGTTTAATACGGTGCCCAGAGGAGACTGGGTGCACTACAGGGAGCTCTCCTGAGCTTCCTGAAAAGAAAGTATTTTGTTAGGTTTTTTTATTTTCAGGGAGACCTGCTGGCAACAGGCTCCCTGCATCGTGGGACTGAGGAGAGAGAAGCAGACCTACTTAAATGCTAGGCTCTGCTTCTTAGGCTACTGGACACCATTAGCTCCAGAGGGAGTCAGAACGCAGGTCTTCCCTAACGGTTCGTCCCGGAGCCGCGCCGCCGTCCTCCTCGCAGAGCCTTCACAGGCGGCAGAAGACTTCAGAGCTTCGGAGAGGCTGCGCGCCATTGCTCCCACAACACACACAGCGCACACTGTGGGGTGCAGGGCGCGGGGGGGGGGGGGCGCCCTGGGCTGCAATGTAGACCTCAGCACTGGCCTTTAGGAAAATAATTAATCAGTTTGATATTATTTCAGAGCCCCCGCCAGTTTAAAGAAAGAGCGGGACCGAAGCCCGCCACTGAGGGGGCGGTGCTTCTCCCTCAGCACTCACCAGCGCCATTTTCTCCACAAGCACACGCTGAGAAGCTGGCTCCCCGGACTCTCCCCTGCTGATCACCGGTGACAGAGGGTTTTAAAGAAGGGGGGGGGGGCACATAATTGGGCGCAGTGAATAGCGCTGTATTTGGGTAATATTTTTCTTTTTCCCAAGATTATTGGCGCTGGGTGTGTGCTGGCATACTCTCTCTCTGTCTCTCCAAAGGGCCTTGTGGGGGAACTGTCTCCAGATAGAGCTTTCCCTGAGTGTGTGGTGTGTCAGTACGTGCGTGTCGGCATGTCTGAAGTGGAAAGCTCTCCTAGGGAGGAGGTGGAGCGCATGAGTGTGGTGTCACCGTCGGCAACGCCAACACATGACTGGATGGATATGTGGAATATTTTAAATGCAAATGTGAATTTATTGCACAAACGTTTGGACAAAGCAAAGTCCAGGGACAACACAGAGGGTCATACCCTGCCTTTCCCTATGTCACAGGGACCTTCTGGGTCTCAAAAGCGGCCGCTTTCTCAGATAGTTGACACAGATACCGACACGAGTCTGACTCTAGTGTCGATTATGATGATGTGAGGTTGCAGCCAAAATTGGCAAAGAGTATTCATTATATGATTATTGCTATAAAGTATGTGCTGCATATTATAGATGACCCTGCGGT
Organism: Pseudophryne corroboree; assembly: GCF_028390025.1. Lineage (NCBI taxonomy): Eukaryota > Metazoa > Chordata > Amphibia > Anura > Myobatrachidae > Pseudophryne > Pseudophryne corroboree. The sequence continues at coordinate 264,560,913 of NC_086444.1, read as the reverse complement.
GCCTAATCCTAAGATCCACATGTTTAAAGAAAAGAAGCCTGAGGTTACTTTTCCACCTTCTTTTGAATTAAGTGAGTTATTTGAAAGGGGTGGTCTTCAGTATGCCGACTGACGGGATCCCGGCGCACAGTATACCGGTGCCGGGATCCCGACAGCCGGCATACCGACACTTATTCTCCCTCGTGGGGGTCCACGACCCCCCCTGGAGGGAGAATAAAATAGCGTGGCGCGCGCCACTGTAGTGTGGCGCGCGCAGCGAGCCCGCAAGGGGCTCATTTGCGCTCGCCACACTGTCGGTAAGCCGGCGGTCGGGCTCCCGGCGCCGGTATGCTGGTCGCCGGGAGCCCGACCGCCGGCATATAGTAGTGAACCCATTTGAAAGTGCTTGGGAAACTCCAGATAAGAAGCTGCAGATTCCCAAAAGGATTCTTATGGCGTATCCTTTCCCTATCAAGGACAGGATACGGTGGGAATCCTCCCCAAGGGTGGACAAGGCGTTGACGCACCTTTCCAAAAAGGTGGCGCTGCCGTCTCAGGATACAGCGGCCCTCAGGGATCCTGCTGACCGCAAGCAGGAAACTACCTTGAAGTCAATTTACACACATACCGGTACATTACTCATTATTACGGCAATAGCGTCAGCTTGGGTTTGTAGCGCTGTACTAGCGTGGACCAATACCCTATCTGCTGATATGGATACGATGGATAAGGAAACTATTTTATTGACCCTGGGCCATATTAAGGATGCGGTCCTTTATATGAGAGAGGCTCAAAGGGATATAGGCATACTGCGGTCCAGAGCAAACGCTATGGCGATTTCTGCCAGGCGAGCACTGTGGATCCGACAGTGGTCGGGTGATGCTGACTCAAAATGGCATATGGAGGTTTTGCCGTACAAGGGTGAGGAGTTGTTTGGGGAAGGTCTCGCGGACCTAGTTTCCACAGCTACTGCAGGTAAATCATCTTTTTTACCTTATGTTTCCTCACAGCCTAAGAAAGCGCCACATTATCAGATGCAGTCCTTTCGGCCGCATAAATCCAAGAGAGCTCGGGGATCTTCCTTTCTTGCCAGAAGTAAGGGCAAGGGGAAAAAGCTGCCAACTACAGCCAGTTCCCAGGAACAAAAGTCCTCCCCGACCTCTACTAAATCCACCGCATGACGCTGGGGCTCCGCGGGTGGAGTCCGCTCCAGTGGGGGCACATCTTCGTCTTTTCAGCCAGGTCTGGATTCATTCTCAGGTGGACCCCTGGGCAATAGACATTGTTTCCCGGGGGTACCAGCTGGAATTCGAAGAGGTGCCCCCTCGCCGGTTTTTCAAATCGGCATTGCCGACTTCTTCCCCAGAGAGGGAGGTAGTTTTGTCAGCAATTCAAAAATTGTGTCTCCAACAAGTGGTGGTCAAGGTTCCCCTGCTGCAGCAGGGGATGGGCTATTTCTCAACCCTGTTTGTGGTCCCGAAACCGGACGGTTCGGTCAGACCCATTCTAAATTTAAAATCCTTAAACCTATACTCAAAGAGGTTCAAGTTCAAGATGGAGTCGCTCAGGGCGGTCATTGCAAGTGTGGAAGAGGGAGATTATATGGTGTCTCTTGACATAAAGGATGCATACCTTCATGTCCCCATTTATCAACCTCATCAGGCGTTCCTGAGATTTGTGGTGGAGGATTGTCACTACCAATTTCAGACATTGCCGTTTGGGCTGTCCACGGCCCCGAGAATTTTTACCAAATTAATGGCGGAGATAATGGTGCTCCTGCGCAAGCAGGGGGTCACAATTATCCCATACTTGGACGATCTCCTGATAAAAGCGAGATCAAGAGAACAGTTGCTGGTCAAAGTATCACTCTCCCTGAGGGTGTTACAGCAACACGGTTGGATTCTAAACCTGTCACAGTTAGTTCCAACAACCAGATTGCCTTTCTTAGGCATGATTCTGGACACGGAACAAAAGAGGGTCTTTTTCCCGATGGAAAAGGCCCAGGAACTACAGGACTTGGTCAGGGACCTGTTGAAGCCAGACAGGGTGTCGGTACATCACTGCACGCGAGTGCTGGGAAAAATGGTGGCGTCTAACGAGGCCATTCCATTCGGCAGTTTCCATGCCAGAACCTTTCAGTGGGACAAGTGGTCCGGGTCACATCTACAGATTCATCAGATGATCCGCCTGTCCCCCAGGGCCAGGGTATCTCTCCTGTGGTGGCTGCAGAGTGCTCACCTTCTAGAGTGTCGCAGGTTCGGAATCCAGGACTGGGTTCTGGTGACCACGGACGCGAGTCTCTGAGGATGGGGAGCAGTCACACAGGGAAGAAACTTCCAGGGTCTGTGGTCAAGCCAGGAGGCTTGTCTACACACCAACATTCTGGAATTAAGTAGAGATGAGCGCCTGAAATTTTTCGGGTTTTGTGTTTTGGTTTTGGGTTCGGTTCCGCGGCCGTGTTTTGGGTTCGAACGCGTTTTGGCAAAACCTCACCGAATTTTTTTTGTCGGATTCGGGTGTGTTTTGGATTCGGGTGTTTTTTTCAAAAAACACTAAAAAACAGCTTAAATCATAGAATTTGGGGGTCATTTTGATCCCAAAGTATTATTAACCTCAAAAACCATAATTTACACTCATTTTCAGTCTATTCTGAATACCTCACACCTCACAATATTATTTTTAGTCCTAAAATTTGCACCGAGGTCGCTGTGTGAGTAAGATAAGCGACCCTAGTGGCCGACACAAACACCGGGCCCATCTAGGAGTGGCACTGCAGTGTCACGCAGGATGTCCCTTCCAAAAAACCCTCCCCAAACAGCACATGACGCAAAGAAAAAAAGAGGCGCAATGAGGTAGCTGTGTGAGTAAGATTAGCGACCCTAGTGGCCGACACAAACACCGGGCCCATCTAGGAGTGGCACTGCAGTGTCACGCAGGATGGCCCTTCCAAAAAACCCTCCCCAAACAGCACATGACGCAAAGAAAAAAAGAGGCGCAATGAGGTAGCTGACTGTGTGAGTAAGATTAGCGACCCTAGTGGCCGACACAAACACCGGGCACATCTAGGAGTGGCACTGCAGTGTCACGCAGGATGTCCCTTCCAAAAAACCCTCCCCAAACAGCACATGACGCAAAGAAAAAAAGAGGCGCAATGAGGTAGCTGTGTGAGTAAGATTAGCGACCCTAGTGGCCGACACAAACACCGGGCCCATCTAGGAGTGGCACTGCAGTGTCACGCAGGGTGTCCCTTCCAAAAAACCCACCCCAATCAGCACATGATGCAAAGAAAAAGAAAAGAAAAAAGAGGTGCAAGATGGAATTATCCTTGGGCCCTCCCACCCACCCTTATGTTGTATAAACAAAACAGGACATGCACACTTTAACCAACCCATCATTTCAGTGACAGGGTCTGCCACACGACTGTGACTGATATGACGGGTTGGTTTGGACCCCCCCCAAAAAAGAAGCAATTAATCTCTCCTTGCACAAACTGGCTCTACAGAGGCAAGATGTTAACCTCATCTTCACCCTCCGATATATCACCGTGTACATCCCCCTCCTCACAGATTATCAATTCGTCCCCACTGGAATCCACCATCTCAGCTCCCTGTGTACTTTGTGGAGGCAATTGCTGCTGGTCAATGTCTCCGCGGAGGAATTGATTATAATTCATTTTAATGAACATCATCTTCTCCACATTTTCTGGATGTAACCTCGTACGCCGATTGCTGACAAGGTGAGCGGCGGCACTAAACACTCTTTCGGAGTACACACTTGTGGGAGGGCAACTTAGGTAGAATAAAGCCAGTTTGTGCAAGGGCCTCCAAATTGCCTCTTTTTCCTGCCAGTATAAGTACGGACTGTGTGACGTGCCTACTTGGATGCGGTCACTCATATAATCCTCCACCATTCTATCAATGTTGAGAGAATCATATGCAGTGACAGTAGACGACATGTCCGTAATCGTTGTCAGGTCCTTCAGTCCGGACCAGATGTCAGCATCAGCAGTCGCTCCAGACTGCCCTGCATCACCGCCAGCGGGTGGGCTCGGAATTCTGAGCCTTTTCCTCGCACCCCCAGTTGCGGGAGAATGTGAAGGAGGAGATGTTGACAGGTCGCGTTCCGCTTGACTTGACAATTTTGTCACCAGCAGGTCTTTCAACCCCAGCAGACCTGTGTCTGCCGGAAAGAGAGATCCAAGGTAGGCTTTAAATCTAGGATCGAGCACGGTGGCCAAAATGTAGTGCTCTGATTTCAACAGATTGACCACCCGTGAATCCTTGTTAAGCGAATTAAGGGCTGCATCCACAAGTCCCACATGCCTAGCGGAATCGCTCCGTGTTAGCTCCTCCTTCAATGCCTCCAGCTTCTTCTGCAAAAGCCTGATGAGGGGAATGACCTGACTCAGGCTGGCAGTGTCTGAACTGACTTCACGTGTGGCAAGTTCAAAGGGCATCAGAACCTTGCACAACATTGAAATCATTCTCCACTGCACTTGAGACAGGTGCATTCCACCTACTATATCGTGCTCAATTGTATAGGCTTGAATGGCCTTTTGCTGCTCCTCCAACCTCTGAAGCATATAGAGGGTTGAATTCCACCTCGTTACCACTTCTTGCTTCAGATGATGGCAGGGCAGGTTCAGTAGTTTTTGGTGGTGCTCCAGTTTTCTGTACGTGGTGCCTGTACGCCGAAAGTGTCCCGCAATTCTTCTGGCCACCGACAGCATCTCTTGCACGCCCCTGTCGTTTTTAAAAAAATTCTGCACCACCAAATTCAAGGTATGTGCAAAACATGGGACGTGCTGGAATTGGCCCAGATTTAATGCACACACAATATTGCTGGCGTTGTCCGATGCCACAAATCCACAGGAGAGTCCAATTGGGGTAAGCCATTCCGCGATGATCTTCCTCAGTTGCCGTAAGAGGTTTTCAGCTGTGTGCGTATTCTGGAAAGCGGTGATACAAAGCGTAGCCTGCCTAGGAAAGAGTTGGCGTTTGCGAGATGCTGCTACTGGTGCCGCCGCTGCTGTTCTTGCGGCGGGAGTCCATACATCTACCCAGTGGGCTGTCACAGTCATATAGTCCTGACCCTGCCCTGCTCCACTTGTCCACATGTCCGTGGTTAAGTGGACATTGGGTACAGCTGCATTTTTTAGGACACTGGTGACTCTTTTTCTGAGGTCTGTGTACATTTTCGGTATCGCCTGCCTAGAGAAATGGAACCTAGATGGTATTTGGTACCGGGGACACAGTACCTCCAACAAGTCTCTAGTTGGCTCTGCAGTAATGATGGATACCGGAACCACGTTTCTCACCACCCAGGATGCCAAGGCCTCAGTTATCCGCTTTGCAGTAGGATGACTGCTGTGATATTTCATCTTCCTCGCAAAGGACTGTTGAACAGTCAATTGCTTACTGGAAGTAGTACAAGTGGGCTTACGACTTCCCCTCTGGGATGACCATCGACTCCCAGCGGCAACAACAGCAGCGCCAGCAGCAGTAGGCGTTACACGCAAGGATGCATCGGAGGAATCCCAGGCAGGAGAGGACTCGTCAGACTTGCCAGTGACATGGCCTGCAGGACTATTGGCATTCCTGGGGAAGGAGGAAATTGACACTGAGGGAGTTGGTGGGGTGGTTTGCGTGAGCTTGGTTACAAGAGGAAGGGATTTACTGGTCAGTGGACTGCTTCCGCTGTCACCCAAAGTTTTTGAACTTGTCACTGACTTATTATGAATGCGCTGCAGGTGACGTATAAGGGAGGATGTTCCGAGGTGGTTAACGTCCTTACCCCTACTTATTACAGCTTGACAAAGGGAACACACGGCTTGACACCTGTTGTCCGCATTTGTGGTGAAATACCTCCACACCGAAGAGCTGATTTTTTTGGTATTTTCACCTGGCATGTCAACGGCCATATTCCTCCCACGGACAACAGGTGTCTCCCCGGGTGCCTGACTTAAACAAACCACCTCACCATCAGAATCCTCCTGGTCAATTTCCTCCCCAGCGCCAGCAACACCCATATCCTCCTCATCCTGGTGTACTTCAACACTGACATCTTCAATCTGACTATCAGGAACTGGACTGCGGGTGCTCCTTCCAGCACTTGCAGGGGGCATGCAAATAGTGGAAGGCGCATGCTCTTCACGTCCAGTGTTGGGAAGGTCAGGCATCGCAAACGACACAATTGGACTCTCCTTGTGGATTTGGGATTTCAAAGAACGCACAGTTCTTTGCGGTGCTTTTGCCAGCTTGAGTCTTTTCAGTTTTCTAGCGAGAGGCTGAGTGCTTCCATCCTCATGTGAAGCTGAACCACTAGCCATGAACATAGGCCAGGGCCTCAGCCGTTCCTTGCCACTCCGTGTGGTAAATGGCATATTGGCAAGTTTACGCTTCTCCTCCGACAATTTTATTTTAGGTTTTGGAGTCCTTTTTTTCTGATATTTGGTGTTTTGGATTTGACATGCTCTGTACTATGACATTGGGCATCGGCCTTGGCAGACGACGTTGCTGGCATTTCATCGTCTCGGCCATGACTAGTGGCAGCAGCTTCAGCACGAGGTGGAAGTGGATCTTGATCTTTCCCTAATTTTGGAACCTCAACTTTTTTGTTCTCCATATTTTATAGGCAGAACTAAAAGGCACCTCAGGTAAACAATGGAGATGGATGGATTGGATACTAGTATACAATTATGGACGGACTGCCACGGTTAGGTGGTATAAAAAAACCACGGTTAGGTGGTATATATTATAATAATAATACAATTATGGATGGACGGACTGCCTGCCGACTGCCGACACAGAGGTAGCCACAGCCGTGAACTACCGCACTGTACACTGGTTGATAAAGAGATAGTAGTATACTCGTAACAATTAGGATGACACTATGACGGTATAAAGAATGAAAAAAAAACCACGGTTAGGTGGTAGGTATATAATAATAAATAATACAATTCTGGTCGGACGGACTGCCTGCCGTGTGCCGACACAGAGGTAGCCACAGCCGTGAACTACCGCACTGTACACTGGTTGATAAAGAGATAGTAGTATACTCGTAACAATTAGGATGACACTATGACGGTATAAAGAATGAAAAAAAAAACCACGGTTAGGTGGTAGGTATATAATAATAAATAATACAATTCTGGTCGGACGGACTGCCTGCCGTGTGCCGACACAGAGGTAGCCACAGCCGTGAACTACCGCACTGTACACTGGTTGATAAAGAGATAGTAGTATACTCATAACAATTAGGATGACACTATGACGGTATAAAGAATGAAAAAAAAACCACGGTTAGGTGGTAGGTATATAATAATAAATAATACAATTCTGGTCGGACGGACTGCCTGCCGTGTGCCGACACAGAGGTAGCCACAGCCGTGAACTACCGCACTGTACACTGGTTGATAAAGAGATAGTAGTATACTCGTAACAATTAGGATGACACTATGACGGTATAAAGAATGAAAAAAAAACCACGGTTAGGTGGTAGGTATATAATAATAAATAATACAATTCTGGTCGGACGGACTGCCTGCCGTGTGCCGACACAGAGGTAGCCACAGCCGTGAACTACCGCACTGTACACTGGTTGATAAAGAGATAGTAGTATACTCGTAACAATTAGGATGACACTATGACGGTATAAAGAATGAAAAAAAAACCACGGTTAGGTGGTAGGTATATAATAATAAATAATACAATTCTGGTCGGACGGACTGCCTGCCGTGTGCCGACACAGAGGTAGCCACAGCCGTGAACTACCGCACTGTACACTGGTTGATAAAGAGATAGTAGTATACTCGTAACAATTAGGATGACACTATGACGGTATAAAGAATGAAAAAAAAACCACGGTTAGGTGGTAGGTATATAATAATAAATAATACAATTCTGGTCGGACGGACTGCCTGCCGTGTGCCGACACAGAGGTAGCCACAGCCGTGAACTACCGCACTGTACACTGGTTGATAAAGAGATAGTAGTATACTCGTAACAATTAGGATGACACTATGACGGTATAAAGAATGAAAAAAAAACCACGGTTAGGTGGTAGGTATATAATAATAAATAATACAATTCTGGTCGGACGGACTGCCTGCCGTGTGCCGACACAGAGGTAGCCACAGCCGTGAACTACCGCACTGTACACTGGTTGATAAAGAGATAGTAGTATACTCGTAACAATTAGGATGACACTATGACGGTATAAAGAATGAAAAAAAAACCACGGTTAGGTGGTAGGTATATAATAATAAATAATACAATTCTGGTCGGACGGACTGCCTGCCGTGTGCCGACACAGAGGTAGCCACAGCCGTGAACTACCGCACTGTACTGTGTCTGCTGCTAATATAGACTGGTTGATATTTAAAGAGATATTAGTAGTATACAACAATACTATACTGGTGGTCAGGCACTGGTCACCACTCCTGCAGCAAAAGTGTGCACTGTTAATTAATATAATTGTACTCCTGGCTCCTGCTAACAACCTGCAGTGCTCCCCAGTCTCCCCCACAATTAATTATAAGCTTTTAATTTATACATTGATGACTGTGCAGCACACTGGGCTGAGCTGAGTGCACACAGACTGAGTCACACTGTGTGACTGACTGTGCTGTGTATCGTTTTTTTTTTCAGGCAGAGAACGGATATAGCAGAGAGAAGTGAACGGATATATTATATTAAATAAAAGTTAACTAGCAACTGCACTGGTCACTGACTGTGGCAAACTAACTCTGTCTGCGACTCTGCACAATCTCTCTCTCTCTATCTAATCTATCTCTATTCTAATGGAGAGGACGCCAGACACGTCCTCTCCCTATCAATCTCAATGCACGAGTGAAAATGGCGGCGACGCGCGGCTCCTTATATAGAATCCGAGTCTCGCGATAGAATCCGAGCCTCGCGAGAATCCGACAGCGTCATGATGACGTTCGGGCGCGCTCGGGTTAACCGAGCAAGGCGGGAAGATCCGAGTCGCTCGGACCCGTGAAAAAAAACATGAAGTTCGGGCGGGTTCGGATTCCGAGGAACCGAACCCGCTCATCTCTAGAATTAAGGGCCATATACAACGGCCTTCGTCAAGCGCAGACCTTACTTCAAGGTCTACCGGTTCTGATTCAGTCAGACAACATCACAGCAGTGGCTCATGTAAACCGCCAAGGTGGCACAAGGAGCAGAGTGGCAATGGCAGAAACCTCAAAGATTCTTCGATGGGCGGAGAGTCATGTAAGCGCTCTGACAGCAGTCTTCATTCCGGGAGTAGACAACTCAGAAGCAGACTTCCTCAGCAGACATGATCTGCATCCAGGAAAGTGGGGACTTCATCAGGAAGTCTTCGCAGAGATTGCAAGTCAGTGAGGCCTGCCTCAGATAGACATGATGGCTTCACGCCTCAACAAGAAACTTCCGAGATATTGCGCCAGGTCAAGGGACCCTCGGGCGATTGCAGTGGACGCACTGGTGACACCGTGGGTGTTTCAGTCGGTCTATGTGTTCCCTCCTCTTCCTCTCATCTCAAAGATACTGAGAATCATAAGACGAAGAGGGGTTCAGGCGATTCTCATCGTTCCAGATTGACCTCGAAGGGCCTGGTATCCGGATCTACAGGAAATGCTCTCAGAAGATCTGTGGCCTCTTCCTCTCAGGGAAGACCTGTTACAACAAGGGCCCTGTCTGTTCCAGGACTTACCGCGACTGCGTTTGACGGCATGGCGGTTGAACGCAGGATCCTAGCGGAGAAGGGCATTCCGGAGGAGGTCTTTCATACTCTGATAAAGGCTAGGGAGGAGGTGACATCGAAACATTATCACCGTATCTGGAGGAAGTATGTGTCTTGGTGCGAAGCCAAGACGGCTCCTCCGGAAGAGTTCCATCTGGGCCGTTTTCTCCACTTCCTGCAAACTGGAGTGAATTTGGGCCTAAAGTTAGGCTCCTTTAAGGTTCAGATTTCGGCCCTATCCATTTTCTTTCAAAAGGAATTGGCTTCTCTTCCAGAAGTCCAGACTTTCGTGAAAGGGGTGCTGCATATCCAGCCTCCTTTTGTGCTTCCAGTGGCACCATGGGACCTTAACGTGGTGTTACGGTTCCTTAAGTCTCACTGGTTTGAACCGCTTCAAACAGTTGAATTGAAGTATCTTACTTGGAAAGTGGTCATGTTATTGGCCTTGGCTTCGGCACGGCGAGTGTCAGAGTTGGCGGCTTTGTCTCACAAAAGCCCTTATCTGATTTTCCATGTGGATAGAGCTGAGTTGCGGACTCGTCCCCAATTTTTGCTTAAGGTGGTTTCTTCTTTTCATATGAACCAACCTATTGTGGTGCCTGTGGCTACAAGGGACGTGGAGGATTCCGAGTCCCTAGATGTGGTCAGGGCATTGAAAATGTATGTGGCCAGAACGTCTCGGGTTAGGAAAACAGAGGCTCTGTTTATCCTGTATACAGCCAACAAGGTTGGTGCTCCTGCGTCTAAACAGACTATTGCTCGCTGGATCTGTAACACGATTCAGCAGGCTCATTCTACGGCTGGATTGCCGTTACCAAATTCGGTTAAGGCCCATTCCACTAGGAAGGTGGGCTCTTCTTGGGCGGCTGCCCGGGGCATCTCGGCATTACAACTTTGCCGAGCCGTGACTTGGTCGGGTTCAAACACTTTTGCAAAGTTCTATAAGTTTGATACCCTGGCTGATGAGGACCTTGCGTTTGCTCAGTCGGTGCTGCAGAGTCGTCCGCATTCTCCCGCCTGGTCTGGAGCTTAGTTATAAACCCCATGGTCCTTACGGAGTCCCCAGCATCCTCTAGGACGTAAGAGAAAATAAGATTTTAAACCTACCATTAAATCTTTTTCTCGTAGTCCGTAGAGGATGCTGGGCGCCCGTCCCAGTGCGGACAACATCCTGCAGGACTTGTATATAGTTGTTGCTTACATAAGGGTTATGTTTCAGTTGGATCAGTTTTGGACTGATACTGGTTTTGTTTCATACTGTTGACTGGTTCGTATATCCCATGTTATACGGTGTGAATGGTGTGGCTGGTATGAATGAATCTTGCCCTTGGATTTACAAAATCCTTTCCTCGTACTGTCCGTCTCCTCTGGGCACAGTTTCTCTAACTGAGGTCTGGAGGAGGGGCATAGAGGGAGGAGCCAGTGCACACCCATACCTAAAGTTCTTTTTAGTGTCCATGTCTCCTGTGGAGCCCGTCTATTCCCCATGGTCCTTACGGAGTCCCCAGCATCCTCTACGGACTACGAGAAAAAGATTTACTGGTAGGTTTAAAATCGTATTTATACTACTGTTCTCTCCAGGTGTAACCCAGGTGTTTATACTACTGTTCTCTCCAGTTGTAACCCAGGTGTTTACACTACCGTTCTCTCCAGGTGTAACCCAGGCACATACACAACAGCTTGAAGTGGTCAGCAAGGTAGAGCTTTCTTTCTTTATATACTATGCTAGGTGCGCCTATAATGCCTGGCCACACCTCTCTGGTCACGTAGCCACACCCCTTCCAGCATATGGCAATGCCCCTTAGTGGGCCCCTGTGGCTGCATTTCCCTGGTGGGCCCTTCATGCCCCAGTCCGACAGTGCTCCCACACGCTTCTCAGTGATTGATAGTGACTAGGGGGTGAATAGAGTGTTGTAGGGGCAGATAGGGAGTGGGGGGGAGGGGCAGATAGGGACTGAGGAGGTAATTCAGACCTTATCATAACAGCAAATTTGTTAGCAGTTGGGCAAAACCATGTGCACTGCGGGGGGTGGGGGGGGGGGCAGATATAATATGCGCAGAGAGAGTTAGATTTGGGTGGGGGGTGTTCAAACTGAAATCTAAATTGCAGTGTAAAAATAAAGCAGCCAGTATTTTACCCTGCACAGAAACATAATAACTAGAGATGAGCGGGTTCGGTTCCTCGGGATCCGAACCCCCCCGAACTTCACCCATTTTACACGGTTCCGAGGCAGACTCGAATCTTCCCACCTTGCTCAGTTAACCAGAAAGCGCCCGAACGTCATCATCCCACTGTCGGATTCTCGCGAGATTCGTATTCTATATAAGGAGCCGCGCGTCACCGCCATTTTCACTTGTGCATTGGAGATTGAACGGAGAGGACGTGGCAGCGTTCTCTCCCTGAAAAGCTCCGTAATCTGTGCTCAGTGTGCTGTAAATATCTGTGCTCAGTGTGCTTGCAAATATCTGTGCTCAGTGTGCTGAAAATATCTACGTTCTCTGCCTGAAAACGCTCCATATCTGTGCTCAGTGTGCTGCAAATATCTGATCAGTGTGCTGCATTGTGGGGACTGGGGACCACCAGTATAAGTATATACATGATGTGGCCATTCACTGGTACCTGGTGACAGAACGTATACTGGATTCCCCCACAATGTAACTTTATATCTGTCATCTATATACATGATATGGTCATTGACTGGTACCTGGTGACAGAACGTATACTGGATTCCCCCACAATGTAACTTTATATCTGTCACCTATAAACATGATGTGGTCATTCACTGGTACCTGGTGACAGAACGTATACTGGATTCCCCCACAATGTAACTTTATATCTGTCACCTATATACATGATGTGGTCATTCACTGGTACCTGGTGACAGAACGTATACTGGATTCCCCCACAATGTAACTTTATATCTGTCACCTATATACATGATGTGGTCATTCACTGGTACCTGGTGACAGAACGTATACTGGATTCCCCCACAATGTAACTTTATATCTGTCACCTATATATACATAATGTGGTCATTCACTGGTACCTGGTGACAGAATGTATACTGGATTCCCCCACAATGTAACTTTATATCTGTCACCTATATACATGACGTGGTCATTCACTGGTACCTGGTGACAGAACGTATACTGATTCCCCCACAATGTAACGTTATATCTGTCACCTATATACATGATGTGGTCATTCACTGGTACCTGGTGACAGGACGTATACTGGATTCCCCCACAATGTAACTTTATATCTGTCATCAGTATATACATGATGTGGCCATTCACTGGTACCTGGTGACAGAACGTATACTGGATTCCCCCACAATGTAACTTTATATCTGTCATCTATATACATGATGTGGTCATTGACTGGTACCTGGTGACAGAACGTATACTGGATTCCCCCACAATGTAACTTTATATCTGTCATCTATATACATGATGTGGTCATTCACTGGTACCTGGTGACAGAACGTATACTGGATTCCCCCACAATGTAACTTTATATCTGTTATCTATATACATGATGTGGCCATTCACTGGTACCTGGTGATAGAACATATACTGGATTCCCCCACAATGTAACTTTATATCTGTCATCTATATACATGATGTGGCCATTCATTGGTACCTGGTGACAGAACGTATACTGGATTCCCCCACAATGTAACTTTATATCTGTCATCTATATACATGATATGGTCATTGACTGGTACCTGGTGACAGAACGTATACTGGATTCCCCCACAATGTAACTTTATATCTGTCACCTATAAACATGATGTGGTCATTCACTGGTACCTGGTGACAGAACGTATACTGGATTCCCTCACAATGTAACTTTATATCTGTCACCTATATAATAATTATAGTAGTACAGTACAGTAGGCCATTGCTGTATCTTGCAGCTCTGTGTCACTGCAAGTATCCATTCCATATCTGTGCGGCATTTTTGTGAGCAGTATATATATAGTATTACAGTGCAGCATTTTGGTGACTAACAGTATATAGTTGTACAGTAGGCCATTGCTGTATCTTGCAGCTCTGTGTCACTGCATGTATCCATCCAATCCATTTTCTACCAGTGATTTGGACCAATAATACCACTGATTAGAACGAATAATTCCAGTGATTTTGTCATTTTCTTCCAGTGATTTGGACCAATAACACCATTCATTAGAACGAATAATTCCAGTGATTTTGTCATTTTCTTCCAGTGATTTGGACCAATAACACCATTGATTAGAATTAATAATTCCAGTGATTTTGTCATTTTCTTCCAGTGATTTGGACCAATAATACCATTGATTAGAACAAATAATTCCAGTGATTTGGACCAATAATACCATTGATTAGAACAAATAATTCCAGTGATTTTGTCATTTTCTTCCAGTGATTTGGACCAATAACACCATTGATTAGAACGAATAATTCCAGTGATTTTGTCATTTTCTTCCAGTGATTTGGACCAATAACACCATTCATTAGAATGAATAATTCCAGTGATTTTGTCATTTTCTTCCAGTGATTTGGACCAATAATACCATTGATTAGAACGAATAATTCCAGCGATTTGGACCAATAATACCATTGATTAGAACGAATAATTCCAGTGATTTGGACCAATAATACCATTGATTAGAACGAATAATTCCAGTGATTTTGTAATTTTCTTCCAGTGGTTTGGACCAATAATACCATTGATTAGAACAAATAATTCCTGTGATATTGAGGTGTTTGTGTCGCTTAGCTTAGCCGTCCAGCGACCACAGTGCACCTCTTTTTCTCTATTCTTTGCATCATGTGCTGTTTGGGGCCAATTTTTTTAAGTGCCGTCCTGTCTAGAGATGTGCACCGGAAATTTTTCGGGTTTTGTGTTTTGGTTTTGGGTTCGGTTCCGCGGCCGTGTTTTGGGTTCGAACGCGTTTTGGCAAAACCTCACCGAATTTTTTTGTCGGATTCGGGTGTGTTTTGGATTCGGGTGTTTTTTTCAATAAACCCTAAAAAACAGCTTAAATCATAGAATTTGGGGGTCATTTTGATCCCAAAGTATTATTAACCTCAATAACCATAATTTCCACTCATTTTCAGTCTATTCTGAACACCTCACACCTCACAATATTATTTTTAGTCCTAAAATTTGCACCGAGGTCGCTGGATGACTAAGCTCAGCGACCCAAGTGGCCGACACAAACACCTGGCCCATCTAGGAGTGGCACTGCAGTGTCACGCAGGATGGCCCTTCCAAAAAACACCCCCCAAACAGCACATGACGCAAAGAAAAAAAGAGGCGCAATGAGGTAGCTGTGTGAGTAAGATAAGCAACCCAAGTGGCCGACACAAACACCTGGCCCATCTAGGAGTGGCACTGCAGTGTCATGCAGGATGGCCCTTCCAAAAAACACTCCCCAAACAGCACATGACGCAAAGAAAAAAAGAGGCGCAATTAGGTAGCTGTGTGAGTAAGATAAGCGACCCAAGTGGCCGACACAAACACCTGGCCCATCTAGGAGTGGCACTGCAGTGTCACGCAGGATGGCCCTTCCAAAAAACACTCCCCAAACAGCACATGACGCAAAGAAAAAAAGAGGCGCAATTAGGTAGCTGTGTGAGTAAGATAAGCGACCCAAGTGGCCGACACAAACACCTGGCCCATCTAGGAGTGGCACTGCAGTGTCACGCAGGATGGCCCTTCCAAAAAACACTCCCCAAACAGCACATGACGCAAAGAAGAAAAAAAAGAGGCGCAATGAGGTAGCTGTGTGACTAAGATAAGCGACCCAAGTGGCCGACACAAACACCTGGCCCATATAGGAGTGGCACTGCAGTGTCACGCAGGATGGCCCTTCCAAAAAACACTCCCCAAACAGCACATGACGCAAAGAAGAAAAAAAAGAGGCGCAATGAGGTAGCTGTGTGACTAAGATAAGCGACCCAAGTGGCCGACACAAACACCTGGCCCATCTAGGAGTGGCACTGCAGTGTCACGCAGGATGGCCCTTCCAAAAAACACTCCCCAAACAGCACATGACGCAAAGAAAAAAAGAGGCGCAATTAGGTAGCTGTGTGAGTAAGATAAGCGACCCAAGTGGCCGACACAAACACCTAGCCCATCTAGGAGTGGCACTGCAGTGTCACGCAGGATGGCCCTTCCAAAAAACACTCCCCAAACAGCACATGACGCAAAGAAAAAAAGAGGCGCAATTAGGTAGCTGTGTGAGTAAGATAAGCGACCCAAGTGGCCGACACAAACACCTGGCCCATCTAGGAGTGGCACTGCAGTGTCACGCAGGATGGCCCTTCCAAAAAACACTCCCCAAACAGCACATGACGCAAAGAAGAATAAAAAGAGGCGCAATGAGGTAGCTGTGTGACTAAGATAAGCGACCCAAGTGGCCGACACAAACACCGGGCCCATCTAGGAGTGGCACTGCAGTGTCACGCAGGATGGCCCTTCAAAAAACTAGTCCCCAAACAGCACATGACGCAAAGAAGAAAAAAAAGAGGCGCAATGAGGTAGCTGTGTGACTAAGATAAGCGACCCAAGTGGCCGACACAAACACCTGGCCCATCTAGGAGTGGCACTGCAGTGTCACGCAGGATGGCCCTTCCAAAAAACACCCCCCAAACAGCACATGACGCAAAGAAAAATGAAAGAAAAAAGAGGTGCAAGATGGAATTGTCCTTGGGCCCTCCTCCCACCCACCCTTATGTTGTATAAACAGGACATGCACACTTTAACCAACCCATCATTTCAGTGACAGGGTCTGCCACACGACTGTGACTGAAATGACGGGTTGGTTTGGACCCCCACCAAAAAAGAAGCAATTAATCTCTCCTTGCACAAACTGGCTCTACAGAGGCAAGATGTCTACCTCATCATCATCCTCCGATATATCACCGTGTACATCCCCCTCCTCACAGATTATCAATTCGTCCCCACTGGAATCCACCATCTCAGCTCCCTGTGTACTTTGTGGAGGCAATTGCTGCTGGTGAATGTCTCCACGGAGGAATTGATTATAATTCATTTTAATGAACATCATCTTCTCCACATTTTCTGGAAGTAACCTCGTACGCCGATTGCTGACAAGGTGAGCGGCGGCACTAAACACTCTTTCGGAGTACACACTTGTGGGAGGGCAACTTAGGTAGAATAAAGCCAGTTTGTGCAAGGGCCTCCAAATTGCCTCTTTTTCCTGCCAGTATAAGTACGGACTGTCTGACGTGCCTACTTGGATGCGGTCACTCATATAATCCTCCACCATTCTTTCAATGGGGAGAGAATCATATGCAGTGACAGTAGACGACATGTCCGTAATTGTTGTCAGGTCCTTCAGTCCGGACCAGATGTCAGCATCAGCAGTCGCTCCTGACTGCCCTGCATCACCGCCAGCGGGTGGGCTCGGAATTCTGAGCCTTTTCCTCGCACCCCCAGTTGCGGGAGAATGTGAAGGAGATGTTGACAGGTCGCGTTCCGCTTGACTTGACAATTTTGTCACCAGCAGTTCTTTGAACCCCTGCAGACTTGTGTCTGCCGGAAAGAGAGATACAACGTATGTTTTAAATCTAGGATCGAGCACGGTGGCCAAAATGTAGTGCTCTGATTTCAACAGATTGACCACCCGTGAATCCTGGTTAAGCGAATTAAGGGCTCCATCCACAAGTCCCACATGCCTAGCGGAATCGCTCAGTGTTAGCTCCTCCTTCAATGTCTCCAGCTTCTTCTGCAAAAGCCTGATGAGGGGAATGACCTGACTCAGGCTGGTAGTGTCTGAACTGACTTCACGTGTGGCAAGTTCAAAAGGTTGCAGAACCTTGCACAACGTTGAAATCATTCTCCACTGCGCTTGAGACAGGTGCATTCCACCTCCTATATCGTGCTCAGTTGTATAGGCTTGAATGGCCTTTTGCTGCTCCTCCAACCTCTGAAGCATATAGAGGGTTGAATTCCACCTCGTTACCACTTCTTGCTTCAGATGATGGCAGGGCAGGTTCAGGCGTTTTTGGTGGTGCTCCAGTCTTCTGTACGTGGTGCCTGTACGCCGAAAGTGTCCCGCAATTCTTCTGGCCACCGACAGCATCTCTTGCACGCCCCTCTCGTTTTTTAAATAATTCTGCACCACCAAATTCAAGGTATGTGCAAAACATGGGACGTGCTGGAATTTGCCCATATTTAATGCACACACAATATTGCTGGCGTTGTCCGATGCCACAAATCCACAGGAGAGTCCAATTGGGGTAAGCCATTCTGCGATGATCTTCCTCAGTTGCCGTAAGAGGTTTTTAGCTGTGTGCGTATTCTGGAAAGCGGTGATACAAAGCGTAGCCTGCCTAGGAAAGAGTTGGCGTTTGCGAGATGCTGCTACTGGTACCGCCGCTGCTGTTCTTGCGGCAGGAGTCCATACATCTACCCAGTGGGCTGTCACAGTCATATAGTCCTGAGTCTGCCCTGCTCCACTTGTCCACATGTCCGTGGTTAAGTGGACATTGGGTACAACTGCATTTTTTAGGACACTGGTGAGTCTTTTTCTGAGGTCTGTGTACATTTTCGGTATCGCCTGCCTAGAGAAATGGAACCTAGATGGTATTTGGTACCGGGGACACAGTACCTCAATCAAGTCTATAGTTGGCTCTGCAGTAATGATGGATACCGGAACCACGTTTCTCACCGCCCAGGATGCCAAGGCCTCAGTTATCCGCTTTGCAGCAGGATGACTGCTGTGATATTTCATCTTCCTCGCAAAGGACTGTTGGACAGTCAATTGCTTGGTGGAAGTAGTAAAAGTGGTCTTACGACTTCCCCTCTGGGATGACCATCGACTCCCAGCAGCAACAACAGCAGCGCCAGCAGCAGTAGGCGTTACACGCAAGGATGCATCGGAGGAATCCCAGGCAGGAGAGGACTCGTCAGAATTGCCAGTGACATGGCCTGCAGGACTATTGGCATTCCTGGGGAAGGAGGAAATTGACACTGAGGGAGTTGGTGGGGTGGTTTGCGTGAGCTTGGTTACAAGAGGAAGGGATTTACTGGTCAGTGGACTGCTTCCGCTGTCGCCCAAAGTTTTTGAACTTGTCACTGACTTATGATGAATGCGCTGCAGGTGACGTATAAGGGAGGATGTTCCGAGGTGGTTAACGTCCTTACCCCTCCTTATTACAGCTTGACAAAGGCAACACACGGCTTGACAAATGTTGTCCGCATTTCTGTTGAAATACTTCCACACCGAAGAGCTGATTTTTTTGGTATTTTCACCAGGCATGTCAATGGCCATATTCCTCCCACGGACAACAGGTGTCTCCCCGGGTGCCTGACTTAAACAAACCACCTCACCATCAGAATCCTCCTGGTCAATTTCCTCCCCAGCGCCAGCAACACCCATATCCTCCTCATCCTGGTGTACTTCAACACTGACATCTTCAATCTGACTATCAGGAACTGGACTGCGGGTGCTCCTTCCAGCACTTGCAGGGGGCGTGCAAATGGTGGAAGGCGCATGCTCTTCACGTCCAGTGTTGGGAAGGTCAGGCATCGCAACCGACACAATTGGACTCTCCTTGTGGATTTGTGATTTCGAAGAACGCACAGTTCTTTGCTGTGCTTTTGCCAGCTTAAGTCTTTTCATTTTTCTAGCGAGAGGCTGAGTGCTTCCATCCTCATGTGAAGCTGAACCACTAGCCATGAACATAGGCCAGGGCCTCAGCCGTTCCTTGCCACTCCGTGTGGTAAATGGCATATTGGCAAGTTTACGCTTCTCCTCCGACGATTTTATTTTAGATTTTTGAGTCCTTTTTTTACTGATATTTGGTGTTTTGGATTTTACATGCTCTGTACTATGACATTGGGCATCGGCCTTGGCAGACGACGTTGATGGCATTTCATCGTCTCGGCCATGACTAGTGGCAGAGCTTCAGCACGAGGTGGAAGTCGATCTTGATCTTTCCCTATTTTTGGAACCTCAACATTTTTGTTCTCCATATTTTAATAGGCACAACTAAAAGGCACCTCAGGTAAACAATGGAGATGGATGGATACTAGTATACTTATGGATGACGAGTGACTGCCGACACAGAGGTAGCTACAGCCGTGGACTACCGTACTGCGTCTGCTAGTATAGACTGGATGATAATGATATAAAATATATATATATATCACTACTGCAGGACAGGTATATATTATATAATGACGGACCTGCTGGACACTGTCAGCACTGCAGACTCCTAAAGTAAGCTACTAGTATCAAGAAGATAGAAAAAAAAAAACACCACAGGTAGGTGGTATACAATTATGGATGGACGAGCGACTGCCGACACAGAGGTAGCTACAGCCGTGGACTACCGTACTGCGTCTGCTGCTAATATAGACTGGATGATAATGATATAAAAAATATATATATATCACTACTGCAGCCGGACAGGTATATATTATATAATGACGGACCTGCTGGACACTGTCAGCACTGCAGACTCCTAAAGTAAGCTATTAGTATCAAGAAGATAGAAAAAAAAACACCACAGGTAGGTGGTATACAATTATGGATGGACGAGCGACTGCCGACACAGAGGTAGCTACAGCCGTGGACTACCGTACTGCGTCTGCTGCTAATATAGACTGGATGATAATGATATAAAATATATATATATATCACTACTGCAGCCGGACAGGTATATATTATATAATGACGGACCTGCTGGACACTGTCAGCACTGCAGACTCCTAAAGTAAGCTACTAGTATCAAGAAGATAGAAAAAAAAAAAACACCACAGGTAGGTGGTATACAATTATGGATGGACGAGCGACTGCCGACACAGAGGTAGCTACAGCCGTGGACTACCGTACTGCGCCTGCTGCTAATATAGACTGGATGATAATGATATAAAAAAATATATATATATATCACTACTGCAGCCGGACAGGTATATATTATATAATGACGGACCTGCTGGACACTGTCAGCAGCACTGCAGACTCCTAAAGTAAGCTACTAGTATCAAGAAGATAGAAAAAAAAACACAACAGGTAGGTGGTATACAATTATGGATGGACGAGCGACTGCCGACACAGAGGTAGCTACAGCCGTGGACTACCGTACTGCGTCTGCTGCTAATATAGACTGGATGATAATGATATAAAAAATATATATATATCACTACTGCAGCCGGACAGGTATATATTATATAATGACGGACCTGCTGGACACTGTCAGCAGCACTGCAGACTCCTAAAGTAAGCTACTAGTAGTATCAAGAAGATAGAAAAAAAAAACACCACAGGTAGGTGGTATACAATTATGGATGGACGAGCGACTGCCGACACAGAGGTAGCTACAGCCGTGGACTACCGTACTGCGTCTGCTGCTAATATAGACTGGATGATAATGATATAAAATATATATATATATATATATCACTACTGCAGCCGGACAGGTATATATTATATAATGACGGACCTGCTGGACACTGTCAGCAGCACTGCAGACTCCTAAAGTAAGCTACTAGTAGTATCAAGAAGATAGAAAAAAAAAACACCACAGGTAGGTGGTATACAATTATGGATGGACGAGCGACTGCCGACACAGAGGTAGCTACAGCCGTGGACTACCGTACTGCGTCTGCTGCTAATATAGACTGGATGATAATGATATAAAAAATATATATATATCACTACTGCAGCCGGACAGGTATATATTATAATAACGGACCTGCTGGACACTGTCAGCACTGCAGACTCCTAAAGTAAGCTACTAGTATCAAGAAGATAGGGAAAAAAAAAACACCACAGGTAGGTGGTATACAATTATGGATGGACGAGCGACTGCCGACACAGAGGTAGCTACAGCCGTGGACTACCGTACTGCGTCTGCTGCTAATATAGACTGGATGATAATGATATAAAAAATATATATATATATATCACTACTGCAGCCGGACAGGTATATATTATATAATTAATGACGGACCTGCTGGACACTGTCAGCAGAATGCGTTTCTAGAATAAAAACACCACACGACGAGTGTTTAACTTTTTCAGGCAGACAATCACAATATACTGGTGGTCAGACAGTGGTCACTGGTCAGTCACACTGGCAGTGGCACTCTGGCAGCAAAAGTGTGCACTGTTAAATAATATGTACTCCTGCTACTGCTCCCCAGTCTCCCCCACAATTAAGCTGTGTGAGCACTGAGCACTCAGCACAGTCAGATATACATAGATGATGCAGCACACTGAGGCTGAGCACAGATATGGTATACTGTTACTGTGTCACTGTGTATCGTTTTTTTTCAGGCAGAGAACGGATTATATTAAATAATAATATAATAAAACTGCACTGGTGGTCACTGGTCAGTCACTAGTAAACTCTGCACTCTCTGAGTACTCCTAAGCTCCAGTAAATCAAGTGTCTCACTCTCACTCTCTCTCTCTCTCTTCTAATCTAAATGGAGAGGACGCCAGCCACGTCATCTCCCTATGAATCTCAATGCACGTGTGAAAATGGCGGCGACGCGCGGCTCCTTATATAGAATCCGAGTCTCGCGATAGAATCCGAGCCTCGCGAGAATCCGACAGCGGGATGATGACGTTCGGGCGCGCTCGGGTTAGCCGAGCAAGGCGGGAAAATCCGAGTCTGCCTCGGATCTGTGTAAAAAGGCTGAAGTTCGGGGGGGTTCGGATTCCGAGGAACCGAACCCGCTCAACACTAATTGTGAGGTGTGAGGTGTTCAGAATAGACTGGAAATGAGTGGAAATTGTGGTTATTGTGGTTAATAATACTATAGGATCAAAATTACCCCCAAATTCTATGATTTAAGCTGTTTTTGAGCGGTTTTGTTAAAAAAACACCCGATTCCAAAACACACCCGAATCCGACAAAAAATTTTCAGGGAGGTTTTGCCAAAACGCGTCCGAATCCAAAACACGGCCGCTGATCCGAATCCAAAACCAAAACACAAACCCAAAAAATGTCCGGTGCACATCTCTAATAATAACCCACACAAATCTAACTCTCTGCACATGTTATATCTGCCACACCTGCAGTGCACGTGGGCCCTCATTCCGAGTTGTTCGCTCGCTAGCTGCTTTTAGGAGCATTGCAAACGCTAAGCCGCCATTCTCTGGGAGTGTATCTTAGTTTAGCAAAATAGCGAACGAAAGATTAGCAGAACTGCTACTAAATAATTTGCTGCAGTTTCTGAGTAGCTCCAGACCTACTCCTAGGGGTATATTTACTAAGGTCCCGATTTTGACCGAGATGCCGTTTTTTCTTCAAAGTGTCATCTCGGTAATTTACTAAACTCAAATCACGGCAGTGATGAGGGCATTCGTAATTTTTTGGAAGTCCAAGAAAAAAATTACGAATGAATACACCATCGGTCAAAACGCGGCTGTTTAAGTATGAATCTCTGTCATTTACTAAGAAGTGCAAAGCAAAAAAAAAAAAAAACACTGCCGTGAAAAATTACAACTCGTAAAAAAGTGCTAAAAAAAACCAGACCTGCTTTTTTTCCCCGTGATTGGATAGGCATGCACGGATCAATGAGATCCGTGCATGTATATCAGTGGGAAGGGGTGGGAAAGTGGTTATTTTCGGGAAAAAAAATGCGTGGGGTCCCCCCTCCTAAGCATAACCAGCCTCGGGCTCTTTGAGCCGACCCTGGTTGCAGAAATATGGGGGGAAAAATGACAGGGGTTCCCCCATATTTAAGCAACCAGCATCGGGCTCTGCGCCTGGTCCTGGTTCCAAAAATACGGGGGACAAAAAGAGTAGGGGTCCCCCGTATTTCTAAAACCAGCACCGGGCTCCACTAGCTGGACAGATAATGCCACAGCCGGGGGTCACTTTTATATAGTGCCCTGCGGCCGTGGCATCAAAAATCCAACTAGTCACCCCTGGCCGGGGTACCCTGGGGGAGTGGGGACCCCTTCAATCAAGGGGTCCCCCCCCCCCAGCCACCCAAGGGCCAGGGGTGAAGCCCGAGGCTGTCCCCCCCATCCAATTGGCTGCGGATGGGGGGCTGATAGCCTTTTGTGAAAATGAAAAGATATTGTTTTTAGTAGCAGTACTACAAGGCCCAGCAAGCCTCCCCCGCATGCTGGTACTTGGAGAACCACAAGTACCAGCATGCGGCGGAAAAACGGGCCCGCTGGTACCTGTAGTACTACTACTAAAAAAATACCCAAAAAAAGACAAGACACACACACCTTGAAAATAAAGATTTATTACATACATCCACACAAACATACAAACATACTTACCTATGTACTTGAATAAAATAAAAAGACACCCGAGCCACGCACTGAAAGGGGACCCATGTTTGTCAGTCAGTACAGGAGCACACAGCCGATCAGGAGGGTGCTACAACGTGGCGCTCCCTGATTGGCTGAAGAAACCCACTTAGACAGAAGTCACAGTGGGTTTCTGGCAGTCAGGGAAAGGGGACCCATGTGCAAACATGGGTCCCCTTTCAGTGCGTGGCTCGGGTGTCCGTTTTTTTATTTTATTCAAGTACGTGGATTACAAATGGATGCTACGAGGAGCCTGGGACCCTGGAGCTGGTGAGTATAATTTATTCAACAGGTACCCCTTGGATTCTACTGGAGAAGAGGACCGACCTGCGTGGGGCCATAGGTAAGTATGTTTGTATGTTTGTGTGGATGTATGTAATAAATCTTTACTTTCAAGGTGTGTGTGTCTTGTCTTTTTTTGGGTATTTTTTTAGTAGTAGTACTACAGGTACCAGCGGGCCCGTTTTTCCGCCGCATGCTGGTACTTGTGGTTCTCCAAGTACCAGCATGCGGGGGAGGCTTGCTGGGCCTTGTAGTACTGCTACTAAAAACAATATCTTTTCATTTTCACAAAAGGCTATCAGCCCCCCATCCGCAGCCAATTGGATGGGGGGGACAGCCTCGGGCTTCACCCCTGGCCCTTGGGTGGCTGGGGGGGGGACCCCTTGATTGAAGGGGTCCCCACTCCCCCAGGGTACCCCGGCCAGGGGTGACTAGTTGGATTTTTGATGCCACGGCCGCAGGGCACTATATAAAAGTGACCCCCGGCTGTGGCATTATCTGTCCAGCTAGTGGAGCCCGGTGCTGGTTTTAGAAATACGGGGGACCCCTACTCTTTTTGTCCCCCGTATTTTTGGAACCAGGACCAGGCGCAGAGCCCGATGCTGGTTGCTTAAATATGGGGGAACCCCTGTCATTTTTTTCCCCATATTTCTGCAACCAGGGTCGGCACAAAGAGCCCGAGGCTGGTTATGCTTAGGAGGGGGGACCCCACGCATTTTTTTTTCTCCGTTTTACAGTGTTTATTTAAAAAAAAAAAAAAAATGAACCCCAGCACGGATCACACAGATCCGGCCGAGATTCATTTTGAAAAAGTCGGCAGTGTTTTGCTAATCACTGCCGTAAAAAAGGTAAAAAAAACACGAATGACATCGACATCGGAACAAATGAAAAATCCGAATACGACAGCTTAGTAAATTAGTCGTAATAAATTCAAAAAGTTGCAGTTTTACACTTTCGATGTCATTCGTGATTGAACTTTGACCTTTTTCCGAAAATTACGAATGTTAGTAAATATACCCCTCAGACTGCGATCACCTCAGTCAGTTTAGTTCCTGGTTTGATGTCACAAACACGCCCTGCGTTCGGCCAGCCACTCCCCCCGTTTCTCCAGCCACTCCTGCGTTTTTACCTGGCACGCCTGCGTTTTTTAGCACACTCCCTGAAAATGGCCAGTTTCCGCCCAGAAACACCCACTTCCTCTCAATCACACTTCGATCACTCGAGCGATGAAAAATCGTCGCTCGTGCTTGTGTAAATCTACAAAGTTTTGTGTGAAAGTACTTATCGCATGCGCACTGCGTACCATGTGCATGCGCATTTTTGCAGTTTTTTCACTTGATCGCTGCACTGCGAAAATCGGCATATATATATATATATATATATATATATATAGTAGAAAATGTGAGCCGCACAACACTATAGAAATCCACAAAAGGGTGCCAGGTCAAAAACTTTTCAATATGGATACAACCACACCATGAGGCTCCAGCTGGGGTTATGTTGTAGATGAGACCAGCACTCCAAGTATAATCAATCGTTTTTATGCCATTTTATGATACATCACAAAGGGTTTTCTGTGCAAATTCAGCAATTTGTAAACATGACATTTTTATCAGGTATCTCACACGTCCTGTGTATACTGGGGATATACATCCTACCCAGCCGAATCTCCCAACAGCCGTTTCGGCTACCGCCGTCGTCAGGGGTGCTCCCTTGAAGACGGCGGTAGCCGAAACGGCTGTTGGGAGATTCGGCTGAGCCGAAACGGCTGTTGGGAGATTCGGCTGGGTAGGATGTATATCCCCAGTATACACAGGACCTGTGAGGTACCTGATAAAAATGTCATGTTTACAAATTGCTGAATTTGCACAGAAAACCCTTTGTGATGTATCATAAAATGGCATAAAAACGATTGATTATACTTGGAGTGCTGGTCTCATCTACAACATAACCCCAGCTGGAGCCTCATGGTGTGGTTGTATCCATATATATATATATATACATATATACACACACACACACACACACACACACACACACATATACGTACACCGGAGGTTCCCAAATGCGGTCCTCAAGGCACCCCAACAGTCCAGGATTTAGGTATATCCATGCAGAGCCGGATTATTCTAGGGGCGACAAGGGCGGCCATCCCGGGGCTCCCACACTTTAGGGGCCCCCACGGAATGCTTTATAAATTGGAGCAGTCTCCCTCAGCAGCCGCCGAGGAGCTCAGTGTACAGAGTGTACACGGAGCTCCTTGGCGGCTGCTGACAGAGACTGCTCCGATTTAAAACGCAGTCTGTGGGGGCCCCTAACGTGTGACTCAGTAATGTACGTCAACGGCTCAGTGTCTCGCAGGATTTCACTTCACTACCCCGTGAGACACTGACTGAGCCGCTGGCGTGCACTGCTGTAAAGCTGCTGCTCCATATGTGGGTGAGTATGTGTGTGTGAGTGAGTGTGTACGTATCTGAGTGTGTGTGCGAGTGCCCGCCGACCCGCCTGCGCATGGGGGTGTTCTTTGGCCGCAATTTTTAGTGGTGGGGGCCCCCACCAGCCTTAATCCAGCCCTGTATCCATGGCTCAGCACAGATGGTTAAATCAAATTGACTTAGGTGCTAAGTAAGTCACCTGTGGCAAAGCATGGATACATTTAAAACCTGGATGGTTGGGGTGCCTTGAGGACCGCGTTTGGAACCTCTGACGTACACATGTATATGTATATAGCTAATGCTGCTCCTCACCTCTGTGGTGCCGCCGACGGCCACTGGAGGGCACCTGATGGATCTCCATTCATGACACACACACCCTTATGTACTCTGCACCTCCCACCATATACTTCCCCGATATACACTGCGCCCCCATCCTCTTCCATATACTGCTCCTATATACACACTGCACTTCCATACCCCTCCATATATACAGGGTACCTCCCTCCTCCATATACTGCTCCTGCCATATACTGCATACTGTGCATCCCCTCCTCCATATACTATGCTGCAATCCCAGATTACTTGACATCAAGGGACTCAGCAACAAGTAACAGCAGTAACCAGGAAACAGATGCAGGAACCACCAGGCGGTCCTGCAGCGCTAAGAGCAGAGGCACCAGGGACACGTGTGGCCGCTTACCAAAGGGGGAGAAAGTTAATCAGTCCAGCAGGAAGGGGCGAGATTCCGTGTGGGATCGCTCTTTCCACACCCCGCACAGGCCATGCCCACATGGCCGGCCCTAACCAATATGATGCCATAGGCAAGATTTTGGCTGGTGCCCCCTAGCACCACCACTGGTTGCACCTCTTTCCCAGCACCATCACCCTCACCCATAGCAGTCCTTATTTTGGTGTTTGTACCCTCCTATATTTTAAATAGGAACAGTTCGCACATTTGGCGCACAGCCCAAAAAGGGTGTGTTTTGGCTGGCAAGGGGCATGGCCACACAATAGTAACCCCAATTCCAATTACGCCACACAGTACTGCAACTTTATTCACATTTGATCATGCGATAGTGTCCATAATTCATATTACATCCCACAGTAGTATTACTTTACCTTATAAACATTACTCCTCACAGTAGAGCCCCTTATTCACATAACATCACATTGAATTGCTCCTTATTCACATTACACCACACCCTATTGCTCTTTATTCATATTAGATGACACAGTAGTGCCCTTTCTATACGCAACGCCACATAGTAGAGCACCCTATACACATAATGCCACACATTAGTAATACATTTATACACATAATTCCACACAGTAATGCCCCTTAAACATTATTAATGTCCTTATAAACATAATGTGCCTTACACATTATGACAACCTTTATTAATGCCCTTTTACACATAATGTCCCTTACATATATGCCACACATTATTAATGCCCTTATACACATAATGACACATAGTGCCCCCTACACATTTGCTGCACATTATTAGTGCCCCTATACACATAATGACACACATACAGTAGTACCCTGTTACACATATGCCACACATTATTAATGCCCTTATACACATAATGACACACATAGTGCCCCTTACACATGTGTTGCACATTATTAATGCATTTTTACATGACACACATAATGCTCCTTACACATATTCCGAACACTACTGCACAACCAACCCACTCACATGCACAGAGCACTCACACTTCCACTAACACTGTGACCTCTGCCTCTGCTTGGATACAGATGTGTCCTCATAAATCTTGCCTCAATGCTAACGTCGGGCACCTTTTTTATATAAATGCATCTTATTTGCATTGCTATGTGGCTAGGATGCACAAGCAGATTCTGCTGATTAAAATGATATGCAGCATGCCTATATACTGTGTGAGACTGTGGCTGTATCTGCATATGAAATGCTATACAGAATATAGGCATGCCGCATATCATTTTAATCAGCAGAAGCTGCAGATGCCCCTAGGCATATCAAATGCCCTAGGCAATTGCCTAGTTTGCCTATAGCTATGGCCGGCTCTGCATGCCCAGACCCCTCCAGCCAGCTGCTGACGGCTACTGGCCTCCTCTACCCCCAAACTGCATTATAGTCTGCCCATTACCAGAGCCGGCACTAACCAATATGATGCAGTAGGCAAGATTTTGGCTTGGGCACTCTAGCACCACCACTAGTTCCACCTCTGACCCTGCACCTCTTTCCCAGCACCATCACCCCTCACCCATAGCAGTTCTTAATTCTGCTGCGGGCTACTCTGGGCTCCACAGGGAATGACATTGGGGTGTAGAGTAGGATCTTGATCCAAGGCACCAACAGGCTAAAAGCTTTGACTGTTCCCAGAATGCATAGCGCCGCCTCCTCTATAACCCCGCCTCCGTGCACAGGAGCTCAGTTTTGTAGTTGGTGCCATGCAGTGCAGGCATACAACAGTTGGGCTGCTCCAGCAGCCCTCAGAAGAGCTTTTTTAAAGTGAAAAATGAAGACTTCAAGGGCTGCAGCAGAGACACTGTGAGTGTTAGATGTCAGTCAGACATCTCCTGCTGCAGCTTCATCACCTCCCCCGGCAGCGCTGTATACTCCCGCGCCCTGGTTGCCGGGTACTTACAGCGGAGACTCCGGTTTGCTCCTGTCAGTCACACACCCCACCGCAGCTCTCCAGGATCGCATGGCCGCACTCAGGGAGGAGGTAAGAGGGTCCCCCAGGTGGGACCCGCTGGAAATCACGATCTGGCGCGGCCGGTGGGAGGCGGGCCACGTGCACTGGCTTGGACACTGTGGCAGTACAGGGACCCCACTAGACCACCAGGGCAAGGGCACAGGTCGGTTTTACTAAAAACCGTTTGCTATGAAGCCAGTGGCGCACCCAGGGGGGGTTTCCGAGCACCCAGAAACCCCCCCCCCCTCCACTAATTTTTTTTTTTTTTTTTTATGAGAGCATGAGTATTATTAATGGCTGTCTAGAATCCTCTGCAGCCTGATGTCTTCCTGGTGGCACTTGCAAGTGCTTAATAAAAGTTTACTTTATTTTAATTATAGTACATATACAGTATATCCATGTGCATACATAGATACACATGTATATACATACATACTGTACATATAAACACACACACACACACACACACACAGCTATATGTGTATATATACGTGTACTGTATGTATATATATATATATATATATATGCATGTTTAATATGCTATGTATATGTGTATATACACGGTATGTATATGTATATATATATATATATATATATACACACACAGACACACTAGTTTTACGGACCCAGCATATACTGGCTCACCTCAGTCCCCACCCCCGTGATTGGCTCCACCCAGTTCTGGAAACCCCCCCCATGCAAATCCTGCGTTTGCCACTGGAAGCCCACAGTACCCGGTGGTGAAGTCCAGACTTTGACCTGTAGCCCCTCCCCCAGCCCGAGGGCACCATTTAGAGTAAATGTTCCCACCCTGGAGCTGCATATCTCTCTCTCCCTCACTCCCTGTAAGCGTTTAGGCGCCATTAGGACAAGCTGAGCTGCTCTTGGGACTGTTTGGGCAAATCCTCCTCTGTAAAGCCACCTGCATGTCAGCGCTGTGCATTTTACAGGACACTTAAGTATTCTACATGTCTGCTGACAGTGTTAGTTAAGAAACAGTGCATTTAGTCAGGGTTATTTAGTACAAGTACCCTGTGATATACATCCAGTCTTTACTGTGCATTGATATATCTATTAAGTGTATAGCTATACTTAGTATTACTATGTATTGCTAGTCCAGTGTAGTTTTATTGCATGTCATAATTTCTGCATTGTACAATGGCCCTCATTCCGAGTTGTTCGCTCGGTATTTTTCATCGCATCGCAGTGAAAATCCGCTTAGTACGCATGCGCAATGTTCGCACTGCGACTGCGCCAAGTAACTTTACTATGAAGAAAGTATTTTTACTCACGGCTTTTTCTTCGCTCCGGCGAACGTAATGTGATTGACAGGAAATGGGTGTTACTGGGCGGAAACACGGCGTTTCAGGGGCGTGTGGCTGAAAACGCTACCGTTTCCGGAAAAAACGCAGGAGTGGCCGGAGAAACGGTGGGAGTGCCTGGGCGAACGCTGGGTGTGTTTGTGACGTCAACCAGGAACGACAAGCACTGAAATGATCGCACAGGCAGAGTAAGTCTGGAGCTACTCTGAAACTGCTAAGTAGTTAGTAATCGCATTATTGCGAATACATCGGTCGCAATTTTAAGAAGCTAAGATTCACTCCCAGTAGGCGGCGGCTTAGCGTGTGTAACTCTGCTAAATTCGCCTTGCGACCGATCAACTCGGAATGAGGGCCAATGTGACTATGTGTGTGTGCATATAGCTGCTGTGTGACCTCCATTTCGTGTATCTCCACTCAGATTGCTATCCCTATATTCTGTAACCTGAGGGTGCTAAGTGCGTCAGGGTTATTATTAATATAAGTGTTTCACAAGATATACTTATTGTGTATTTTTCTCTGTGATTTTTAGTCACCATATACCTCTGGAACTCTCTGTGCTGGTAAACTACTCAAGGGGTTCTTGTCAGGTGTTGTGCTGCTGATATTGTACTGTTGTCTTGAATTGAATTGAGCTTTCAGATATGTCAGCTACAAGGGGTGACAGAGCTGGGGCTGATACAACATTGCGTGGTGGTGACGCTGCAGACACGTTTGAGGAGAATATATATATATATATATATATATATATATCTTTATTGTCATTAACAAACACCAAGGGATGTCAATGAAAAAAATCAAGCAAAACCATATCACATAACATAAACGTGCAGCAAGTTACATTACAAGGCCTAAGATTGAAACATTTTAACAATTTAGCATGCGTACTGCGCTCGGAAAGAAGCTATTATGCAGCCTCTTTGTGCGTGAGTAGACAGCCCTAAAGCATCTATTTGATGGCAATCTTGAAAAGATTGGGTAGTTTGGATGACTAGGGTCCCCCAAAATGGCCATAGATTTCTTAAGGATCCTCTTTTCATATATCTCATAAACACTGGGCAACCTGACACCAATTGCTCTACCCGCTGTCCTAACCACCCGATCCAGGGCCTTTCGTTCTGCAACAGTACAATTTCCGAACCATACGACAATCCCGTAGGTCAGTACACCCTCCACAACACTACGATAAAAATTTACCAAGGTCCCTTTACTCACACTAGCAGATTTTAATTTCCTCAAAAAGAAAAGACGTTGCTGCACCCTCTTTATCAAAAAATTTGAGTTAAATGACCAAGACAGAGAATTTGAAATAAAAATGCCTAAAAATTTAAAAGACTCCACCTGCTCAATACCTATTCCATCCAAAAGAACAGGAGACTTTGGGGCACTATTTTGTTTCCTAAAATCAATAATCATCTCCTTGGTTTTAGATGTATTTAAAATTAAACCATTCACCCTGCTCCACTCTAATAAACTAACGACCTCTTTTCTATATGCAGGCTCATTCTCATTGCGTATTAAACCCACAATAGCGGTATCATCCGCAAACTTAACAATTTTTACAGAATCTGATGTAGACTCACAGTCGTGGGTAAATAATGAATATAGTAGTGGACTCAGCAGCTGAGGGTTCAAGTTCTGGGGGTTCCTTACCCCTCAGTAGTACCGTAGCAACTGGGGTTCAAAATGACCCACCTTGGGCTACTTTCTCCACGTTATTGAATACGCTGGTAACTAGACTTGCGCCCCCTATGGGACCTCCTGTACCGGTACAACCGCTTATGGTCCCTGTGGTTAATCCGCTATGGGCAGATCAACTGTCCACTCAGTTACAGCAATTGAACCAATCACTGACTAAAAAGAAGTTTAACCCTTGCCCGCCTAAGACCTAGGGGTCCTCTAAGCGGGCCATTACTTCCTCACAATCCACTAACATCCCAGACACCTCGTCTGATGAGGATGGCATATATACTGACCCCGCAGACACTGATTCTGATGCTTCTGATGGGGAAACTGTTTCACAGGTGGATGTTCCTGACTTGTTGGAGGCTGTCAGGTTAATTCTTCAAATTACTGATGACCCAGAGCCTGATACTGCCCCTAAGAAACCGGACAGATTTAAATGTCAGAAAGTGGTTAAACAAGTTTTACCTCACTCTGACCATTTGGTTGACATATGTCAGGAATCCTGGGAAAATCCAGGAAAGAAATTCACGCCTCACAAGAAGATGCTAGCTCGCTATCCTCTCATGGCGGAGCTAAGCAAAAATTGGGAGACACCCCCGCCAATGGATTCGCAAGTGACGCGGCTGGTGGTATCGTCAGCTCTGCCTGTAACTACCATCACGTCTCTGAAAGAACCGACGGATAATCACGTGGAGGGTTGTTTAAAGGCGATTTACATCTTAGCTGGTGCTGCGCATAGGCCCACCATTGCAGCGACTTGGGCTGCAGAGGCTATTGAAGTGTGGGCCCAGGAGTTGGAAGTTGAGCTGCCTTCCAACGCTTCTGATCATGCCAGACAATGTCGTATATTGTCACAGCTTCTCATTACATTAAAGAGGCGGCTTCTGATGCCGGTATTCTGGCTGCCAAGGCTTCTACTACATCCATTTTGGCTCGCCGGAGTCTCTGGTTGCGGTCCTGGTCTGTGGATCTGGACTCCAAGAAAACCCTGTAGGTGCTCCCTTTTAAGGAAGACATTCTTTTCTGATAAGACCTCAACAAGATAGTGGCTGACTTAGCTTCTGCTAAAGCAGCATGTCTACCTAGTACTGCTCCTTCGGTACCGAAGGCTAAGAATGCTTCCTTTCGCTCCTTTCGTCCTTCAGGGAAAGCAAAGGGTCAGGCGTACCCGAAACAGGCTCGCACTTCCAAACCCAATAAGCCCAAACCTAAACGGGCCTGGGCTACCGTCAGCCTGCTTCCAAAACTGACAAGCCTGCTGCATGACGGGGTGGGCCTCCCTCTGGGGGATCCCAGGGTGGGGGGCCGACTTTTAGGGTTTACCCAGGAATGGTTGAAGACCACTTCAGATGCCTGGGTACGGGAAGTCGTCACTCGAGGGTACGCCGTATCCTTCAAAAATCATCCCCCTTATCGATTTTGCCTGAAAGATGTCCCTTCGGATCCAGTGAAGGCAAAACTCTTCATTCTGTGGTACAGTCCCTCCTGGACACAGGAGTGGTAGTACAGGTGCCTCTGGCTCAGAGGGGCAGGGGGTACTATTCACCACTGTTCCTAGTCCCGAAACTGAATGGGTCCTCTCAGCCCATTCTCAACCTCATGTCCTTGAACAAATTTGTGAGGGTCTCCAAGTTTTGTATGGAAACTCTTTGCTCTATTATTCTGGCCTTGGAACCTGGGGATTATATGGTCTCCCTGAATATACAGGATGCTTACCTGCATATTCCCATTGCAATGTCGCATCAGCAGTACCTGAGGTTTGCGGTTGGCAACCTCCATTACCAATTTTGGGTGTTATTTTTTTGGTTTGACCATGGCTCTGCGAGTCTTCATCAATGTCATGGCGGTAATGTCGGCTGTACTCCGTCGTCAAGGGGTCAGGATCCTGCCGTATTTGGACAACATGATCCTGGCAAATTCCCCAGAAATTCTCCTACACCATCTGGATCTGACTATCCGGTTTCTGCATGCCCACGGGTGGCTCATCAACTGGAAGAAATCTTCCCTGGTCCCTGCTCAGAGCATGGTGCACCTGGGGGCATTGGTGGACACTCACAGCCAGCGGTTGTTCTTGTCTCAGGAGAAAGTCCTGAAGCCTCAGGATAGGATTTGATGCTTCCTATCTCGTCCGCAAGTGTCGATACATTCGGTAATGCAAGTGGAGTACGCTCAATTCCATTCTCGCCCTCTGCAGAAACTGATTCTTGCCAAGTGGGACGGCCTGCCTCACCGGATCAGGTCGCAAATGATCTCCTTGTCTCCGGAGGTCCGTCTGTCACTACACTGGTGGCTGCAGGGCCATCGATTGAGCAGTGGTCATCTCTTCTGGATCTCCAACTGGGTCCTTCTGACGACGGAGAGGTTGGACCGTGGTGTTGGAGCAACACTCCCTTCAGGGTTGGTGGACCAGGGAGGAGGCTCTCCTTCCAATAAACATTCTGGAATTGTGGGCAGTGTTCAACTCGCTGAACTTGGCCCAGCATTTAATACAGAACAGACCTGTTCAAGTACAGTCGGACAACGCCACCACAGTGGCGTACATAAATCATCAAGGCGGCACTCAAAGCCACATGGCATTGATGGAAGTATCAAGGATTCTTCAATGGGCAGAACGCCATCTGCCAGCCATATCGGCAGTATTCATTCCGGGGGTCCTAAACTGGGAAGCGTACTTTCTCAGTCATCAGGACGTACACGCCAGAGAGTGGAGCCTCCATCCAGAAGTGTTTCAACTCCTCGTGGACAAGTGGGGCCTTCCAGATGTGGACCTGATGGCATCTCGACACAATCACAAGGTTCCGGTCTTCGGAGCAAGGACAAGGGATCCTCAAGCTGCGTTCATGGACGCACTGGCAATTCCATGGAACTTTCAGCTGCCATACGTGTTCCCTCCGGTGTCACTCCTGCCCAGAGTAATAAGGAAGTTCAAGCAAGAAGGAGGAATCCTACTTCTGATCGCTCCCACGTGGCCCAGACGGCATTGGTTCTCTGACCTTCAGGGTCTCTCGATAGAGCGTCCCCTTCTACTTCTGCAGCGCCCAGATCTTCTCGTTCAGGGCCCCTGTGCATATCAGGATTTAGCCCGGTTGGCTTTGACGGCGTGGCTCTTGAAGCTTCCGTCTTGAGGGCCAAAGGATTTTCTGAGGCGGTCATTCAAACCATGTTGAAGGCCCGGAAACCGGCTACTGCTCGGATTTATCATAGGGTCTGGAATTCTTACTTTGTTTGGTGCACCGCTAATAATCATGACGCTTACAAGTTTAGTAAGGACAAACTTTTGGCCTTTCTACAACAAGGCCTGCACTTGGGCCTTCGTCTGGCCTCCATCAAGGTTCATATTTCTGCCTTGTCGGTTTGGTTTCAGAGAAAAATTGCGACTTTACCTGATGTTCATACATTCACTCAGATTGTGTTGCGGATTGAACCTCCTTATGTCCCGCCTGTGGCTCCTTGGGACTTGGTGGTTCTGGAGGCATTGCAAGGGTCTCCATTTGAGCCTCTTGAATCGGCGGACCTTAAGTGGCTTTCTCTTAAGATATTGTTTCTGCTGGCTATTGCCTCTGCTAGACAGGCATCGGATCTGAATGCCTTGTCTTGTAGCTCCCCATATCTGATTTTTCACCGTGACGGGCGGTTCTTAGAGCGCATCCCAGGTACTTACCTAAGGTGGTGTCTTCTTTCCACCTTAATCAGGAGATCGTGGTTCAGGCCTTTGTCTCTCCTGACTTGTCTTCCAAAGAGCGGTCTTTGGATGTGGTACGGGCTCTCCGTATCTATGTGAAGAGAACTGCATCCCTTTGGAAGTCTGATTCTCTCTTTGTATTGTTTGGTTTTCACAAACGTGGCTGGCCTGCTCACAAGCAGACCCTGGCCAGATGGATTAGAATGGTGATTGCACAAGCTTATGTACAGGCTGGCCTTCCGGCTCCTGCTACCATCAAGGCCCATTCTACTCGGTTTGTTCGACCTTCTTGGGCAGCCCGTCAAGGTGCGACCCTTGAACAATTGTGCAAGGCGGCTACGTGGTCCTCAGTGAACATGTTCATAAGGTTCTATGCCTTCGATACTTCCGCCTCCCAGGATGCTTCCTTTGGATGCCGGGTTCTCATGCCCGCTACATTGCATCTCCTCCCATAAGGAACTGCTTTAGGACATCCCCATTGTCATTCCCTGTGGAGCCCAGTGTACTCCGCAGCAGATAACGAGATTTATGGTAAGAACTTACCGATGTTAAATTTCTTTCTGCGAGGAACACAGGGCTCCACAGGGCGCCCACCCTGATGCACTTAGCTTCTTTGGGTTGGTATGGCATTAGCCGCTGACACTTTCTCCTTTCGTGAGAATGTGGTGTATGTGGCTACTAACGGTTGTCGTCTCTTTTGCCTTCTACTGCTTTGGACTGGTTAACAAAAACTGAGCTCCTGTGCACAGAGGCGGGGTTATAGAGGAGGCGGCACTATGCATTCTGGGAACAGTCAAAGCTTTTAGCCTGTTGGTGCCTCGGATCAAAATCTTACTCTACACCCCAATGTCATTCCCTGTGGAGCCCAGTGTACCTCGCAGAAAGAGATTTAACAATGGTACGTTCTTACCATAAATCTCTTTTTGGTGTTTCTACCCCATATATATTAAATAGGAACAGTGCGCACATTTGGTGCACAGCCCAAAAAGGGGTGTGTTTTTGCTGGCAAGGGGCATGGCCACACAATAGTACCCCAATTCAAATTACGCCACACAGTAGTGCAACTTTATTTACATTTTATCATGCAATAGTGTCCCTAATTCATGTTACATCACAGTATTAACACTTTACGTTATAAACGTTACTCCTCATAGTAGAGCCCCTTATTCACATTACATCACACTGAATTGCTCCTTATTCACATTACACCACACCCTATTTCTCTTTATTCACATTAGACGACACAGTTGTGCCCTTTCTAAACGCAACACCACATAGTAGAGCACCTTATACACATAATGCCACACATTAGTAATGCATTTATACACATAATACCACACAGTAATGCCCTATACACATATGGGACACATTATGACAACCTTTATTAATGCCCTTATACACATAATGTCCCTTACACATATGCCACACATTATTAATGCCCTTATACACCTAATGACACACATAATGTCCCTTACACATATGCTGCACATTATTAGTGCCCCTATACACATAATTACACACATAGTACCCCTTACACATATGCCGCACATTATTTATGCCCTTATACTCACGTCCGAACGAAGAATTTTCATCGTTGAAGTGATCGGAGTGTGATTAACAGGAAGTGGGTGTTTCTGGGTGGAAACTGACCGTTTTCTGGGAGTGTGCGGAAAAACGCAGGCGTGCCAGGATAAAACGCAGGAGTGTCTGGAGAAAAGGGGGAGTGGCTGGCCGAACGCAGGGCGTGTTTGTGACGTCAAACCAGGAACAAAACGGGATGAGCTGATCGCAATGTAGGAGTAAGTCTCGAGCTACTCAGAAACTGCTAAGAATTTTCTATTCGCAATTCTGCTAATCTTTCATTCGTAATTCTGCTAAGCTAAGATACACTCCCAGAGGGTGGCGGCCTAGCGTGTGCAATGCTGCTAAAATCTGCTAGTGAGCGAACAACTCGGAATGACCCCCATTGCCCCTTACGCATACAGTATGTTGCACATTATTAATGCATTTTTACACATGACACACATAATGCTCCTTACACATATGCCAAACACTACTGCATTACCAACCCACTCTCACACGCACAGCACTCACAATTGCCTCTAACACTGTGACCTCTGCCTCTGCTTGGATACAGATGTGTCCTCATAAATCTTGCCTCAATGCTAACGTCGGGCACCTTTTTTTTTTAATGAAAATGAATCTTTTTTGCATTGCTATGTGGCTAGGATTCACAAGCAGCTTCTGCTGATTAAAATGATTTGCAGCATGCCTATATACTGTGTGAGACTGTGGATGTATCTGTATATGAAATGCTACACACAGAATATAGGCATGCCGCATGTAATTTTAATCAGCAGAAGCTGCTGATGCCCCTAGGCATTTGCCTAGTTTGCCTGTGCCTAGAGGCAGTGCCGTAACTAGAGATGAGCGGGTTCGGTTCCTCGGAATCCGAACCCGCCCGAACTTCAGCCTTTTTTGCACGGGTCCGAGCAGACTCGGATCCTCCCGCCTTGCTCGGTTAACCCGAGCGCGCCCGAACGTCATCATCCCGCTGTCAGATTCTCGCGAGACTCGGATTCTATATAAGGAGCCGCGCGTCGCCGCCATTTTCACACGTGCATTGAGATTGATAGGGAGAGGACGTGGCTGGCGTCCTCTCCGTTTAGAATAGATTAGAGAGACACTTGATTTACTAATTTTGGGGAGCATTAGGAGTACTCGGTACAGTGCAGAGTTTTGCTGATAGTGACCACCAGTTTTATTTATAATCCGTTCTCTGCCTGAAAAAAAACGATACACAGTCACATACCATATCTGTGCTCAGCCTCAGTGTGCTGCATGATATATCATCTATGTATATCTGACTGTGCTGAGTGCTCACTGCTCACACAGCTGAATTGTGGGGGAGACTGGGGTGCAGTTATAGCAGGAGTACAATGCACACTTTTGCTGCCAGTGACCACCAGTATATTGTCTGCCTGAAAAAGTTAAACACTCCTGTGGTGTTTTTTTTTTTTTATTCTATAGTATAAACGCATTCTCCTGACAGTGTCCAGCAGGTCCGTCATTCATTATATTATATAAATATTTACCTACAGTAGTGTTATATTTTTTTTTTTCATCTCTATCATCTTTATCATCTCTATATTAGCAGACGCAGTACGGTAGTCCGCGGCTGTGGCTATCTCTGTGTCGTCAGTGCTCGTCCATAATTGTATACCTACCTACCTGTGGTGGGGTTTTTTTTTCTATCTTCTTCATACTAGTAGTTTAGGAGTCTGCTGACAGTGTCCACCAGGTCCGTCATTATATTATATACCTACAGTAGTAATATATTTAGTATATTATCTATACTAGCAGACGCAGTACGGTAGTCCATGGCTGTGGCTATCTCTGTGTCGTCAGTGCTCGTCCATAATTGTATACCTACCTACCTGTGGTGGTTTTTTTTTTTATCTTCTTCATACTAGTAGTTTAGGAGTCTGCTGACAGTGTCCACCAGGTCCGTCATTATAATCCTACAGTAGTAATATATTTAGTATATTATCTATACTAGCAGACGCAGTACGGTAGTCCACGGCTGTGGCTATCTCTGTGTCGTCAGTGCTCGTCCATAATTGTATACCTACCTACCTGTGGTGGGGTTTTTTTTTCTATCTTCTTCATACTAGTAGTTTAGGAGTCTGCAGACAGTGTCCACCAGGTCCGTCATTATATTATATATACCTACAGTAGTTATATATATATATTTTTTATATAATTAATTATCATCTCTATACTAGCAGACGCAGTACGGTAGTCCACGGCTGTAGCTACCTCTGTGTCGTCAGTCACTCGTCATCCATAAGTATACTAGTATCCATCCATCTCCATTGTTTACCTGAGGTGCCTTTTAGTTGTGCCTATTAAAATATGGAGAACAAAAATGTTGAGGTTCCAAAAATAGGGAAAGATCAAGATCCACTTCCACCTCGTGCTGAAGCTGCTGCCACTAGTCATGGCCGAGACGATGAAATTCCATCAACGTCGTCTGCCAAGGCCGATGTCCAATGTCATAGTACAGAGCATGTAAAATCCAAAACACAAAAGATCAGTAAAAAAAGGACTCAAAAATCTAAATTAAAATCGTCGGAGGAGAAGCGTAAACTTGCCAATATGCCATTTACCACACGGAGTGGCAAGGAACGGCTGAGGCCCTGGCTTATGTTCATGGCTAGTGGTTCAGCTTCACATGAGGATGGAAGCACTCAGCCTCTCGCTAGAAAAATGAAAAGACTTAAGCTGGCAAAAGCACAGCAAAGAACTGTGCGTTCTTCGAAATCACAAATCCACAAGGAGAGTCCAATTGTGTCGGTTGCGATGCCTGACCTTCCCAACACTGGACGTGAAGAGCATGCGCCTTCCACCATTTGCACGCCCCCTGCAAGTGCTGGAAGGAGCAGCCGCAGTTCAGTTCCTGATAGTCAGATTGAAGATGTCAGTGTTGAAGTACACCAGGATGAGGAGGATATGGGTGTTGCTGGCGCTGGGGAGGAAATTGACAAGGAGGATTCTGATGGTGAGGTGGTTTGTTTAAGTCAGGCACCCGGGGAGACACCTGTTGTCCGTGGGAGGAATATGGCCATTGACATGCCTGGTGAAAATACCAAAAAAATCAGCTCTTCGGTGTGGAAGTATTTCAACAGAAATGCGGACAACAGGTGTCAAGCCATGTGTTGCCTTTGTCAAGCTGTAATAAGTAGGGGTAAGGATGTTAACCACCTCGGAACATCCTCCCTTATACGTCACCTGCAGCGCATTCATCATAAGTCAGTGACAATTTCAAAAACTTTGGGCGACAGCGGAAGCAGTCCACTGACCAGTAAATCCCTCCCTCTTGTAACCAAGCTCACGCAAACCACCCCACCAACTCCCTCAGTGTCAATTTCCTCCTTCCCCAGGAATGCCAATAGTCCTGCAGGCCATGTCACTGGCAATTCTGACGAGTCCTCTCCTGCCTGGGATTCCTCCGATGCATCCTTGAGTGTAACGCCTACTGCTGCTGGCGCTGCTGTTGTTGCTGCTGGGAGTCGATGGTCATCCCAGAGGGGAAGTCGTAAGACCACTTTTACTACTTCCACCAAGCAATTGACTGTCCAACAGTCCTTTGCGAGGAAGATGAAATATCACAGCAGTCATCCTGCTGCAAAGCGGATAACTGAGGCCTTGGCATCCTGGGCGGTGAGAAACGTGGTTCCGGTATCCATCATTACTTCAGAGCCAACTATAGACTTGATTGAGGTACTGTGTCCCAGGTACCAAATACCATCTAGGTTCCATTTCTCTAGGCAGGTGATACCGAAAATGTACACAGACCTCAGAAAAATACTCACCAGTGTCCTAAAAAATGCAGTTGTACCCAATGTCCACTTAACCACGGACATGTGGACAAGTGGAGCAGGGCAGACTCAGGACTATATGACTGTGACAGCCCACTTGGTAGATGTACTGACTCCCGCCTGCAAGAACAGCAGCGGCGGCACCAGTAGCAGCATCTCGCAAACGCCAACTCTTTCCTAGGCAGGCTACGCTTTGTATCACCGCTTTCCAGAATACGCACACAGCTGAAAACCTCTTACGGCAACTGAGGAAGATCATCGCAGAATGGCTTACCCCAATTGGACTCTTCTGTGGATTTGTGGCATCGGACAACGCCAGCAATATTGTGCGTGCATTATATCTGGGCAAATTCCAGCACGTCCCATGTTTTGCACATACCTTGAATTTGGTGGTGCAGAATTATTTAAAAAACGAGAGGGGCGTGCAAGAGATGCTGTCGGTGGCCAGAAGAATTGCGGGACACTTAAGGCGTACAGGCACCACGTACAGAAGACTGGAGCAACACCAAAAACGCCTGAACCTGCCCTGCCATCATCTGAAGCAAGAAGTGGTAACGAGGTGGAATTCAACCCTCTATATGCTTCAGAGGATGGAGGAGCAGCAAAAGGCCATTCAAGCCTATACATCTGGCAACGATATAGGCAAAGGAGGTGGAATGCACCTGTCTCAAGCACAGTGGAGAATGATTTCAACGTTGTGCAAGGTTCTGCAACCTTTTGAACTTGCCACACGTGAAGTCAGTTCAGACACTGCCAGCCTGAGTCAGGTCATTCCCCTCATCAGGCTTTTGCAGAAGAAGCTGGAGACATTGAAGGAGGAGCTAAGACATAGCGATTCCGCTAGGCATGTGGGACTTGTGGATGGAGCCCTTTATTCGCTTAACCAGAATTCACGGGTGGTCAATCTGTTGAAATCAGAGCACTACATTTTGGCCACCGTGCTCGATCCTAGATTTAAAACCTACGTTGGATCTCTCTTTCCGGCAGACACAAGTCTGCAGGGGTTCAAAGACCTGCTGGTGGGAAAATTATCAAGTCAAGTGGAACTTGATCGGTCAACAGCTCCTCCTTCACATTCTCCCGCAATTGGGGGTGCGAGGAAAATGCTCAGAATTCCGAGCCTACCCGCTGGCGGTGATGCAGGGCAGTCTGGAGCGACTGCTGATGCTGACATCTGGTCCGGACTGAAGGACCTGCCAACGATTACGGACATGTCGTCTACTGGCACTGCATATGATTCTCTCTCCATTGAAAGAATGGTGGAGGATTATATGAGTGACCGCATCCAAGTAGGCACGTCAGACAGTCCGTACGTATACTGGCAGGAAAAAGAGGCAATTTGGAGGCCCTTGCACAAACTGGCTTTATTCTACCTAAGTTGCCCTCCCACAAGTGTGTACTCCGAAAGAGTGTTTAGTGCCGCCGCTCACCTTGTCAGCAATCGGCGTACGAGGTTACTTCCAGAAAATGTGGAGAAGATGATGTTCATTAAAATTAATTATAATCAATTCCTCCGTGGAGACATTGACCAGCAGCAATTGCCTCCACAAAGTACACAGGGAGCTGAGATGGTGGATTCCAGTGGGGACGAATTGATAATCTGTGAGGAGGGGGATGTACACGGTGATGAATCGGAGGATGATGATGAGGTGGACATCTTG
This sequence comes from Pseudophryne corroboree, assembly GCF_028390025.1. Taxonomy (NCBI): domain Eukaryota; kingdom Metazoa; phylum Chordata; class Amphibia; order Anura; family Myobatrachidae; genus Pseudophryne; species Pseudophryne corroboree. The sequence goes on along the minus strand of NC_086444.1, from coordinate 264,517,771 downwards.
CCTCTGTAGAGCCAGTTTGTGCAAGGAGAGATTAATTGCTTCTTTTTTGGTGGGGGTCCAAACCAACCCGTCATTTCAGTCACAGTCGTGTGGCAGACCCTGTCACTGAAATATGGGTTGGTTAAAGTGTGCATGTCCTGTTTATACAACATAAGGGTGGGTGGGAGGGCCCAAGGATAATTCCATCTTGCACCTCTTTTTACTTTAATTTTTCTTTGCGTCATGTGCTGTTTGGGGAGTGTTTTTTGGAAGGGCCATCCTGCGTGACACTGCAGTGCCACTCCTAGATGGGCCAGGTGTTTGTGTCGGCCACTAGGGTCGCTTAGCTTACTTACACAGCTACCTCATTGCGCCTCTTTTTTTCTTCTTTGCGTCATGTGCTGTTTGGGGAGTGTTTTTTGGAAGGGCCATCCTGCGTGACACTGCAGTGCCACTCCTAGATGGGCCAGGTGTTTGTGTCGGCCACTTGGGTCGCTGAGCTTAGTCACACAGCTACCTCATTGCGCCTCTTTTTTTTCTTCTTTGCGTCATGTGCTGTTTGGGGAGTGTTTTTTGGAAGGGCCATCCAGCGTGACACTGCAGTGCCACTCCTAGATGGGCCAGGTGTTTGTGTCGGCCACTAGGGTCGCTTAGCTTACTCACACAGCTACCTCATTGCGCCTCTTTTTTTTCTTCTTTGCGTCATGTGCTGTTTGGGGAGTATTTTTTGGAAGGGCCATCCTGCGTGACACTGCAGTGCCACTCCTAGATGGGCCAGGTGTTTGTGTCGGCCACTTGGGTCGCTGAGCTTAGTCACACAGCTACCTCATTGCGCCTCTTTTTTTTCTTCTTTGCGTCATGTGCTGTTTGGGGACTGTTTTTTGGAAGGGCCATCCTGCGTGACACTGCAGTGCCACTCCTAGATGGGCCAGGTGTTTGTGTCGGCCACTAGGGTCGCTTAGCTTACTCACACAGCTACCTCATTGCGCCTCTTTTTTTTCTTCTTTGCGTCATGTGCTGTTTGGGGAGTGTTTTTTGGAAGGGCCATCCTGCGTGACACTGCAGTGCCACTCCTAGATGTGCCAGGTGTTTGTGTCGGCCACTTGGGTCGCTGAGCTTAGTCACACAGCTACCTCATTGCGCCGCTTTTTTTTCTTCTTTGCGTCATGTGCTGTTTGGGGAGTGTTTTTTGGAAGGGCCATCCTGCGTGACACTGCAGTGCCACTCCTAGATGGGCCAGGTGTTTGTGTAGGCCACTTGGGTCGCTTAGCTTAGCCATCCAGCGACCTCGGTGCAAATTTTAGGACTAAAAATAATATTGTGAGGTGTGAGGTGTTCAGAATAGACTGAAAATGAGTGGAAATTATGGTTATTGAGGTTAATAATACTTTGGGATCAAAATGACCCCCAAATTCTATGATTTAAGCTGTTTTTTAGGGTTTTTTGAAAAAAACACCCGAATCCAAAACACACCCGAATCCGACAAAAAAAATTCGGTGAGGTTTTGCCAAAACGCGTTCGAACCCAAAACACGGCCGCGGAACCGAACCCAAAACCAAAACACAAAACCCGAAAAATTTCCGGTGCACATCTCTAGCCGTAACTAGGCATTTTAGCGCTGTGTGCAAGAAACGACAGTGGCGCCCCCACCATGTAAGACAGGGGCAGTGCGCGCCGTAGGCACGTGAAAAATTTATAGGGGCGTGGCTTCACGGGGAAGGGGCATGGCCACAAAATAATAGCAATTCATACTACGGTCCACAGTAGTCTACATTATTCAAATTACGCTGCACAGTAGCGCCACTACACCAGGTAGAGCCCCTTTTATACATTACAGCAGAGAGCGTCCCCCTTTTTACACATTACAGCAGACAGTCCCCCTTTTTACACATTGCGGCAGCCAGTCCCCCTTTTTACACATTGCGGCAGCCAGGCCCCCTTTTTACACATTGCGGCAGCCAGTCCCCCTTTTTACACATTGCGGCAGCCAGGCCCCCTCTTTACACATTGCGGCAGCCAGTCCCCCTTTTTACACATTGCGACAGCCAGGCCCCCTCTTTACACATTGCGGCAGCCAGTCCCCCTTTTTACACATTGCGGCAGCCAGGCCCCCTCTTTACACATTGCGGCAGCCAGTCCCCCTTTTTACACATTGCGGCAGCCAGGACCCCTTTTTACACATTGCGGCAGCCAGGCCCCCTTTTTACACATTGCGGCAGCCAGGCCCCCTTTTTACACATTGCGGCAGCCAGGCCCCCTTTTTACACATTGCGGCAGCCAGTCCCCCTTTTTACACATTGCGGCAGCCAGGCCCCCTTTTTACACATTGCGGCAGACGGTGTCCCCCTGAGAGAGAGAGAGAGAGAGAGAGGGGGATATACTTACCTTCTCCCCGCTGACAGGCTCCTCGTGCTGGCATCTCCCTCTCGGTGCAGGCAGTGAGATGAGAAGGAGGAGGAGGGAGGGGGAGCAGGGAGCCGCAGCAGCGCTATTTCATTGGTAGTAAGCGCCGCTGCAGCATCCCCCTATCCTTCCGTATTGGCTGCCTGGCGCTGCTGTGGATGCTGGGATGAAGGAACCGCATCTCAGCATCCATAGCAGCGCCGGGCAGCCAATACAGAAGGAGAGGGGGATGCTGCAGCAGCGCTCACTACCAATGAAATAGCGCTGCTGCGGCTCCCTGCTCCCCCTCCCTCCTCCTCCTTGTCCGCTGCCCGGCGCTGGTCTCTTCTCCCTCCAGCGCGGCGCACGGCGCACACAGCAGAGGCGGCATGTAATGAGTCAATTTGACTCATTACATGCCGCTAGCCGTGCGCCCTCAGGGCAACTGCGCTGTGTGCCAAGCCCACTTGGCACACACATAGTTAGTTACGGCCCTGCCTAGAGGCGGTTCTGCCCATTACATATATACAGGATATCTGTATGTGTGTGTGTATAGTATAGGTTGGCACTCTCCTCCCCTCACACAAGTCAGCAGCAGCGGTGAGCAGGGGAAGGGGAGGGGGGATTCTGCTGCTTCAGGAATACCTGGCACTGTGGGGGGCAATGTATATCTGGCACTGTGGCGGGCAATGTATATCTGGCACTGTGGGGGGCAATGTATATCTGGCACTGTTGTGGGCAATGTATATCTGGCACTGTTGTGGGCAATGTATATCTGGCACTGTGGGGGGCAATGTATATCTGGCACTGTTGTGGGCAATGTATATCTGGCACTGTTGTGGGCAATGTATATCTGGCACTGTGGGGGCAATGTATATCTGGCACTGTGGGGCATTCGTGTATCTGGCACTGTGGGGCATTCGTGTATCTGGCACTGTGGGGCATTCGTGTATCTGGCACTGTGGGGCATTCGTGTATCTGGCACTGTGGGGCAATGTGTATTTGGCACTGTGGGGCAACGTGTATCTGGCACTGTGGGGGTCATATGTGTATCTGCCCCTCCCCCATATGTGTATCACGCCCACATTTCCATTGGACACATATGGCATATGGCCACGGCCATTTTTCGGCACGTACCTGTAAGACATTTTTTCTACTTGCACCACTGGGGGATAGCCACTGTCTGTCGGGACTTCTGAAATCTGGAGCCGCGCAGCGGAGCTTAGATGTCAGGCCTGCCAAGATGCCCATAGTCTTTTCCAGATGCCCTTAGGCGGCATTTGCCTATGCCTAGGGTCGCCTCTGATAGGGAATATAGATTATAAACTCAACTGGGGCAGGGACTGATGGGAATGGACAAATATTCTCTGTAAAGCGCTGCAAAATATCTAAATATATATAAATGCTACATAAATAACGGATATTAAATTATAGAATCTCCATATTATCTGGCATGCCTATAAACTAGTTGATTGTTATGCTGAAGTTCTTCTGGGGGCTGTGCCTGTGACGTCCATTCTGTATTTATTGATTTTTCATTTAACAATTTTGTTTATGCCTAGAGCCTATGCCTAGAGGAGTTGTGTTCTATATTCTATGGGCCTGTACGTGTGACTGGCAGTTGCCCATGGTAACCAATGGCATTATGACAGAATTTTATACCATTTTAGTTATTTGGCAAGTAAAATATATGGTCCAAAATCTGAAATCAATTAACAGTTGCTAGAATATATCTAATTCAGAATGACCTTTTGTCTTGTTATCTGCCTCCGTACATTAGCTCCAGTTCTTATGACGTCTAGAAAAGCATTGATATGCTGCAGAACATGTCAATGCTTGTTCAGCGTGAGCCAAATACACTGAATGCAGCCAAACTGAATGAAAACACCAGGCTCACTATCAGATTAATGAATTTTTAAACAATCTTGATTTGTATTTAAGATAGTCGCTGTGACTGACGTGAAATTGGTGGAAATCTTAAAAGAATAACCTCTTACACGTGAATCAAGGACAATTTCAATTTAAAATGGCTGCGGGTGGCAGAATTCTATTTACAATGAACAGGTTTGCAGTTAAAATATGGACTGAAAAAACAGTTATCACAATATTATTGTTATTTTTTTATTATTTTAATGTTAGATTCCAATTACTTTCAAGTTTTGGGCATACACAGAGAAACACTGATTGTTATAAACCTGAAGTCAATGGTTCCCAAACTGGATGCCCTGGCGCCATGGGTGCTCCTGGCCATGTACAGTGGTGTCACAGGTTTGTGAACCAGGACCAAATCAAATAATTTCTGGTCAGTGTTATAGGCAAGACCTGTGCTGGCAGTGTCAATCATTAAATATGTGGACAAACAATAGCGCAATCCTGCCCACCACCACATGACTAAACCTCGGGATGCCAGGTAAGCACAGTAAATTTAATAATTATTTCTGAATTTCTCAACAAATGTTTGGCCTAGGGGTGAAGTGAAAAAATGGAGTGCTGTGATTATTGAAAGTTCTGAGACCACTGACTTAAATGTAAGATGTTAGTGACAAAAACTTTAGGGTCAAGGTAGTGATAGACCCCCAATGATTAATATATACTGTAAGAAGTATCTCTTGAGCAACAGTGAATTCCAAGAAACAAGAACCAGGAGGACACCATTTAAAAAAAAAAAAAACACTGAATACGTATTAATACCCCACAGTGCATCTGGGAGAATGTCCTTTGGACAGGTGCATTTAAACTGAAGCTTTTTGGCAAGTCACATCAGCTCTATGGGGGTAATTCCAAGTTGATCGCAACAGGAATTTGGTTAGCAGTTGGGCAAAACCATGTGCACTGCATGGGAGGCAGATATAACATGTGCAGAGAGAGTTAGATTTGGGTGTGGTGTGTTCAATCTGCAATCTAAATTGCAGTGTAAAATATAAAGCAGCCAGTATTTACCCTGCACAGAAACAAAATAACCCGCCCAAATCTAACTCTCTCTGCACATGTTATATCTGCCTCTCCTGCAGTGCACATGGTTTTGCCCAATTGCTAACAAAAATCCTGCTGCGATCAACTCAGAATTACCCCCAATGTTCACAGATAAACAAATGACGCTTTCAAAAGAAAAGAACAACATACCTACTGTAAAACATGCAGGAGGCTGGGTTATGTTTTGGGGCTGCTATGCTCCATCTGGCACTGGGTGCCTTGAATCTGTGCAGGCCACAATGAAATCTCAAGACTATCAATGTATTCTGTTCTGGAGCAATACATACTGTCCAGTGTCAGAAAGCTCTGTCTCAGTTGCAGGTTATGCGTCCTCCAACAGGATAATGACCCAAAACACACACAGTGACAAGCACCCAAGGATGGATAAGAACAGAACATCTGACTATTCTGAAGTAGCCATCTATGAGCATTGATCTAAATCCTATCAAACACCTATGGAGCTGAAACATACAGTCTGGAGAAGGCACCCATCAGACTTGAGCAGGAACACCACAACATTTTTAGGTTGGGGACACAAAATCTGAATTCATTTTTGCACCCCTAAATTGCTGAAAGTTGCCCCCTCAAGGGCAGCTGGCCTTACCCGACCATCACCAACTTGACAGAGATAAAAATGTCTCTATATGTATATAGATATTTCTTTCTATCTATCTATCTATCTATCTATCTATCTATCTATCTATCTCAGGAGTGGGCAAAGGTGTGAAGGGCGCAGGGCTAGTCCCAGTGAAGGGGTCAGTCCACAGTAAATTTCCACACACTGTAGGGGCTAGAGTCGAGTGCAGGGGGGAGGAGGGCCATGGAGTGAGGAGTTGGAGCAGACGTTAAGGGGATTATCTTCATCCTGACACTGCCGGTGGTATGTCTACATGACAGCCGCACTGGGCCCCGAGACCCAGTACATTGATAAATTATTCTCCAAAAAATTTTTGGGTGTCCAAACCGCCTCCTTATCCCCCAGTTCCATCATTTATGGAACTGAGAGAGATGGAGCACTCAGGAAAAGTGGGCCAAACTGCCTGTTGACAAGTGAAGAGCCTCATTGAGAGCTACAGAAATTGCTTAAGTGCAGTGATTGCCTCAAAAGGTTGTGCAACAATATATTAAGTTAAGGGTCCCATCCAGGGCTTAAAGTGAGCCAGAATGGGGTGCAATTGCATTCCGCCAGTTCTATTTAGAGACGGAGCCAGTTCCGCCTCCTCCGGCCCACCTAACCCGATGTCAGCCCAACCTCAGAAGGATGCCGGACGCCAACTGAGATTATGTTACCAAGAGGTGCCTGGCTCCTTTCCCACAGCCGGAGGCAGAAGTTCACTGCCAGACTCCGGCTTCCAGACAGCTCTCCCTGTGTGCACTATCATGACGTCTCTCCCATAGTGCCGAGGAATGAGCGGGCAAGGCGGGCGGACGGACTGCAGTGTTCGGACACAGGAGCAGGCCTTAAGGTAAGTATTGTGTTTTTTTTGGAGGTGTTTGAGTGTGTCAAAGTGGTACTACAGGGGGCACTACTACAAGGGGGCAATAAATACCACAAAAAGCAATACTACAGGGGGCACTACTACACAGGGGCAATTCTACAAGAGGGCAATACTACAGAGGGCACTACTACAAGTGGACAATGCTATACAGGGACATTGCTAATGGGGGAACTACTACATGGGGCAATACTACACAGGGGCAATACTACTGGGGCAATACTACTGGGGCAATACTACTTGGGGCAATACTACATGGGGCAATACTATTTGGGGCACTACTACTGGGGGCAATACTACACGGGGGCACTAATACAGGGGGGATTATTACTGGGGGCAATTCTAATGAGGGCATCCTTTATATGAATAAGGGATGCTAGTTTGTGGTGTAATGTGAATAAGATTATGTTACTGTGCCCATAGGCGGATCCAGGGGGGGGGGCATCCGGGCCCGTGCCCCCCCCCCCGGTCATTACTGAATTTTTTTTTTTTTCAAAAGGAGAACAGCAGCAGCAGCACTACTGCTATTTCCGTCAGTCAGATTTGATAAAAGAGCCATCAGGCACTAGGACCCGCCGTGCCTCTAACAGCAAGTCCATGTGGTAACCAATGGGGAGGCTGGAACTACAGCTCCAGCCTCCCCCTGCTCACACCGCACCCTACCTCCGCCACTGCCAGCCAGCCAGAGTCCAGCCCAGGCGTGGGGTTCAAATGCCAACATCGAGTAAGACTGTTACTTATGATGGCACAGAAGGCTTCATCAGCCTTCACTGCACCGCACAATAATCCCTGCGCTTCCTTCTCCACCATGCTAGGTGCAGTCACACTCAGCCTCAGCTTTGAGAAGGTGGCCCGTGTGATTGTGACAGGGCTGTCCTGCAGATGTCTTATGCTGCTTGTTGGAGATCTAGCTGGCTGCTTCTGCTAATCAAAGATGGGCAGTTCGTGTCCTGCAGTCTGAGTCTCAGTGCAGTGCCCAAAACAAGATATGTTGCACCTGCCACCACCAACTAAAAACTATAATAATTATTGTCGAATACTGGGACTGAGGCAACCTGCTGAAAGCCTAACAGTTATGTGTGTGCACTACGGGATAGTACGTATTTTATGTATACATCCAATAATCACAGCAGCAAATGGTTCTCATATTCACTAGTATAGTGTAGAAGCATAAGAGAATCCATCTTGATTCTAGCTAGATGATATAGCAAATTCATCTTGAACTTTTTACACACTGAGAGACGAGAAAAACAACTTTGTTGGCTGAGTATTGTTTCCAACTGCGCACTTTCTAAAAGCTCATAGAGACCAGATGTAATTCCTAATATGGACACAGTTGAAGCTCACGAGTATCTTTGAGTATTCTTGACAATGGTCCTAATATTGCATAATAATATTACATAACAATATTGCCTAACACTGTATTCCTGAGGTATGAAATCATATGGGAGGGACATACAAAAGGGGCGTAACTGTGTATTATATAAAACTCATTGTTGATACGTGTATCGGGTTGTTGTTAAATGATTTGACACAGGATGAGAGAATGCTACCTCTCCCCTGTATACGGGCGTGGCCCTTTGAATAAATAATAATTGATTTTTATAAATCCATTTTCAATTCATTCTTTTACCTAACAACCCAAACAGCAACAAGATGGTTAATTTAGTTAATCCAAGAGAATTCAACAGATGGGGGCTCGCAATCCTTGGAACTATAGATTTCGATCTCTTCATCAAATTCTCAAAGGGGTGTGCCAGCCAGCCAGCAGCTGATGATGGAAGGAACATCCCAAGTCATTACAGCACTGGTAAGTATAGAATACCATGGTATGTGCTGTATTCCAGTACATGCTGTTTCTATACCTGCCAGCTGTCTGTGTGATTGTATTTTTTATAATATGAGAATGAGAAGTGGAGAGATTGACAAACTAGTAAAATAACTCAGGGACCTGTTTGTTGTTGCTTGTTTGTAAAATTAATACCAAAATTATGTCCAAATCGGTTGAAGGACCAAGTAACTCGGAAATAATGATTAACAGATGCTGTTGCATGTAAATAAGAATACCAAAATTAATTCAAAGATTTGAGCAAAGAAACAGTGACCTGTGTTTTTCACTCTATGAATGATTGCGTGTATAAGTGCTGTGGACCATCTTCACGAGGTCTGATTGTGTTTCAATCTGCATTTACAGTATTACGTGCCCTCGTTAACGCTGTAAGTGCCAGATAAGATAAGAGCCAAAATAAAGTATAAAGCACATAGACCACCTCCCTTGTTAGTCAGCTACACGTGTGTATGAAGAGTACTTTAAATAAATAGAGTGAACAACCCGAGGTTATAGGGATTATATGTATTTGAGTGTAACTATATATTGCAATACTGAGCTGCTAAGAGCTGCTGGTTGTTTTAAGCACAACCTAAGCATGTTGCTTTGTGATTGTAGTTGTGATAAGAGGATCTACTGCAGCTTCCCAGTTGACAGACGTGTCGCGTGTGTGAAAAATTGCAGGGATTGCAAATTTTTCCAGCGTATGGGAAGGGCAGGGAGGATTAACCCTAAGTGTGCATATCATGTATGGAAGAAATATTCCATAGAAGCACAAATTTTGTATAGTACTGTGACAAAGGGTACAGTCTATGTTTTGCATTTCAATCATGCTGTATAATATTGGCCTGATCAACCAATACTAAGCGTATTTTGAAATCGGCAAAACTGTTGAAATCTGCAAGAAATTGAAGTTTGCAAACTGTATTTAAATTTTTGTGTTATGGTGTTTTGTGTGTGGAACATAATGTTCAGTTAAGTATATTCTCAGATCTGTGTCTAATGGAAACCTTCTGTCTGTGATTGGCATGGTTACAAGTTTTGAAATAAAGTTTATATATATATATATATTTGTGAACGGAGGAAACAAAAATTGATGTCCGTGTTAAAATGGCTTTTGGCAGATCTGTAGTTAAAAATATGTGTTTATCTAATGTTACTATCTAACTATGAAGTGAAGTTTCCATATGGTATTGTTTAATACGCAAATATTCTTTAATGCAATATATTGTGAGAAGGTCTGCCAGTAGAAAAGAAAAAAAAAAGAAAAGAAAACCCCTTCAGTTTCCAATGCTGTGTAAAAGCACAGAGAGCTAGGGGGCTAGCGCAGAAACGTGCCCCCTCCTTTCCAGCAGCAGTGTAAGCCATGACGCAGTAAAGAAAAAAAAAAAAAAGTGTTCAGTGAGCTTTGATTTTTTTCATCTAATAAGATGGATCATAATAAGCATAAGTCAGTGGTTTCCAAATTTTTTTTAATCATGTGGCCCTAGAATATCAGAATTTTTTTCACAGCACCCCTAGGAAAAAATGTATTATTGAGAAATGTAAAAATAGATATTACATTAAGTAGATGGCGTTTATATGTCATCCTTAGAGTCAGTTGTGTGGTGAGGGATATTTGCTTCTGTTTGGCCACATATTTTGTGACTGGCAGCCACCAGCACTGAATAATTTGAATTGGTCCTGGACCACCAACCCATGGAACCCCTGCAAGTGTCCGAGGCACCCCGGGGAGCTACGGCACACAGTTTGGGAACCTCTGTATAAGCAATACTCTAGAAATGTTTGTTATACAAACTATCTACTCCAGTTTTAATATAAAAATTAATATCTTTACCAGATAACCTGTAGAAAATGCTGCCAATTTCTTTCTACAGCATAACTGTAATCAGAAAAAAATAAAAATACAAATCCCAGCAAAAGATATGGGCTAGAGATACGCTAACAGCGTTAAAGCTAACAGATCTGCATCTGGCAGACAGTCAAGAAGACAACGCCCTAACTCTGGTGTACTATACGGGGAAAAGAGTTTTCAAAGTAGTAAAAGTATAAGCTAAAATCATAGGGAAAGATAAAGGAATACGCATTCTGTATAGTAAAATGCTGTAAATCAAAGATTGCGACAAGCAATTAATCACTACGATTCCAGTATTAACATACTTTTAGACAATTCTTCAAAGTTATTTGGAAGAAACCTAATGTAAAAGTTACAGTGTAAAATATACTACATCACGGATGAGGTATTTCTAAAGATTCCAGGAAGAATAAAGTAGGAACAGATTAAGTTGGATGCATAGCATATCTATATATCACTTACCCTGGGTTCGTGAGGTAAAAAAAATATGCTTGCTAAAATCCATCTCATTGTATAGGCATCGATATAATACATTGCAAAAGTTCTTAGTGGACTGCACAATATGCAGTGATGAACCAGGTTCCGTAGCCAGGAAGTGTGGGGATATGATTGTATAGAATAGTTATACAGATAGAAATGTGAGCAGGAGCGTTGTTAAGTTTGTAAGTTTTCTGTGAATATGTATATGTGCCAAGGCATTCCATAGGATGGACACAGTCCAAGAAAAGTTTGCTTGGAAGCACATAATTGGTGTGCATGAAAAAACGTATTGTTTGTGTGGACTGGCCAGTCTGAATGATATGTTGAGATAAGTAAAGAAATGTAACCAGTATGTGGATGATATACCTTTGTGCTATAAATTATTTGAAGTATTGGTGTCAGATACTAAACAGTTGTGTTTTCTTGCAGAAAAAGGACACAAGGTGTCGCAAGACAAAAGTCAACGGTGTGCTGACATAGTTAATTACCTAGAACATTATTTGGCGCTAGGCCAAAGATAGTTAAAACCCTTAGAGGGTGGAGCCTTGGTATACATTTATTGATAGATAGATATGTATGACCAGATGATAAATCTCTAGATACAGTAATTTTTTTTTTTGGAAATGCTATATGCATACATTTAAGTTCATAACCAAAGAAATTATAGAAGGTAATACAATATTACACTTTATCATGAATAAAACATTATAGATACACAGTCAGAGCCAAACCATCCACTTATGCATAAGCAAGAACATATATGTTTAATACTGAGTATATAGGTTTAATACTGAGGTTAAGCAGTAGATTTTATATGATGTGTACATTTTACCTCTGACAGTATACAACTTAGATATAATATAGCAATAGTGTAGCTTACAGAAGGATTTCAGATTTAAAGATATATCCCTTCATTCAATAGGGGATATATGAACCAACAGGGAAATTGTGACAAATGATTTGTTCCATGAAAAATGTGTTTATTAGGACACATAAACTCATTGACATACTACATACATAAAGTGCATGGGTGAATCTGGACCAGTTAAAGTGACCGTGTGATAGATGTAAATCTCTCACCATATAATGGGATTGCGTTGGGCTAGCTTAAAGAAGCAACATGGGTCCAAGGCTGAAAATAGCCTAGGCACCACCACAGATGGTTTATTCAGCGTATCAGTCCTTTTACTTGCTTCACTGACCCTCGTCACCCGATTCCCCTGTCCAAGAACCTATCCTGGTAGGGTTTCCTCTGGTGGCACAGTGATGCCCAGCTCAGAGTGTTTCCTGCTGATGATTCACAGGATCCACCACAACTTAGATACAGCTGCATACTTGTCTTCCTCACCCCCAAAAGTGGGGAGTATAAGGAATATAATGTGGATGAGTAAGACAATTATAATGATTACATCGCATTTTTCATTGCATTTAAAGGAATTGAAAAAAACTGATTAACAGGAGAAAAATTTCTCGAGCATCCATAGGGGATAATGGGATGGTGAATTAGTGAATTAGTATTATTAATAATAAAGTGTTGTTGCCAATTTTCATTAAGGGGAAATGTCATGAGTTATGCAAATCTAAGGGTAACTAACATGAAATAGATTCACAAGCTTTCTATAGTGGGATGAAGTTTAATGGAGAAGTGTACATTGTGTTTTGGCATGAGACCAAAATAACAAATTATGTGATAATAAGAGGGATCGTGATGGTGATAAAGAAAGCTATAGCATGTTTACTGCAGATGGTTGGGTTGATTAAAAACAACATTGTTTTAATACAACATAGTTTAATGCAAAAAAGGAACTATAGTATGTGTAACAGGTGTTAAGGGGTAATTTGAGAAATGAATAATAAGGCCAGAGGTGTGAGCTATTGTTTCAAAGACAGTAAAGTTTCTTTACTGATAGAGTTTATAGGAGTTTGAAGAATATTTTGTGTTTAATATGTGTAATGTTGTTAAAGAATTAAGCATTATTAATCTACAAAAGAGACAGGAAAGGCAGAATTTGAATCATGGCATGGTCCAATCGTTGGTTCAATAGTGGTAGAATTACACCTAAGCCTCTGCTTTGTCTCTCTTCTATATCATTTTTTGTTATTCTTTTTGGAATCCAGCAAAGATATGTTATCCAGCAAAGATATATTATCCAGAGACTGATTCAAAACTACAAAATGATTTGACGATTCAAATGTGTCACACAAATTATTTAAACAGTTACAAGAATATCAAAAGCTGCAAGAACCTTGGAAAGATATTTAACCAACACGAAAACACACAGTCCGGCACAGGACAATCACTAAAGAGACTTACATTTCTGAAAGTATACGGGAGCGACGTTATTTATAACAGCATTAGGACTTAATTTATTTATTTTTCTTTGAAGAGAGAGCGAGCAAACGTGTGGTGTAGGTATGAGTACTCATCCATTATTGTGGATGGGAATTATTTCAATAAGACCCTTCCTTCCTCTTTTCTTTTCTAAGCAGGAAATCCAGAGGGATTTATGACTGGTGTAACGAACACACACTTTGAAAAACGTGGTTGTGAGTATTATACTCCACTTGAAGACAGATGTATAGATTAATGCATGGATAATTTAAATAATTTAGGATATTATTCTGAGGAGTATCCAGTCCAGCAATACCATTAATTGTTGGAAAGATTTTAAGTACTGCAGCTATATAAATTGTATTGCTAATCATTATTTAAGACTATTATAATTGTTAGATATGTATACATAGACACTAGCAGGCCAAAGTTCTCTATGCAATTTACATTTGATGTGATTACCAAAACTTTATAGAGTCGTGACTCGTGATAATAGTGAAACACGGTACATGTGTATAGATACAACAGTATCTCAAGAAAGAACCACTGGTGATAATATTAGCTACACATATCGGGTGTATTTCAGTTAGTGGAAATAAAATAGGTCAATAATACAGGAAAAAAAATGATCTTATGTAGATAGAAAAGGTTGATTTAAGGGAATGTGAAAGGATTGTTACAATATACTAACCTAAGGTTTCTAGATGTGCTAGATATAATGAGTTCGATATATATATAGTAATGGTTACATATTATGTTCATTAAGGTTTATGATGTAATATGTATTTTACTAGGAGTAGATTCAAAGGTTAAAAGAAGATATCATACATAACGGGGAATGGTAGTTGTCACCATGTCCTTAGGATATGATATATAATTGTTTACCTATTAATTCTAAAAATGTTTGTTATTTAAGAAGATTGATTTAGCAATTTTATACAAAAACACATAATAACTTGAGAAAAGTTTTCTTGCAGGATGAACTATTCCTAAAAAGAGTAATTGACTCAGTAATCAGGAAACATGTTCCTGCCACCAGAGTATCAATAAAACCTCGAAGTGGTAAAGGTGGCTAATAAGTTCTCCTATGGCTAATGAAGTCGTATGATTAATCAACTGGAAGTTGACGTTTTATTTTAATTAAATTATTGATAACATGATTGAACTTTATGATAGGATATTCCAGAACTGTGGACATTTGTGATGATTCCAGGACATTGGACATGAACTATTACGATACCATATTGTTCTACATTTTTTTTAATACCACAAATTGGAGGATATTGTTGATTTCCGGAAACAGCACTTTGAGCTCACTGCTGTGCTTATTTGACCAAAGACATTACGGATCCTGATACGTGTAATGCCAAGTATATAAAGGAGGTCCATGATATAAAAGAACTTTAACCAAGGCATTATGATATGGACTGGAAAAGATAAATGTTTAAATCCTAGTATTCAATTTTCAGGATTAGGAAAATGTTTTTTAAGTATATTGTAGGTGATTGTATGTGATGATGTATTCTGTGATGAGGTTTATTCTTTGGTGACCCCGATGTGATTATAGCCATTCATCTGATGTTCACCGCCTACAGGTGCGGCCTATGTTGTATTTAGAAGGCTACTGTCAAATGCAGAATAGCAATACTACATGAAATGATTATTAGCGAACTATACGTTCCCAGAAATTCTCCTGAGATGACAGGGCACATGGATAATGTCCCTGATCAAAGGGTGGAGCTGTCGAATACTGTGACTGAGGCAACCTGCTGAAGGCCTAACAGTTATGTGTGTGCACTACTGGATAGTACGTATATTATGTATACATCCAATAATCACAGCAGCAAATGGTTCTCATATTCACTAGTATAGTGTAGAAGCATAAGAGAATCCATCTTGATTCTAGCTAGATGATATAGCAAATTCATCTTGAACTTTTTACACACTGAGAGACGAGAAAAACAACTTTGTTGGCTGAGTATTGTTTCCAACTACGCACTTTCTAAAAGCTCATAGAGACCAGATGTAATTCCTAATATGGACACAGTTGAAGCTCACGAGTATCTTTGAGTATTCTTGACAATGGTCCTAATATTGCATAATAATATTACATAACAATATTGCCTAACACTGTATTCCTGAGGTATGAAATCATATGGGAGGGACATACAAAAGGGGCGTAACTGTGTATTATATAAAACTCATTGTTGATACGTGTATCGGGTTGTTGTTAAATGATTTGACACAGGACGAGAGAATGCTACCTCTCCCCTGTATACGGGCGTGGCCCTTTGAATAAATAATAATTGATTTTTATAAATCCATTTTCAATTCATTCTTTTACCTAACAACCCAAACAGCAACAAGATGGTTAATTTAGTTAATCCAAGAGAATTCAACATTATATTGTGCTGGGGTGCCTTCCAGGCTCCCATAACTAATGGAACAGGTGACCAACATTTCAAGGCCCAATCAGCCTTTTAATCAGGGTGAAACATTGGCAATAAACCAGGATGCGTTCCTACAGCCAATCATAACCCTGTGATACCACACCCCTTATATGGGAGCACGCTGCCTTAGGTGCATGTAAATATAACTATTACCGTTCCCCTATCATGGTGCCCCCCCTTTCATTATCTTCTGGATCCGCCCCTGACTGTGCCTCATAATTTGAATTGGGGATACATGTGTGGTCCATGTGACTACTCATGAGGATTGACTTTTCTCTTCTAGGTTTGCTACCAGTTTAAAACACCCCTATACTCAGATACTAAAAGGCATAAGTGGTTGTGAAAGACTAATATTCGCTAGCCAAATGTAACATGTGCAGAGAGACTTAGATTTGGGTGGGTTATATTGTTTCTGTGCATAGTAAATACTGGTTAATTTCTACACTGCAATTTAGATTTCAGTTTGAACACCCCCCACACAAATCTAACTCTCTCTGCACATGTTACATCTGCCCCACCTGCAGTGCAACATGGTTTTTCCCAATTGCTAACTTTTTTTGTTTGCTAACAAACATGAATAAGGCACTAAGATTGTTAATTAGCATATTAATTTTATTTCAAACACAGACATAGGGGGTAAATTTACTAAGGTCCCGATTTTGACCGAGATGCCGTTTTTTCATCAAAGTGTCATCTCGGTAATTTACTAAACTCAAATCACGGCAGTGATGAGGGCATTCGTATTTTTTGGGTAGTCCATGAAAATAATTACGAATGAATACACCATCGGTCAAAACGCGGCTGTTTAAGTATGAATCTCGGTCATTTACTAAGAAGTGCAAAGCAAAAAAAAAAAAAACACTGCCGTGAAAAATTACAACTCGTAAAAAAGTGCTTAAAAAAAACAGACCTGCTTTTTTAATCCGTGATTGTATAGGCATGCAGGGATCCATGAGATCCGTGCATGTATATCAGTGGGAAGGGGTGGGAAAGTGGTTATTTTCTTAAAAAAAATTGCGTGGGGTCCCCCCTCCTAAGCATAACCAGCCTCGGGCTCTTTGAGCCGATCCTGGTTGCAGAAATATGGGGGGAAAATTGACAGGGGTTCCCCCATATTTAAGCAACCAGCATCGGGCTCTGCGCCTGGTCCTGGTTCCAAAAATACGGGGGACAAAAAGAGTAGGGGACCCCCGTATTTCTAAAACCAGCACCGGGCTCCACTAGCTGGACAGATAATGCCACAGCCGGGGGTCACTTTTATATAGTGCCCTGCGGCCGTGGCATCAAATATCCAACTAGTCACCCCTGGCCGGGGTACCCTGGGGGAGTGGGGACCCCTTCAATCAAGGGTTCCCCCCCCCAGCCACCCAAGGGCCAGGGGTGAAGCCCGAGGCTGTCCCCCCCATCCAATTGGCTGCGGATGGGGGGCTGATAGCCTTTTGTGAAAGTGAAAAGATATTGTTTTTAGTAGCAGTACTACAAGGCCCAGCAAGCCTCCCCCGCATGCTGGTACTTGGAGAACCACAAGTACCAGCATGCGGCGGAAAAACGGGCCCGCTGGTACCTGTAGTACTACTACTAAAAAAATACCCAAATAAACACAAGACACACACACCTTGAAAGTAAAGATTTATTACATACATCCACACAAACATATACACATACTTACCTTATGTTCACACGCAGGTCGATCCTCTTCTCCAGTAGAATCCAAGGGGTACCTGTTGAAAAAATTCTACTCACCAGATCCAGGGTCCCAGGCTCCTCGTAGCATCCTTTTGTAATCCACGTACTTGAATAAAATAACAAAACGGAGACCCGAGACACGAACTGAAAGGGGCCCCATGTTTTCACATGGGACTCCTTTCCCCGAATGCCAGAAACCCACTCTGAATTCTGTCTAAGTGGGTTTCTTCAGCCAATCAGGGAGCGCCACGTTGTAGCACTCTCCTGATCGGCTGTGTGCTCCTGTACTGAGTGACAGGCGGCACACGGCAGTGTTACAATGTAGCGCCTATGCGCTCCATTGTAACCAATGGTGGGAACTTTCTGCTCAGCGGTGACGTCACTTTAGGTCAACCGCAGGGCAGAAAGTTCCCACCATTGGTTATGCTTAGGAGGGGGGACCCCACGCATTTTTTTTTTTGTGATTTTACAGGGTTTAATTTAAATTAAAAAAAAAAAATGAACCCCAGCACGGATCACACAGATCCGGCCGAGATTCATTTTTAAAAAGTCGGCAGTGTTTTGCTAATCACTGCCGTAAAAATAAAAAATAAAACACGAATGACATCGACATCGGAACAAAAGAAAAATCCGAATACGACAGCTTAGTAAATTAGTCGTAATAAATTCAAAAAGTTGCAGTTTTACACTTTCGATGTCATTCGTGATTGAACTTTGACCTGAAACGGGAAAATACGAATCTTAGTAAATTTACCCCATAGATCTTGGCCAATATTTACTAAGAATTCGAGTTTGTCCGATTTGTGTTTTTTTTTCTAAGTCCCAATCGGGGAATTCATTAAGCAGCAATCTCGGCAGTGTTTGGACTATTTGAAATGGTTTGATTTGCAAAGTTCCGAAATGCGAATGAATAGACCATCGGTCAAACGCGGCTGATATTTCATACAATATGGGCATTCACTATTCATTCGTATTTGGGTGTTAGTTTCTGAGTGCTCAAGTGCGGGTTTGTTTTTTTTCGAATCGTTAAAAAAAGCAGCAAAAAAATAGACCTGCTTTTTCCAGTCGAGTTTGGATAACCATGCATGGATCAGTGAGATCTGTGCATGGTTATCTATGGGAAAGGGTCTGTTTAGTGTAGAAACTGAAAAAAAAATTGCGTGGGGTCCCCCCTCCTAAGCATAACCAGCCTCGGGCTCTTTGAGCCTGTCCTGGTTGAAAAAATCTGGGGGGGAAAATGACAGGGGTTCCCCCATACTTAATCAACCAGCACCGGGCTATGCGCCTGGTCCTGGTTCCAAAAATATGGGGGACAAAAAGCATGGGGGTCCCCCGTATTTTTGAAACCAGCACCTGGCTCCACTAGCCAGGTACATAATGCCACAGCCGGGGGACACTTTTATACTGGTCCCTGCGGCCTTGGCATTACATACCCAACTTTTCACCCCTGGCCGGGGTACCCTGGAGGAGTGGGAACCCCTTAAATCAAGGGGTCCCCCCCTCCAGCCACCCAAGGGCCAGGGGTGAAGCCCGAGGCTGCCCCCCCCATCCAAGGGCGGCGGATGGGGGGCTGATAGCATTGTGAAAAAATGTGAATATTGTTTTTAGTAGAAGTACTACAAGTCCCAGCAAGCCTCCCCCGCAAGCTGGTACTTGGAGAAGCACAAGTACCAGCATGCGGTGGAGAACCGGGCCCGCTGGTACCTGTAGTACTACTACTAAAAAAAATACCCCCAAAAAAACAGGACACACACACCGTGAAAGTATAAGTTTATTACATACATGCACACCTCCATACATACATACTTACCTATGTTCCCACGAGGCTCGGTCCTCTTTTCCATGTAGAATCCTTGGGGTACCTGTGAAAAGAATTATACTCACATAATCCAGTGTAGAATCCGACCTTTGAATAATCCACGTACTTGGCAAAAAAATAAAACGGAAACCCGACCACGCACTGAAAGGGGTCCCATGTTTACACATGGGACCCCTTTCCCCGACTGCCAGGACCCCCCCTGACTCCTGTCAAAGAGGGTCCCTTCAGCCAATCAGGGAACGCCACGTCGTGGCACTCTACTGATTGGCTGTGTGCTCCTGTAGTGTCTGTCAGGCAGCACACGGCACAGATACAATGTAGCGCCTATGCGCTCCATTGTAGCCAATGGTGGGAACTTTGCGGTCAGAGGTTGACCGAAACTAACCTCACCGCTGACCGCAAAGTTCCCACCATTGGCTACAATGGATTCTACATAGAGAAGAGGACCGAGCCAGGTAGTACCCCTGTCACATAGTATGCCAGGTAGAACCCCTGTCACATATTACGCCACGTAGAGCCCCTCTCACACATTACTCCAGGTAGATCCCCTGTCACATATTACGCCAGGCAGAGCCCTGTCACATATTACGCCATGTAGAGCCCCTATCACACATTACTCCAGGTAGAGCCCATTATTACATATTACATAATGTAGAGTCCCCTTTTACACATTACGGCACGTAGTCCCCTTGCACACAGTACAGCAGGTAGAGCCTCCTTTTACACAGTATGGCAGGAGGAGTCACGAGAAAGAGAGGGAGGGAGAAAGAGAGAAAGAAAGGTGGCAGGTAGAGAGACACAGAGAGTGTGGCGGGAAGGAGACAGAGGGATGGAAGGGGGAGAGAGGTGAAAGAGGGATTGAGATGAGCAGCAGGAGGCAGCAGCAGCTATGCTCCAGTACTCGAACCTAGCCTGAGCACATGGGGGAGAGCCACAGGTACCCATGTAATGGTGGCAGGCAGTGCACTCACCCGGCAGTGGCGGAGGTACCTCTTCCTGCGGACAGCCATGGCGGTATCTGCAGTGGGGGATGTCCCTGTTCAAACTCGTCCTCCCGGCATCCCCTGGGCTGCTCTTTTCCAAGAGGAGGCACATCTCCGGACCAGTGCATATGCTGGAAGGACACTGGGCTGCTGCACGAATGGATGAGGAGGGAGGTGAAGCGGGGCAGAGCCAGAGCGAGCCCAGACTATTTTGATGCCCTAGGGACCCAGGCAATATTCTGTCTGGTGCCCCCCTGGAGATAGTGAGTGAATGGGAAGGGTGACAAGGAGATAGCGGGTGTCAGGGAGATAGTGGGTAACTGAGGAGGCAGGGGTGACAGGGAGATAGTGGGAAACCAGTGAGGCGGGGGTGACAGGGAGATAGTGGCTGACAGAGATAGTGGGTGACATGGTGATGGTGACAGAGATAGTGGGTGACATGGTGAGGGTGACCGGAAGATAGTGGGTGACTGAGATAGTGGGTGACAGGGAGACACTGGGTGACAGGGAGATAGAGGGTGTCAGGGAGAGAGAG
This sequence comes from Pseudophryne corroboree, assembly GCF_028390025.1. Taxonomy (NCBI): domain Eukaryota; kingdom Metazoa; phylum Chordata; class Amphibia; order Anura; family Myobatrachidae; genus Pseudophryne; species Pseudophryne corroboree. The sequence goes on along the minus strand of NC_086444.1, from coordinate 264,496,973 downwards.
CAGTGATGGAACAGAGGACTGGAGAGACGTGCCTATGTGAAAGAGGGTGAAATTGGGGGGTGCCGCAGATGGTGGAGGCTGGAGCAGTGAGGAAAGAGAGGAGCCTGTGCGGGGAAGGGGTGGGCTGGGGGGGAGAGGAGGTGCGGATAGGGGGGTGCTAGATCAGTGAGGGAAGAGAGGACTGCAGGAGGGGGGGTGCTGGAGCAGTGAGGGAATAACAGAGTGGAGAGAGTAGCCTGTGTGGGGGAGGGTGGGCACGCATGGGGGTGGCTGGAGCAGTAAGGGGACAAGATAGGAGCCTTTGCCGGGTATGGTGGGCCGAGGAGTGCTGCGGTTGTGGGTGTGGGAGATACTGGAGCAGTAAGGGAACAAGAGAGGTGCCTGTGCAGGGGATGGGTGGCTGGGGGGTGCCGTGAATGGGGGTGAGGGGGATGTTGGAGGAGTGAGGAAATGAGAGAGGATCCTGTGCGGGGAAGGGGCGGCTGGGGGGTGCCACGAATGGGGGTAAGGGGGATGCTGGAGCAGTGAGGAAACGAGAGAGGAGCCTGTGCGTGGGAGGGGGGGCTAGGGGTTGCCACAAATGGGGGTGAGGGGGATGCTAGAGCAGTGAGGAAACGAGAGGTGCCTGTGTGGGGGAGGGTGGGCCGGGGGGGGGGGGGGCGCAGGTGAGAGGCGGGAGTAGTGAGGGAACAAAAGAAGAACCTTGTGCAGGGGAGGGGCCCGGGGGGTGCTGCAAATATGGGTGTGGGGATGCTGGAGCAGAGAGGGAACAAGAGAGGATCAGGTGCCTGCACAGGCAGGGGGAGCTGTGACCGGCCACGTTCTGGCTAGGACAGGTCACCATGCAGACAGGTCACCATGCAGCCCGGTCCCGGCCTACGAGACACATGACGCCGTCACCCTCCCTCACCTGAGTGAGCACGCCGGCCGCTCTCGTACTGCACCCCCTCCCCGAGCCTGCGCATCAGCCGTGCTCCACAGCCGTGTCCCGTCACCTCCCGCCAGCCCGCAGCTGCTCAACTGCTGCCTCAGATCACCGCACTCCAACTCCACCACCTGTCCATCGCTGCTCAGCCACAGCTCCTCCTGTCTGAATGGTGAGTGTCATGAGGGTCCTGACTGACCACATACCAAGCTACAGCAGTTAGGGAGGGGGGCTCTGGGCAGAGCACATGGGGGAGACTGACACTGCTGCCCAGCGCTGCCAGCTAGCATCCGGCAGAGAGGGAGCCAGGTGCAACGCTACGGTGCTGGCGGCGGCCATTCTTGGTGTATGCGGATGGTGCGCCCACAGCACAAGTGCGTTGTGTGCTAAGCACCATCCGCCCACACCTAGTTACGGCCCTGTGCGCAGCATTAGGTAATAGGCCATTGTGCGATTTTGCACAACAGCGATCAGGCCAGAATTAGGCCCAGCGTCACCACACTTGAAAAAAACATCTATTTCTATGGAAAAGGATTCTGGCCCTCATTCCGAGTTGTTCGCTCGCTAGCAGATTTTAGCAGCATTACACAGGCTAGGCCGCCGCCCTCTGGGAGTGTATCTTAGCATAGCAGAATTGCGAACGAAAGATTAGCAGAATTGCGAATAGAAATTTCTTAGCAGTTTCTGAGTAGCTCGAGACTTACTCCTACATTGCGATAAGCTCAGCCCGTTTCGTTCCTGGTTTGACGTCACAAACACGCCCTGCGTTCGGCCAGCCACTCCCCCGTTTCTCCAGTCACTCCTGCGTTTTATCCTGGCACACCTGCGTTTTTCCGCACACTTCCAGAAAACGGTCAGTTTCCGCCCAGAAGCACCCACTTCCTGTCAATCACACTCCGATCACTTCAACGATGAAAATTCTTCGTTCGGATGTGAGTAAATCTACTAAGTTTTGTGCTAAAATACTTAGCGCATGCGCACTGCGTACCATGCGCATGCGCATTTTTGCCTTAAACGCTCCGTTGCGAAAATCGGCAACGAGCAAACAACTCGGAATGACCCGCTCTGTACAAACCTACTTGTGGGTAACACAAGAACTTTAATCAGTGTTGTGATGTATTTTCCCCATTAATGTCAACGGTCAAATTATTTAAATTTAGTTTAGTAAAAATTAATAAGGAATTTCAATGAATGGGACATTGACATAAGATAAATTTGTCATGTGGGATTTAATTGTGACTTTGATTTAAATTATGTTTTTGGAGAAGTAATTAAAAAACAAAACATATGTATATACTAACGACCTCAGCTTTGCAGTTGAGCAATTTTGAATTTACATGTACTACAGCCTATATTCGCTTTCTGTCTCTGCGTAATGGTAAGATGTGTTGAGGCCACAACATACGCATTTAGTATAGGCGAGCCCCGTGTATACTCTCACACCAGCCGGGAATGCCTTTGATCGTCCCAGCGCTCTGAAGGGTCATTTTTTCTTTTACTTGCTTCCCTAAAATCGCCACTGCAGCATTGTCCAGTGTGGAAAATAGCCTAGACCTTCCTTTGCATCTTGGAGACATCATTACATAATTTATTAGTAAATGAGATGCACCATTGAGTAGAAGTTAATACGTTCCAAGAATAGAGCGGAATGTGATTTAACCTCATCAGCACCATGCAGGATATGCATTTGCACAGTGCCTGGCAATGATGGCTGGTGATAGAGGATGGAGATAGATGTATACTGTAGGTCAGGCTGGATGGAAGTAGTCATGTCCCAGATAAGTGCAGCTAGGTCAGGGCGTTACACCTCCCACTCAGGATCTTTATTCCCCTCCTGTCTCTCCAGGATTTTTTTCCAACTAAGGCCCAGATTTATCAAGCCTTGGAGAGTGATAAATTGCACGGTGAAAACGTTCCAGCCAATCAGTTCCTAACTGTCATGTTACAGGCTGTGTTTGAAAAATTACAGTTAGGAGCTGATTGGTTGGCAGTTTATCACCGTGCAATTTATCACCTTCCAAGGCTTGATAAATCTGGGCCTAAGTGACAGATTCCCCCGTGGAACCTCAGAGCAGACACGTTACATTGTCCTGTCCCCGAAGGAACTGACTGCCAGATCAGTTCCATGAGTAGAGATCAGACAGCCGGGCTGCAGGGTCAGCCTTCCTATGCTCTGCCAAAGGGCAGCCCAGCAGCATACTTATACTACTTTAGCACTGTTGCTTATATGATCAGATACAGGGGCAGGGACAGATACAGATGTAGTCATGCTCATCGTGGCTACATCCTGCCAGAATGTGCACTCCCAGCGCGGCTAGGCATGCTTGTGTGAATGGGGCATGTACGCATCTAAGATGCGCAAACGGAGTAATTAGAGCCACCGTGCCTTGCTCAGCACAGCACTCCGACCAGACAGACATCTTATATTTTCAGCTCCACTTACTGTACTCATCCATTGTATAGATATTAATGTTTCGGTATGTGCTCTGTACAGCAAGAAGATGGATATAATATCAGCCCCTGTGATGGTGTAGTGTCGTACCTGTATCTTCCAGCGGACGGGTGAACTCGACAACTCTAGAGCCCTCTCCAATACGGAAGCCTGTGGCAGGAGGATGGACACCCCAAGAGAGCCCCACACATATAGATAGAACACAGAATCGTAGTGACAACAATTTATTATTGTTGGTTTCACTAGTCGCCACTGCAAATGAAATGTGGGTATTACCAGCCAAGTACAATCACATATCAATACGACCTGTATGTTGAAGCAACCTGTAACATCAGGTATAAATGTGTAATGTTGCAATTAGAACACAAGAAGGACTTTGACAATCAACTGCATTAGTCGGTAATAATGCTGCAATACAATTAGGCATTTACCCAAACAAAAGTACAACATAAGAGTGGGCTGGCTTTTCTATCAACTCCGTATTCACTAAAGTGTCTGCCAGATGGCGCTAGATTGAATATGTTCAGTTTATGCTGATGACAAAATGTTCCAGCTATATCAATGTCCTACAGGGGGTGCTGTAGAATGAGTTTGCACTGTGCACAGTATTTGTAATCCAATGGGTGGTGCCGTGGAGCAGCTACTTGTAATGTATAGAACCAGTTTACAACAGAGGGTGCTATAGAGCCGGTAATAGCACAGTGTAGCAATAAGCTTCCAATAGAGGGCGCTGTGGAGTAATTAACAGCACGGTGTAGCAATGAGCTTCTAATAGAGGGAGTTGAACTGATGTCAGCATACAGTGGGACACAGAGCAAATGACCCAATCCTGGCACACACATGGTGCTGCAGTTCAAACAGTCTAGGGATAAATGTCACTTTGTGTTTTCCTTGCAACTGAAGTGGTAAAGGGAAGCAGGGGGGGTTTCACACAACCCTATCCCTTATGGCTCTCTGGTAAAGTGGCAGGCAGCCCCAAATAAATCACACGTGTCCCTCTCCATAGAGTCCTGCTGCGATCTTTCCCAAGGGGGGCTGTGACGTTGAGAGCTGGCAGGGTGATCACAGTTGGCCTGGGTGCCCAGAGGTGGGGGCTGTCTGGGGTGAGGAAGAATACCTGTATTATCTGCTGCTGTTGCCAGCTCCTGCCGGTCACTTCTCACTGCTGCTTTGCAAGGTGACAGCCTTCTCTCAGTGCCCAGTCTCTCCCAGCACGGTGTGCCTCCGGACTTCCGCACACAGCTCCTCACACACACACACTGCATCCTCTTTCACTGCCATGCTGCTCTCTGCTCTCCTTCCTGCTTCTCCTCACACTCCACTACAACCAATCAGAGCACTCCCAGCTTCCCGCTCTGCAGAGATCCTGATGGAAAGCCCAGGGTCCTAGTGCTATACATATTTCTCTCCTGGGTGCCATGGTTGCTTAGCAACCAGATGAAAAGGGTTTTAATCCTCACAGTGTCTGTCTGCAGCTGGTTTAACTAGCAGAAGGGGTACCCCAAGAGGGGGTTATTACATGGACAATGCATGGTGCCCAGCGGAAAGGACTTATTAATGCCCCCTGCCAGACAGCAGCTGCATGTACATTTAGATAGATAGATAGCTTTGAGAGTGAGAGAGAGTATACTAATAGATAGAAGCCTTCTTTGAGAGGTAAGATGGTCAGGAAAGCCGATGCTGATCATCCATGCAGCACAGCTACTGCACTACCTTTCTTGGCCACTGTGTGCAGTGTAGAGCACTACCATTCTTCTCTTACTGTAAATGTCGCTTTTACTAAAATCGCCACTGCTCAGCTCCCTTCTGTCATATATTAATGTCTGTTACACCTAAACCTTCCTCGCCAAATGCTCTATAAAACTGTGAAAACAGTATAAAAATCTGGCCAGCGGTTCTCGAGATTAACCCCAACAGATAGACAGATACGCCTACCAGGGAGGGTGGGGAGGTTAGGTTTAGGTTGCATACCGGGGGGTTAGGGTTAGGCTGTGTCCCGGGGGATTAGGTTTAGGCACCTCCGGGGTGCGGTTAGGGTTAAGCACCAAGTGGGGAGGATAGAGTTAGGCTGCGGGTAGGGAGGTTAGGGGGCTGGGGAGAGGAGAGAATACCCCTTACCCTTGTCGGGTTTTTCACCAACAGGATTCTCGGCATTGGTATTTAAAAACGTTGGGATCCCATGCACCGGGATTTCATATATATAGCAAAAAAGCATATATGTGTGTGTGTATACAAATATCTATATTGAGCTTGATTACATATTGTCAGATGGTATAACCAGTCCCCAAGAAGATCCTTTGCCAGAAAGGACCCACAGAATCTACAATGGTTTATGGGGCGCGTCTCTGTATGGGATCCAATTCTCCTTTCTTATAGTATAGTTTTTTTGTCCCTATTATAGAAAATGTTGTGAGGTGATAAGGGTGGAGTTTTTATTCCTCCTATCTGGCCTACTATGAGACATTTTCAACCTGAGTTCACCCAAATACAGCTAATACCCTTCTTTCATTTTGATACACAATTTCATTTTAATTTTTTAAAACATAAAATAACATTTAGCTTATTCTCAAATATACATAGATATCTTGACCATTGTGATACGGATGTTAATAATTCTTGCTATCTTCCTTTGAAGGGTCGAGCTCTTTAACAGCCTGTTAGGCCCACTTTGTATCTTAAAAAGAAGATACGTGGAATGCCGCTCGACCAGCGCCTCACTCTACGTCAGTAGAGCTTTAATCACGTCCGGCTCTCAGATCCATACCATCCTTCAGACGTAGTATACAGGAACATACTCTCAATATTGGTCACAGGAGGTTTTACCGGAAAGAGAGATAATGAGCAACCATAGTGTGATACTGTTTAAAAATTTAATATATCACACAAACAATTAAAACAAATCATAAAATACATAAACCACACAATAGTGGTACAGACATTCACTAATAGGGCTGACACCCTGGGCAACAATAGTAGAAATGGCTGATTACCGGCTAGAAGTAAGAACTGGCTCACGTCAGTTCTAAAAGCATGAATGACACGGAGTAAATCACCAGGCTGCAGCAAGGGATTCCCCAGTCCCAGGACTCCTTCAGGCACCGGCTCAGTCCACACTCGTCGCTCCCATTCAGGTAGTCAGTCCAAAGAGCACCTACGCGTTACGACCCTCCTCGGGTCTTTCTCAAGGTCAGCTCAGATGTGGATGTCTTACAAGTGCTGTTCCTCTCCTTAAATCCCTGCTACCTCATTCCTATTGGTCCCAGCGCAGCTGATCCTTATACATAATTTATCTATTAGTCCATGGACATGTGCGCTAGGACCGCCCCTAACTACCATAGGAGTTTCCTAGCAACCCCAATCACACTGCCCATCTCGAGTGTAACACTCTCCCGCTTCCGCTGTATTTGCGATCACGTGATGATACGTGACGTCACTCGCTCCTTCCCCCTAGACGCTCCGATCACGTGATCGTTCGAACTGTCAGCGGCCACATCGTGACGCATCAGGCAACGTCCCGCACTCCTCCTCTCGGGGTCTCCGCTCACGTGATCCTCCCAGAGGTGCAGCCGTAATTATAATTAGCGTTTACATAGACAGAACGGGTTTCCCATATTGGTAATCGTACACAGTCCGTCATCCTCATAGCCTCTGTGTTCCCAGCGCATATGGCAAGACACTGTTTGTTGTTCGATTACCAATATGGTGATCGGAGCGTCCGTGTGATTGGGGTTGCTAGGAAACTCCTATGGTAGTTAGGGGCGGTCCTAGCGCACATGTCCATGGACTAATAGATAAATTATGTATAAAGATCAGCTGCGCTGGGACCAATAGGAATGAGGTAGCAGGGATTTAAGATGAGGAACAGCACTTGTAAGACATCCACATCTGAGCTGACCTTGAGAAAGACCCGAGGAGGGTCGTAACGCGTAGGTGCTCTTTGGACTGACTACCTGAATGGGAGTGACGAGTGTGCACTGAGCCGGTGCCTGAAGGAGTCCTGGGACTGGGGAATCCCTTGCTGCAGCCTGGTGATTTACTCCGTGTCATTCATGCTTTTAGAACTGACGTGAGCCAGTTCTTACTTCTAGCCGGTAATCAGCCATTTCTACTATTGTTGCCCAGGGTGTCAGCCCTATTAGTGAATGTCTGTACCACTATTGTGTGGTTTATGTATTTTAAGATTTGTTTTAATTGTTTGTGTGATGTATTACATTTTTAAACAGTATCACACTATGGTTGCTCATTATCTCTCTTTCCGGTAAAACCTCCTGTGACCAATATTGAGAGTATGTTCCTGTATACTACGTCTGAAGGATGGTATGGATCTGAGAGCTGGACGTGATTAAAGCTCTACTGATGTAGAGTGAGGCGCTGGTCGAGCGGTATTCCACGTATCTTCTTTTTATTGTATTTTGTATTAGAGGTGGGAAAAGCCTCTGGTGGTATACTGTGTGATTAGCAGCCTTAATTGTGCACTGCCTGACACTCCAAATCTCTTTTGTTCCACTTTGTATCTTCATATCTTGTCACCAATACGTTTCATCATAAAATATTACCTCAGGGTGTTGCAATGGTGTATGTGTTAATCCCAGATGGACTTCAGATAACTATTTGCCTCCAACCTCTAACCACATTTGTGGTGCAATTCTGGATACCACTTGTTAGTATCTATTTCTTCTACGTGTTTGATCAAGGATTCCACTGCAGCTTCATAACGAATCCCATGCATTTTGATTTGTGGGAATACAAAGAAGTCGCATGGTAATAGGTCTGGACAGTATGGTTGATGACCAAGCTCCTTGATGCACTCATGGGCCAGAAAATCCACCATTTTCCTGGACTTGTGGGCAGGTGCATTGTCATGCTGAAGAAGGGCACTATGAGTGCAAGTTCATGGATGGTGCCTGGAAATGGCTTCCTGCAGGCATTGGCTGCGAACCAGTCCCCAGTAATGGTGCACTGCTTTACAAGTGGTACGGTAGCTACATGACCAGTCTTGGCCACAAAAACAGCCACCATCTCCTTGGCCATGCTGCACGCTCGTCGGAACTCCTGTGGTGGCACACCTCTAACTGGGGTCCACTGGGCCTACTGTTGTTTGGTCTCAGGGTTGAAACTGTAGATCCAGGATTCATTGCCACTGATGATCTCCCAGACAGAGTTACTCAAACTGCCATCAAACCAGGCCAGCAGGTTGCAGCACCAAGTCACCCGAGCCTTCCTCTGCTATCGAGTCAGCTGATGTGGCACCCAGCATGTAGATACCTTGCTTAGGCCAAGTTTTTCTTGAAGTATCAAGCAGATGGATTCCAATGAGATGCCTATCTCTTTTTCTAACTGGGCCACAGTCACTCTGATATCCATCTACACTAGTGCTCGCACAGTAGCAACACTGTCCTCGGTGATGGCGGACACAGGTCAGCCACAGCACTCCTCATCTTCCAAGGACTGTGTTCCACACCGAAATTCTGTAAACCAGCCAAACACAGTGGTTTGAGATGGTGCTTGCTCCCCAAAAGCAAGTTCCCAGTCCATATGTTTCAGGAGATTTTGTGATGCATCAGTGGTATTTAATAAATAAATATATATATATATACATACAGGCTGGTACTTTAAAGCAAACTTTTGCATGCAAAGAACACAAATTCACATTTATTATTATTATTATTATTATTATTATTATTATTATTATTATTATTATTATTATTAATAACAATAATAATAATAATAATAATAATAATAATAATAATACAGGTTGAGTATCCCTTATCCAAAATGCTTGGGACCAGAAGTATTCTGGATATCGGATTTGTCTGTATTTTGGAATAATTGCATAACATTATGAGATATCATGGTGATGGGACCCAAGTCTAACCACAGAATGCATTTATGTTACATATACACCTTATACACACAGCCTGAAGGTCATTTTAGCCAATATGTTTAACAACCTTGTGTATTAAACAAAGTCTGTGTACATTGAGACATCAGAAAACAAAGGTTTCACTATCTCAGTCTCACTCAATAAATTCCGTATTTCTGAATATTCCGTATTTCGGAATATTTGGATATGGGATACTCAACCTGTAATAATAATAATAATAATAATAATAATAATAATAATGTAAGGTTATTTATATAGCACTTTTCTCCCAATAGGACTTATAGTTCTTTACATTTGCCTGTACAACTAGCTAGGGACATTAGTGATTTATATACATGTCTGAAGCAAAAAAAACAAACTAAAAATTTTCCTAAATCTAATGTCAAAGGGAGTGCATTATTCTCTGAGAGCCTCAGGATTGCATCTGTTTGTTGACAACACTATACCAGTCCCTGTAGTAGTGGAATCTAAATCAAGAGACTATAGTGACAGTGCAGAAGGATGTGCTGCTATTGGGTTGTGATGGTGTGGCTGCAGAGTGGAGGAAATGTGTTTAAACAGGGAAAAAGGGTAATGTATTGATGCATGGGATGGCCACACTTCCGGGGTAACACTTCCTGATTTTGGCATACACTTCTGTTTCCATAGACATAAACTTCTGTTTCCTTAGGCATACATTTCTGTTTCCTTATGCATACACTTCTGTTTCCATAGGCAAACACTTCCATACCTCCCAACTGTCCCTATTTTCATGGGACAGTCACTTTTTTGGGACTGTCCTGCTGTCCCATCCACAGGCTGCAGTGTCCTATGGGAAGGGGGGGGGGGGGGAGTTGGAAGGCTCCTGTCACTCGGTGAATAGACGCTGTGCGCAGTCTATTCAGTGTAGACAGAGGGACAGGGGGCATGCCAGCAGCTCACAGAGTACCGGGCATGCCCCCTCAATGATGGAAAATGGGGGCGTGGCATGCGATAGCAGCACTGTCGCTAAGCCAAGCCCCCTTATATATAGGTCACTCCCCCTTTGTGTCCTCTTTGATGAGTGCATTCTACCTAAGCAGCCATCAGGCTGGAAAAGATTGTGCACCTCTGGTTTAGGATGTGAAATCTGTGAACACTGACTGTGACTAGATGAAGCAGAGAGCAGGTCCAGTGTGATATTCGATTACCACATGTTATCAAAGTATGAAACCAAGTACCAGTTGACTGGCACTGTTCTTTGTAGTGCGTGGTATCGTAGTGCTATGTATGTTCTCGTAGACCAGGAATATGGACAACAGCTCAAAATGAACAGCAGCACAATTTTTCTGGTGATTACTTTGGAACTATGGCACCATGTTTCCAAAGAAATTGTCGGAAGAATGGTACTGGTGGCAGAAGACAATGTAGCTGGAATGGGTGCATGATGGGCTGTGGACACTCTACATCTCTTATAGATACATCACTGGCATAGTTCCTTTTTAACTGCTGCACTGTTGTTATTATTCCCTTGCGTTTTCTTCAAATGGATATACCTACAGATTTTCATTAAAACTATTTTTATTTTGTTAGATTTGTCTTTATTACATGTACCTCTTTCTATTGAACTCTGCAAATATAGCATGTTCTCATAGGGGGAAATCAATTAGCTGCACTAATTGACCCCCCAGGGCTATACAAATAGCCTCGAACCTCTGCCAATGGCACTATTATCTAGAATGTTTTTACAGGACCTCAGTAGGCTCTGAAAAACATTCCCAAATAAATAGCCTATTAGCACAAATAATGGGGGCTAATTGAATATAATGGGGGGGGGGGATAATAGCAAAATATGCCCCCAAAAATATTGTGCCTAATTGAATTCCCCCATATACTAATATTACATGTATTTCAAACATATAAAAATGTGCATGGCATTGTTTAGTAATTAATATTTAGATTTGCTATGTAATGTAATTCTACAAGTATCTTCATTGTGAATGGACATAGATATATCTGAAGAAGTTACTGCTTAGTAAATGTGCGCCTAAATGTCAGTGACATTTATAGGTATTACTAATCTCAGTGTGTCAGGACAACTGTATGCTGAATTCAGCAGTCTTAGCTTGTCACAGGTTATATTTTAGAGCTGAGAAGCAGTGGTGCATTACATTTCATAGAACACTGTACAATCACTGGAGAGCCCTGTATATAAAATAATACAGCATCAAACTCTAACCTCAGGTAAGGTAACCATAGGGTGGGCAGCAGAGTAGCACCAAGAAAAGCACAGACACAGAGAAATTCAGAGACTAGTGACACTGAAGCAGGTGCTTCTATTTGTGAACTTTCACTTTGATACTTTCATTGTTACATAATAGAAAGAAGTATATACAAATAGTAAAGTATGTTTCAGCCAATGCTTGAGCTTCTCAATGTCGTATAATTTGGGAACAGATTGATTAAAGATCAATAAATTATACTGTGGTGTTTAAATACCTTAATCCCAATAGGCTGTAATCCATTAATCCCTCCCATTACCAGTTCATCACCACATGATATAGAGGATTTAGGAATGTCTGTTTAGATCTTTCTGTGTAATAACATATGCTGTATTTGCAATATATATGTCTGTGGCCTTATTTCAGAAATCAGGAAAGTGTACGTTGGCCCTGTTAAATGAATCAAATCCCTTGTTCTTTTAGGACCCGAGAATAAAGAATACTATGCTATCATTGATTATTTCCATCCCTATAAAGTAGTAGGCTGGGCTACTTGCATGCAAGGCACCAGGGGCAAAAGACTGATTTTGGTAAATCAAGGGATTTGGCATTCTGATTCAATTTGATTTAAATTTCGATTTCCATTCGATTTGGGTTTTAGTGATGGCTTTTTAAGTACCCAAAAGCATGTAGGGCAGTGTGGAAATAGCAATAATGGATGCCCAAGGTTATGGTATGTTGTGCACCCATCTGCACAATGCAAATCTCCACCTGACTGAGATAACCCTGGAGGATCAATCAGCACCTTGGATGGGGGGGGGGGGGGCAGCCTCGGGCTTCACCCCTGGCCCTTGGGTGGCTGGGGGGGGACCCCTTGATTGAAGGGGTCCCCACTCCTCCAGGGTACCCCGGCCAGGGGTGACTAGTTGGGAATTTAATGCCACGGCCGCAGGGCGCTGTATAAAAGTGACCCCCGGCTGTGGCATTATCTGTCCAGCTAGTGGAGCCCGGTGCTGGTACAAAAAATACGGGGGACCCCTACTCTTTTTGTCCCCCGTATTTTTTGCACCAGGACCAGGCGCAGAGCCCGGTGTTGGTTGTTAAAAACGGGGGATCCCCTGTCATTTTTCCCCCCGTATTTTGGCAACCAGGACCGGCTCAAAGAGCCCGAGGCTGGTTATGCTTAGGAGGGGGGACCCCACGCATTTTTTTTCTGATTTTTACACCATTCCATAAAAAAAATTTTTTTAAATAATATTTTTAAAAATATATAAATAATACTTGTGCCTCCTAAATAGACAAACCAAGTACCTAATCCCTTTTAATTTAAATAGATATGCTATTACCAATAAAAAACACACAAAAAAAACATGTTTTTAAATTTTTTTATTAGATTCCACCAGCAAAGTGTGGCGGATAGAAAATGACGAATTTACTGTCTAAAAGCACTGATGTCGAATTTACAATCTTCAATTGAATATACTTTTGTCGAAATGCCGCATTTGTACCATTGCAGAAATGTCGAATTTGACAAATGTCGAATTTCAAAAAGTCGAATTTGAAATGGCCGTTTTTTTGGCGAAAAGTACTGTATTGCATTGTCAATTTTTTTTTTGGCGAAAATGTCCCGTTTTTCGACATTTTCAGGAATTCGACCGCAATTCCATATACGCCTGTGTGTGCACAGAAAGTGGAAGGTAGACAGGAAAGCAGATTAGGGTAAACTTATTGTCAACTATTTCAGCCTTAAGTATTGTAAAAATAATAATAAAAAAAGGTTTTATTATTACTTTCATGTATAAAACAGCATAAAGAGAGTGCTTCCCCTTTAATTAGTGTGCATGTGATACATTTGGACCAATAGGAAGCAATGAGGAAGTTCTGTTCGATTATCCATTTGATTTTGCTGGGGATTTTAATGGGGATTTGATGTTCGATTTGGTAAGGGATTTCATAAAATCAACTCAAAGTCCCTTCCAAACATGAATTCACATCAAATTCAATTTGAAAATCAAATGCAAAATCGATTTTTAGTAAATAAGAACATTTTAAAAAAGTTAGAAACTCAAAAGGAATCGATTTCAATAATTTTGAAGAGTGCTTCCTGAAATCAAATTTTAGTAAATATACCCACAGGACCTGTGACATACATGTATCATGATGTCACCCCTAGGAGACGGGGTTGTCAGCTCTATTTGGAGCATCCTAATGATACTCTGGGCAGCTCCACAAGCTGAATAGTGCCTGCCCGGAGTGTCCTTTGGATGTTCTAAGCAGTTCTGCAGCAGTGCTACTGGATGCAGGGTGATATTCCCAGTGCTGCTGAGAGGTCTGCCGGGCCCAAGTAAAACTTTGGGGTGTGTCCTAATTGCAGGAGGTGTGACCACGCCTTCTTGGGGGAAAATTTTTCTTTGTAGAGCCAAGAATGGGGTTGCCTTCAGCCAGGAGCTATTCAAGTGGGGGGAACATGATCAGTGTGATTGCTCCCCTCCCCCCCCCCCACCTGCACAGCAACAGGCAGAGGCTCAGCAACACTAGCAGCCTCTCTGCCTCACTGCAGCCCAGCACATTGCAGCATGTGCTGTTCTGACAAGTTGAGAGCTCATGCTGCTGCAGCTCAGTAAATAGGGAAAGGGTGGGGGAGTGTGACGGACCATGCCGAGCCCCTCCATCATGCCCAGGTAATTAGGACGTTGCACCTAAGTCAACTCTATGGATGATGAATCCTGCTATTCTTAGTAACCGTACATGCGTCAGGGCTTGGATGCACAACTTTGAGTAGAGGAGACATAGATTCATGCCATTTCTACTTGCGACTGGGTGGGTGAAATTGGGCAGTCACACGTAGGATAAATGTCTCATGGGCATGGAAATGCAGGCTATTCAGAGTTGTGGTACGCAGATATCCATTTCCATTTGATCTCAGACTGATGTTTTGCACCAGGTGTAGGGCTGTGCAAGCCGTATTGATGGAGGTGACAGCTACTTTCACATTCATCAAATCTGAATACATGAATATTTGCATTTATCTTTGAACCAGTCCCAATGTTGGGAGTTTGATCATCTCCAATATCATTAATACAAATGTAAAGTATCCACCAATTGATCTTCCTCCGTTTTATACAGTTTATGTGGTGCACCTACTTGTAATCACGTGTTGGTTTCAATGGCAACACTTCAAAGCTATTGGTTTCTATATAATGGTACAAAGTAACAGTTCCTATGTATGTTCCAACCCACAATAACACTTATGTCTAACAACACTGTAGGATACTTCCTCTTTAATCCAAAGTTATAAATCATCTCCTCCCAGTCTTCAAACCCCTGGTGTCTGTTTTCCACTGTCAACTCCCTTCTTTGCACCCCCCCGCCTAGACTCCTCTCTTTACTCTCTGCCCTTGACTTTGCCACCTACTGGACTTAACATCCAAAATTGACTCCATACGTCAGGACATCACATCCAACCAGACCCTCAACAACACGGTCTACAACCACCATGCTGCCTCTCTTTACTCACGCTTGACCGATTTCAGTCTGGCTTCCATCCTCTCCACTCAATCCACTGAAAATGCCATCACAAAAGTCTGCAATGACCTACATGCTGCCAGATACAATGGCCACTATTCTTTGCTTAGTCTCCTTGACCTCTATGCTGCTTTTGACACTGTGTACCACACTGTCCTCCTGCAAATCCTTCACTCCATTGGTCAGCTTGGTATTGCCCTCTCCTGGATGTCCATCTACCTCTCTGACCTCTCCTTCTCTGTCTCCTCTCATGACTCTACCTCCCCCGCACTTCCTCTATCAGTAGATGTCCCCCAAAGTTCTCATCTTGGACCGCTCCTTTTTCCTCTCTCTATACATCCTCTTTAGGTGAGCTCATTAGCTAATATCATCTATATGCTGGTGATACTCAAAACTGCCTTACCTTTCCCACTCTCTCCTCATGTGTATCTCCAACTCTCTGTCTGCTATCTCTTCTTGGATGTCCCAGCACTATCTTAAACTTAATATGTCATAGACTGAGCTGATCATCTTCCCACCCTCCTGCATAACCTCACCAACTAACAATTTCATTATCTATTGATGGCAAAACTATCTCCTCTAGCCCCTAGGTATGCCCTCTCCTTCAGAGCACACATTCAGTACCTCTCAAAGGCCTGCTGTTTCCATCACAAAAATATTTCCAGTATCAGACCATTTCTCACCACTGCTAAGACTCTCACACACTCACTGGTCATCTCCAGATTGGATTTCTGTTATCTTCTCCTATCTGTCCTCCCTGACTACTGCCTTTCTCCACTCCAATTGATCCTCAATGCTGCTGTCAGTCTCATGTTCCTCTCAACAACATACTACATCCACCTCCCTTCTCTTACATGCCCTACCCTGGCTCCCCTTCCCCTTCAGAATCCAATTCAAGCTTCAATCACACACTTACAAAGACCCTGTCCATTCCTTTCCCATTTACATATCTGACCTTATCTCCCTTTACACTCCCATCCATCCTCTTCGCTCCTCATATGCATGACACCTCTCCTGCCCACTTTTTTATTTTATAATTTATTAACAGTTTCTTATATAGCGCAGCATATTCTGTTGCGCTTTACAATTAGAACAACAGTAATAGAACGAAACTGGGGAACAACAGTAATAGAACAAAACTGGGTAAAAACAGACAGTAATAGAGGTAGGAAGGTCCTGCTCGCAAGCTTACAATCTATAGAGAAATAGGCATTGATACACAAAGATAGATGCTACCTATTGCATAATGGTTCACCGAATTGCTAGGTTCTTAATGGGTTGTATGATATGATCACCCAGCAATGTTGGCCAAGTGTCAGGAGGGTGTGAGGGTAAAGAAATACAAAATATGTGATGCAATGTGTACTGTACAGAGAGGATAAAATTAGATAGGGAAGCACTGAAGGTTATGTGGGTGGATCTGGAATTTGATAGGCTTGTCTGAAGAGGTGAGTTTTCAGGGAACATTTAAAGGTTTGGAGACTAGAGCTGAGTCTTATAGTGTGTGGGAGGGCATTCCACAGAGTGGGTGAAGCCCGGATAAAGTCCTGTAATTTTGAGTGTGAACAAGCAATGCGTGTGGATGAGAAATGCAGATCTTGTGCAGAGCGGAGAGGTCGGGTAGGGAGATATTTTGAGATGCGTGAAGAGATGTATGTTGGTGTAGTTTGGTTAATAGCCTTGTATTTAAGTAAAAGTATTTAATATTTAATACTGTAGAATACCAGTAACCAATGGAGGGACTGACAGAGCATATCTGCAGACGATGAACGTCTCTCGAGGAAGATTAGCCTTGCAGCTTTATTCAAAATGGATTGTAGTGGTGAGAGCCTATGTTTTGGAAGACCGGTCAGGAGACTATTACAATAATCAATGCGGGAGATAATGAGAGCATGGATTAGAGTTTTTGCTGTGTCTTGTGTAAGATATGGTCGTATTTTGGATATGTTTCTTAGATGTATGTAACATGATCTTGAGACAGATTAAATGTGGGGAACAAACACAGTTCAGAGTCAAGAATGACACCTAGGCAGGGAGCTTGTGGGGTAGGGATGATTGCTGAGTTATCAACAGTGATAGAGATATCAGGTTGGTAACTGCTATTGGCCGGTGGAAATATAATTAATTCTGTTTTGGAAATATTAAGTTTGATGTGGCGAGATGTCATCCAAGATAAAATGGCAGAAAGGCATTCAGTGACACGGCCCAATACAGATGGTGACAAATCTGGGGAGGATAGGTAGATTTGAGTATCATCCACATACAGATGATACATTGTAGTTTTTGCATGAGAAGAGAGAGGCCAACAGTGTCAAAAGCAGCAGAGAGATCAAGGAGAATAAGTAGTGAGTAATGGCCTTTAGATTTAGCAGTGACCAAATCATTCACTAGCTTAGTCAGTGCTGTCTCTGTGGAGTGTCGGGCACGAAATCCTGACTGAAGTGGGTCTAGTAGGCTGTGTAAGTTAAGAAAGTGTGTTCCAACTGATTACTTCCTCCCATTCCTGCCTCCAAGATTTTGGCCATGGTGCTCCATACCTCTGGAATTCTCTACCTCTCCCTATGAGACTCTCCACTTCTCTACAAAACTTCAAACAGGCTGCCAAGACGAACTTCTTCATCAAACTCTATTATTTCTTAATCTAACCCTCTGTTCCACACTCACTGTCTATGCCATCTGTGTCACTCCTGTTTGTCTACCCCTTCCCTTTAGAATGTAAACTCTCAGGACCAGGGCCCGCTTCCCTCATGTGATTTTCCATCTCTTACTTGGCCTATCTTCTACTCCAAATTTTTATATACCATGTACTTGTCCTACATTGTCTTGTACTGTAAGTCACTGTTTTCTTGTTTTGCTAATTTGTTCAAGTACCTTGTTAGACACTGCAGAACCCTTATATAAATATACAACAAATATGTGCTGATGTCTCCATATATAATACTCTCTCTAACTACCTATACATTTAGCACTTTGGACCAAATTCTGCTTGGATCGCTATTGAGACAGAAAATAGGATTTTAATTACCTACTGGTAAATCCTTTTCTTGTAGTCCGTAAAGGATACTGGGGTCCACATTAGTACCATGGGGTATAGACAGGTCCACTAGGAGCCTTAGGCACTTTAAGAAATCAATAATGTGCACTGGCTCCTCTCTCTATGCCCTTCCTACCCGACTCAGTCTAGAAACTGTGCCCGAGTAGACGGACACATCCCGAGGAAGGATGTAACAGAACAGTGGTGAGATTCGAACCAGCACACACAAACAAGAGGAAAGCCATGCTAACCAAACCTGAACAGGAACAGCAACAGCTGAACCAACAACATTACTTAACGAAGTAACGAAATAACAGTGCAGGAAACACAAAGCACTGGGCGGGCGCCCAGTATTCTCTACGGACTACGAGAAAAGGATTTACCGGTAGGTAATTAAAATCCTATATTCTCTTACGTCCTAGAGGATACTGGGGTCCACATTAGTATCATGGGGATGTACCAAAGCTCCCAAACCTGGTGGGAGAGCGCTGAAGGTCCCGCAGAACTGATTGACCAAACTGAAGGTCCTTAGAGGCCAAAGTATTGAACTTGTAGAACTTAGCAAACATGTTCGATCCTGACCAAGTAGCCGCCCGGCAGAGCTGTAAAGCCAAGACACCCCAGGCAGCCGCCCAGGAAGAACCCACTGACCTAGTAGAGTGGGCCTGTACTCTAGGAACCAGCAATCCTGACGTAGAATAAGCATGCTGGATAGTAAGCCTGATCCAGCAAGTAATAGACTGCTTTGAAGCAGAACACCCAATTTTATTGGGATCGTAGAGAACAAACAGTGAGTCAGATTTTCTGTGATGAGCTGTCCTCTTCACGTAGATCTTCAAATCCCTCACAACATCCAAGTACTTTGAAGTAGCAGAGGTGTCAGTAAGCACCGGAACCACAATAGGTTGGTTGATATGAAAAGCATACACCACCTTAGAAATTGCTGATGAGTTCTGAGTTCAGCTATATCCTCATGAAAAATCAAATAGGGGCTTTTGTGAGACAACGTCCCCAGTTTTGAAACATGCCTTGCGGAAGTAAATGCCAACAGTGTAATAGTTTTCCACGTAAGACACTTTATGTCAACCTCCTGTAAAGGTTCAAACCAGTCCGATTGTAGAAACTGCAACACCACGTTAAAAACCCAAGGTGCCGTGGGAGGCACAAAGGGCGGTTGGATGTACAGAACACCCTTCAAGAATGTCTGAACCTCAGGGAGGGAAGCCAATTGCTTCTGGAAGAAAATGTACAAGGCCGAAATCTGGACTTTCAAGGAGCCCAAACGTAGGCCCACATCCACTCCTGACTGTAGAAAAAGGAGAAAACGTCCCAGATAAAATTCCACTGCAGTAAATTTCCTGCGTTCACACCACGAGACATATTTTTTCCAAGTACGGTGGTAATGTTTAGATGTGACCCTTTTCCGAGCTTGGATCGGGGTTGGAATAACCCTATCCAGAATGCCTTTCCAGGCTAGAATTTGACGCTCAAATTCCATGCCGTCAAACATAGCAGCAGTAAGTCGTGATAGACGAACGGTCCCTGTTGTAGAAGATCCTCTCGAAGAGGTAGAGGCCACGGGACCTCTAGGAGCATCTCAAGTAGATTCGCGTACCAGGCCCTTCTTGGCCAATCTCACCAGAGCATCTACCACTACTGCTTGTGGGTCCCTCGACCTGGAACAATGCCGCTTTAGCTTCTTGTTGAGACGAGAGGCCATCATGTCTATCTGTAGAATCCCCCACCAATGCTTTAAGGACTCGACCACCTATGGGTGAAGGCACCACTCTCTTGGGTGGAGGTCATGTCTGCTGAGGAAGTCCGCTTCCCAGTTGTCCACTCCTGGAATGAAGATTGCTGACAGCACCACCGCGAGTCTTTCTGCCCAGAGGAGGATTCTTGTTACCTCTGACATTGCTGCTCTGCTCTTTGTTCCACCCTGTCGGTTTATGTACGTCACTGCCGTCACATTGTCAGACTGAACCTGAATGGCGTGATCTTGAAGAAGATATGCTGCCTGTAGAAGGGAGTTGTATATGGACCTTAGTTCCAGACCATTGATCGAAAGAATGGCTTCCTGACTTGACCATTTTCCTTATAACCTTTCCCCCTGGGCGACCGCTCCCCAACCTCTGAGGCTTGCGTCTGTGGTCAGCAGAATCCAATTTTGTCCTGAACCTTCGACCCTCGGTCAGGTGAGAAGTCTGCAGCCACCACAGAAGAGAAATCCTGGCCTTTGGCGAGAGACGGATCCTCTGGTGCATATGAAGATGCGATCCAGACCATTTGTCCAACAGATCCAGCTGGAAGGGCCTTGCATGAAACCTTCCATACTGCAGAGCCTCGTAAGAGGTGACCATCTTCCCCAGAAGGCGAATGCAGAGATGCACCGATATCCGGGTTGGCTTGAGAACATCCTGCACCATCGACTGGATTACCAACGCCTTTTACAATGGAAGGATTATCTTCTGTACTTCCGTATCCAGTATCATCCCCAGGAACGGAAGCCTCCATGTTGGTTCCAGGTGGGATTTTGGTAGGTTCAGAATCCACCCGTGATCCTGGAGCAGCTGGGTGTAGAGGACAATGCTGTCCAACAACCTCTCCCTGGACAGTGCTTTGATCAGCAGGTCGTCCAGGTACGGTATTATGTTTACTACCCTGCTTGCGGAGGAGAACCATAATTTCTGCCATTACCTTGGTAAATACCCTCGGAGCCACGGAGGGGCCAAATGGCAGTGCATGGAACTGGTAGTGACAGTCCTGTAAGGCAAACCTTAGATAAGCCTGAAGAGGTGGCCAAATCGGAATATGAAGGTACGCATCCTTGATGTCCAGAGACACCAGAAATTCCCCTTCCTCCAGACCTGAGATCACTGCTCTCAGAGATTCCATCTTGATCTTGAACACCCGCAAGTATGGGTTCAGTGATTTGAGGTTTAAAATGGGCCTTACCGAACCATCTGGTTTCGGAACCACAAATAGGTTGGAGTAATAACCCTTGGTTTGTAGTGGAGGTGGAACTGGGACAATGACCTAAAACTGTACCAGTTTTTGAATGGTTGCCTGTAAAGTCATACTTGCTTCTGGAGAAGCTGGTAATCCTGATTTGAAGAATATGTGAGGTGGGAGTTCCTGAAACTCCAGTCTGTATCCCTGGGAGACAAGCTCTATGACCCCATGGATCCTGGTAAGATGCTGTCCAAATGTGACCAAAATAACGTAACCGGGCTCTCACCTGCCTGTCTTCCAGGCAGTGCAGTCCACCGTCATGCTGAAGGCTTTGTGGAAGCAGATATGGAGGTCTGTTCCTGAGAACCTGCAGCTGCTATTTTTATGGGTTTACCCTTATTGCCTTTGAATGCTGTAGAAGAACCCTTGGGTTTGTTTTAAATTTTGCTGTACGAAAGGACCGCAGAGTTGGAGCAGAGTAGGTTTTCCTAGCTGGGTGTGCTGCGGAAGGAAGGTACGTAGACTTACCAGCCATAGCCTTGGATATCCACTTATCTAGTTCATCTCCAAAAAGGGCCTCACCTGTGAATGGTAGGCTTTCCGCACCTTTCCTGGAATCTGCATCTGCAGTCCACTGGTGCAGCCATAAGCCCCTGCGTGCTGACACTGCCATGGCAGTAGTGCGTGCATTGAGCAAACCGATTTCATTTATAGCCTCCACCATAAAGTTAGCAGAGTCCTGAATATGCTGTAGGAGTAAAATTATTTTCCCCCTGGGTAAGGAATCTAATTAATCAATTAGGTTACCTGACCACTTAGCAATGGCCTTAGTGATCCATGCAATAGTGGGTCTCTGGGCCACCCCCACAGCAGTGTATAGAGATTTGAGAGTGGTCTCAATCTTGCGATCAGCCATATCCTTTCAGGATGCTGCCCCAGGAACAGGTAAGACTATCTTATGTGACAACCTAGACACAATCTGCGGGTTTTCCCATTTATTTCTATCTTCCAGAGGAAAGGGAAAAGATGCAATCAATCTTTTTAGGGATCTGAAACTTTTTATCAGGATTAGCCCAAGTTTGCTCAAATAGGGCATTCAATTCCTTGGATGCAAGAAAAGTTGTTGAGGTTTTCTTTTTTACATTAAAATAAGATTCCTCCTCTACCTCCACCACCCTGTCAGGAATGTGCAGGACATTTCTAATCGCTTCTATCAGAGCCTGTATGCCTTTTGACAGGACAGCATCCCCCCAGTTGCATCCACCTCACCCTCTTCTGGGTCTGATATATCGTCATCAGTATCAGCCTGCATGAGCTGGGCCAGAGTATGCTTTTGAGGGCAAATGGCGGGGACCTGAGACGCTGGGATGGGAACTGAGGGGGTCATTCCAAACTGATCGCACGCTAGCTATTTTTTGCAGCGCTGCGATCAAGTCAAAACTCTGCAAAACTGCGCTCACGTATGCACCTCAATGCGCAGGCACGTCGTACGGGTACAAAGTGGATCGTGCTGGGTGATGGATTTAACGAAGAATCCATTCGCACAGCCGATCGCAAGAAGATTGACAGGAAGAAGGCGTTTATGGGTGTCAACTGACCGTTTTCAGGGAGTAGTTGGAAAAACGCAGGCGTGTCCAAGCGTTTTCAGGGCGGGTGTCTGATGTCAATTCCGGGACAGGACAGGCTGAAGTGATCTCAGCGGCTGAGTAAGTTCAGACCTACTCAGAAACTGCACAAACTGTTTTTGTACCGCTCGACTGCACAAGCGTTCACACACTTGCAAAACGAAAATACACTCCCCCATAGGCGGCGACTATTTGATTGCAGCGCTGCAAGAAATAGCTAGCTAGCGATCAACTCGGAATGCCCCCCTGAATCTCTACTGATCAGGTCATCCATAGACTGTCTTAAAACCACTTAACTGACTATTTTTCCCTTCAAAAGCGTTAACAACATTGTTTTTTTTTTTTTTTTTTTTTAATAAACTTGAAAAAGTATTTTTTTAAATATTTAAACATTATATTATGCACATCTGCAAAACGGATCTCCTCATCAAAAATGGGGGGACAGGGTGGGATGGCGCAGTTGCATGAAATCTGACCATGATTGTGTCTCTTTTATAGTATGGGATAATTTAGTAGAAATAGTAGATATCATCCCTTTAATGGAATCTAACCATGGGGGTTCAACCCCACTAGCCTGAGAATGTGCACTATCCTGAGTACAGGGTAGTGAGTATCCTGGGGAGCACAGACACTCTGCTGTGCAGGAAACGCAGTCCCTGGACATGCCAACTGGAAGGGATACACAGACACACACAGAAGGTGAAAACTAGAGATGTGCGGCTGGCACTTTTCTTGTTTTGTGTTTTGGTTTTGGTTCCAATTCTACTTTCGTGTTTTGGTTTTGGCTTGGTTTTGCCAAAACCACCCTTTAGTTTTGGTTTTGGATCTGGATGATTTTTGAAAAAAACATAAAAACAGCTAAAATCACAGAATTTTGGGAGTAATTTTGCTCCTACAGTATTATTAACCTCAATAACATTAATTTCCACTCATTTCCAGTCTATTCTGAACACTGAACACCTCACAATATTATTTTTAGGCCTAAAAGTTGCACCGAAGGGGCTATATGACTAAGCTAAGCGATACAAGTGTGCGGCACAAATATCTGGCCCATCTAGGAGTGGCACTACAGTTGCAGACAAGATGGCACTATTCAAAAACCAGTCCCCAAACAGCACAAAAAGAGGTGCAATTTGGTAGCTGGAGGGCCAAGCTAAGCGACACAAGTGAGCGGCACAAACACCTGGCCCATCTAGGAGCGGCACTGCAGTGGCAGACAGGATGGCAGATTTAAAAAATAGTCCCCAAACAGAACATGATGCAAAGAAGAAAAAGATGGAATTGTCCTTGGGCCCTCCCACCCACCCTTATGTTGTATAAACAGGACATGCACACTTTAACAAGCCAATAATTTCAGCAACAGGATCTGCCACACAACTGTGGCTGAAAGGACTGGTTTGTTTGGGCCCCCACAAAAAAAGAAGCAATCAATCTCTCCTTGCACAAACTGGCTCTACAGAGGCAAGATGTAGACCTCATCCTCATCCTCCGATTCCTCACCCCTTTCACTGTGTACATCCTACTCCTCACAGAGTATTAATTCGTCCCCACTGGAATCCACCATCACAGGTCCCTGTGTACATTCTGGAGGCAATTGCTGGTAAAGGTCTTCCCGGAGGAATTTTTAATTCATTTTGATGAACATCATCTTCTCCACATTTAGTGGAAGTAGACTCCTATGCCGATCGCTTACAAGGTTACCGGCTGCACTAAACAGTCTTTCAGAGTACACACTGGAGGGGGGGAAACTTAGGTAAAATAAAGCCAGTTTGTGCAAGGGCATCCAAATTGCCTCTTTTTCCTGCCAGTATACATACGGACTGTCTGACATGCCTACTTGGATGCTGTCACTCATATAGTCCTCCACCATTCTTTTAATGGTAACAGAATCATATGCAGTGACAGTAGACATGTCAGTAATCGTTGGCAGGTCCTTCAGTCTGGACCAGATGTCAGCTTTCGCTCCTGACTGCCCTGCATCACTGCCAGCGGGTGGACTGGGAAATCTTATCCTTTTCCTCGCACCCCCAGTGGCGGGAGAAATTGAAGGAGGAGCTGTTGACGGGTCACGTTCCGCTTGACTTGACAATTTACTAACCAGCAGGTCTTTGCACCTCTGCACACTTGTGTCTGCTGGAAAGAGAGATACAACGTAGGCTTTAAACCTAGGATCGAGCACAGTGGCCAAAATGTAGTGCTCTGATTTCAACAGATTGACCAGCTTTGAATCCTGGCAAAGCGAATGAAGGGCTCCATCCACAAGTCCCACATACTTTGCGGAATCGCTCTGTCTTAGCTCCTCCTTCAATTTATCCAGCTGCTTCTGCAAAAGCCTGATGAGGGGAATTACCTGACTCAAGCTGGCAGTGTCTGAACTGACTTCATGTGTGGCAAGTTCAAAGGGTTGCAGAACCTTGCACAACGTTGAAATCATTGTCCACTGCGCTTGAGTCAGGTGCATTCCCCCTCCTTTGCCTATATTGTGGCCAGATGTATAGGCTTGAATGGCCTTTTGCTGCTCCTCCATCCTCTGAAGCATATAGAGTGTTGAATTCCACCTTGTTACCACCTCTTGCTTCAGTTGATGGCAGGGCAGGTTCAGGAGTGTTTGCTGGCACTCCAGTCTTCGGCACGCAGTGGCAGAATGCCGAAAGTGGCCCGCAATTTTTCAGGCCACCAACAGCATCTCCTGCACACCGCTGTCATTTTTAAAAAAAATTTGCACCACAAATTAAATGCATGTGCAAAACATGGAACATGCTGGAATTTACCCAGATGTAATGCACGCACAATATTGGTTGCATTGTCCGATATCACAAATCCCCAGGAGAGTCCAATTGGGGTAAGCCATTCTGCAATGATGTTCCTCAGTTTCCGTAAGAGGTTTTCAGCTGTGTGCCTCTTACGGAATGTGGTGATACATAGCGTAGCCTGCCTAGGAACGAGTTGGCGTTTGCGAGATGCTGCTACAGGTGCCGCTGCTGTTGGTGCTGCGGGAGGCCATACATCTACCCAGTGGGCTGTTACAGTCATATAGTCCTTAGTCTGTCCTGTTCCACTTGTCCACATGTCCATGGTTAAGTGGACACTGAATACAACCGCATTTTGTAGGACACTAGTGACTCTTTTTCTGACGTCTGTGTACATTCTCGGTATCGCTTGCCTAGAGAAGTGGAACCTAGATGGGATTTGATAGCGGGGACACAGTACTTTAAACAATTCTCTAAGTCCCACTGAACTAATGGCGGATACCGGACGCACGTCTAACACCAACATAGCTGTCAAGGCTTCAATTATCCGCTTTGCAAAAGGATGACTGCTGTCATATTTCATCTTCCTCACAAAGGACTGTTGGACAGTCAATTGCTTACTGGAAGTAGTACAAGTGGTCTTCCGACTTCCCCTCTGGGATGACGATCGACTCCCAGCAGCAACGACAGCAGCGGCAGCAACAGCAGGCGTAGCACTCAAGGATCCTCCGGAGGAATCCCAGTTAGGAGAGGACTCCTCAGTCTTGACAGTGAAATGGCCTGCAGGACTACTGACGTTCCTGACTGAGGAGGAAGTTGACGTTCAGGGATTTGGTGGTGTGGCTTGCAGGAGCTTGGGTACAGGATGAAGAAGGGATTTAGGTGTCAGTGGACTGCTTATGCTCTTACCCAAAGTTTCACAACTTGACACTGACTTATGGTGAATGCGCTGTAGGTGACGTGTAATGGAGGATGTTCCTAAGCGGTTAACATCCTTACCCCTACTTATTACAGATTGACAGAGGCAACAGATGGCTTGACACCTGTTGTCCGGATTTGTGGAAAAATAATTCCACACCGAAGAGGTGGCTTTTTTGGTAGTTTGCCCAGGCATCCCAATGGGCTTCTTCATGCCACGGACAACAGGTGTCTCCCCCGGTGCCTGACTTAAACAAACCACATCATTATCAGAATCCTCATCGTCAACTTCCTCCTCAGCGCCAGCAACACCCATATCCTCATCCTGGTGTACTTCAACAGTGACATCTTCAATTTCAATATAAGGAACTGGACTGTGGGTGCTCCTACCAGCACTTGCATGGGGCGTGCAAATTGTGGAAGGAGACACCTCTTCCCGTCCATTGTTGGCAAGGTCAAGCATCACAAGCGCCGACACACTTGGACTCTCCTTGGGAATTTGTGATACCATCTCAGAACGTACAGTTCTTTTCTGTGCTTTTTCCAGCTTAACTTTTAATTTTTCTAGCGGGAGGATGAGGGCATGTGAAGCTGAACCACTAGCCATGAACATAGGCCAGGGCCTCAGCCATTCCTTGCCACTCCGTGTCGTAAATGGCATATTGGCAAGTTTACGTTTTACCCCAGACGATTTAAATTTCTTTTTTTGGGTCTTTTTACTGAACTTTGACTTTTTGGATTTTACATGCCCTCTACTATCACATTGGGCATCGGCCTTGGCTGACGACGTTGATGGCATTTCATCGTCTATGTCATGGCTAGTGGCAGCAGCTTCAGCACTAGGAGGAAGTGGTTCTTGATCTTTCCCTATTTTATCCTCCACACTTTTGTTCTCCATTATTTTTTGGGAGTTATATAAGACGATATGCAGCACAGGAATGACTGGAATGACTGATGGCCAGGACACTACCACTGGTCTGATGCAGCACAACACAACAACACTGTAAGGGACTTGTTGTTGTTGTTGTTATTATTATTATTATACGGCAGCAGTGGACATACAGCAGCAGCGTATACCACTGTGACTGCCTCGTCACTGGAATGACTGATGGCCAGGACACTACCACTGGTCTGATGCAGCACAACACAACAACACTGTAAGGGACTTGTTGTTGTTGTTATTATTATTATTATTATACGGCAGCAGTGGACATACAGCAGCAGCGTATACCACTGTGACTGCCTCGTCACTGGAATGACTGATGGCCAGGACACTACCACTGGTTAGTGATGTGCACCGGAAATTTTTCGGGTTTTGTGTTTTGGTTTTGGGTTCGGTTCCGCGGCCGTGTTTTGGGTTCAAACGCATTTTGGCAAAACCGCACCGAATTTTTTTTGTCGGATTCGGGTGTGTTTTGGATTCGGGTGTTTTTTTCAAAAAACCCTAAAAAACAGCTTAAATCATAGAATTTGGGGGTCATTTTAATCCCAAAGTATTATTAACCTCAATAACCATAATTTCCACTCATTTTCAGTCTATTCTGAACACCTCACACCTCACAATATTATTTTTAGTCCTAAAATTTGCACCGAGGTCGCTGGATGACTAAGCTCAGCGACCCAAATGGCCGACACAAACACCTGGCCCATCTAGGAGTGGCACTGCAGTGTCACGCAGGATGGCCCTTCCAAAAAACACTCCCCAAACAGCACATGACGCAAAGAAAAAAAGAGGCGCATTGAGGTAGCTTTGTGACTAAGCTCAGCGACCCAAGTGGCCGACACAAACACCTGGCCCATCTAGGAGTGGCACTGCAGTGTCACGCAGGCTGGCCCTTCCAAAAAACACTCCCCAAACAGCACACGACGCAAAGAAAAATGAAAGAAAAAAGAGGTGCAAGATGGAATTGTCCTTGGGCCCTCCCACCCACCCTTATGTTGTATAAACAGGACATGCACACTTTAACCAACCCATCATTTCAGTGACAGGGTCTGCCACACGACTGTGACTGAAATGACGGGTTGGTTTGGACCCCCACCAAAAAAAGAAGC
Organism: Pseudophryne corroboree; assembly: GCF_028390025.1. Lineage (NCBI taxonomy): Eukaryota > Metazoa > Chordata > Amphibia > Anura > Myobatrachidae > Pseudophryne > Pseudophryne corroboree. The sequence continues at coordinate 264,468,676 of NC_086444.1, read as the reverse complement.
AATTAATCTCTCCTTGCACAAACTGGCTCTACGGAGGCAAGATGTCCACCTCATCATCATCCTCCGATATATCACCGTGTACATCCCCCTCCTCACAGATTATCAATTCGTCCCCACTAGAATCCACCATCTCAGCTCCCTGTGTACTTTGTGGAGGCAATTGCTGCTGGTGAATGTCTCCACGGAGGAATTGATTATAATTCATTTTAATGAACATCATCTTCTCCACATTTTCTGGATGTAACCTCGTACGCCGATTGCTGACAAGGTGAGCGGCGGCACTAAACACTCTTTCGGAGTACACACTTGTGGGAGGGCAACTTAGGTAGAATAAAGCCAGTTTGTGCAAGGGCCTCCAAATTGCCTCTTTTTCCTGCCAGTATAAGTACGGACTGTCTGACGTGCCTACTTGGATGCGGTCACTCATATAATCCTCCACCATTCTTTCAATGGGGAGAGAATCATATGCAGTGACAGTAGACGACATGTCCGTAATCGTTGTGAGGTCCTTCAGTCCGGACCAGATGTCAGCATCAGCAGTCGCTCCAGACTGCCCTGCATCACCGCCAGCGGGTGGGCTCGGAATTCTGAGCCTTTTCCTCGCACCCCCAGTTGCGGGAGAATGTGAAGGAGGAGATGTTGACAGGTCGCGTTCCGCTTGACTTGACAATTTTCTCACCAGCAGTTCTTTGAACCCCTGCAGACTTGTGTCTGCCGGAAAGAGAGATCCAAGGTAGGTTTTAAATCTAGGATCGAGCACGGTGGCCAAAATGTAGTGCTCTGATTTCAACAGATTGACCACCCGTGAATCCTTGTTAAGCGAATTAAGGGCTCCATCCACAAGTCCCACATGCCTAGCGGAATCGCTCTGTGTTAGCTCCTCCTTCAATGTCTCCAGCTTCTTCTGCAAAAGCCTGATGAGGGGAATGACCTGACTCAGGCTGGCAGTGTCTGAACTGACTTCACGTGTGGCAAGTTCAAAAGGTTGCAGAACCTTGCACAACGTTGAAATCATTCTCCACTGCGCTTGAGACAGGTGCATTCCACCTCCTATATCGTGCTCAGTTGTATGGGCTTGAATGGCCTTTTGCTGCTCCTCCAACCTCTGAAGCATAGAGAGGGTTGAATTCCACCTCGTTACCACTTCTTGCTTCAGATGATGGCAGGGCAGGTTCAGGCGTTTTTGGTGGTGCTCCAGTCTTCTGTACGTGGTGCCTGTACGCCGAAAGTGTGCCGCAATTCTTCTGGCCACCGACAGCATATCTTGCACGCCCCTCTCGTTTTTTAAATAATTCTGCACCACCAAATTCAAGGTATGTGCAAAACATGGGACGTGCTGGAATTTGCCCATATTTAATGCACACACAATATTGCTGGCGTTGTCCGATGCCACAAATCCACAGGAGAGTCCAATTGGGGTAAGCCATTCTGCGATGATCTTCCTCAGTTGCCGTAAGAGGTTTTTAGCTGTGTGCGTATTCTGGAAAGCGGTGATACAAAGCGTAGCCTGCCTAGGAAAGAGTTGGCGTTTGCGAGATGCTGCTACTGGTGCCGCCGCTGCTGTTCTTGCGGCGGGAGTCCATACATCTACCCAGTGGGCTATCACAGTCATATAGTCCTGAGTCTGCCCTGCTCCACTTGTCCACATGTCCGTGGTTAAGTGGACATTGGGTACAACTGCATTTTTTAGGACACTGGTGAGTCTTTTTCTGAGGTCTGTGTACATTTTCGGTATCGCCTGCCTAGAGAAATGGAACCTAGATGGTATTTGGTACCGGGGACACAGTACCTCAAACAAGTCTATAGTTGGCTCTGCAGTAATGATGGATACCGGAACCACGTTTCTCACCGCCCAGGATGCCAAGGCCTCAGTTATCCGCTTTGCAGCAGGATGACTGCTGTGATATTTCATCTTCCTCGCAAAGGACTGTTGGACAGTCAATTGCTTGGTGGAAGTAGTAAAAGTGGTCTTACGACTTCCCCTCTGTGATGACCATCGACTCCCAGCAGCAACAACAGCAGCGCCAGCAGCAGTAGGCGTTACACGCAAGGATGCATCGGAGGAATCCCAGGCAGGAGAGGACTTGTCAGAATTGCCAGTGACATGGCCTGCAGGACTATTGGCATTCCTGGGGAAGGAGGAAATTGACACTGAGGGAGTTGGTGGGGTGGTTTGCGTGAGCTTGGTTACAAGAGGAAGGGATTTACTGGTCAGTGGACTGCTTCCGCTGTCGCCCAAAGTTTTTGAACTTGTCACTGACATGATGAATGCGCTGCAGGTGACGTATAAGGGAGGATGTTCCGAGGTGGTTAACGTCCTACTTATTACAGCTTGACAAAGGCAACACACGGCTTGACAAATGTTGTCCGCATTTCTGTTGAAATACTTCCACACCGAAGAGCTGATTTTTTTTGGTATTTTCACCAGGCATGTCAATGGCCATATTCCTCCCACGGACAACAGGTGTCTCCCCGGGTGCCTGACTTAAACAAACCACCTCACCATCAGAATCCTCCTGGTCAATTTCCTCCCCAGCGCCAGCAACACCCATATCCTCCTCATCCTGGTGTACTTCAACACTGACATCTTCAATCTGACTATCAGGAACTGGACTGCGGGTGCTCCTTACAGCACTTGCAGGGGGCGTGCAAATGGTGGAAGACACAATTGGACTCTCCTTGTGGATTTGTGATTTCGAAGAACGCACAGTTCTTTGCGGTGCTTTTGCCAGCTTAAGTCTTTTCATTTTTCTAGCGAGAGGCTGAGTGCTTCCATCCTCATGTGAAGCTGAACCACTAGCCATGAACATAGGCCAGGGCCTCAGCCGTTCCTTGCCACTCCGTGTGGTAAATGGCATATTGGCAAGTTTACGCTTCTCCTCTGACGATTTTATTTTAGATTTTTGAGTCCTTTTTTTACTGATATTTGGTGTTTTGGATTTTACATGCTCTGTACTATGACATTGGGCATCGGCCTTGGCAGACGACGTTGATGGCATTTCATCGTCTCGGCCATGACTAGTGGCAGCAGCTTCAGCACGAGGTGGAAGTCGATCTTGATCTTTCCCTATTTTTGGAACCTCAACATTTTTGTTCTCCATATTTTAATAGGCACAACTAAAAGGCACCTCAGGTAAACAATGGAGATGGATGGATACTAGTATACTTATGGATGACGAGTGACTGCCGACACAGAGGTAGCTACAGCCGTGGACTACCGTACTGCGTCTGCTAGTATAGACTGGATGATAATGATATAAAAAATATATATATATATCACTACTGCAGGACAGGTATATATTATATAATGACGGACCTGCTGGACACTGTCAGCAGACTCCTAAACTACTAGTATGAAGAAGATAGAAAAAAAAAACCCACCACAGGTAGGTATACAATTATGGACGAGCACTGCCGACACAGAGGTAGCTACAGCCGTGGACTACCGTACTGCGTCTGCTAGTATAGACTGGATGATATTGATATAAAAAATATATATATATCACTACTGCAGGACAGGTATATATTATATAATGACAGACCTGCTGGACACTGTCAGCAGACTCCTAAACTACTAGTATGAAGAAGATAGAAGAAAAAAAAAACACCACAGGTAGGTATACAATTATGGACGAGCGACTGCCGACACAGAGGTAGCTACAGCCGTGGACTACCGTACTGCATCTGCTAGTATAGACTGGATGATAATGATATAAAATATATATATATATATATATATATATATATATCACTACTGCAGGACAGGTATATATTATATAATGACGGACCTGCTGGACACTGTCAGCAGACTCCTAAACTACTAGTATGAAGAAGATAGAAAAAAAAAAACCACCACAGGTAGGTATACAATTATGGACGAGCACTGCCGACACAGAGGTAGCTACAGCCGTGGACTACCGTACTGCATCTGCTAGTATAGACTGGATGATAATGATATAAAAAATATATATATATCACTACTGCAGGACAGGTATATATTATATAATGACGGACCTGCTGGACACTGTCAGCAGACTCCTAAACTACTAGTATGAAGAAGATAGAAAGAAAAAAACCCACCACAGGTAGGTATACAATTATGGATGAGCGACTGCCGACACAGAGGTAGCTACAGCCGTGGACTACCGTACTGCGTCTGCTAGTATAGACTGGATGATAATGATATAAAAAATATATATATATCACTACTGCAGGACAGGTATATATTATATAATGACGGACCTGCTGGACACTGTCAGCAGACTCCTAAACTACTAGTATGAAGAAGATAGAAAAAAAAACCCACCACAGGTAGGTATACAATTATGGACGAGCACTGCCGACACAGAGGTAGCTACAGCCGTGGACTACCGTACTGCGTCTGCTAGTATAGACTGGATGATAATGATATAAAAAATATATATATATCACTACTGCAGGACAGGTATATATTATATAATGACGGACCTGCTGGACACTGTCAGCAGACTCCTAAACTACTAGTATGAAGAAGATAGAAAAAAAAACCCACCACAGGTAGGTATACAATTATGGACGAGCACTGCCGACACAGAGGTAGCTACAGCCGTGGACTACCGTACTGCGTCTGCTAGTATAGACTGGATGATAATGATATAAAAAATATATATATATCACTACTGCAGGTATATATTATAATATAATGAATGACGGACCTGCTGGACACTGTCTGTCAGCAGAATGCGTTTATAGAATAAAATAAAAAAACACCACACGAGTGTTTAACTTTTTCAGGCAGACAATATACTGGTGGTCACTGGTCAGTCACACTGGCAGCAAAAGTGTGCACTGTTATGTACTCCTGCTATAACTGCTCCCCAGTCTCCCCCACAATTAAGCTGTGTGAGCAGTGAGCACTCAGCACAGTCAGATATACATAGATGATATTATCAATCATGCAGCACACTGAGGCTGAGCACAGATATGGTATGTGACTGTGTATCATTTTTTTTCAGGCAGAGAACGGATTTTAAATAATAAATAAAACTGGTGGTCACTAGTATAACTATCAGCAAAACTCTGCACTCTCTGAGTACTCCAGTCCTAATGCTCCCCAAAATTACTAAAATTAAATTACTAGTAAATTAAGTGTCTCACTCTCTATCTAAACGGAGAGGACGCCAGCCACGTCCTCTCCCTATCAATCTCAATGCACGTGTGAAAATGGCGGCGACGCGCGGCTCCTTATATAGAATCCGAGTCTCGCGATAGAATACGAGCCTCGCGAGAATCCGACAGCGGGATGATGACGTTCGGGCGCGCTCGGGTTAACTGAGCAAGGCGGGAAGATCCGAGTCTGCCTCGGACCCGTGTAAAAAGGCTGAAGATCGGGGGGGTTCGGATTCCGAGGAACCGAACCCGCTCATCTCTACCACTGGTCTGATGCAGCACAACACAACAACACTGTAAGGGACTTGTTGTTGTTATTATTATTATTATACGGCAGCAGTGGACATACAGCAGCAGCGTATACCACTGTGACTGCCTGGTCACTGGAATGACTGATGGCCAGGACACTACCACTGGTCTGATGCAGCACAACACAACAACACTGTGAGGGACTTCTTGTTGTTGTTATTATTAGTATACGGCAGCAGTGGACATATAGCAGCAGCGTATACCACTGTGATTGCCTCGTCACTGGAATAACTGATGGCCAGGATACTACCACTAGTCTGATGCAGCACAACACAACAACACAGGGACTTGTTGGTGTTGTTATTATTATTATACGGCAGCAGTAGACATATAGCAGCAGCGTATACCACTTTGATTGCCTCGTCACTGGAATGACTGATGGCCAGGACACTACCACTGGCCTGATGCAGGACAACACTGCACCACTGAAAGGGACTTATACAGCTATACTGGATATATGGCAGCAGAGTACACCACCACTGTGACTGGTCACTGGACTGATGCTGCATAAGAGAGACACTACCCCTGGTCTGATGCAAGACAACACAGCAAAAATGCAAGGGACTTATACAGCAGCACTGGGGACATAGAGCAGCAGAGGACACCAACACTGTGACTGGCTGGACTGATGCAGCACAATACACTGACTACACTGGTCTGGACTGAGCAGCACAACATAGCACAAGGCTCGCCACCCCACTTTTCTGCCCAGACACTGAGGACACGTCCTCTCAATACACTCTCCGAGACTGGAGTGAAAATGGGCGCGCGGCTCTTTTTATGGAATCCAAATCCCGCAAGAATCCGACAGCGGGATGATGACGTTTTGCAGCGTTCGGGTTTCCGAGTCAGGCGGGAAGATCCGAGCCCGACTTGGAACCGGTCTCAGAGCGTGAGGTCCGGTAGGGTTCAGTTCTCTGAGAACCAAACCGGCTCATCTCTAGTGAAAACACAGTTTTAACCCACACAGAGCGATACAGGGAGCTACAGAAGCCGGAGCCCTTTTAGCTTAAGTAATACTCAGTTGGGTCGCAAACTGAGCACCTTAATAGGGCTTAGTATACTAACACTGCTCCCCCCCCCCCTTACTAAGACCCCCTGGTACCGCTGAGCAGACATGGAGTCCTTGTGGAGAAGCTGCGCTTCCCTGTGTATCCTGTCAGTACAAGCTGCAGAGGGAAAATGGCGCTGGTGAGCTGCTGGATCTGCTCATAGTAAAGCCCGCATCCCGTAATGGCTCGCGGCTTCCCGCATTTTTTATACTTGCTTGAGGACTTTTTGTGACTAACAGAGTGTTAAAACCCTCTGTTAGGTAAGTGGCCAGATCTGGGTTTCATTGGTGGCTCAGCGCGCCTGCCTCACAGCATAGACACATCCAAGTGTATCACCTTACTGAGCCCCCGGAGCGCAGCCTGCAGCAGTGCTGCGCTCCAACCCTTGTGCTGCCATTCCCGCCGGCGACCCGCTAACTGGGACACCTGCGCTGTACTCACCACTCTTCTATCTTCTGGCTCTGTTGGGGTGGTGGCGTGCTTTGGGAGGGTACACTCGCCGTGGTGGGGCTTGCGAATGACTCCCTCAGGAGCTCAGTGTCCTGTTAGTGGAGAAACCGGACCATTAACTCTTCAGGGAGTTGAGCCGTTCTTCCCACTAAGTCCCACGAAGCAGGCATGCTGGTGCCAATCAGCCCTGCCTGAAAACAACAAACAGAAAATAAATGCAGAAAACTCTTCAGGAGCTTCCCTAAGCTCATTTTCTAAACTGAGTCTGGTAGAAGGGGCATAGAGGGAGGAGCCAGTGTACACTATTGATTTCTTAAAGTGCCCAATGCTCCTAGTGGACCCGTCTATACCCCATGGTACTAATGTGGACCCCAGTATCCTCTAGGACATAAGAGAAATTGCAATTTTCTCAATCCTGCTACTACTAAATAAAACCAGGGCCCTCATTCCGAGTTGTTCGCTCGTTCTTTTTCATCGCATCGCAGTGAAAATCCGCTTAGTACGCATGCGCAAAGTTCGCACTGCGACTGCGCCAAGTAACTTTACTATGAAGAAAGTATTTTTACTCACGGCTTTTTCTTCGCTCCGGCGATCGTAATGTGATTGACAGGAAATGGGTGTTACTGGGCGGAAACACAGCGTTTTAGGGGCGTGTGGCTGAAAACGCTACCGTTTCCGGAAAAAACGCAGGAGTGGCTGGAGAAACGGTGGGAGTGCCTGTGCGAACGCTGGGTGTGTTTGTGACGTCAACCAGGAACGACAAGCACTGAACTGATCGCACAGGCAGAGTAAGTCTGGAGCTACTCTGAAACTGCGAAGTAGTTTGTAATAGCAATATTGCGAATACATCGGTCGCAATTTTAAGAAGCTAAGATTCACTCCCAGTAGGCGGCGGCTTAGCGTGAGCAACTCTGCTAAATTCGCCTTGCGACCGACCAACTCGGAATGAGGGCCCATGTGAAGAGCCGCCCAGAAAGGTAAAAGACTCCCACCTTTGCATTTGCAAATTTGCTTATGCATTCACATAACCGTGATGCATATGCAGAAACTGAGAACCATCGGCCTCCATCGACAATACCGGTTGACCCAAGCCTTTGCAGGATATATGTGGCTGCAGCCACAATGGCATCATGTTTTCAATTACAGCTGACGTCAGATGCACACCCCAAAAACGCCCATGACACGCCTGTGTAACCTCCCACAAACAAACGGTTCCCAGCAATTGCTATGCAATCAAAAATTGCTGGCCTTGCGATCGCATTGCGCTCACATTTCAGCTTTTGCGCATGCACAATGTGGTTGCAGCGCAGTCACTCAGTAATCGGCTGATTTGCGATTTTGCAAAATTGCATCTGAAGCTGAATAATTCCCCAAGTTTGACCCTGTCAGTGCCTTTAATATCTAATCAACTGAGGGCCTAATTCAGAGATGTATGTTAATTTCATACACATCTCCGATGTTTTGAGACCTGCACATTTGCAGATCTGGGGCTGCAGTGTCACTTGTAGTGCCCAATTGCAGCAGCATGATTGACATAGAAATGGAACATTGGGGCAGCGATAAGGCAGTGGCAAGCAGTTCCAGAATATGCAGGGTTGTTGGATCCATTTTCTGAGTGTGCCGAAGCTCCTTTTTGCCAGGTTGGTTTTGTCCTGTAAATGATTGCTGCTTTAAGAAACTGGCAGACTAACACAAAGTCCCGTACCTCCTAGCAATTCGGAGGTTATTACATTTAGGGGGTTATTCCGAGTTGATCGCACGGTAGCAGTTTTTTGCAGCCGTGCGATCAGATAGTCGCCACATATGTGGGAGTGTATTTTAGCATAGCAAGTGCGCAATCGCTTGTGCAGAGGAGCTGTGCAAAAAAATTTTGTACAGGTTCTGAGTAGGTCTGAACTTACTCAGCCGCTATGATCACTTCAGCCTGTCAGGTCCCGGAATTGACGTCAGACACCCGCCCTAAAAATGCCTGGACACGCCTGCGTTTTCCACGGCACTCCCAGAAAACGGTCAGTTGCCACCCAGAAACGTCCTCTTCCTGTCAATCTCCTTGCGATCGGCTGTGCGAATGGATTCTTCGTTAAATCCATCGCACAGCAACGATCCGCTTTATACCCGTGCGACATGCCTGCGCATTGTGCACACGCATGCGCAGTAGTGACCTGATCGCTGAGCTGCGAAAAACAGCAGCGTGCAATCAGGTCGGAATGACCCCCTTAGTCCATTGTGCCTTAAATTGGTAGGTGAATGCAAAATATTGCTGGTTTGCATCATTTTACTAAATGGTTAAATTGGTCAGTCACTCCTCACATCTTTTAATTAAGTACCCCACATTAGAAGCTTCGTAAGCTGTTAGGCAAAGACAGTTGGATTGAAATCAGAAATCATAGCTCTGGCAAAATCATACTCAGTGACATTATAATTTTAAGGGGTTTTGTGTCCTGAACTCATCAATATATCTGGTATAACAAGTATATATATATATATATACATACAGTACATATACATATATAATATGTATATCTCAACTTCCTCCTCCACACCCCACAGTCTGTCTCTCTCCAATGGCTCCATGACTCTCACCAAGCCACTCTTACACCGGGGAGAGACTCACCTGCGCTGCACTCCCCAGTACCCAGACCTGAACACTGCACAGTAGAACAAGAAGAAGCCAGCGCAGTGCACAGGAATCCTGTCCTGCCGGGCACTAAGCAGCGTATCCTTGGGGTCTCTGTGATCCTTAGGGCCCGGTACAGGTGTCCCCTTTGACCCCCATCCCCGTCGCCAACCCTGCCAAGCAATTCCACAAAGTCTCTATCAGCGGCCAGTGCAATTTCTTAGGATGCAGCAAGTGTGGAATCATTTTATGAATCTTACTTTTGGTACTAATGGAACTCCACCAGTACCACGTTTTTAAGGATTGTACAATAACATATTGCAACTTCATAATAAAAAACAGAATTTATTTGTTTGTACCAGCAAAGTACAGCTACTGGCAATAGAAGAATGCCAAGAAGGCTTAACCTATATTTTCAATAAGCCTATGTATGTAATACCAGCTGACAGGATGCCGGCTGTCAGTATCATGGTCACTACCCATCAGGCCCGGTGACAAGCTTCGCCACCGGGCTTCACTTGCCACAGGTTTTATTCCCACTCGGTTTGTGGCATGGACCCACCAACCCGGTGGGAATTATGGGTGTTTGTCAGTATTCCGGCCACCGATAAAATGCCGGCTGTCGGGATTCCAGCATTGTTCTCCAGACCACCGGGATCCTGACAGCCAGCATTTTGACTGCATCCCGTCCGGCACCCTGGTCTGTCCACACTCCCAATCGTTTGACTAAGTAAATTATCTTTTGATTTTCTACAATTAATTAGCATGCTGTACCAATGTTCTTTAACCTGTTAATTTTTATTGGCTTTACCATACTGCAAAAGGACACCTCTTTAGAATCATGCTCTCTGCCTTGACAGGCCTGCTTCATACAGCGGTATTTTTACTCTTTTCACAAACCACTCTCAATGTCTGTAAATGTCAAGACAAACGTCTAGTGTAAAGGTTAAATATTTAGAGACATCAGAAGCTTTCTGTATTGATTACCAGCATGTTTAAAAAATAGTCCCACTGCTAAGACATGGGGGAATTCAATTAGCTGCAAAAACACGGTAATTTACAGCAATCTAACTTTTTGTGGTTATCGCCAGAAAAGTGCAACGAAAAAACGCTTTTCGCGAGTATGCGTGCTCTCACGATTTGACCTATCCTATTGCCTATCTCCACAGTACTTCCCATAGTTTCATCATGATTTGGTGTCTCTGGTTTATGTACAACAACACACCTCACGGTGCTATTCCCAACAGATTGTCAGACCTCTTGCTGTAATGTGGCCATATTTCCCTTTTTATTAATAATATGTCTTCTTGTGAATTTCTTACTTATTTTTCTCTTAGATAATAATGTGTACCTAACTTTCTTCCTCCTTTTCCATCTCCTTTGTTCTGTGTCCTCTGTGTCTCTACCCTGTGTCTTGGTTTATTATTTTGATCTCACCAGATATGAGTTAGTTTTTAGTGATTTCTTATCTTCTTGCTTTCTTTCACACCCCAGCCTAGCTCTTTAATAAATATGTTTACACCTGTTCCCATGTAACCTTACGTATGATATTCTGTATACCGTTGACCTATTTGCTTCTGCACATACTGTATCTCTGTATTTTCTTTAACTTTAAAAACATAAACAAAAACAAGTAAAAAAACCCAAAAACATTTAACTAGGGGAGCTAATGTCGCTGACCACCATTACCTGGTAGCCACTGTACCAGGTGTCTGGCTGTCTGAAAAGGGTGCCCTGATCCCAGCTATGTGTTTAGCTCGTGGTACTTTTTCCTGGATCTCAGCAGCATCCTTTGCCGAAAGGGCTGATGGCTTGGTGGGCCAGTCCAGCCACACAGAGACCGGGTATGGAAGAACAGCGCAGCCTCCCGGCACTCTGCTAGGCCGCCCAGCATACAGACAGAGGGGGTTTTGCTGCAAAAACACACCGCTGTGAGCCGTGACTATGCACCCTTATTGAGCAGCGTAATGGATCATCTATATGATAGGGATGTGCAGTCAGGGTAGAGCCTTCCATCATACTCCCTGTCATGCTCCAGAGTTTTGATATAAAAATGATTAGAATAAGAAAAAGAAGATATTTATACCTTATAAACATCTTCTGTGTTTAATGTAATCCTTTTTATAGGCCAAATCTACACAGCTCACTGGAAATGCAGGAACACAAGAGGTGAGGTAGCAACAGCACAGCCTCATCTCTGATAGACACCACATGAAGATTTGGGGTCAGGGCCACACCAAGGCCGGTAATACTGCACAAAAAGGAAACGGAGTACAGTATATTACAGAATATATAGGGGCTGGATTTGAGTTAGACATAAGCGGAAATTCAAATGGATCCCATGGATATCTGCAAACTGTGCATGCATCGTAGAGAGCAGTCATTGGCTGCACGTGCAGCAGACCATGCGGGTAATTCAGACCTGATCGCTGGGCTGCACATTTTACTATCCTGTGATCAGATAGTCGCCGCCCAGGGGGAGTGTAATTTAGCCCTGTGCAAGTGTGCGATCGCATGTGTACGCCTTGTGAAAATGTTCCTCAGCCAGCGGACAGCTGCAAATCAATTCGCATCTCACTCATCATCTAATGGTTTTTCCAGTGTGTGCAATCTGTGCGTAGCCCAGGACTTACTCCTACAGTGCGAAAAGAACAGGCTCATCGGGGCCGAAACTGATGTCACACACCCTCCCTGAAACCGCTTGGGAACGCCTGCGTTTTTCCGGACATTCCCAGTAAACGGTCAGTTACCACCCACAAACGGCCTCTGCCTGTCAATCACCTTGCGAACACCCGTGTCATCAAAATTTTTGCACCATCCTGTCACTGTTTGGCGACGCGCGTGCACATCGCGGTGTATGCGCATGCTCAGTCATTTGATAATCGTCCGCTGTGCGAAAACGCACAGCAGCGATGAGGTCTGAATCGGGGTAGTCTTCAGTATGCCGACTGACGGAATCCCGGCGCACAGTATACCGGCACCGGGATCACGACAGCCGGCATACCGACACTTATTCTCCCTCGTGGGGGTCCACGAGGGAGAATAAAATAGCGTGGCATGCGTATCGCTCCACCACGCCTGTAGCGTGGCGAGCGCAGCGAGCCCACAAGGGGCTCATTTGCGCTCGCCACACTGGTCGCCGGGAGCCCGACCGCCGGCATACCATAGTGAACCCCTGAATCGGGCCCCATTCATATGCCATGGACGAAGATTAAAGACTAAGCGCCCAAATTGACAATTTACTGCTTTGTAAATTTACCCCAAAGTGCCAGATTACAACTGATATTACCTGGTATTGTAGTTCATTAATTATGTTCTGCTTTTATTTCCATTGAGTAAATTGTAAACTAGTAGAAACCAGTAAAAGGAAACTATATACCCTGTTTATAAATATGAATAACTATACAATATCTAGAGTTGTTTGTATCCAGCTGTCACTTCCCCGTATCTATGTATCATATGCTTAGCCTTATTTTCATACTTTGACTTGCATGTATTGTACAGATGTGCGGCAGACACTTCGGGTTTTGTGTTTTGGTTCTGGATCCCAGCTCGTGTTTTGGATCCAGTTTTGGTTTTGGATCTGTATGATTTAAAAAAAAACACATAAATATAAAATATAGCTAAAATCACAGAATTTGGGGTAATTTTGATCCTACGGTATTAGGAACCTCAATAACATTCATTTCCACTCATTTCCAGTCTATTCTGAACACCTCACACCTCACAATATTGTTTTTAGGCCAAAAGGTTGCACCGAGGTAGCTGGATGACTAAGCTAAGCAACACAAGTGGGCGTCACAAACACCTGGCCCATCTAGGTGCGGCACTGCAGTGTCAGACAGGATGGCAGTTTTAAAAACTAGGCCCCAAAGAGCACATAATGCAAAGAAAAAAGAGATGGTGCAATGAGGAAGCTGGATGACTAAACTAAGCGATACAAGAGGGCGGCACAAACACCTGGCCCATCTAGGAGTGGCACTGTAGTGGCAGACAGGATGGCAGTTTTAAAATCTAGGCCATAAAGAGCACATAATGCAAAGAAAAAAAAGAGGTGCAAAATGGAATTGTCTTAAGCCCTCCCACCTACCCTTATGTTGTATAAACAGGACATGCACAGTTTAATAAACCCATCATTTCAGCCACAGGTGGTCCCCCTGGAAAAAGCTTGCCAAGTTCTCTGAATCATAGCTAGCTACAAACATACCACCTCCATATTTGATGACTTCTGACATTATGAGCAGAGGCAAGAGGAAGAGGACAGTGTCAAGAAGGTGATTAAAAATTAGAGAGGCACACGCAATCAGGAACAACACACTGGCTTTCACCTCCACTCCTATATTGGTGTGTAACAGAAAGGACTTCAACTAAGCAAATATTTAATGATTAATGACCACATTACTGGACAAACTAAAAAACTAGGGGCTAAAGCCTCCTTCTCCATTTTCGGGGATTAAGATAATCTAGGATTTAGGGGCAAATTCAGTATGAATCGCAAGTAGCGATTCGTACAGAATTTTTGCTGAGGGGACACGGGCGTGTCGGGGTGCGGCCGCAGCGGCTGTGTGACGTCACACGCAGCTGCTGCGACTACAAAAATGGAGTCGGGACTCCTGCGGCCGCAGCTAAACTGCGCCGGCAGGAGTCATCCTTAATTTCTGCTAACAAGCAGAAATTGCGTGCTGTTCACAATTTCTGCTTGAAGCAGGGGGGAGGCGCCAGTCACCATGCTGTGCGGCCTTGCCCAGCGCTGGGCAGCCCCCAGCATGCGTGCTAATGTAGTAGCAGATCTAGCTACGGGCACATGGGATTTTTGCCCGGGGCGCCCTCTTCCGGGGGGCGCCGCGCCTTGGCAAGATCCGCTACTGTTTGTCCGTGCCCCCCGGTGCTGTGCGGTGCTGTGAAGGAAACTAGACGGGTAGACGCTACCCGTCTAGTTTCCCTTCGTGTAGAGGACCTTTGCTGTGCGTGTAATAACCAGAATATCTTAGGTCACGTAGAGCAGGGTTACCCTTTTCCTGTTACTCCTTCAATATTAATACTGATTACTCGTTTACCTGTTGTCTTCCCGATATTCCAGTTTGTTTCTTAGAGTGACCTGCTTCTGGAGTATTTCAAGAATTTCACATCAACCAGTGAAGAAGTGTTCTAAGAAATATTTAATGATGAATGTTCTTTCTGATGAACAGGAATGTGAATACTTGCAATAGTGAAATGATTAATCTAAACAACTCGATCTAACCTGTTCACGACAAAGTTGCTAATTAAATAATATTTATTTGACTGGAATCCTTGTCTTTGGATATAATAACTCTTTGCTGTATCTGCTCTCCCTAGGGCACAAAAGGTTAGGTATATGTGCTTGACATTCACTTTTTTTAAAAATGAATCAAAACATAACACGATGTAATTAGCCTTACATATAAACTAATGAAACACTACATTTACACTATATAAATTAAACAAATCGGCCATTGTGGTTGCTGTTGACTGTATGGGTAGCTACCGTTTTAAACAACATTAAATGTGTCCCATATTCCCTGAGTACTCTCTTGTCTCTCGTTGGTGCACAATTCCACTGCTACGCTGGTGTGTTAAATTATCCCGTTTAGTCTCAGGTGGATTGGATCGAGTCTATATGGCTTGTTCCTAGTTCACAGTCTTCTCTCTTTTAAACTACCTTAGCAGGATTTCTAGGTACTCGTCACATTATAAATCCAAGGGAACTGTCTCATTTATGGTATTCCAATGGGGTGCTTTTCCCCATTAAGAGATGATGTAGACACGGGGATTCTGCTCTGTCCCTAATATATCTCCGTGAAAATCGCAGATGTTGCGGCATACAGTAGTGTACAGCATATTCCCAGTTCGTCCTTGCAAATCTCTGTAATGCTAAGCTCACTATCAGGTTGGCTGTCAAAAAGGTAACTTTCTATTTGTCCTTTTTAGCTGGGTAATGAGGAGAGTACAGGAACTTTAAGGGTAAATTATCAGTCTCTGTTGCCAAATAATTACTGCTGAAAACTGCTGTCGCCTCCCCTAACTGTTTAGGAGGGGATGATGGTTTAACCTAGGACTATACTCCAAAATCCTGCATTAGTGGGGAATACAATGTTCTGTGCCCAATAGTGAGGGTCCTAGGTGATGGATGTGCAGTGATAAATACCTGTATACGGCTACAGTTGCTCCGGTGACTGTACCCAGAGATGTACTCTCCTGGGTGGCTTTTCGTCTCTCTCTTCCCACCGAAGTTTCTTTCTATCGGCTCTGTAGTGAGAAAACTCCGCCTCCGGCTGTCACTCTCCACTCTTTGCAGCGTCAATCACGGGTGGTCTTACGGGTCGGCGCCGCCTCTTCTCTTTCTCTGCAGCCGTAGACGTCAGTGTAGGTCTCCATTCCCCATTGCCGAGGCCCGGTCCATAGCCGCCTACTACTCTCTGCTCTGTAATGGTCCCTGCGGCCGGAGCTCGTTGCCGCTTACCGCCTTTACTGCTTTGGAGATCCGTCACGTCGAGACACGGATCTTCCAGCGCATCCGCTCCAGGACCAGGGTCGAGCCGCCTTCGTGGTGTCGCACTTCTCTCTCGGGTAACGTAGAGCCGACGTCTTTGTCCTCTCCTCTTCCGCGGATCCCCAGCAACCGCCGCAACGGTCTCTTGTTCAGCCTCTTTATAGGTTCCCCTAGGTTACCCGGATCAGTCCTGCCCGTGGTTGTTCCCCACGAGCTGGCCTACAGCCCTATAGTCGCTTGTTGTCTCCCCTCCATATGCTTGTAGGTGGACACAGTCTTTATTTCTGGCATCTAGACAACTGTTTCTGATTCCCCTCTAGGAGGGAGACCCCAACTATACATCTCTCTATGAGACCCATTTATATAGAGGGTCCCAATATCCCTTGGTGAGGGAATAAATAACTATATATATATATATATATAAGTCCAAAATAAATCCGGCACTCAAAGAGTCAAAATACATTCACCTGTGTGCCTTTGCTGAAATAAACACATGTGCAATGGTTCAGAACAGTCCCCATTCAGAACAAGCACGGCACTCCAGGACTTGATGAAAAAAGTATTTATGTAAACACAGAATGAAAATATGTGTACATCACCATAAAGCACTAGCCTTCATAACAATGCTGCATTTCGGGCCCCGCAGGGTCCCTTCCTCAGGTTACTGCAAGTGCTGCAAGAAAAAGAGAACAGACATATACAAATACACCGATACACTTACCTAAATAGACTCCCCATGCTGGCGTGTGCAGCCTCAGATCGGCGTGGTACTTCCGGTGGACTCCGGGCGCCGTCCCGATGACATCATCACAATGCTCGGTAGTCATGACAACCCGTAAACACCGCTCACTTCAACGCCGCTGGGATCACAGTAACCTTGCAGGGGGAGGCTAATCAGGAACACAGAACGAAAAACACTGCATCACAGATGGGCACACAGAATAATAGTACATGTAGAATATGTCCACAGGGTGCAAATAGCAAAGTTCTGTCAAGGGCTCCAGCCCAATCTCATAGTAAACAATACACATAACATGACAACAACATAAAAAAGAATAATAATGGAGGATAAATATAATGACCAGGCATGAAAGGACTGTATAATCTCCAAAATTAAGAATTACTAGGGCAATCTAAGTGATCACAAAGACAGTAAATGAATAAAACATTAATTATATATATGCATGTGACAGTCAATGAGAACGAAGGGCATTCCAGTTTATCTTTTCATTTAAGCCTGATGGTTGTAAAGTGTTCAACTTTAAAATCCATCTTGCTTCTAATCTATGCAGAGCCAATACTCGATTGCCACCCCGTGTAAAGGGGGAACATGCTCGATAAGCTGGTATTTGAGGTCAGATAAGCTATGGGCTTTGGCACAAAAATGTCTGGATACAGGTTGGTCATTGGTTTTGCCGGACAACGCTAGATTAATGTTGGAGCGATGTAATGCCATCCTTTCTCTTAAAGTATGACTAGAGAGGCCCACGTATAACAGTTGACAAGGGCACACGATGCAATAAATAATAAAACGGGTGGTGCAGGTGATAACATGTTGGATCTTGAATTTTTTCTTCGTTAAGGGGTGGACAAACTCTGATCCTGGTATCAAAGCAGCACAAGTGGTACATGATATACAACGATAACTGCCTGGTTTTTTACTTATGCCAAAGATACCCGCCTTTGGAGAATAGTCGGTAATATCGGTCTTAACTAGATAGTCCCATAGATTACGTCCCCGTCTATAGCTAGTCATCACCTGTGTGTCGTGAAAACAAGCTAATGATTTATCTGTTTTCACAATGGGCCACAATGCTTTAGTTGCCCGGGGTATAATAATAATTGGCTCTGCATAGATTAGAAGCAAGATGGATTTTAAAGTTGAACACTTTACAACCATCAGGCTTAAATGAAAAGATAAACTGGAATGCCCTTCGTTCTTATTGACTGTCACATGCATATATATAATTAATGTTTTATTCATTTACTGTCTTTGTGATCACTTAGATTGCCCTAGTAATTCTTAATTTTGGAGATTATACAGTCCTTTCATGCCTGGTCATTATATTTATCCTCCATTATTATTCTTTTTTATGTTGTTGTCATGTTATGTGTATTGTTTACTATGAGATTGGGCTGGAGCCCTTGACAGAACTTTGCTATTTGCATCCTGTGGACATATTCTACATGTACTATTATTCTGTGTGCCCATCTGTGATGCAGTGTTTTTCGTTCTGTGTTCCTGATTAGCCTCCCCCTGCAAGGTTACTGTGATCCCAGCGGCGTTGAAGTGAGCGGTGTTTACGGGTTGTCATGACTACCGAGCATTGTGATGATGTCATCGGGACGGCGCCCGGAGTCCACCGGAAGTACCACGCCGATCTGAGGCTGCACACGCCAGCATGGGGAGTCTATTTAGGTAAGTGTATCGGTGTATTTGTATATGTCTGTTTGTTCTCTTTTTCTTGCAGCACTTGCAGTAACCTGAGGAAGGGACCCTGCGGGGCCCGAAATGCAGCATTGTTATGAAGGCTAGTGCTTTATGGTGATGTACACATATTTTCATTCTGTGTTTACATAAATACTTTTTTCATCAAGTCCTGGAGTGCCGTGCTTGTTCTGAATGGGGACTGTTCTGAACCATTGCACATATATATATATATACATATATCAATGTACATTCTTTTCTAATACATCCAGTATAACAAGTATGTTTTCAGTTATAACTATACTTAATTTGCTATATACATGGGTGTTTTCACAGGGTGTTACATTCTTCCCTACTGGAAATATGCGTGTCCGCACGCATTCTTCTATCTTATTCATAACGTCTTTCTGAACTGGTTTATCACTCAGCTGAAGTGGCCTCTGGATTCTGATACAGAAAACGTGACGTAGCCTAGTTACCCTTTTCCACCCCGTGTATTAGCCTAGGGCAATCGTCGGCCAAGGAACCACTTTTAGTCTTGATACCTCAACGGTAGCATACCTTGGTTAGTGCGTTTTGACCTTCTAACTGATAAAGTATGTATATCACTTTTGGTTTTATTTTCCGTATTTCCAGGTATTTTGTTAACCGTTGTTGATCTGTTTACATCCGAATCTGTGACTTCTCGTCTGTCTGAATATGGAGTCGCTGAATTTCCCATAAAGAGCAAGAGTTCAACGGGATCATTTAAGGGGATGCACTCTGAGCTTTCCAACTCCTCCATTTCAGACATGTCTGGCTCTTCTCCAGCGGTTTCGGCAGTATAAAGTTTAATTTGGTCCCGGGATACAACACTTACTGGTCCCTCCGGATCGCGACAGATCTCGTAAGTATAATGTTCACGGACCGGTATTCTGAGGATCACATAAGGACGGACTTCCCACATAGGATCCAATTTACTAGAACGACGGTTCCTTCTCCTCCAGACCAAATCCCCCATTTTAAGAGGTATGGGTCGGTTGTGGGCGTTGTAATTCCTTTCCTGACGCTGATGTACCAAATCCATCCTCTTCTCCACAATGGCATGAGCTGCTTTAATTCTCCGTTGATGTTCGCGGACCCAGTCTGTTTTGGGGTGTTCGGTATGATTTATTGGATGTGTCAATTCCAGATCCTGAGGTAGTTTATCCAGTCTGCCGTACAGGAGGTAATGGGGAGTAAATCCTGTGGAACAGCGTTCGGTATTATTGTATAGGTAAGCGAGCTCAGGTAATAGAGTCGGCCACCTAGCTCGATCCTCTTTTGACATACTTCTTAGCATTCCGATAATGGTCTGATTCGCCCGCTCACATAATCCGTTCCCTTGCGGGTGGTAAGCAGTGGTTCTCGACTTTCGGCATCCGTAGTAAGAACAAAACTCATGGAAAAGTTGGGATTCGAAAGCAGGGCCCTGATCTGTCAGAATACAGTCGGGATATCCATAGGGCCGGGCAAAGTGTTTTACGAACAGCTCGGCAGTAGTCTTTGCTGTTGTATCCTTGGCTGGTACTGCCACCAGGAATTTACTATAATGATCGATCATAGTCAGGGCATACTGGTACCCGCTGTTGCTGGGTTCGAGTTTCACGTGATCCAAGGCAACTATCTGTAGTGGATAAGAACTCTTAATAGGATAGAGATGGTCTCTTTGACTAAGGTCGGGATGTCTTTTTAGGTTGCACGGTACGCAATCTCTACACCATTCTTCGACGTCTCTCCTCATGCCTATCCAGAAATATCGTTTTCGCAATATAGCCTCCGTTTTTTGCGTGCCAAAGTGTCCAGATTTATTGTGGTAGGCTTCCAATAGTATGTTGGTCCGATCTCTAGGAACGATAATCTGGGTGACTTTCTGATGGGTACTAGGATCGAGGCTAGTACGTACCAGGAGACCCTGTCTGTACTGAATACGATCACGGTGTCTTAATAGCTTCACTAGCTCTATATCAGCCTCAGCTCGCTGGGTTTTACTCAACCTATATTGCTGTTTTATCATTCTCCCGAGTTCTTTCAATATGTGACTTTGTTGTTGGATTTCTATCCAGTCAACGATGGGTGTGTTACACAAGTGTTTCTCACACAGTGGGTTGTCCGAGACGATTACCGGACCTGAAATGACTGTCTCCTCGGTTCTACGGCATTTAAATACAGGAGTCTCAATGTCTTCATTCACATTGTTAATTTCTTCTGCAAGCTCTGTGGTGGGTAGACGGGATAGAGCGTCTGCATTACCATTGGATTTCCTGCTTCTGTATGATACCGTGTAATTGAAGTTGGCAAGGCGAGATACCCATCTCTGCTCCAGGGCCCCGAGCCGTGCATTGGATAAATGAGCTAATGGATTATTATCCGTCATGATAATAAACGGAGCGGCGGCCAAGTAATCCTTGAATTTTTCAGTGATCGCCCAGACGAGCGCAAGCAATTCTAATTTGAAAGTACTATAATTTTCGCTATTCCGCTCGGTTCTGCGGAGACCTCTGCTTGCGTATGCAATGACTCTCTCCCGGCCGTCTTGCCTTTGGGACAATACAGCTCCCAACCCACGGTGGCTGGCATCCGTGTACACTTCGAATGGTTTGTCATAGTCAGGATAGGCGAGTACGGGAGCCTCAGTTAATGCGACCTTCAATTGGCTAAAGGCTTGTTGATGTTCCTGCCTCCAATCGACGGAAGATGCGCCTCGTCTTTCAATGCCTGTCTTGCCCCTTAAAAGCTCATGCAATGGAGCTGCCACTTTGGCAACATTTTCGACGAAACATTGGTAGTAGCCAACGAATCCAAGAAAACTTCGGACGTCTCTAACCGTTTTGGGTGTGGGCCAACTCTGCACAACGTTAATCTTCTCTGGATCGGGTCTTACCCCTTCGGCACTAACCACGTGACCGAGGTATCGCACCTTGGGCTTGAGCAAATGGCATTTCGCCGGTTTGAGTTTCAGTCCGGCCCGGGACAGTAATTCGAATACCTCCTCCAGATGCCGTAAGTGTTCTTCATAACTCCTGGAGAAGATAATAACATAATCGAGGTACAATAGAACTGTCTCAAAATTGTGGTGACCAAGACAATGTTCCATCAGTCGTTGAAATGTGGCTGGAGCATTGCAGAGTCCAAACTGCATCCTGTCAAATTCGAACAAACCCATCGGGGTCGTGAAAGCGGTCTTCTCTCTATCCTCAGGAGCCATTTGGATTTGCCAGTACCCACTAGTGAGATCTAAGGTTGAGAAAAAGGCTGCCGTTTTCAAGGCCGTTAAGGACTCTTCGATTCGCGGAAGTGGATATGCATCTTTGTGTGTCGCGGCATTTAGTTTACGATAATCGACACAGAAACGAAGACTTCCGTCCTTTTTTTTTACTATCACTACCGGGGCCGCCCATGGGCTATGACTTTCCCGGATAACACTGGCTTCCTTCATTTCGGCTATCATACTCCGTACCGGTTGATACATGGCAGGGGGTAAAGGTCGGTGTCGTTCCTTAATCGGAGGGGTCGTTCCGGTAGAAATATGATGAAACACTCTTTCTGCCTTTCCGAAATCGGACGGGTATTGGCTGAACACCCTGGTATGTTGCCGCACTACCTGGAGGACTCCTTCTATCTGGACTTCTGGGGTGTTCTCATCACCAATCTGGATGTCAGCCCACCAGGATACTCCGTCATTATTTTTCAGCTGTTCTTCTGAAGTCGTTCGTGGTGAAACTGTCGTTAAGTTCTGCACCACTACATCCTGGAAATCTACCTGAAGTACCCTTGCCACTGGACAATGCCTGTACAGTCGGACAGGGTAGTTATGTGGATTCAGCATCCGTACAGGTATTCTGCCATGTTTCACTTTGACCAAGGTTCTGGCCACTACGAACGGTTGTTGACCACTAGGGTCACAGGGTTCTATTAAGGCCTCGTAATCTCGACCCAGAGGACCAATCCGGGTCTTACACCACACTACATGCTCAGACCGGGGATTTAACAGGACTGGATGTTGATCAGTAATTCGGGCCTTTCCGACCTCTCCCCGCCTGTTGGCAAAACACTTCTGTTTTTCAAGCAACCGTACCGTCTGCTGCAAGACCTTCCTTTCCATAGGAGTTGCAATTCTCATCTCACCACGAAGGGCTTCTACTAACTCCTCTGGACAATTTTTTAATATGTTCATACCCAAAATTACCAGAGGTAGATATGCATTATGGGTGGTGGTAATGAGGCATCCTTGTCTGAATAGTTTGGCTTTGCCTATCCACATGTCTGGTTCCCAATAGCCAAGATAAGTAATTGGCTGTCCGTTGCTTGCCAATAGGTGGAGCCAGGTAGTTGGTGGGGTTACAATGTCGGCCTCATCCCAATGTTGACGAAACTCCGCGAGTCGAATGGTCGACACTTGCGAACCTGTGTCTAAGAGAGCTGTTATTTCAACCCCCTTAATCCAGATTTTCAAATGGGGACATTCACTGACATACCTGGGCCACCACCCTTGTGACGACGGACCGGTTAATGAGTCTTCTCCCGAGGGTCGGTCCCTTGCCTCGGGGTCTCTCTGTTTAAATTAGCATTGGGACAATTTCGCTCAATGTGTCCACTTTGCTGGCAGCCTCGGCAAATTGTCCTTCCTTGAGGATCAAACTGATCAGTAGGTCTTCGGCCTGATTCTCCTGGGATGTCCCAACGGGGTCGGTTCCTACCACCACATCCTTGCCGCCACTCTCTTCGCCGATTATCATTCTGCGTACGGCTCAGTTCCTCTAGCCTTTGATCCATCCGAGCCAGGTTTAACGTAAGTTCTGTGAGTTTACTACCTAGCATGCTTATGGGATCGTTCCCCAAAGGAGCCTGGGCCTGTTGAGAAACGGTTCCTTTTTGTATCAGAGTTTCCAATTTAGTGCACAGTTTGACTTCCTGGGGGTTTTCCTCATCGAGTTTTTTGGAAAACGCATCGCCCTCCGCACTGTCGCTCTGATTTAGCCCCATGATCTGAAAGATTGCCTCCTTAAATTCGGAGAACGAACAATTTGGTTGTTGCCGTCTCCACATTCTCAATTGAGATCTAACGGCTTCTCCCTGTGCTCCTTCTATGAAGAGATTAATCAACGTCTCATCGGCTTGTTCAATCTCTCGGGCGTCAAGATTTTTAACTGCCTTCATCGCTTCTTGAAGACCGAGGGCAAATTCTCGCAGGGATTCATTGGCGTGTTGTTTTCTCACTTACAGCCGACTTTTCCATTTTAGCATCGAAACTATTTGTTAACTTCTTGAAAATATCTTCCACGGTTTCTTTTTCATGATCCTCCCAAGCCTTCACCTCACGCAATGCAGGGTCTTTCAGTTGTCCCATTACGATTTCTATCCGCTGTTTCTCGCTAAGAGGATATAGGCGAAACATTGAATACATCTTGTCTTTGAAATCCTTAAGCGTACTTGAACCCGCGGAACAAACATTTCCAGCATATGTCAGTAACCATGGTGCCCCGAAATAGTACGGCATGGTTATAGGTGATGCCGATGCTGTAGTCCAATTTCCCCTTCCAGGAGACGCTGGCAGGTGCCTCCGGCCTGATGTTGATATAGGAGTTTGTGGAGTCGACATTTTCCAGAGATCCTGTTCGTGGACGCCAACAATGTAATAACCAGAATATCTTAGGTCACGTAGAGCAGGGTTACCCTTTTCCTGTTACTCCTTCAATATTAATACTGATTACTCGTTTACCTGTTGTTTTCCCGATATTCCAGTTTGTTTCTTAGAGTGACCTGCTTCCGGAGTATTTCAAGAATTTCACATCAACCAGTGAAGAAGTGTTCAAAGAAATATTTAATGATGAATGTTCTTTCTGATGAACAGGAATGTGAATACTTGCAATAGTGAAATGATTAATCTAAACAACTCGATCTAACCTGTTCACGACAAAGTTGCTAAATAAAATAATATTTATTTGACTGGAATCCTTGTCTTTGGATATAATAACTCTTTGCTGTATCTGCTCTCCCTAGGGCACAAAAGGTTAGGTATATGTGCTTGACATTCACTTTTTTAAAAATGAATCAAAACATAACACGATGTAATTAGCCTTACATATAAACTAATGAAACACTACATTTACACTATATAAATTAAACAAATCGGCCATTGTGGTTGCTGTTGACTGTATGGGTAGCTACCGTTTTAAACAACATTAAATGTGTCCCATATTCCCTGAGTACTCTCTTGTCTCTCGTTGGTGCACAATTCCACTGCTACGCTGGTGTGTTAAATTATCCCGTTTAGTCTCAGGTGGATTGGATCGAGTCTATATGGCTTGTTCCTAGTTCACAGTCTTCTCTCTTTTAAACTACCTTAGCAGGATTTCTAGGTACTCGTCACATTATAAATCCAAGGGAACTGTCTCATTTATGGTATTCCAATGGGGTGCTTTTCCCCATTAAGAGATGATGTATACACGGGGATTCTGCTCTGTCCCTAATATATCTCTGTGAAAATTGGCATACAGTAGTGTACAGCGTATTCCCGGTTCGTCCTTGCAAATCTCTGTAATGCTAAGCTCACTATCAGGTTGGCTGTCAAAAAGGTAACTTTCTATTTGTCCTTTTTAGCTGGGTAATGAGGAGAGTACAGGAACTTTAAGGGTAAATTATCAGTCTATGTTACCAAATAATTACTGCTGAAAACTGCTGTCGCCTCCCCTAACTGTTTAGGAGGGGATGATGGTTTAACCTAGGACTATACTCCAAAATCCTGCATTAGTGGGGAATACAATGTTCTGTGCCCAATAGTGAGGGTCCTAGGTGATGGATGTGCAGTGATAAATACCTGTATACGGCTACAGTTGCTCTGGTGACTGTACCCAGAGATGTACTCTCCTGGGTGGCTTTTCGTCTCTCTTCCCACCGAAGTTTCTTTCTATCGGCTCTGTAGTGAGAAAACCCCGCCTCCGGCTGTCACTCTCCACTCTTTGCGGCATCAATCACGGGTGGTCTTACGGGTCGGCGCCGCCTCTTCTCTTTCTCTGCAGCCGTAGACGTCAGTGTAGGTCTCCATTCCCCATTGCCGAGGCCCGGTCCATAGCCGCCTACTACTCTCTGCTCTGTAATGGTCCCTGCGGCCGGAGCTCGTTGCCGCTTACCGCCTTTACTGCTTTGGAGATCCGTCACGTCGAGACACGGATCTTCCAGCGCATCCGCTCCAGGACCAGGGTCGAGCCGCCTTCGTGGTGTCGCACTTCTCTCTCGGGTAACGTAGAGCCGACGTCTTTGTCCTCTCCTCTTCCGCGGATCCCCAGCAACCGCCGCAACGGTCTCTTGTTCAGCCTCTTTATAGGTTCCCCTAGGTTACCCGGATCAGTCCTGCCCGTGGTTGTTCCCCACGAGCTGGCCTACAGCCCTATAGTCGCGTGTTGTCTCCCCTCCATATGCTTGTAGGTGGACACAGTCTTTATTTCTGGCATCTAGACAACTGTTTCTGATTCCCCTCTAGGAGGGAGACCCCAACTATACATCTCTCTATGAGACCCATTTATATAGAGGGTCCCAATATCCCCTGGTGAGGGAATAAATAACTATATATATATATACATATATCAATGTACATTCTTTTCTAATACATCCAGTATAACAAGTATGTTTTCAGTTACAACTATACTTTATTTGCTATATACATGGGTGTTTTCACAGGGTGTTACATGCGGTACGCAGCATTGTGGGACTGGCACATAGACGCTAGGGGTCAAAATTGATCTCTAGTGTCTATGCTGTGCTATGTGAGAGACGTCATGACGTCTCTCCCATAGATCCGAGGAGCGGCGCGGCGGAGGTCAGCAGCGGTCGGGAATCAGGAGCGGGGATAGTAAGTATTAATTTTTTATTTTGTTGTGTGTTGTTTTTTTTTTAAAGCGGCGCTACTCTACAGGGAGCACAAATGGGGGCACAACTCTACAGGGGCGTAACTGACCACGCCCCTGTATGAAGCCACACCCCTATTTTTGCCCGGGGCGCCACAAGGGCTAGAACCAGCCCTGTGCTAATGGTTAACAAATTCTGCTGATTAGCAGAATTTGCTTGTCAGGAATTGGCGTTCGGCTGCGTCTCACTTACCAGCGCGCTGGTGTGCAGGCCTCCGCAGGTCATGGCCCCAGTTGTGGCTGCATTGATGCGCTGACCGCGAGCGTCATCTCCCGTGTCGCTGAGTACCCCTGAGTCTGGTCCTGTGTGTGTATTCCGCTGTGTGCCGGCATGCGGCCTGTATGGACGCTGCCATGACACCTGCACTCAGCTGATCCAGGCATCCAATCCAGCGCTGTGCTACCAGCCAGAGTTCAGTGACCATTCACCGCAGAGCAAGGGGTATAAGTTCCAGTCCGTGGCTCACTCACATTGCCTCGGACAACGAGTCACATACAGTGTGCCTAGTTCTCCTGGTTCCTGTGTTCCTATTTCCAGCGTTCCTCCGTGGTTATCTTCACTGTTCCAGTTACCATTTCTACAGCTCTCCTGTTTACTCCGGACTCCAGCCACAGCCAGCCACAAACTCATCAGCAGTAAGAGACTCTCCTCAGGTGTTCATTTCATTACCTTACCTGTGCACTTCATTATCAGCATATCATCTGTGCATCTCAGCAGTTATACCAACTCATTGCTTAGAGACTGTCTCCTGCTTGTGCCTAGTGTGGCCATATGGACTTGTGCTATATAGAGACTGTGTGTTTCTAAATATACCAGAGTTCTGCTTTTCAAATCCATTCAGTTATCAGTTCATCTCATTTTGTGTTATACAGAGACTGTGTGCTTTCAAGTATTACTGGAGTTCTGTTTATTTCATCTACATTCAGTATCAAGTTATTTCATATTTCGTTACAAGAGACTTTCAGATGTTTGGATTCAGTTATCAATCAGTGTTTTCTACATTGCCGGTTTTCAGTTATTATTCATTATTATACCATCTGCTCTGTGCTAATAAACATCAGCGCATATGTGCAGGACTTTTATATTGCCTCCATGCTTTGTACATCGCACCAACACTGACCCACTAGTGCCCCCGCCGGGGACAGACAAAACCAGAGACCTGACAATGCTAACCTTAACCTTACTGAATTGGCCCCTTAATGCTGGGATGCAAATAAACTGGTGTATACCACAAGATCAAGATTGGATATTTTCCCCTCCACGGAGTCTGGAGACTTATTTTATGAAAATGTCATAGGTTTCCTTTTTTTTTAAAATAATAATAATTTATTGCATTTTTATTTACTTATTTGTGGCAGATACCTTATTTTTGTTTTTCACAGCTCCCAGTTACACGCATGTGAGCATACCTGTGTGTCTTGTTTATTTTATTCATATTAAGTACTAAGCATGACTGTGCAGTACATTTTTTTTGTTATTGAGCCCCTGCCCTAGTGGAGCTTACCACTCTACAGTCCAAACTCATTTCAAACTATAAGTAGGACTGTAGGAGGAAGGAATGCTAACCTCCGTGCCCACAGCATGCCTTAGCCTGGCAAGCCAAACATCTTCCTGGTTGTAAGTCACCATGAGATTCCATACTGGGCCTTATTCAGTAACTGTTTGTGCCTCACAGGAGCTCCTGGCCCATCTAGTGCTGCAGTGCAATGGAAAGCTGATGCAATGCAAGATCACTGAAACTCTGTTCTTCTAGCACCGCGAGGTCTTGGATAACCCTACAAAGCCCTTAGGAAAGGAAGATCCCTGTACAACAAATGCACATCTTCTAAATAAATAATCCCAAAATGTGGAACATAAATAATAAATCAAAATTAAGGTTGACTAATTGGAGCCATTCATTTGAGTGAGTCCCTAACATTAAATAATTGAGAAGAACCTCTCTCTAATGCTCCAGCAGAAAACATCACGTTTACCTCTCCAGCAGTTGCGCTGGATTATGATTCAGGCTCTTCTAAGTCACACTGATTTTAGTAGAAAAAAACTAGTGTATTGTGCTTTCTCTTTTTCTGTTTTTTCTTTTTTTGTTTTTTTTTCTGTTTTTTCTGTTTTTGTATTTGTGAGGATATTGCCAGTCCTTTAGTGTGTGCAGCTGGTGTACTGATAATCAATTTTAATTATATTTGTGCCAGGAGTTGATAGTGTTAATCACTCCCAAAAATCTGTTTTACACTGGCTTTAGTCACAAATGTGGTGTCTCCCCACTTTATTTAAAAACACTTCAACGATTTCCATTTCCACTTTTGCGGTTAGTTTTCATAAATCTGTTTGTGATGTTGAAGCTTGTTTCATATCTGCTCTAGGCTTTCATTTAAACCTAGGATCAAATACAGCAGCATCCCTGGATTTATACAGCATAGGCAGAACCCCTGGAGAATTACACAGCTCAGCAGACAGGCAAAAGCTCCTCTGGACTTAAACGGCAGTGGAGCATCACCCCTGGATTTATAGGGAAGAGGGGCAGCACCCCATATAGGGCAGCACCCCTGGAATGATGTGGCAAAGAAAAGCTGTACACATGACTGTGGCTGAAATTATTGGTTTGTTTGGGCCCCCACAAAAAAAGAAGCAATTAATCTCTCCTTGCACAAACTGGCTCTACAGTGGCAAGATGTCATCCTCATCCTCAGATCCCCCCCTTCAGTTTTTACATCCTCATCTCCATAGAGAAATAATATTCAATCAAACAATCCACATCATTTAGGTGTCAGTGGACTGCTTGTGCTATTGCCCAAAGTTTCTGAACTTGAACAATGACTTATGATGAATACGCTGCAGGTGACGTATACGGGAGGATATTCCTAGGTGGGTAATGTCTTTACCCTACTTAATATGGATTGACAAAGGCAACAGATGGCTTGACACCTGTTGTCCGGATTTGTGGAGAAATAATTCCACACTGAAGCGGTGGCTTTTTTGGTATTTTGCCCAGGCATGACAATGGGCTTTTTCATCTCATGGACAAAAGCTGTCTCCACTGGTGCCTTATTCAAACAAACCACATCACCATCAGAATCCTCATCATCAACTTCCTCCTCAGCGCCAGCTACACACATATACTCCTCATCCTGGTGTACTTCTACAGTGACATCCTCAATCTCAATATCAGCAACGGGACTGGCCATGCTCCTCCCAGCACTTGCAGGGGGCATGCAAATGGTGGTTGGAGCCTCCTCTTCCCATACAGTTTTGTGAAGGTTAGGCCTAGACATTGCAACCGTGGACAGTGCCAGTACCCCTGTATTTTCACAACACTGCTGTAATTTTACAGCATACAAGACAGGGCCAGTGTACATTGATTTTCACTGCACCCTAGAATTATTACAGTATACAAGATAGGGCCAGTGTACATTGATTTTCGCTGACCCTAGAATTATTACAGCATACAAGACAGGGCCAGTGTACATTGATTTTTTTTAGAGCACCCCAGAATTATTACAGCATACAAGACAGGGCCAGTGTACATTGATTTTCACTGCACCATAGAATTATTACAGCATACAAGACAGAGCCAGTGTACATTGATTTTTACTGCACCCTAGAATTTTTATAGCATACAGGGCCAGTGTAATGTTATTTGAACAGCAACACCCCTATATTTTACAACATACAGCAGTGTGTTTTTAATTTTTAACAACTGCACCCCTGATTTTTTATAGTATATAGGGCCAGTGTAATGTTATTTGAACAGCAACACAACTATATTTTATAGCATACAGCAGTGTGCTTTTAATTTGTAAGAACTGCACCCCTGAATTTGTATAGCATACAGGGTCAGTGTAATGTTATTTGAACAGCAAAAGCCCTTTTTTTACAATATTTTACAGCATACAGCAGTCTGCTTTTAATTTTTAACAACTGCAACCCTGAATTTTTATAGCATACAGGGCCAGTGTAATGTTATTTGAACAGCAACACCCCTATATTTTACAGAATACAGCAGTGTGCTTTTAATTTGTAACAACTGTAAGTCACTGTTTTCCTGTTTTGATTATGTGCATATGTAATCTGTAATTGGGCGCTGCGGAACCCTTGTGGTGCCATATAAATAAAGGATAATAATAATAATAATAATATAAAAAACTGCACCCCTGAATTTTAATAGCATACAAGGCCAGTGTAATGTTATTTAAACAATAGCACCCGTATATTTTACAGCATACAACAGTGTGCTTTTAATGTTTAACAACTGTACCCCTGAAGTTTTTACAACATACAGGGCCAGCAGCACCCCTATATTTTACAGCATACAGGAGCAGTGTGCTTTTAATTTTTAATAACGGCATCCCAGAATTTTTACAACATATAGGACCAGCAGCACCACTATATTTTACAATATACAGTAGTGTGCTTTTCATTTTTAACAACTGCACCCCTGAATTTTTATAGCATTCAAGGCCAGTGTAATGTTATTTGAACAGCAGCACCACAATATTTTACAGCATACAGGAGCAGTGTGCTTTTAATTTTTAACAACTGCACCCCTGAATTTTTATAACATACAGGGCCAGCAGCACCCTTATATTTTACAGCATACAGGAGGACAGTGTTCCTCCCCCTGTACAACACAGTGACAACCAGGACAGCAACACCCATGTACAGCTGCAGCACATGAAACACCAGTGACAGCCATTGACAGCCAGGACAGCATCCCTAACACAGCACAGGTACACCACAGTGACTGCAGCAACACCCCTACAGAGCACACACTAACTCCACCCGACGCCACCACTCACGGAGAGAGACAGAGGTCTGTCTCCCTCACTCTCCATGTGAAAAGTGAAAATGGCGGCAATGCGTGGCTGTTTATATGGGATCCAAAACCCGTGAGAATCCAACAGCGGGATGATGACGTTTTGCCTCATTCTGGTTTCCGACTCTGGTGGGAAGTCCCGAGCCGCACTCGAAACCGGTCTCGGAACGGGATGTTCGGGGGGGGGGGGGGGGGGTAGGTTCTCAGGGAACCGATCCCGGTCATCTCTAATGTATTGTAAAATATGTACATGTGAGAATACTGTGCAAGTACAAGGCGCATCAATATATGCTTTAAGCTGTAAGTGTATCTTGATGTGGCCAAAGTAAAAATTTGCCAGTCATTATCTTACTTGAAATATATAATATATGCAAACTCTATGGATTATTCAGTATGTTGTTATGGATGTGCAGTGGAAATCTTTATTATTTGCTTCTGAAGTGTTGTAATGGAATGACCCCAGTTATCAGTAGTCTGCTTTCTGTGTGTGTCATACTGTATGTGTCCAGCATTTGTGGACTGTAACTTTGCATTTTGCATATGGAGAGTGCATTATCGCTGCAGCTAATGGACCTCAGGTGTGCAATTTAAGTATCTTAAAGGCTCTATAAGCCACTGTTCTTGTAGCTACAGTATTGCACAATGTTGAGAGCGTAGCATTGGTTTTCACTCCATTAATGCTCTTTGTGAGCAACTATAATAATCCACTAAATACCCTGGACTTTTGAGCCAATCATTGCAATATTCCTTTTGATTCCAGTTTTCCATTTCTCCATTTGCTTTAAATAATTGAATAACTATTCAGTTATAAAAGCAGTATGAGGAAATTATACATTTAATGTTATAGCTTGTGGTGGAAGACTGTCCAGCACTTAGATTACATTTAGCTTTGTTACTTTGCTTATTGAACACAGCTGGGCTTCAGAAGCTTTCATTGCTAGTTTTCTGCTCCCTGCAAAACTTCCATCTATTATGCTGCCGATGGGCGGGATGCACTAAAGGAAAAATGCGGTAAAAACAGTTTTCTGGGTTTTTGCAGCAGTTTCATATGCACTCACGTACTCACTGTGTACTCACATCCCGGAGCTTCAGTTTTTGCTGGCATTGTCCTACAGAAGCTTCTGTGCGTCTTCTCACATGTTGGTCCTGGAATGGGGAGTAATGTACCTGGTAAGCCGGGGAGCCAGTGTCAGGCATGGATCCAATTGTGGGCACTGGTAGAGTCTCCAGAGAGACCCCCTGGAGAAGGCTCTCAGAGCTGAAAGTCTGCGCACTCCTCTGTAACTCGGTGCAGGGATCCAGCTGTGTGGGCGGCTGCAGCATGCTGTCCCCTCACCCTTATCTATGCACCGGGCTCTGCTGTAGCATAATAGGCACTGGCATAAACCTCCTCATATATGCCGCTGGACACGTCCCATGACCACTAGCACCTACCTCCGCTCCCAGCCCCTAGGCTACACTGGCTGAGCCCCTGGTGACAGCTGCTGGTTTGCAGCCGACATCTGGGCTCCCTCAGTAGTCCTGTCTCAGTGCCACCGGGTGATGACAAAGGACAGATCTTATCGGGAGAGCTGTCGTTTGTGATAGTAATCGCATATGTTAGGACATGTGCGATTATTTATTATTATTATTTATTACCAGTTATTTATATGGCGCACACATATTCTGCAGCGCTTTGCAGAGAATATTTGGCCATTCACATCAGTCCCTGCCCCAATGGAGCTTAAAATCTATATTTCCTACCACATGTACACACACACATATTCACACTAGGGTTAATTTAGTTGGGAGCCAATTAACCTACAGATGGGTCCACATTTATCTTGACCTTTAATAGGATTAACTGAGACTGGCCAATCGGACTTAATCCCCTCCTTTATTGAGGGGATTAAGTCCTTTGGATTGTGGGAGGAAACCGGAGTACCCGGAGGGAACCCACGCAAGTGCAGGGAGAATATACAAACTCCACACAGTTAGGGCCATGATGGAAATCAAACCCATGACCTCAGTGCTGTGAGGAAGTAATGCTAACCATTACACCATCCGTACTGCCCATTACTGCAATTAGTATCAATGCAGTAAGCGGCGGGATGTACTGCAATTGCTTGGTACATTCAGATGCCTACAAGAGAGCCTAAAGTAAAAGGTATTATGATTTTGAGACATACCAACATAGTCATTTTAGTGAGTGAAACAATTTTCTGATCCAACATTCCCCACTTATTTCTACACCAAACAAAGCTTGGCTCAACAAATTCAA
Source organism: Pseudophryne corroboree (assembly GCF_028390025.1). Lineage (NCBI taxonomy): Eukaryota > Metazoa > Chordata > Amphibia > Anura > Myobatrachidae > Pseudophryne > Pseudophryne corroboree. The sequence goes on along the minus strand of NC_086444.1, from coordinate 264,435,165 downwards.
TATTTGAGACCAGATTAAGGTTATAACAGGTGCGTATTTAACAATTATACAATATACTGAAAAATGAATACAAAAAAACATGTCTAAAAGATGTATGTCCAGATCTACATTGTTTCAATCATGTTTTTCCACAGTAGTGTGACCAGAATTCATGATTTATACTGCCTGAGGAAGTTGTACGCTGGGCACAGCGATTGCCAGTGTGGCACCACATTTCTAGGATAGAGAATCGTACTTTCACCCACACTAAAACAGTTAACAATAAACTTTTGGATTCAGTTCAGACCTAAAGAAAAACAAATTGTGACATTTTCAGCTGATGTTTCTCTTACGTCCTAGAGGATACTGGGGACTCCGTAAGGACCATGGGGCTCCGCAGAAGACATGGGCACTTTAAGACCTTTAATGGGCGTGAACTAGCTCCTCCCTCTATGCCCCTCCTCCAGTTAGATCCTGTGCCCAGAGGAGACTGGTCACACACTAGGGGAGCTCTACTGAGTTTCTCTAGAAAATAGACTTTGTTAGGTTTTTTATTTTCAGGGAGCACTGCTGGCAACAGACTCCCTGCTTCGTGGGACTGAGGGGAGAGAAGCAGACCCACTTTCCTGGACTGATAGGCTCTGCTTCTTAGGCTACTGGACACCATTAGCTCCAGAGGGTCTGAACACTGGTGTCGTCTAGCTGTTCGTTCCCGGAGCCGCGCCGCCGTCCTCCTCACAGAGCCGGAAGATAGAAGCCGGGTGAGTATAGGAAGAAAGAAGACTTCACAGGCGGCAGAATACATCAGAGCTTCGGAAGGTACCGCGCAGCGGTCGCGCTGTGCGCCTTTGCTCCCACACACACACGAGGCACTGCAAGGGTACAGGGCGCAGGGGGGGGGCGCCCTGGGCAGCAAAGTTTACCTCATAAAAATGACTGGCAAGCTATATACACTGCATTGCAGGGTATTTAAAACCCCCGCCAGTATAAATATTAGCGGGACCGAAGCCCGTCGTCGAGGGGGCGGGGCTTCGTCCCTCAGCTCTAACCAGCGCCATTTTTCTCCACAGCTTGGCTGCAGAGACGCTGCTCCCGAACCCTGCCCTGATATCTACAAGTAACAGGGTGCAAAACGAGGGGGGGCACAATATTTGGTGCTGATTTGATATATATATATATATTATATATAAAACGCGCTATACAGGTCTGGGGTATTGTTATATTTCAAACTGTGGCGGCGTTGGGTGTGAGCTGGCAAACTTCCTCTCTGTCTCTCCAAAGGACATCCTTGTGGGTCTGTCCCCTATAATTCAGTGTGTGTGGGGGTGTCAGTACGTGTGTGTCGACATGTCTGAGGCGGAAGGCTATTCGAGGGAGGAAGAGGAGCAAAATGTAACAGTGACTGCGTCGGCACCGCCGACTGCTGATTGGGTAGACATGTGGAATGTTTTGAATGCAAGTGTGGCTTTTTTGCATAAAAGATTGGACAAGGATGAGTCTCAGAACCAAGCATGGCGTCAATCCAGGGATATTGCTGTGTCTCAGAACCCATCAGGGTCACAGAAACGTCCCTTTACCCAGATAGCAGACACTGATACCGACACGGATTCCGACTCCAGTGTCGACTATGATGAGGCGAGATTACACCCACGGGTGGCCAAGAGTATTCAGTATATGATTGTAGCAATAAAGGATGTATTACATATCACAGAGGACCCTTCTGTCCCTGACACAAGGGTCTGTATGTTTAAAGAGAAGAAACGTTAGGTAACGTTTCCCCCATCTCATGAACTGAACGCTCTATTTGAAAAGCCTTGGGAAACTCCAGACAAGAGGCTGCAGGTTCCCAAGAGAATTATTATGGCGTATCCTTTCCCCTCACAGGACAGGTTATGGTGGGAATCCTCTCCCTCGGTGGATAAAGCCTTGACACGGTTATCCAAAAAAGTGGCCCTACCGTCCCCGGACACGGCGACACTAAAGGATCCTGCGGACCGCAAGCAGGAAATCACTTTAAAATCAATTTATGCGACTACGGGAGCCCTCCTCAGACCGGCAGTTGTGTCGGCATGGGTGAGTAGCGCTATTGCAGCTTGGGCACCCTCGACGGGGATACTGTTCTGTTAACTTTGGGTCACATAAAAGACGCAGCGTTATACCTAAGGGAGGCTGCGAGGGATATTGGCCTCTTGGGATCAAGGGCCAATGCAATGGCAATTTCAGCTAGGAGGTCACTGTGGACCCGTCAATGGACTGGTGATGCTGACTCCAAGAGACTTATGGAGGCTCTGCCTTACAAAGGTGAAGTGTTGTTTGGGGATGGCCTTGCGGACCTGGTTTCCACAGCTACCGCGGGTAAGTCTTCTTTTTTGCCTTATGTTCCCCCACAGCAAAAGAAAACGCCTCAGTACCAGATGCAGTCCTTTCGGTCTCATAAATTCAGAAAGGGGCGTGGATCGTCTTTCCTCGCCAGAGGTAGAGGAAGAGGGAAAAGAACACCAGCTACGGCTAGTTCCCAGGAGCAAAAGTCCTCTCCGGCTTCTGCCAAATCCACCGCATGACGCTGGGGCTCCCCTGCGGGAGTCCGCACCGGTGAGGGCACATCTTCGGCTCTTCAGCCAGGTCTGGGTTCAGTCGGACCTGGATCCTTGGGTGCTAGGAATTGTGACCAAAGGGTACAAACTGGAGTTCGAAGACGTGCCTCCACACGGATTTTTCAAATCGGCCTTACCAGCTTCTCTCCCAGAGAGAACAATAGTTGCAGCGGCAATACAAAAGCTGTGTCATCAGCAAGTGATTATCGTGGTTCCCCGGTTACAACAGGGGAAGGGGTTTTATTCAACTCTATTTGTGATCCCGAAGCTGGATGGCTCAGTCAGACCGATCCTAAACCTAAAATCCCTAAACCTGTATTTGAGGAGATTCAAATTCAAGATGGAATCTCTCCGAGCGGTGATCTCCAGTCTGGACGGGGGGAGTTTATGGTCTCACTGGACATAAAGGATGCATACCTTTATGTCCCTATATACCCTCCTCATCAGGCATTCCTGAGATTCGCTGTGCAGGATTGTCATTACCAATTTCAGACGTTGCCGTTTGGGCTTTCCACGGCCCCAAGAATTTTCACCAAGGTAATGGCAGAAACGATGGTGCTCCTGCACAAGCAGGGTGTCACAATTATCCCGTACTTGGACGATCTCCTGATAAAAGCGAGATCAAGAGAACAATTACTGAAAAATGTGGTGCTCTCTCTGAAGGTGCTACGACAACACGGCTGGCTTCTAAATTTGCAAAAGTCGCAGTTGGTTCCGACAACTCGGCTGTCGTTCTTGGGCATGATTCTGGATACAGAAAGACAGAGGGTTTTTCTTTCAGTGGAAAAAGCTCAGGAAATCCAGAACATGGTCAAGGCTCTGCTAAAACCAAAAAGAGTATCGATTCATCAATGCACTCGAGTGTTGGGAAAGATGGTGGCGGCCTACGAGGCCATTCCTTTTGGCAGGTTTCATGCAAGAGCTGTTCAGTGGGACCTACTGAACAAGTGGTCAGGGTCCCATCTCCAAATGCATCGGTTGATATGCCTGTCCCCCTGGGCCAGGATCTCTCTCCTGTGGTGGCTCCAGGGGGCTCACCTTCTAGAGGGTCGCAGGTTCGGAATTCAGGATTGGGTTCTCGTGACCACGGACGCGAGCCTCCGAGGATGGGGAGCGGTCACACAGGGAATAAACTTTCAGGGAATATGGTCAAGCCAGGAGGCTTGTCTGCACATAAATGTGCTGGAATGAAGGGCCATATACAACGGCCTGAGACAGGCGGAGCACCTTCTTCGCAACCTACTGGTTCTGATTCAGTCAGACAACGTCACAGCCGTGGTGCATGTAAACCGACAAGGCGGAACAAGGAGCAGAGCAGCAATGGCAGAGGCCACCAGGATTCTTCGCTGGGCGGAAAATCACGTGAGCGCCCTGTCAGCAGTATTCATTCCGGGAGTGGACAACTGGGAAGCAGACTTCCTCAGCAGACACGATCTCCATCCAGGAGAGTGGGGAGTTCATCAAGAGGTCTTTGCAGAAATGACAAGTTGCTGGGGACTCTCTTAAATAGACATGATGGCGTCACGCCTCAACAAGAAGCTTCGGACGTATTGTTCAAGGTCAAGGGACCCTCAGGTGATAGCGGTGGATGCGCTGGTAACACCATGGGTGTATCAGGCGGTGTATGTGTTCCCTCCGCTTCCACTCATCTCAAAAATAATGAGAATCATAAGAAGAACAAAAGTTCAGACGATACTCATTGTTCCAGATTGGCCTAGAAGGGCCTGGTATCCAGATCTTCAGGAAATGCTCACGGAAGATCCTTGGCCTCTTACTCTCAGAGAGGACCTGTTACAACAGGGGCCGTGTGTGTTCCAGGACTTACCGCAATTACGTTTGACGGCATGGCGGTTGAACACCAGATCCTAGCTAGGAAAGGTATTCCAGGGGAAGTCATCCCTACTCTACTTAAGGCTAGGAAGGAGGTAAGGGCGAAGCACTAGCACCGTATCTGGAGAAAGTATGTGTCTTGGTGTGAATCCAAGAATGCTCCTACGGAGGATTTCCAGCTGGGTCGTTTTCTCCATTTTCTACAGACAGAAGTGGATATGGGCCTGAAGTTAGGCTCCATTAAGGTGCAGATTTCGGCCTTATCAATATTCTTTCAGAAGGAATTGGCTTCTCTTCCAGAAGTGCAGACTTTTGTGAAGGGAGTACTACACATCCAACCTCCTTTTGTGCCCCCAGTGGCCCCGTGGGACCTTAACGTGGTGTTTCAGTTCGTTAAATCACATTGGTTTGAACCTCTTCAAACTGTTGACCTGAAATTTCTCACTTGGAAAGTGGTCATGTTATTGGCCTTGGCTTCGGCAAGGCGGGTGTCAGAATTGGCAGCTTTGTCTCACAAGAGCCCCTATCTGATTTTCCATGTAGATAGAGCGGAATTGAGAACTCGTCCTCAATTTCTACCCAAGGTGGTTTCGTCGTTTCACATGAACCAACCTTTTGTGGTGCCGGTGGCTACGGATGTCTTGGAAGATTCCAAGTTCCTTGATGTGGTCAGGGCTTTAAAAACCTATGTAGCCAGAATGGCTCGTATTAGGAAAACAGAGGCACTGTTTATCCTGTATGCGGCCAACAAGATTGGCGCGCCTGCTTCCAAGCAGACTATTGCTTGCTGGATCTGTAACACGATTCAGCAGGCTCATTCTATGGCTGGATTGCCGTTACCAAAATCGGTGGAGGCCCATTCCACTAGAAAGGTGGGTTCTTCTTGGGCGGCTGCCCGGGGTGTCTCGGCGTTACAGCTTTGCCAAGCGGCTACTTGGTCGGGTTCAAACACTTTTACAAAATTCTATAAGTTTGATACCCTGGCTGATGAGGACCTCATGTTTGCTCAATCGGTGCTGCAGAGTCATCCACACTCTCCCGCCCGGTCTGGAGCTTTGGTATAAACCCCATGGTCCTTACGGAGTCCCCAGCATCCTCTAGGACGTAAGAGAAAATAAGATTTTAAACCTACCGGTAAATCTTTTTCTCCTAGTCCGTAGAGGATGCTGGGCGCCCGTCCCAGTGCGGACTGAAATCTGCAATAATTGTACATAGTTATTGATAAGATTACACACAGGTTGTGTTACTGTTGAAATCAGGCTGTTGCTGTTTTCTGTTGTTGTTCATACTGTTAACTGGTTTACTTATATACCATGTTGTACGGTGTGTTTTATGGTGTGAGCTGGTATGTGTCTCACCCTTGATTAACAAAATCCTTTTCCTCGAAATGTCCGTCTCCTCTGGGCACAGTTCCTATAACTGGAGTCTGGAGGAGGGGCATAGAGGGAGTAGCCAGTTCACGCCCATTAAAGGTCTTATAGTGCCCATGTCTTCTGTGGAGCCCGTCTATACCCCATGGTCCTTACGGAGTCCCCAGCATCCTCTACGGACTAGGAGAAATAGATTTACCGGTAGGTTTAAAATCTTATTTTTTCTGCTGATGAAAATCTTGCCCAACACTAACCTATGAATATTATCAGAGGAATACTCAATGTAATAAATAGTAACCACTGTTACACTGTAATATGATAGCCCTGCATCTGTTAGAGTGCTGCATGCGCTATCATATCATATCCCTCCATCTTATATTAATATTGAAGTAATATTGAATTTGTTAGGAATACGACTGTTCAATGGTAATTCTAAATGTAATGACACTGTATATATAAAATAAAGTCATAGATACAGGGTCGCCTATGGCACACTTCGGTGTACGCTTGTATATCCTTGCAACTAAGAAGCCAATATATTGAAATTTAAACCATTCATCCCCCGTATTAATCTTTGCATTTTGTATGTGGACGATTTGTGTGTCATATGGTTGGGTAGCTTATAGGTTTAACACACTTTACATTAACATTTGAGCAAAAGCATATTGGATTTACAGAACTTTCTCAACATTTGATGCTACCACTTTAGAAATGTGGGCAGAATAAATGTGTCATTAGTCTGAATAAGATACATACTGTAATTTGTCTAATAATGTATTACATTATTAATCAGATTGCAAAAAACACTCCTAAATAAGTAAAAGTGAAAATTGGGATAAATAATCCCAATTAGTAATAGAATTGATATTTTGAATGATTTGGCGGATTCCATCAGATTGAATTGGCAAATCGCTCAAGATCGTCAAATGTGTATGCACTATCTGCGCTCTCCTGCGGTAGTTAGCGACGTCTTCTGATCGTCCATGCAATAGGGCCAACAGAAGACATCGCTCATGAGAACCATGCTGCCGGCTACAACATGGCTGCCCTGTCGCTCCGTCGCCACCATCAGCAAGTGTGTATTTACTTGCCGATGCCGGGTCCCTATCGCCCACAATGTCGGGCTGGGTTCACATTAGACGTAGAGCCGTAACAAGCAGGAGGGACCTTACATAGTGTACAGCTATAATGACACGGGGAGCTGTATCAAACCCCCTAAAGAGAAGAGCTGGAGAAGTTGGCCATACTGTAGATATCATTTTATTGAATGTGCTTGATAAAATGATAGCTATAAGCTGATTGGGTGATATGTGCAATGTCTCCACTTGTAGAAGGTTTGATACAGGTCCACAACAGTGAAGCAGGGGCAGTCTCCCCTGCTGTACCGTCTCTCTTCACTCACCCTCAATCCTATGAGGCTGAGCACCAGGGGTCAGAAGAGAATCTGCACAAGTCTAATTGATAGGAGCTGATCCTCTGACCCCTGGAGCTGAGCCTCATGGGATTGAGGTTGAGTGAAGAGAGGAACTGTTTTAAAACTGTGTACTCTAAAGGCTGACTCTCAACCTCATAGGACTGAGGTTGAATGAAGTTTGTGTACAGAGGGGGTCATTCCGAGTTGCTTGCTCGCTAGTTTTAGCAGCCGTGCAAACGCTATGCCGCCGCTCACTGGGGAGTGTATTTTAGCTTAGCAGCAGTGCGAACGCATGTGCAGCCGAGCTCTGCAAAGACAGTTTGTGCAGTTTCTGAGTAGCTCTGAACCTACTCAGCGCTTGCGATCACTTCAGCCTATACGTGTATGGATTTGACATCATACACCCGCCCAGCAAATGCCCAGCCACACCTGCATTTTTTCAGACACACCTGCGTTTTTACAAACACTCCCTGAAAACGGTCAGTTGACACGAGAAACGCCCACTTCCTGTCAATCTTCTTGCAGCCGTCAATGTGACTGAAAACTTCGCCAGAACCTGTGCACAACCACAAAGGGCTTTGTACCCGTGCGTCGCGCGTGCACATTGTGCAGCATACGCATGCGCAGAAATGCCAATTTTTTGCCTGATCGCTGCGCTGCGACCAATGGCAGCAAGCGATCAACTCGGAATGACCACCAGAGTCTGTAGTGAGGGTACTGGTATGAATGGTCGACCATGTTAAGGTCGACAGTCATTAGGTTGACCACTATTGGTCGATATTGACATGGTCGACATGGACAAATGGTCGGCAAATGGAAATAGTCGACACATGAAAAGGTCGACATGGATTTTTAAACTATTTTTGTTATTTTTTCCATAACATGACCAGGAACCCCAATTAGTGTACCACATCCCCTTGCATGGCCCGCGGCTGCTGGCAAGGTGCCTCGCTCTGCTACCGCTGCACTCAGCACAGGTTACTATTCACAATTGTAGTCTACATGGATGGTAAAATATGAAAAAGTTAAAAATCTTTTTTTTTTTTAAAAAGCCATGTTGACCTTTTCATGTGTTGACCATTTTCATGTGTCGACCATTTGTCCATGTCAATGTTGACCAATTGTGTTTGATCTAGTGACTGTCGACCTAAGTAGGGTGGACCTGCCAAATGGATACCGTAGTGAGCCAGTAACATGCCTTCCAACTGTCCCAATTTCAGCAGGACAGTCCCTATCTGAGGATGTGGTCAGGAATTGGGAAACATGTTGCATTGACAGCTGCTCTAGCAGAGCAGCAATGAATGGGTGCAGCACACACCTATCAGTGGTGCATGCTGCATAGAAATGGTGAAAGGAGGGGTACTAGAGAGGGAAAAGTGGTAAACCAGTGATTATCAGTGCTAGGCATAAGCATACAGACATGATCATACTCCCTGGACACCGTAACACCCATTACACATTATGCCACACACCATAATGCCCATTAAACATTATGCCACACACTGTAATGCCTTACATATTATACCACACACCGTAATGCCTATTACATATTAGTTCACCACACACAGTTATGCCACTGACACCATTTTATGTCCCACACACAAAAATGCCCCTTATAAATTATGCCCCAGCTGTGGGCTGGTGGTACTGAGTACCACCACCATATTTCTTAATGGTACTCCGTACCACCCCGTACCACCCCACGTTCAGCATTGGTGTTGGGAGGTATGCAGTAATGTGTGGTGTGGTGCCTTGGGGTGTTTGGTCTTTGCTGACTTGTGGTCATCCTGTTCCCTGGACTTGAATAATAGTGTTATGGACTTACCAGATGAGGTCACCTGGTCATTGGCTGGTGAGCCCATATTTTTTGGCCAAAAATTATGCTAAGAACCTCTATTTTGCTCTATGTTAGATGATAGAGTTAATTACAATTATTCTAATTCCAGTGTTTAGTATTATAGAGTGTACATATGCAATTTTTGCAGACAATGATCTTGTCGGCACCATAATTCCAGCACCACAGTGATGACCCCATTAACATGTTAATGAAAGCATTTTACTGCTGTCGACAGTATAATTGTAAACATATTGACATGCTTTAATTAGCATTTTAACAGGGTCTACATTATGGTGCCAGGATTATGCTGCTGACAAGAACCTGGCCGGAATCAGCTGGCTCTGTGACAGCATGCATTCCGCTCATTTCCAGATGCATTCCACTAATGACCTGGATGACCACTGGGACCTTAAACCAGGTGGACAATTCAATTAGCCGTGATGTGCTGTAAAGCAGTGTTGCACTACAGTAGCTCTTTTACTTTTGCCTAACAGTTGTGGGGAGATTTCCTTCATAAAGGAAAAGGAGGACTATAAAGACATACTGACATGCCCATAAATTATAACTTCAAGTAAGGGTATTTCATCTTTATATTTAAAGTTGGCATTGAATTCTTTAACCCAGAGGTTCCCAACGCAGTCCCCTTAACAGTCCAGGTTTTAAGTATATCCATGGCTCAGGACAAATGGTAAATCCGATTGACCAATGTACTAATTAGGTCACCTGTTGCCAAGCATGGATATAATTAAACCGTGGACTGTTAGGGTGCCTTGAGGACTGTGGGGCAGATATATTAAGCTTGATGAAGTGATAAAGTGGAAGGTGATAAAGAACCAACCAATCAGATCCTAAATGCCATGTCACAGGCTGGGTTTGAAAAATGACAGATAGGAGATGACTGGCTGGTACTTTATCATCTTCCACTTTATAACTTCACCGAGCTTGATAAATCTGCCCCTGTGTTTGGGAACCTCTGCTTTAACCTATGCATCTTGTCTGCACACATTTGGAATAAGGAGATCACTTTTCACATTTTCTATGGACACCTGTTTTTTGTATTTTTTATTGTATTAGGATAATGCGCTATTGCACACTATGCATTTATATATGTCTTTACAATGATTATCATTTTGAAAATACAGCACGGATATTAGTAAATATTCACTCAACATTGTATTGTTTATGGTGAATTAGTGCTGATCATATAATGTTACACATACTATAAGTTGTAATACATTCAAGACAACATCCTCCGTGACTGCACAAATGTCTGTAAGGGCGTGACCCTCCCTTTACCTAGGAACATGGGTCCTGGTTCTTTGTTTAACTCAAACCAAAGAGATTGAAGAGTGAAGACATCATTTTAATTTCATCCTGATCCCAGTGTGAGAAACCTCATAGTCATGCACTGATGCACTGATGCATGATTTGTCATGGGAGTGTGGCTCGCTGAGTATCAAGTTCTACAATCATCATGACCACCGTGAAATCAAAGTGGGCAGGAACAGCAAATTGGTCGTTACATAAATCAGTGTTTTCAATTAATTTGAGTATAAACTGTACATGATCACATGAAATATAGCAAAAGAAATGCAGATTGCTTATCCTAATTTCTAAGAAATAATATAATATTGCCATGTTAATTATTACAGATTTATTGATATTTCTTTATAGCCTGCAATACAAATAATATAAATAATAATCAAAATGTACTACATAGCTCACATACATCATTTTGTCACAATATGCTAAAAAGGAAAACAGAAAATATATGGAAAATATATAAAACTGTGTAAAAGTAATAAAACCAATGAAAATCAAAGAAATGGTTCCTTAGAAAATTATAAAAAATATCCACAATAAAGTATATAAACATATGCATTTATAGAACCTACATGTATAAACCCCAGTAAATTCATGTATAAACAGGTATAATTAATTGTCACGGAAATAAATTATTCATTGAATGCACAAAAAACATGATACAGAACTGTTAAGGAAAAATAAGGTGATATAAGCCTCTTGTAAATCATAGGGAACATATTAATTATAAACACTATTACCTTATGCTAATTAATCACCACCTTTTACAGTACATCCACAATAACACATTCAATGCTATAGTTGTAGCCTTTCATATTTGTTTTATGTCTAATAGTCTAATAGTAACACGTTTTTCAGGAAACTAGCAACAATTATTTTTATTGGTGTTTAATTGACAGAGATAACATTTGGACACAAAAGAGCAACTAACAACTGTCTGTATCACTTAAATGTGACAAGTAGTGCTGTTTATCCCTTTAAAACCATCAGCTTGTTGAAGAGCACACAGTCTTACCTTACTCTTGAGATAACAGCTACAAACAGCATATGTCTTCTTATGAGGATCTAGAAAATTGGCCAGGAAGTTAATCCACCTGCTCTGGAAAGTTGACGTAGCTGGGAGTTGACTCTCTTGCAGTTTTGGACCTCTCACTTATTGAAGGCTCCTGACAACTGGAGATACACATGGTGGTTAACCCATGCATTTCAAGTCAGCTGCCTCTAATGGATATTTCTCACCCTAGAGCTTGAGTTCTACCTGCTTGCCCGACAAGAAGTCAGGTTGTTTGATAACATAATAATGTCTGAATTTTTTGTCCAACAAATATTCTTGTTAGTGGTTGTGTTTACAGTACGGTTCCTTACTTAAGTACTATAATAGCTCCTAACTGCAGATCTCCATCAATACAGAGAGACAATGAAAGTGGACAATTATAGATTTTATGCCATGTACTGCTTTTAATATTAATAATGTACACGGCTACCGTATCTTATTGTATTAGGTGATTTTTTTTTTCTTAAGTTCAGCAGCTGCGTATTGTACATATTCCCGATATCCTATTTATACACAGCTAACATATTATGTGCCATGAGATTACTTTTACGGGAGCTTCTAGGTTCTTATGAGACTTGGGATCTGGGCAAACAGACTCGCCCCATTCATAGTTGCATTGTCATGTGTACAGCATAAACTTATAAGCCAGTGGTTCCCAAACTTATATGAATCACGGCTCCCTAGAGAAGCAGAAATCTATTCACGACACCCCTAGGCCAAAAGATTCTTATTGAGACATTTAGAAAAAAATATTAAATTAAGTCAATTGTGTTTATATGTCATCCTTAGGCTCAGTTATGTGGTGAGGGACAAGATTTGCTTCTGTCTGTCCACATATGTTACGACTGGCAGCCACCAGCACTGGTTTTGTCTATTACATTGACCATAAATAATTTGAATTGGTGCTGTTCCACCCCTGCAAGTGCTCTGAAGCACCCCAGGGTGCCTAGACACTCGGTTTGAGAACCACTGTTATACGCAATACTAATAAAAGTTAATATTTCTGTTTATTATAAATATAAATAAACATAAAATAATATTACTATTGATTCATTGTAAAAGTGAAAGTTGGCTCAGGGGACTGTTCTTGAGATTATATATGTATAGAAATGACAGTATATAGCAATCATCCTATACTCCTGGAAACAAAGATGAAATGTGTGAATGTGTAGAAGCATATAGAGACTGAAGAGAATACAAATAACATAAAACAGCTGGCCTGTCACTAATGGAAGTTGTTGCTTTGCATGAATAAAGTTTCTTTATAAAAATTGACAAACCTGAGAATAGTGACAAATATTCAGACTGTTTGGCAGATCCTGCCACCAACATTCAACATGTCGATATTTATAATGTTGACAGGAGAATGCCTGGATGGAGGAGGCGATCCGTTCTGTGATATACAGGAACATTGCTGGAAGCTCTGACGTTCCTACAGCGGGGATACCCTGGGATTATCTGTTTTGAGCATGATTTGAACTGTCTAATCCACAGTTCTAACAAATCTGGTAATTATCCATTGTTTACATTTGATGGGAGAGCCTCCAAAGAATTTGACTATACCCTGCACTGCACTTTGATGTTCATCTTAGAACATTTTTTATCCATTGTCTGTTTTATGTGTATATTAAAACTGTGTTACACTATATACCTTCCATTTCTTTCTTGCATACCTTCTATTTCATATACGGAACGGTTAATGAGAACGAATTATTCATTGGACCATTGGAAAAGCGCTGGTTAAGTGTTTACTTAATTTCTTTTATTGCATGCTCAGTAGAGTTTGAGCTAGAGATGAGCGGGTTCGGTTTCTTTGAATCCGAACCCGCACGAACTTCACTTTTTTTTCCACGGGTCCGAGCGACTCGGATCTTCCCGCCTTGCTCGGTTAACCCGAGCGCGCCCGAACGTCATCATGACGCTGTCGGATTCTCGCGAGGCTCGGATTCTATCGCGAGACTCGGATTCTATATAAGGAGCCGCGCGTCGCCGCCATTTTCACTCGTGCATTGAGATTGATAGGGAGAGGACGTGTCTGGCGTCCTCTCCATTAGAATAGAGATAGATAGATTAGATAGAGAGAGATTGTGCAGAGTCGCAGACAGAGTTAGTTTACCACAGTCAGTGACCAGTGCAGTTGCTAGTTAACTTTTATTTAATATAATATATCCGTTCACTTCTCTCTGCTATATCCGTTCTCTGCCTGAAAAAAAAAACGATACACAGCACAGTCAGTCACACAGTGTGACTCAGTCTGTGTGCACTCAGCTCAGCCCAGTGTGCTGCACAGTCATCAATGTATAAATTAAAAGCTTATAATTAATTGTGGGGGAGACTGGGGAGCACTGCAGGTTGTTAGCAGGAGCCAGGAGTACAATTATATTAATTAACAGTGCACACTTTTGCTGCAGGAGTGGTGACCAGTGCCTGACCACCAGTATAGTATTGTTGTATACTACTAATATCTCTTTAAATATCAACCAGTCTATATTAGCAGCAGACACAGTACAGTGCGGTAGTTCACGGCTGTGGCTACCTCTGTGTCGGCACACGGCAGGCAGTCCGTCCGACCAGAATTGTATTATTTATTATTATATACCTACCACCTAACCGTGGTTTTTTTTTCATTCTTTATACCGTCATAGTGTCATCCTAATTGTTACGAGTATACTACTATCTCTTTATCAACCAGTGTACAGTGCGGTAGTTCACGGCTGTGGCTACCTCTGTGTCGGCACACGGCAGGCAGTCCGTCCGACCAGAATTGTATTATTTATTATTATATACCTACCACCTAACCGTGGTTTTTTTTTCATTCTTTATACCGTCATAGTGTCATCCTAATTGTTACGAGTATACTACTATCTCTTTATCAGCCAGTGTACAGTGCGGTAGTTCACGGCTGTGGCTACCTCTGTGTCGGCACACGGCAGGCAGTCCGTCCGACCAGAATTGTATTATTTATTATTATATACCTACCACCTAACCGTGGTTTTTTTTTCATTCTTTATACCGTCATAGTGTCATCCTAATTGTTACGAGTATACTACTATCTCTTTATCAACCAGTGTACAGTGCGGTAGTTCACGGCTGTGGCTACCTCTGTGTCGGCACACGGCAGGCAGTCCGTCCGACCAGAATTGTATTATTTATTATTATATACCTACCACCTAACCGTGGTTTTTTTTTCATTCTTTATACCGTCATAGTGTCATCCTAATTGTTACGAGTATACTACTATCTCTTTATCAACCAGTGTACAGTGCGGTAGTTCACGGCTGTGGCTACCTCTGTGTCGGCACACGGCAGGCAGTCCGTCCGACCAGAATTGTATTATTTATTATTATATACCTACCACCTAACCGTGGTTTTTTTTTCATTCTTTATACCGTCATAGTGTCATCCTAATTGTTACGAGTATACTACTATCTCTTTATCAGCCAGTGTACAGTGCGGTAGTTCACGGCTGTGGCTACCTCTGTGTCGGCACACGGCAGGCAGTCCGTCCGACCAGAATTGTATTATTTATTATTATATACCTACCACCTAACCGTGGTTTTTTTTTCATTCTTTATACCGTCATAGTGTCATCCTAATTGTTACGAGTATACTACTATCTCTTTATCAACCAGTGTACAGTGCGGTAGTTCACGGCTGTGGCTACCTCTGTGTCGGCACACGGCAGGCAGTCCGTCCGACCAGAATTGTATTATTTATTATTATATACCTACCACCTAACCGTGGTTTTTTTTTCATTCTTTATACCGTCATAGTGTCATCCTAATTGTTACGAGTATACTACTATCTCTTTATCAACCAGTGTACAGTGCGGTAGTTCACGGCTGTGGCTACCTCTGTGTCGGCACACGGCAGGCAGTCCGTCCGACCAGAATTGTATTATTTATTATTATATACCTACCACCAAACCGTGGTTTTTTTTTCATTCTTTATACCGTCATAGTGTCATCCTAATTGTTACGAGTATACTACTATCTCTTTATCAACCAGTGTACAGTGCGGTAGTTCACGGCTGTGGCTACCTCTGTGTCGGCAGTCGGCAGGCAGTCCGTCCATCCATAATTGTATTATTATTATAATATATACCACCTAACCGTGGTTTTTTTTTCATTCTTTATACCGTCGTCATAGTGTCATACTAGTTGTTACGAGTATACTACTATCTCTTTATCAACCAGTGTACAGTGCGGTAGTTCACGGCTGTGGCTACCTCTGTGTCGGCACACGGCAGGCAGTCCGTCCGACCAGAATTGTATTATTTATTATTATATACCTACCACCTAACCGTGGTTTTTTTTTCATTCTTTATACCGTCATAGTGTCATCCTAATTGTTACGAGTATACTACTATCTCTTTATCAACCAGTGTACAGTGCGGTAGTTCACGGCTGTGGCTACCTCTGTGTCGGCAGTCGGCAGGCAGTCCGTCCATCCATAATTGTATTATTATTATAATATATACCACCTAACCGTGGTTTTTTTTTCATTCTTTATACCGTCGTCATAGTGTCATACTAGTTGTTACGAGTATACTACTATCTCTTTATCAACCAGTGTACAGTGCGGTAGTTCACGGCTGTGGCTACCTCTGTGTCGGCAGTCGGCAGGCAGTCCGTCCATCCATAATTGTATTATTATTATAATATATACCACCTAACCGTGGTTTTTTTTGCATTCTTTATACCGTCGTCATAGTGTCATACTAGTTGTTACGAGTATACTACTATCTCTTTATCAACCAGTGTACAGTGCGGTAGTTCACGGCTGTGGCTACCTCTGTGTCGGCAGTCGGCAGGCAGTCCGTCCATCCATAATTGTATTATTATTATAATATATACCACCTAACCGTGGTTTTTTTTTCATTCTTTATACCGTCGTCATAGTGTCATACTAGTTGTTACGAGTATACTACTATCTCTTTATCAACCAGTGTACAGTGCGGTAGTTCACGGCTGTGGCTACCTCTGTGTCGGCAGTCGGCAGGCAGTCCGTCCATCCATAATTGTATTATTATTATAATATATACCACCTAACCGTGTTTTTTTTTTCATTCTTTATACCGTCGTCATAGTGTCATACTAGTTGTTACGAGTATACTACTATCTCTTTATCAACCAGTGTACAGTGCGGTAGTTCACGGCTGTGGCTACCTCTGTGTCGGCAGTCGGCAGGCAGTCCGTCCATCCATAATTGTATTATTATTATAATATATACCACCTAACCGTGGTTTTTTTATACCACCTAACCGTGGCAGTCCGTCCATAATTGTATACTAGTATCCAATCCATCCATCTCCATTGTTTACCTGAGGTGCCTTTTAGTTCTGCCTATAAAATATGGAGAACAAAAAAGTTGAGGTTCCAAAATTAGGGAAAGATCAAGATCCACTTCCACCTCGTGCTGAAGCTGCTGCCACTAGTCATGGCCGAGACGATGAAATGCCAGCAACGTCGTCTGCCAAGGCCGATGCCCAATGTCATAGTACAGAGCATGTCAAATCCAAAACACCAAATATCAGAAAAAAAAGGACTCCAAAACCTAAAATAAAATTGTCGGAGGAGAAGCGTAAACTTGCCAATATGCCATTTACCACACGTAGTGGCAAGGAACGGCTGAGGCCCTGGCCTATGTTCATGGCTAGTGGTTCAGCTTCACATGAGGATGGAAGCACTCAGCCTCTCGCTAGAAAACTGAAAAGACTCAAGCTGGCAAAAGCACCGCAAAGAACTGTGCGTTCTTTGAAATCCCAAATCCACAAGGAGAGTCCAATTGTGTCGTTTGCGATGCCTGACCTTCCCAACACTGGACGTGAAGAGCATGCGCCTTCCACTATTTGCATGCCCCCTGCAAGTGCTGGAAGGAGCACCCGCAGTCCAGTTCCTGATAGTCAGATTGAAGATGTCAGTGTTGAAGTACACCAGGATGAGGAGGATATGGGTGTTGCTGGCGCTGGGGAGGAAATTGACCAGGAGGATTCTGATGGTGAGGTGGTTTGTTTAAGTCAGGCACCCGGGGAGACACCTGTTGTCCGTGGGAGGAATATGGCCGTTGACATGCCAGGTGAAAATACCAAAAAAATCAGCTCTTCGGTGTGGAGGTATTTCACCAGAAATGCGGACAACAGGTGTCAAGCCGTGTGTTCCCTTTGTCAAGCTGTAATAAGTAGGGGTAAGGACGTTAACCACCTCGGAACATCCTCCCTTATACGTCACCTGCAGCGCATTCATAATAAGTCAGTGACAAGTTCAAAAACTTTGGGTGACAGCGGAAGCAGTCCACTGACCAGTAAATCCCTTCCTCTTGTAACCAAGCTCACGCAAACCACCCCACCAACTCCCTCAGTGTCAATTTCCTCCTTCCCCAGGAATGCCAATAGTCCTGCAGGCCATGTCACTGGCAAGTCTGACGAGTCCTCTCCTGCCTGGGATTCCTCCGATGCATCCTTGCGTGTAACGCCTACTGCTGCTGGCGCTGCTGTTGTTGCCGCTGGGAGTCGATGGTCATCCCAGAGGGGAAGTCGTAAGCCCACTTGTACTACTTCCAGTAAGCAATTGACTGTTCAACAGTCCTTTGCGAGGAAGATGAAATATCACAGCAGTCATCCTACTGCAAAGCGGATAACTGAGTCCTTGACAACTATGTTGGTGTTAGACGTGCGTCCGGTATCCGCCGTTAGTTCACAGGGAACTAGACAATTTATTGAGGCAGTGTGCCCCCGTTACCAAATACCATCTAGGTTCCACTTCTCTAGGCAGGCGATACCGAGAATGTACACGGACGTCAGAAAAAGACTCACCAGTGTCCTAAAAAATGCAGTTGTACCCAATGTCCACTTAACCACGGACATGTGGACAAGTGGAGCAGGGCAGGGTCAGGACTATATGACTGTGACAGCCCACTGGGTAGATGTATGGACTCCCGCCGCAAGAACAGCAGCGGCGGCACCAGTAGCAGCATCTCGCAAACGCCAACTCTTTCCTAGGCAGGCTGCGCTTTGTATCACCGCTTTCCAGAATACGCACACAGCTGAAAACCTCTTACGGCAACTGAGGAAGATCATCGCGGAATGGCTTACCCCAATTGGACTCTCCTGTGGATTTGTGGCATCGGACAACGCCAGCAATATTGTGTGTGCATTAAATATGGGCAAATTCCAGCACGTCCCATGTTTTGCACATACCTTGAATTTGGTGGTGCAGAATTTTTTAAAAAACGACAGGGGCGTGCAAGAGATGCTGTCGGTGGCCAGAAAAATTGCGGGACACTTTCGGCGTACAGGCACCACGTACAGAAAACTGGAGCACCACCAAAAACTACTGAACCTGCCCTGCCATCATCTGAAGCAAGAAGTGGTAACGAGGTGGAATTCAACCCTCTATATGCTTCAGAGGTTGGAGGAGCAGCAAAAGGCCATTCAAGCCTATACAATTGAGCACGATATAGGAGATGGAATGCACCTGTCTCAAGTGCAGTGGAGAATGATTTCAACGTTGTGCAAGGTTCTGATGCCCTTTGAACTTGCCACACGTGAAGTCAGTTCAGACACTGCCAGCCTGAGTCAGGTCATTCCCCTCATCAGGCTTTTGCAGAAGAAGCTGGAGGCATTGAAGAAGGAGCTAACACGGAGCGATTCCGCTAGGCATGTGGGACTTGTGGATGCAGCCCTTAATTCGCTTAACAAGGATTCACGGGTGGTCAATCTGTTGAAATCAGAGCACTACATTTTGGCCACCGTGCTCGATCCTAGATTTAAAGCCTACCTTGGATCTCTCTTTCCGGCAGACACAGGTCTGCTGGGGTTGAAAGACCTGCTGGTGACAAAATTGTCAAGTCAAGCGGAACGCGACCTGTCAACATCTCCTCCTTCACATTCTCCCGCAACTGGGGGTGCGAGGAAAAGGCTCAGAATTCCGAGCCCACCCGCTGGCGGTGATGCAGGGCAGTCTGGAGCGACTGCTGATGCTGACATCTGGTCCGGACTGAAGGACCTGACAACGATTACGGACATGTCGTCTACTGTCACTGCATATGATTCTCTCAACATTGATAGAATGGTGGAGGATTATATGAGTGACCGCATCCAAGTAGGCACGTCACACAGTCCGTACTTATACTGGCAGGAAAAAGAGGCAATTTGGAGGCCCTTGCACAAACTGGCTTTATTCTACCTAAGTTGCCCTCCCACAAGTGTGTACTCCGAAAGAGTGTTTAGTGCCGCCGCTCACCTTGTCAGCAATCGGCGTACGAGGTTACATCCAGAAAATGTGGAGAAGATGATGTTCATTAAAATGAATTATAATCAATTCCTCCGCGGAGACATTGACCAGCAGCAATTGCCTCCACAAAGTACACAGGGAGCTGAGATGGTGGATTCCAGTGGGGACGAATTGATAATCTGTGAGGAGGGGGATGTACACGGTGATATATCGGAGGGTGAAGATGAGGTGGACATCTTGCCTCTGTAGAGCCAGTTTGTGCAAGGAGAGATTAATTGCTTCTTTTTTGGGGGGGGTCCAAACCAACCCGTCATATCAGTCACAGTCGTGTGGCAGACCCTGTCACTGAAATGATGGGTTGGTTAAAGTGTGCATGTCCTGTTTTGTTTATACAACATAAGGGTGGGTGGGAGGGCCCAAGGATAATTCCATCTTGCACCTCTTTTTTCTTTTCTTTTTCTTTGCATCATGTGCTGATTGGGGAGGGTTTTTTGGAAGGGACATCCTGCGTGACACTGCAGTGCCACTCCTAGATGGGCCCGGTGTTTGTGTCGGCCACTAGGGTCGCTAATCTTACTCACACAGCTACCTCATTGCGCCTCTTTTTTTCTTTGCGTCATGTGCTGTTTGGGGAGGGTTTTTTGGAAGGGACATCCTGCGTGACACTGCAGTGCCACTCCTAGATGTGCCCGGTGTTTGTGTCGGCCACTAGGGTCGCTAATCTTACTCACACAGTCAGCTACCTCATTGCGCCTCTTTTTTTCTTTGCGTCATGTGCTGTTTGGGGAGGGTTTTTTGGAAGGGCCATCCTGCGTGACACTGCAGTGCCACTCCTAGATGGGCCCGGTGTTTGTGTCGGCCACTAGGGTCGCTTATCTTACTCACACAGCGACCTCGGTGCAAATTTTAGGACTAAAAATAATATTGTGAGGTGTGATGTGTTCAGAATAGGCTGAAAATGAGTGTAAATTATGTTTTTTGAGGTTAATAATACTTTGGGATCAAAATTACCCCCAAATTCTATGATTTAAGCTGTTTTTTAGGGTTTTTTTAAAAAAACACCCGAATCCAAAACACACCCGAATCCGACAAAAAAAATTCGGTGAGGTTTTGCCAAAACGCGGTCGAACCCAAAACACGGCCGCGGAACCGAACCCAAAACCAAAACACAAAACCCGAAAAATTTCCGGCGCTCATCTCTAGTTTGAGCGCTCTAGTGCTCAGACTCTCAGCGCTGCCAGCAGTGAGGAGGGGGCCTGAATGGAGGAGGTAGCGCCCCTGACCATAGCCTTATGCTAACCTTCCCTCCAGTAGCCTAACCTCAACTCCTGCAGCCTGACCTCCCCTGCAATAGCCTAACCCTAACCTCCTCTCCCGTAGCCTAATCCTAACCTCCACTCCTGCAGCCCAACCCTAATGTCCTGTACAGAAGACTAACCCTAATCCCTCCTCTCATGGTCAGACCCTACCCCCCCTCCCCCCCCCCGTCCCCCATAGCCTAACCTTAACATCCCCACCAATAGCCTAACCCTATCCCAGGAGTGGTTCTTGGTGCGTGCAAGCAGTGCCTGCGCCCGGGGTGCAGGAACTCCACAGGTACCCGCTGCCTACTTGCACCCCGCTACCTGGCTGCAGCAGACGCCGTGTGCTGTGTGGGCATCCGCTGCAGTCGGCGCACCTGTCAGACGATAGAGGTCATTATTGACCTCTAGTGTCTGTGCGGCGCTGCTATGAGAGAGACGTCATGACGTCTCTCCCATAGAGAGGAGCCGCGGGTGGCCAGACGGAGCAGCAACAGCAGCGGTTGGGAAACAGGAGCAGGGCTGGTAAGTGTTGGGTTTTTTTTGTGTGTGTGTAAGGGCTACTAAGGGGCACAGCAACAGGGGGCACAACTACTGGGGGCACAGCAACAGGGGGCACAACTACTGAGGCAAATCTACTGGGGGCATAGCTATAGGGGGCACAACTACTGGGGCAAATCTACTGGGGGCATAGCTATAGGGGGCACAGCTACTCTGGGCAAATCAACTGGGGGCGCAACTACTTGGGGCAAATCTACTAGGGGCACAGATACTGGGGTCACATCTACTGGGGGCATAACTGTGGCCATGCCCCTCCCCTATGAAGCCACGCTCCTAATTTTTGCCGAGCGCTTTAGGCGCGCACTGTTTTACCACTGGGGGGGGGGCGCCAGTGGAAACTTTCGCACTGGGCGCCACAAGGTGTAGAACCGGCCCTGCCCTAACCTTAACTGGTGCAGCCAAACCCTAACCTCCCCTACCGTAGCCCAACCCTAACTCTCCTCTGCTGGTCTATGCAGAATGTTAACATTTCACTTTTCAGATGCAGCAATGTATATGCTGCAAGTGCTGACTTTATAATGTAAATTTTATGAATGTTGATTGTGAATTTCGACATTGTGACTAAATACCGTTTCCATTTTTCTTACCACTCTCTTAATGGTTAAAATATTCAAATCTACAGATATTGAAAATTAGGAAGGCCTTCCTATTATTAATCTCGTACATGTATATATCAATAAATAGGCTGAATACAATAAGGGTGTGTTCTACTAAATGCAGACCTGGGCACAGGTGTACAGTATATATATATATATATATATGTTGCAAAGGTGGTCAATGTTTTATCAACGTTTCAATACCTCTTATTCATATTGTCATCAGGATAAGAAAATACAAATACTCACACATCTTTATACACATGCTAATCCCACGGGAAAACGCCGGCTGCCGGGACGTGACTGCTCACCCGCCCTGCTTCCAGGCAATTAGCTGATGTCATCATTTCAAGACCACACAGCTGGTTAAAGACACACCCACCACAATCATAAAAACCGGAACATTAGTGCTCAATCAAAAAGACAGTTATACTGTATATCCAAGAAGATATTTTAACATTACAAACAATGCACAGCAACTATTAAGTACATAACGTTAAAATATCAATGACAAATTTATAGGAACTTTATCTTCATCTAAAATTAGCATATACAATGCTGTCATTTATGAATAAGAGATATTGAAACGTTGATACAACATTGACTTTGTGTCTTTTTATTGTATTAGCACAGCTTGAGTGCCGCACCTTCGCAACAAGTACACAGAAATTTTGTGAGGGCCGGGAGTGCCAAAGCTTGGACGTTGAATATTGGAGTAGACACCATGAGTGTTATGCACACCAGTGCCTGCAGGAATGTACTGGTGTCAGAACTGTTATGCACTCCAGTGCCTGCAGGAATGTACTGGTGTCTGAACAGAGAGGGATGCAAAACAAATGAACTCACAGACAGACTGGGAAATATGACATAATGTACACAGAAGGTGATAGGGTAACAAAACCAACACAGAGTGAACAGCGAAGCCCAGAGGCTAAGAAACTGGGTGTCTCCCTAGTATTAGAAATGCTCAGATGGGAAAAGCAAGATGTTGTGTTTTAATACGTAGAGAACCTGAAATGCTGTTGCTAAGGGCAACAGCAAAACCCTAAAGGGTTACCAACGGGTGTGGCAGTAAGCTCCTTGGTCAGAGATGGAATAATAGACACAAGGAGAGTCTCCACAATCCTTATTCTCACTTGCAGGGCCCAGGTTCAGCTTACTGCCACTAAACTGACACATGGACGCCCTGCACAGTGAGAGAGGATTAAGCAGGCAGGTCTAAAAGTACAGCCACAAACCTGCTGGGTTCACAGAATAGCAATAGAACCTCAGCAGGCTAAACGACTGACTCCAGTCTTACTGCTAGGTCTGGATTGGCAGAGTGTAGTACCAAATTCCCAGGCCTATTTGCAGTAAGCAACAACAAATACAAAGCTACACAGTACTGGCTAACTTTCAGGAACTGACTAACCAACAAAGATTCAGCAGCATCTGCTTAACCTGAGAAGAGGCCTTATAAAGCAGGTGCTGACCACGCCCCCCTCAGACCTCACAGACTGTGAGCACAAAAACCAGCACCGGATCCCCTGCCTGTAACCACTGCACAGCAAAAGACCCGAACCGGAGTATCAGCTGCGCTCAGGTTACTCCGCTAGCACTTGTCTCCCGGTTGCCATGACGACGTGGCAGCACAGGGCAGGAGACCCTAACAGTACCCCCCCTCTGACGAGGGGTCAAAGAACCCCTACCACCGGGTTTATCGGGGAACTGCGAGAAGAAAGAGCCTATCAGTCTGGGGGCATGAAGATCACAACTGCGCACCCACGACCGCTCCTCCAGGCCATACCCCTTCCAGTGCACCAAAAATGACAGCCGACCCCGAACCATCTTGGAGTCAAGAATCCTTTCAACAACAAACTCCCTCTGGCCACGTATCAGAAGAGGGGAAGGTCTTCCTCTGGAAGAAGGATTACTAATCGCCCGTTTTAAAAGGGAACAATGAAATGTTTTATTGATACCCAAAGAACGGGGCAGATCTAACTGAAATGCCACCGGATTGATAACCCTGGTGATCTTATAAGGGCCGATGAACCGGGGGCCTAACTTATGAGATGGCTGTCTCAACTTCAAATTCTTGGTAGACAACCAGACGAAGTCTCCTAATTTGAAGCTGCAGGGTCTTTTCCGCTTATCAAAAACCCTTTTGGTCACTAATGACACAGACACAAGGGCTTTCTTCACTTTCCTCCAAATACCTCTAAGGACCGAAACGACAGAGGAACCACCAGGCGTGGAGTCCAGGGGGTCAAAAGAATTTGCCTTAGGATGATGCCCATACACACAAAGGAAGGGAGAGATCCCTGTAGCAGAGTGAGCCGCGTTGTTATAGGCAAACTCCGCCATGGACAGATGAGCAACCCAGTCAGTCTGACACTTGGAGACATAACACCTGAGGAACTGCTCCAAGGACTGGTTCACCCTTTCAGTCTGCCCATTAGACTGCGGATGGTAGCCTGACGACAAGCTGACAGAAATCTGGAGATCGGAACAAAATGCCCTCCAGAATTTGGCCACAAACTGGGATCCGCGGTCAGAGACCACATCAAGTGGCAACCCGTGGAGACGCACAACATGCAGCATAAATAATTCAGACAGGCGTCTGGCCGATGGCAGCCCAACCAGTGGAACGAAGTGCGCCATCTTCGAAAACCTGTCAACGACAACCCAGATGGCTGTCATCCCCGAGGATTTGGGCAAGTCCACAACAAAATCCATTGAAATGTGGGTCCATGGCTTAGATGGAATAGAGAGTGGATGTAATGGGCCAACAGGAACCCCTCTAGGAGTCTTATTTCGGGCACAGATGTCACATGCCCGAACCCACTGATCCACATCCTTAGCCACCGAGGGCCACCACACCGCCCTAGATAGCAACTCCCGAGTTCTGGCAATACCCGGGTGACCTGCCGACTTCTTGGCATGGAATTCCAGGAACACTCGCTGTCTTAACCTAGGAGGCACAAACAAAAGACCTACCGGAAGATCTGGAGGAGCCTGCTCCTGTGCTCTAAGGACTAATGATAAGAGGTCCTGGGTAATGCCCACTTTAATACATGATGGGGACACAATGGGCAACGGCTCCTCGGTGGTCTCCTGGATTGGAGCAAAACTCCGTGAGAGCGCATCAGCCTTGATGTTTTTTGACCCAGGGCGATATGTTATCAAAAAATTAAAGCGAGCAAAAAACAAAGCCCATCGTGCCTGCCTGGCATTGAGACGCTTCGCTGACTCTAAATATGCCAGATTCTTATGGTCGGTGAGAATTGAGACCACAAACTTAGCCCCCTCAAGCCAGTGTCTCCACTCCTCGAGTGCATCCTTAATAGCCAACAATTCCCGGTTACCCACGTCATAATTCATCTCGGCAGGCGAAAATTTACGGGAAAAGTAAGCACAGGGATGAAGGCGATTATCAGACACTCCCATCTGAGAAAGCACTGCCCCAATACCCATCTCAGAGGCATCCACCTCCACCACAAAAGGACGCTCTGGATCTGGGTGTCGCAGCACCTTGGCCGATACAAATGCCCTTTTGAGACGGGCAAAAGCCGCTTTAGCCTCACAAGACCAGTGAGCAACATCCGCCCCTTTCTTAGTGAGTGCCACCAAGGACGCCACTATAGACGAAAATCCAGCGATAAATCGTCTATAAAAATTTGCAAAGCCCAGGAAACGCTGAAGCGCCTTCAAACTAGTGGGCTGCACCCAATCCAGGACTGCCTGTACCTTGGAACCCTCCATTTGGAAACCTTCTGGGGAGATTATATATCCTAGAAATGCGATTTGCTGAACTTCAAATTCGCACTTCTCCAGCTTCGCCCCAAGCCGGTGGTCTCTGAGTTTCTGGAGGACTAAGCGTACATGCTTCCGATGTTCCTCCAGGGAATGGGAGAAGATTAGGATGTCATCTAAGTATACAACTAAGAATCTATCCAAATATTCCCTGAGCACATCATTCATGAAATCCTGGAAGACTGCCGGGGCATTACAGAGCCCAAAAGGCATCACCAAATATTCATAATGCCCTGAGTGGGTATTAAAGGCAGTCTTCCATTCATCCCCCTCTCTTATTCGGATTAGATTGTACGCACCGCGTAGGTCAATCTTAGAAAAAATAGTGGCAGTACGAAGCTGGTCAAACAAGACCGAAATGAGAGGCAGTGGGTATGAGTTTTTAATCGTGATACGGTTCAATTCCCTGAAGTCGATGCAGGGTCGCAACGAACCGTCCTTTTTACCCACGAAGAAGAACCCCGACCCAACTGGAGACTGTGAAGGTCTGATAAATCCCTTAGCCAAGTTCTCCTGAATGTACTCTGCCATAGCCTGAGTCTCAGGACGTGACAGGGAGTACAACCTGCTCTTGGGAAGCTTAGCATTTGGCAACAAATCAATGGCACAGTCATAGGGGCGATGGGGAGGTAGTACCTCTGCAACCCTTTTGGAGAACACGTCCGCAAAATCTGCATAACACCCTGGCAATCCTGGCAAACTTAGCTGCGAGAGCCTGACTGGAAGGCTCAAGCAACTCCTGAAACAATCAGTACCCCAACTAAGAATCTCCCCAGAGACCCAGTCAAATTGAGGATTGTGGGCCCTTAACCAGGGTAACCCCAACACCAATGGGGCAAAAGTACAGACAGTCACATAAAAGGACAATTTTTCAGAGTGTGTGGCTCCAATAAACAAAGAAATCTGGCTAGTGCAAGAGGTAATTTTACCTTGGGATAATGGTTCCCCGTTTAACCCACAAATCTCAATTTCCGATGCCAAGGGTACTAAGGGAACAGAGTGTTTCAGGGCGAATTGGCGGTCCATAAAAACCCCGTCGGCCCCACTGTCCACAAAGGCCTCAGTCTTGACAGTTTGACCGAGGATCTTCAAGGTCACCGGAATGATAAAAGTCTTCTTGGGAAATTCTGACTTCTGGCCTGACAGGATATTTCCCATCACCCTCAGGCCCTGAAGTTTTCCGGCTTTTCTGGGCATGATACTACCACATGACCTTTATTCCCACAATACAAACACAACCCCTGCTGTCTCCTCCGCGTCTTCTCACGCGAGGAGAGGCAGGTAGCCCCAATCTGCATAGGCTCCTCGGAAAATTCCTCAGAGTCTGAGGTTCCCTTGGGAAAGAAGGAAATCTCAGTCTCCTTTTCAAGCCTACGCTCTCTCAGCCGTCTATCCACCCGGATGGATAACTGCATGAGCTGATCCAAGCTATCAGGCAAGGGATATTGTACCAGTTGGTCCTTTATCTGGTTAGAAAGACCTCTTCGGTACTGGTGTCTCAGGGCTGGGTCATTCCACTGGGTATCATGGGCCAACCTCCGAAACTCCGTACAGTAAACCTCAACTGGCCTTCGCCCTTGCTTAAGGATCGAAATCTGAGCCTCGGCTGAGGCCGTCTTGTCAGGGTCATCATACAACATGCCCAGTGCCGTAAAAAAAGCATCAACACTTTTAAGCGACAGACAGTCAGGCTGCAACCCATATGCCCAGACCTGTGGGTCTCCTTGTAGCAAGGAAATCACTATGCCCACCCGCTGAATCTCCGACCCAGAAGACTGAGGCCTAAGCCGGAAGTATAGCTTGCAGCTCTCCTTAAAACAAAAGAACTGCGAGCGATCTCCAGAAAAACGATCCGGGAGATTTACTTTCGGCTCCTTAACCCCTGAAGGTGCTGCTGCTGCGGGAGCTCCGCCAGCGGCCTGGGAGGTGTGCATTTTAATGGACAAATCATTAAATTGTCGAGTCAGGACCTGCACCTGATCGACCACCTGTTGCAACGTATTTTGAGGGGTATGCTCCATATTCCCACAAAATTTCAACAGGAGTATTAGGCTGCTGAATATGTTATGCACACCAGTGCCTGCAGGAATGTACTGGTGTCAGAACTGTTATGCACTCCAGTGCCTGCAGGAATGTACTGGTGTCTGAACAGAGAGGGATGCAAAACAAATGAACTCACAGACAGACTGGGAAATATGACATAATGTACACAGAAGGTGATAGGGTAACAAAACCAACACAGAGTGAACAGCGAAGCCCAGAGGCTAAGAAACTGGGTGTCTCCCTAGTATTAGAAATGCTCAGATGGGAAAAGCAAGATGTTGTGTTTTAATACGTAGAGAACCCGAAATGCTGTTGCTAAGGGCAACAGCAAAACCCTAAAGGGTTACCAACGGGTGTGGCAGTAAGCTCCTTGGTCAGAGATGGAATAATAGACACAAGGAGAGTCTCCACAATCCTTATTCTCACTTGCAGGGCCCAGGTTCAGCTTACTGCCACTAAACTGACACATGGACGCCCTGCACAGTGAGAGAGGATTAAGCAGGCAGGTCTAAAAGTACAGCCACAAACCTGCTGGGTTCACAGAATAGCAATAGAACCTCAGCAGGCTAAACGACTGACTCCAGTCTTACTGCTAGGTCTGGATTGGCAGAGTGTAGTACCAAATTCCCAGGCCTATTTGCAGTAAGCAACAACAAATACAAAGCTACACAGTACTGGCTAACTTTCAGGAACTGACTAACCAACAAAGATTCAGCAGCATCTGCTTAACCTGAGAAGAGGCCTTATAAAGCAGGTGCTGACCACGCCCCCCTCAGACCTCACAGACTGTGAGCACAAAAACCAGCACCGGATCCCCTGCCTGTAACCACTGCACAGCAAAAGACCCGAACCGGAGTATCAGCTGCGCTCAGGTTACTCCGCTAGCACTTGTCTCCCGGTTGCCATGACGATGTGGCAGCACAGGGCAGGAGACCCTAACAATGAGTGAGTACTCTGTTTAGGCACCCAGCCTATCCCTGTATACATGCGCCATCCTTTGTGGATACTGTTATGCTGTTGGCTACAGTAGCATATTTGTTTTTAATTACCGGACTGTGACATCATTATGTATTTTTTGGGGGGGGCACAATGGCTTCAAGCACTGAACAGTGACACGACATTGTATAGAGCAAGTGTGGCAGCTACAAACGCTGTTGCTTAAAGAATATATTTTCTATAAAGATTGAGCAGAAGTGATCTCTCTGTGAATATTGTGGTAATTAAGGAACATTGCTACCTCTCGCTTGTCTATTTTCATATCGGATCTTTATACAAACAGTTAGTGCATTATGGCTGAATCTGTGGAGGATATGGAACGCTCTGTTGCACAATTTCATTTCCCCATCAGGGATAAATATACCTTCTCTGAGGCTGAAATTGAAACCATTTTATATAATACGGGGATGAATGATGAGATGGAGTCTTCTACACCTGAAATTGCTTATAGAGATCTTTTACAGTAAAAGAAAAAGGAAATTTACTTTTTTCTTCATGGTTTGTCAATAAGTGATTACTTTAAGTCTAAAAAAATCCCCCGGGATTTCCGTGTACATAATTGCCCAACAATTGGACGACATGACACCCAGTTCTGTAGATGCTGGGTTGGGATTTTAAATCGCTGTTCTTTTGATCTAATTTTGTTGATGATCGAACATTCAACAAAGGAGTTACAATCGATTAAGGATAAAATTACACAATTTGAAAGTTCCGCCGTTGATGTTAGATCAGAGTGTGAATTGGATGGAGCGTTTAAAACACCAGTCAGCAGCCTATAAAAAGGAATTACTTCAATTCAAGAAAGAAAAGTTAATAAAGGTGGATGCTGACTATGAAAAACATAATGTCTAAAAGTGGCTTTCGGAAAAACTCCTCTCAAAATTCCCCCTAAAAAACTTTTTTTAGACGAGATCCACGCCGTAATAGGCAACCTACCTCTCGTTTCAATACTAATACCTTACAGGACAATACCAGCTCTAATAGTGAAGTTGAAAGATCGGACACACCGGTGGACCCTTTAGGACCTGTCCGAGGTTCAAACAAAGGTCGGGTAAAAAGCATAAATGAAAATTCACGCGAAGAGGGCAGCAATAAAAGAGGCAGACGACGCGCAGGGAGACCTCCCCTGTCGAAAAAGACCTGATTTTTTAACTTATCGGTGGGGGAATACAGCTTGTTATCTAATGGACTTTCTTTCCTCCCCACCAAGCATTTTGATGAGTTTTCATGGAGAGTTGAAAAGAGAGAAGTTTAAGGATTAAGGAGTTTTTTGGTACCAGCATTACTACAAAGGAACAGATACCAGCTCAACTGAAAAAGTTTTGCCCTCGCTGTAAATTAGCATTGTGGTTTCCAGAGTAATGCAACACCTGCATTTTCCAAATAACACTTCAAGCACATACTGTACTGTAGTAGACTGTTTTCTGTTCTGCTGAATAAACCTTGGATCACACAAGGGTAATAACATTATGGTTTTTCGTAATACTGTCATTCCTGAATTGTTTTACACTGTGATCTCATATTGTATGTACTGTTATCATTATGAAACAACTATGTAATTAATTTTTATATATATTTTTTTAGCAGATATTTTTCTTTGTTGAAATGTACCATGCATTCTTCGATTGCGATAGATAACATATTTGTACCTGTCTCTGCCAAGATCTTAGTTATAGTAGAACTATTATTTCACAGTCAAGCAAGACAATAATTTTTTTCACAAAATATTTGTTACAAAAATTTGCCATACACATACAGTTTTAAGACTCCTTTTTAGTGATGTATTACACAATGATAAATGTGGAGTTTGTCTACCACATTAATTAACAACCATAGGAGACTTTTTAGTGATTTGTTGGGTGTTAGAAACAATTGCAACTATTGCCCAGCAACCAATTGCTGACTTTTGGGTTGCATCACAGGATAATTTCATGCTTCTACTTCAGTGTTGAGGCTTTATATATTTGGGATATGCATGAAACGCAGCTGGTTTCAATAGAGGTACACCCAGTTTCCATAGCGACATATCCAGTTTCCATAGAGCAGTGCCAAAACTAGGATTCTCGACACCCAGGACAAGGCAGTAATTTGGCGGCCCACACACACATAAGCATTAGTCCCCACATGGGGGGGGAAACACAATAACACCCACAGGGAAAAAATACAATGTCCTCCACAGGAAAAAAAAACACTCACATTGGCCTACACAAAAAAAAACAATGAGATTCAATGGTTGCTCCCACAGGAAATTAAAAAGTACACTGATTCATTGCCCCAGAAAAAAATTAAACAAACATTGTTTCCCCCAGCCCCCTGCAGAGCACTGACCTCGTCTGCTGGGCTGTAACAGATAGCTGAAGAGCTAATTGCAGGAGACCAGCCTCCAGCTGTTCCAAAACGTCCAGACCAGTGAGTGCGTTCATCCAAAGCATCCAGACCAGTCCAGATCAGACCAGTGGGTTGGAACTTGGTCCCACTCCCTCCCTCCCTCCCTCCCTCCCTCACCGTCCTCAACCATCATTAATTTCTTCAGCCCCTCAACACTGCCCTCAGCCCCTCACCACCATCCTCAGACCCTCATCACTATACTCAGCCCATCATCACCTTCCTCAGCTACAGCCCATCACAATCCACAGACCCATCACCTTTTCTGCCACAGCCCTCATCAATATCTTCAGCCATAGCCCCATCACCTTCCTCAGCCCCATCACCTTTCTCATCCCACCTGTTGGCCTCAGCCCTATCACTGGCCTCAGCCCTATAACACCCTCAGTCCCCAACCCAACACCACCCTCAACCACCTCACCATCCTCAGCCACAGCCCCTATCACCATCCTCAGAAACAGCCCCATCACTTTCCTAAGTCCCATCACCATCCTCAGCCACAGCCCCATCACCTTTCTTAGCCCCATCACCATTCTTAGCTACAGCCCCATCACCTTCCACAGCCCATCACCTTCCAACACTCCATAGCCTTCCTCAGTCCCATCACCTTCCTCAGCCCCATCACCTTCCTCAGCCCCACCACCTTCCTCAGACCCCATCATCTTTCACATTCATAACACCATCCTCAGTCCCCAGTCCCATCACCTTCCACTCATAACCTTCCACCTCAGTACACAGTGTGATGTGCACGCAGCGGCATGACCTATGACATCATGCCACTGCTCTGTTAACTGTAGGATAAGCCTGGAGCGTGTCTGGGAAGATCTCAGCACTGGTCGGGCAAGGCTGTGAGGAGCTGTGCTGTGGGCAAGGGTCCCAGCAACTGCTGCACAGAGCCCTGGGAGGCAATTGTGGCAGGCGGGTATAGAGGGGCAGCTGGCCGGGAGAGCCATATGGAGGTCTTCCCGTGCTTGTCTGGGTGCATCCATTCAGTATTTGCACTGCGCTGGCTCCCCTTGTTACAGACTCTATCTTCCCTGCAGTGTGTCACGCTCGGCTTGAGTTGAGGATCTGACAACTGACAATTGACTGAGGGAGCAGCTTTCGGCAAAGGAAGGAAACGAGATGGCTGAATGTAGTTCTTACTCATGCATTGAAGACTTAGGCCCGAAGATGTAGAGGGGTAGGCAATGAGGACAATTAACGGGAACGATACACAGAAGAAAGATTAATTCAGCTTTACTGAGACCACAATCATACACAACGACTAGGAAATAAGTCTGAGTGAATTCTGAAATACTAAATGTTCGTGACTTGTAAACGATGCTGTAGAATACTGAATGAAGAAGTGTCTTGTGATTTGTAAACAATGCTGAAGAACTCTGAATGAAGAGATGACTTGTGATTTGTACACAATGCTGAAAAACACTGAAGAGATGACTTGTGATTTGTAAACAATGCTGAAGAACACTGAATGCAGAGATTACTTGTGATTTGTAAATGATGCTGAAGAACACTTAATGAAGAGATGACTTGTGATTTGTAGACAGTGCTGAAGAACTCTGAATGAAGAGATGACTTGTGATTTGTAAACGATGCTGAAGAACTCTGAATGAAGAGATGACTTGAAGAAAGATGTTGAAGAGAGGATCGCTGTGAGCACCTTCAGCAAATAGAGACCCTCTGCCAGATAGAGGACCCAGCGGTTAAACCGCAAGAGCAGGTGGACTGGGAGCAAAGGACTGCAATAACAGAACTGACCACCAGGTGGCCACAACAGAACCAGGATACCAGGGGTTAACCTGGGAGCACAGGGCTTGAGCACCTTATAGCAGCAAGTAACTTGAAGCACTGGCACCATGACTAAGCATCAACTCCTTTTTACGGTATATGGGAAGACTGCACCGGATTGCCTGGATGCAAACTGGGATTCCTATTGGCTTGGCTTGGCCTCCAACATGGAGGCCCCCTGCACAGAGGACACATGTGGAACCAGCACACAACCACTACCTCAGGCCTCAGCCTCCCAGACGCCGCACTCCAGCAACAGAACTCTTGGAAACAGACACCTCCGGATGCCATGCTCCACTCCCCAGGACCTGGACCTCGGCCTCCAGATACCCAGCAGCCACACCAGAGGACCTCACTGCCCCAGCTCCTATCTGCAGCAGCCATACCAGCCAGCTAAGAGGAAGGCTGCAGGGACCAGAACCGGAGGTAACACTCCGGATGCTGACACAGTGCTGGTTATATTTCCTGCTTCTTATGGGATACCTGCTCTGCATTATTTGCTATTCTACCTGCTTCTTGTTGGAAATATTTGTGTACAGGCTTGAGGATGTAGCAGAGTTTCTGTACACAGCAGCAGATGGCATATAACTATGGACAGCCCAGTTACTTAGTGGAGTGCTTCTATTGAAAATAAAGCAGGTTCAGCTATACTCACTGGTATACACACTGGTAGATGGAGTTGAGATTGAGTGGGGTGGGTTGTCAAACAGCTCACCAGCCAGGGCGTGTATATAACATAGTTTCTGAGGTTGAAAAAAGACAATTTGTCCGTCAAGTTCAACCTATTTGTGGTCTCCTACGCTGTATTATTTTTAGGACAAATTTTGTCTGTTGCTAATGTCAGCTGTTGTGCTTATTACTCTTTTTTTATAACTATAGTGCGTGACTCCGCACCATATCCCTGTATATTCCTTATCCATTAGGAATTTATCTAGCCCATTCTTAAAAGTGTTGACCGGATCCGCTCATTACTACTCTCTGAGGCAGGGAATTCCAAACAGGTACTGTCCATACCGTGAAAAAACCTTTTCGCCTCTGTCTGCGAAATCGCCACTCCTCTAACTTAAGCGGGTGTCCTCTGTGTTGATCTAACCAAAAACAGATCCCCCGCAAGGGCTGTGTATTGTCCTCTTGTATATTTGTAAATGTTGATCATGTCCCCTCTTAGGGGGTCATTCCGAGTTGATCGCTCGCTGACGATTTCGCAGCGCAGCGATCAGGTGAAAAAAAAATAAGATTTTACTTACCGGTAAATCTATTTCTCGTAGTCTGTAGTGGATGCTGGGGACTCCGTAAGGACCATGGGGAATAGACGGGCTCCGCAGGAGACAGGGCACTTTAAGAAAGAATTAGGAATACTGGTGTGCACTGCCTCCTCCCTCTATGTCCCTCCTCCAGACCTCAGTTAAGGAAACTGTGCCCGGAAGAGCTGACAGTACAAGGAAAGGATTTTGGAATACAGGGTAAGACTCATACCAGCCACACCAATCACACCGTATAACTCGTGATAAACTTACCCAGTTAACAGTATGAACAAGAACAGTGCACCAGATAAACCTGATGCAACCATAACATAACCCTTATTTAAGCAATAACTATATACAAGTATTGCAGAAGAAGTCCGCACTTGGGACGGGCGCCCAGCATCCACTACGGACTACGAGAAATAGATTTACCGGTAAGTAAAATCTTATTTTCTCTAACGTCCTAGTGGATGCTGGGGACTCCGTAAGGACCATGGGGATTATACCAAAGCTCCCAAACGGGCGGGAGAGTGCGGATGACTCTGCAGCACCGAATGAGCAAACACAAGGTCCTCCTCAGCCAGGGTATCAAACTTGTAGAACTTTGCAAAAGTGTTTGAACCCGACCAAGTAGCTGCTCGGCAAAGCTGTAATGCCGAGACCCCTCGGGCAGCCGCCCAAGAAGAGCCCACCTTCCTTGTGGAATGGGCTTTTACTGATTTTGGAGGCGGCAATCCAGCCGCAGAATGAGCCTGCTGAATCGTGTTACAGATCCAGGGAGCAATAGTTTGCTTTGAAGCAGGAGCACCCAGCTTGTTGGATGTATACAGGATAAACAGCGACTCAGTTTTCCTGACTCCAGCCGTTGTGGCTACATAAACCTTCAAAGCCCTGACTACATCTAGTAACTTGGAATCCTCCAAGTCACGAGTAGCCGCAGGCACCACAATAGGTTGGTTCAAATTAAAAAAGGACACCACTTTTGGCAGAAATTGCGGACGAGTCCGTAATTCTGCCCTGTCCATATAGAAAACCAGATAGGGGCTTTTATGTGACAAAGCCGCCAATTCTGACACACGCCTAGCCGAAGCTAAGGCCAATAGCATGACCACCTTCCACGTGAGATATTTTAACTCCACGGTTTTAAGTGGCTCAAACCAGTGTGATTTCAGGAAACTCAACACCACGTTAAGATCCCAAGGTGCCACTGGTGGCACAAAAGGGGGCTGAATATGCAGCACTCCCTTTACAAACGTCTGAACTTCAGGAAGAGAAGCTAGTTCCTTTTGAAAGAAAATGGATAGGGCTGAAATCTGGACCTTAATGGACCCCAATTTTAAGCCCAAAGTCACTCCCGACAGTAGGAAGTGAAGGAAACGGCCCAGCTGGAATTCCTCTGTAGGGGCATTCCTGGCCTCATACCAAGCAACATATTTTCGCCATATACGGTGATAATGTTTAGCCGTCACGTCCTTCCTAGCCTTTATTAGCGTAGGAATAACCTCATCCGGAATGCCTTTTTCTGCTAGGATCCGGCGTTCAACCGCCATGCCGTCAAACGCAGCCGCGGTAAGTCTTGGAACAGACAGGGCCCCTGTTGCAACAGATCCTGTCTGAGAGGCAGAGGCCATGGGTCCTCTGTGAGCATTTCTTGTAGTTCCGGATACCAAGTCCTTCTTGGCCAATCCGGAACAATGAGTATTGTTCTCACTCCTCTTTTTCTTACGATTCTCAGCACCTTCGGTATGAGAGGAAGAGTAGGAAACACATAAACCGACTGGAACACCCACGGTGTCACTAGTGCGTCCACAGCTATCGCCTGAGGGTCTCTTGACCTGGCGCAATACATTTGTAGCTTTTTGTTGAGGCGGGATGCCATCATGTCCACCTGTGGCAGTTCACATCGATTTGTAATCTGTGTGAAGACTTCTTGATGAAGTCCCCACTCTCCCGGGTGGAGGTCGTGCCTGCTGAGGAAGTCTGCTTCCCAGTTGTCCACTCCCGGAATGAACACTGCTGACAGTGCTTGCACGTAATTCTCCGCCCAGCGAAGAATTCTGGTGGCTTCCGCCATCGCCACCCTGCTCCTTGTGCCGCCTTGGCGGTTTACATGAGCCACTGCGGTGATGTTGTCTGACTGAATCAGCACCGGATGGTTGCGAAGCAGAGGTTCCGCTTGACTTAGGGCGTTGTATATGGCCCTTAGTTCCAGGATATTTATGTGCAGACAAGTCTCCTGACTTGCCCATAGACCCTGGAAATTTCTTCCCTGTGTGACTGCCCCCCACCCTCGGAGGCTTGCATCCGTGGTCACCAGGACCCAGTCCTGAATGCCGAACCTGAGACCCTCGAGAAGGTGAGCACTCTGCAGCCACCACAGAAGAGACACCCTGGCCCTGGGGGATAGGGTGATCAGCCAATGCATCCGAAGATGCGATCCGGACCACTTGTCCAACAGATCCCACTGAAAGGTCCTCGCATGGAACCTGCCGAAGGGAATGGCCTCGTATGACGCCACCATCTTTCCCAGGACTCGCGTGCAGTGATGCACCGACACCTGTTTTGGTTTTAAGAGGTCTCTGACCAGAGTCATGAGCTCCTGAGCCTTCTCCGTCGGGAGAAAAACCTTCTTCTGGTCTGTGTCCAGAATCATGCCCAGGAAGGGCAGACGCATCGTAGGAATCAGCTGCGACTTTGGAATATTCAGAATCCAGCCGTGCTGTTGCAACACTTCCCGAGAGTGTGCTACGCTGATCAGCAACTGCTCTCTGGACCTCGCCTTTATGAGGAGATCGTCCAAGTATGGGATAATTGTGACTCCTTGCTTTCGCAGGAGCACCATCATTTCTGCCATTACCTTGGTAAATATTCTCGGTGCCGTGGACAGACCAAACGGCAACGTCTGGAATTGGTAATGACAGTCCTGTACCACAAATCTGAGGTACTCCTGATGAGGTGGATAAATGGGGACATGCAGGTAAGCATCCTTTATGTCCAAAGACACCATAAAATCCCCCTCTTCCAGGCTTGCAATGACCGCTCTGATCGATTCCATCTTGAACTTGAACCGTTTCAGGTAACTGTTCAGGGATTTTAAATTCAATATGGGTCTGACCGAACCGTCCGGTTTCGGTACCACAAACATTGTTGAATAGTAACCCCTTCCCTGTTGAAGGAGGGGAACCTTTACCACCACCTGCTGGAGATATAATTTGTGAATTGCCGCTAACACTATTTTCCTCTCTATGGGGGAAGCTGGCAGGGCCGATTTGAGGTAACGGTGAGGGGGCATCACTTTGAATTCCAGCTTGTATCCCTGAGATACAATCTGTATAGCCCAGGGATCCACCCGTGAGTGAACCCACTGGTGGCTGAAATTTCGGAGACGCGCCCCCATCGATCCTGGCTCCACCTGTGGAGCCCCAGCGTCATGCGGTGGATTTAGTGGAAGCCGGGGAGGACTTCTGTTCCTGGGAACTAGCTGTATTGTGCAGCTTTTTTCCTCTACCCCTGCCTCTGGCAAGAAAGGACGCACCTCAGACTCTCTTGCCTCTTTGTGATCGAAAGGACTGCATTTGGTAATAAGGTGCTTTCTTAGGTTGTGAGGGAATATATGGCAAAAAATTTGACTTCCCAGCCGTAGCTGTGGAAACTAGGTCCGAGAGACCGTCCCCAAACAATTCCTCACCCTTGTAAGGTAAAACCTCTATGTGCCTTTTTGAGTCGGCATCACCTGTCCATTGCTGAGTCCACAGGACCCTTCTGGCAGAAATCGACATTGCATTTATTCTAGAGGCCAGTAGGCTAATGTCTCTCTGGGCATCTCTCATATATAGGACCACGTCTTTTATATGCCCCAGGGTCAGTAATATAGTATCCTTGTCCAAGGTATCAAGTTCCTCAGATAAAGTATCTGTCCATGCTGCTACAGCACTACACATCCAGGCCGACGCAATTGCCGGCCTTAGTAGGGTACCTGAATGTGTATAAATGGACTTCCGGATACCTTCCTGCTTTCTATCCGCAGGATCTTTTAGGGTGGCCGTATCCTGTGACGGCAGGGCTACCTTCTTAGATAAGCGTGTCAAAGCTTTGTCTACCCTAGGGGAGGATTCCCAGCGTAACCTGTCCGTTGGCGGGAAAGGATACGCCATAAGCAACCGTTTGGAAAAATGCATTTTTCTATCTGGAGATTCCCAAGCTTTTTCACATAACTCATTTAACTCATGTGAAGGGGGAAAGGTCACCTCATGCCTTCTTTCCCCAAACATATAAACCCTCTTGTCAGGGACTGGGTTTTCCTCTGAGATGTGCAATACATCCTTCATTGCTATAATCATGTAGCGGATGGCTTTAGCCATTTTAGGCTGCAACTTTGCATCATCGCCATCGACACTGGAGTCAGAATCCGTGTCGATATCTGTGTCAACAATTTTGGATAGTGGGCGCTTCTGAGACCCTGACGGCCTCTGCGCTGTAGGAGCAGGCATGGGTTGAGACCCTGACTGTCCCAAGGCTTCAGCTTTATCCAACCTTTTATGCAAGGAATTAACATTATCATTTAAAACCTTCCACATATCCATCCAATCGGGCGTCGGCGGCGATCCCACATTCATTTGTACCTGCTCTGCTTCCACATAGCCTTCCTCGTCAAACATGCCGACACAAGCGTACTGACACACCACACACACAGGGGATGCTCTATTTGAGGACAGAACCCCCACAAGGCCTTTTGGAGAGACAGAGAGTGAGTATGCCAGCACACACCCCAGCGCTATATGACCCAGGAATTACACAGTAACTTAGTGTTTACCCAGTAGCTGCTGTATATACTGATTTTGCGCTAAATTTATGTGCCCCCCCCTCTCTTTTTACCCTCTTTCTACCGTGAATCTGCAGGGGAGAGCCTAGGGAGCTTCCTCTCAGCGGAGCTGTGGAGAGAAAATGGCGCTGGTGAGTACTGAGGTAGAAGCCCCGCCCCCTCAGCGGCGGGCTTCTGTCCCGCGATTTTGTGTAAAATAATGGTGGGGGCTCATGCATATATACAGTGCCCAACTGTAGATATGCCCACTTTGCCAAGAGGTCTCTAATTGCTGCCCAGGGCGCCCCCCCCCCTGCGCCCTGCACCCTACAGTGACCGGAGTGTGTGGGTTTAATGTGGGAGCAATGGCGCACAGCTGCAGTGCTGTGCGCTACCTCATGTGAAGACTGGAGTCTTCTGCCGCCGCTTTTGAAGTCTTCTTGCTTCTCACGCCGGCTTCTGGCTTCTGGCTCTGCGAGGGGGACGGCGGCGCGGCTCTGGGATCGGACGACCAAGGGTGCGTTCCTGTGTTCGATCCCTCTGGAGCTAATGGTGTCCAGTAGCCTAAGAAGCATGACCTATCCACAGTGAGTAGGGA
This sequence comes from Pseudophryne corroboree, assembly GCF_028390025.1. Classification (NCBI taxonomy): domain Eukaryota; kingdom Metazoa; phylum Chordata; class Amphibia; order Anura; family Myobatrachidae; genus Pseudophryne; species Pseudophryne corroboree. Next base: position 264,395,422 of record NC_086444.1, on the reverse strand, counting down.
TGCTTCTCTCCCTCAGTCCCACGTAGCAGAGAGTCTGTTGCCAACAGACCTCTCTGAAAATAAAAAAATCCTAGCAAAATACTTTCTATTCAGCAAGCTCAGGAGAGCTCACTAAAGTGCACCCAGCTCGTCCGGGCACAGATTCAAACTGAGGTCTGGAGGAGGGACATAGAGGGAGGAGCCAGTGCACACCAGTATTCCTAATTCTTTCTTAAAGTGCCCTGTCTCCTGCAGAGCCCGTCTATTCCCCATGGTCCTTACAGAGTCCCCAGCATCCACTAGGACGTTAGAGAAATTGCATTTCTGTGCATGCGTATGCCCCGCAATGCGCACGCGTGACGTACGGGTACAAAGCTCTTTGTGGTTGTGATCAGGTTCTAGCAAAGTTTTCCTTCGCACTGGCGACCGCAAGAAGATTGACAGGAATGGGGCGGTACTGGGTGTCAACTGACCGTTTTCAGGGAGTGTTTGTAAAAACGCAGGCGTGTCTGAAAAAATGCAGGCATAGCTGGGTGTTCGCTGGGTGGGTGTATGACTTGAAATTTGGATACGAATAGGCTGAAGTGATCGCAAGCACTGAGTAGGTTCAGAGATACTCTGAAACTGCACAAACTGTTTTTGCAGAGCTCGGCTGCACATGCGTTCTCACTTTTGCTAAGCTAAAATACACTCTCCTGTGGGCGGTGGCATAGCATTTGCACGGCTGCTAAAACTAGCCAGCGAGCGATCAACTCGGAATGACCCCCTTAGTCTCCTCTTTTCCAGTGTAAACTTGCCTAGCTTTGCAAGCCTTTTCTCGGATTCCAGCGTCTCGATCCCCTTAATTAGTTTGGGTGCCCAAAAAAGAGGAAATGGAGGCAGCGCTAATCAAGGAACAGATAAATTGTTGAATGATACCACAATTTAATAAAGTAAATAAATTATTTGTGTACAATAGTTAAAATCTTTACACATGAAATGCATTTAAAACTCAAACTCCTAGTCACCATGTGTTAAGCCATACCACATCTCGCCTGTTCCTGATAGTTCACAGATGACCTGTAAATAATTGCAAGTGGGCAGTTTTGTTTTCTTGGGGCTGACGGTGCAGTCCCAGGACGGTATGTATCGCTTACACTGCTGGAGGATTAGTAGTCCCACTGATAGATGCAAGTTGGGGAATCCTCACCAGAGTTGCCGTGGCTTGATAACAGTCCGGTCCTTTTAATAGAAACAGTCCCACTGTGTTGTGTAAAAGTCCAGTGATGGTTCAGGCATTTGGGCACCCACCTCTGAACATTTTCTAGTTCCAGGATATCATTTTTGTTGTATGGTGCCCAAAATTGTGCACAGTATTCAAGATGTGGCCTCACTAGTGATTTATATAATGGGAGTATAACACACTCATCCCTTGCATCAATTCCCCACTTTATGCATGCTAATACCTTGTTAGCCTTCTTTACTGCAATCCTACTTTGGGTACTGCTGCTTAGTTTGCTATCTATGTGAACACCTAATTCTTTTTCCAGTACAGAATCCCCTAATTTTACCCCATTTAGTATGTAGGTGTTATTTTTGTTCTTGCTACGAAAGTGCATTACCTTACACTTGTCTGTATTGAAGATCATTTTCCATTTTGCTGTCCATGCTTCCAGTTTAACTAAGTCGTTCTGAAGAGACTCAGCATCCCCCTCCGTATTTATAACCTTACACAATTTGGTATCATCTGCAAAAATTTACACCATGCTTTCTAGATCTACTGCTAGATCATTAATGAAAATGTTGAAAAATAGTGGTCGAAGAACAGACCCTTGCGGCACACCACTTAGTACTTCAGTCCAATTTGAAAAAGTTCCATTTATCACAATGCGCTGCTCCCTATTATCTAACCAATTTCTGACCCAAGTGCATATTGTGCTCCCTAGCCTTAGTTCTTGTAACTTATAGATAAGTCTCATGTGTGGTACTGTATTGAAAGCTTTAGCAAAGTCTAAAAAGATTACATCCACCTCCTTACCCTGATCAAGGTTTGCACTAACTGTTTCATAAAAGCCTAGTAAGTTTGTTTGACATGATCTATCCTTCACAAATCCATGTTGGTTCCTATTAATAACCTTATTGGCTTCAAGGAACTTCTGTATACTATCCCTTAGAATACCTTCCAGTACTTTCCCCACTATAGATGTAAGACTCACTGGTCTATAATTACCCGGTTCAGCTTTACTTCCCTTTGTGAATATCGGCACTACTTCCGCTATACGCCAATCTTTGGGAACCATGCCTGATGTAAGTGAGTCATTAAAGATCAAAAATAGCTGTCTTAAATGTAGGTAACAGGACATCAACACACAAAGAGGGGGAATTCCATTCTCTTTGCAGGGATGAGCCGCAATGTTAAGCTGGAAAATGATGTTTACCGTGACTAAGCCCAGGCATTAATTATAGTAAACTGCATCTCCAGAAGGTGACAGAAGGTGACACCAAAATGCTGGCTCCTTCACAGTGACAGGGAGCAGGTTGCTGCACTGTGGCATTTACGTGCAGCGCCCAGATCCTGTCACTGAAGAGGAGCCGTCAGTTCAGGCAGAGTCTCTGCTGGCAGCCCAGCCTCTCTGTGAATGCTGTGCATGCCTTTTGGAATTATGTAACTGGGGAGTTTCCTTCTAGGCCAAACCTCCTACCTATAATGCCACACACCCTTTTCAGGAGCACTATTTGCCGCACCAAGGGGGTCATTCCAACCAGGTCGCACACTGCGCTTCTTCACAGCGGTGCGATCGGGTCGGAACTGCACATGCGCGGCAGCGTCGTTACCCTGTGACGGCTGTCGTCGGACAGCGACGCCTCCAATGAAGAAAACGGTCACAGCGGTTCCGGGCGTCAACTCACCGTTTTTGGGGCGTGGAGATCCGAATGCAGGCGTGCCGAGGCGTTAGTAAGGCGGATGTCTGACGTAAATTCCGGGACCTGCAACGCTGAAGTGATCGCAGACGGTGAGTAAGTCTTACCCTAGTTTAGTTCTGCACAAAACTTTTTTGGCATAGCAGCCTTGCTATGCAAAAAAACACTCCTCCATAGGCGGCGTCTACCTGATCGCACGGGCAGCAAAAAGTTGCTACGTGCGATCAGGTCAGAATGAGGGCCCAAGTGTCACCGACCCCAGTGTCGTCCCCTGCTCTGGGCACGGATGCTACTTCCCCATGAAGAGAATTGGCTTGTCCCAATACTGCCTCAAAAATGTCATTGGTTACTAGTGAATATATAAGCTTCTATCTCATGAATATTGGTTCAGGTAACAATGTGGCTGCATCTACATTGTGTAGGGAACATTAAACTGTAAACGCTTTCAAAACATCTTGTGATCATTTATTTATTTTAAAAAAAAACTGAGAAGTTTTCACATTCTACTTTGGGCCAAGGTCTGAGCAGCTTAAGTGAAGTGGAAAGTGAGTACAGTATGAGGCTCATATAGCCATCTAGAACCAGATAATGGACAGTATGAACTCCAGGCACTGAACAGAAATGTGTTTACTGTTTGTGGCAAAAAGCATGACAAGTGATATTAGTTGAACATATATTCAAAGTACCCCAAAGGCTTATTCTGAAATAAATAGAAATCAATGAAACAAAAAGGTGTTTTGGCAATAAAATCATAAGATTATTAAATCCAAAGATTATGTCACATTGATTAATGTTGTTTCACATAAATCCTGAGCAAGTGCTGCTCTGGGCATACGTTGACTAATGATCGACTTGTTAATGAGTACAATGATTAGGATAACAATAACTTTTCATTTGTGTAAAATTTATAACAGTTGTCCATTATCCTTTGAATTACTTTTGCAAAATTCTTTTGCAGTTGTTAGTTGTTAGCTTTTTCTATAAGAGTTAAGATAGACAGATGGACCAGTAGCAAAGCTTAAAATAGTTACACGACTGGCTGCTCTTAGTGCTAAATTAATGAAGCACAACACATGGACTGTTATCCTTATGCATGCTCGGAAATCCAACAGGCTACTTGCTAAGACGGTTTGCAATTTTTCAACACAACACTTGCTCTTTGGATTATGGGTCTTGACAATTAGCATCCACACCAGCCATTAAAACTAAGAGGTGTTTGAATGCTTGGTATTCATGAGCCAAGCTTATGGTTGCCTAAGGAGTGTGCGTGCACAACATTCCACGACTATGATATGAACAAGAAGGCAAGTGGAACCTGCTCGCAGGTATAGAATCTAGATGATGCTTTACAATATTTTGTTGCCATAAGTGATTACACTTGGAAGGAACCCAAATTCTTTGTTCTGTGCAATAATATCCCTATTGTCTATCTACAGTACCTCTGCTACCCCGTTAGCTTGTACTGCACAGATAGGCACTTCTGTTAGCTGTTCCAGCGGTGCGGAGTCTAACGAGGGACCCTAGAAAGGACTTTTGGGCTCCGCCGTAGATAATTCATAGTAAGTGAACCCTACAGGAAATGTGTCTATAGGGAGAAAGGAATAGAGGCACCAGACAGGTATGGGGTATTTAAAAACCCAGCTGAAAGGACTGAGTAAGCAGCGCAAGGTTACTTGAGGAGATCCAGGAATAGATGGAACTTTGATGAACACAGTATATAAAAGAATGCACCGAAATGGGAATGAATCTCTGCACTCAGTGGTGATGTTCAGAAAATTGGGGTATAACAACAACTGTCAATGGCGTAGCTACCATAGGTGCAGGCAGTGCAGCTGCTATGGGGCCCAGAGCTGAGAGGGGACCACCTTCCCTGTCACAGTTACATATGTTATATACATTTTTTGCCATTGGGTGGTACGTAGGGGTCCTTTCAAACTTTTTCCTTGGGGCCTGCAATATACACTGCTCAAAAAAATAAAGGGAATACTAAAATAACATATCCTAGATCTGAATGAATGAAATATTCTTATTAAATACTTTGTTCTTTACATAGTTGAATGTGCTGACAACAAAATCACACAAAAATTATCAATGGAAATCAAATTTATTAACCCATGGAGGTCTGGATTTGGAGTCACCCTCAAAATTAAAGTGGAAAAACACACTACAGGCTGATCCAACTTTGATGAATTTCCTTAAAACAAGTCAAAATGAGGCTCAGTAGTGTGTGTGGCCTCCACGTGCCTGTATGACCTCCCTACAACGCCTGGGCATGCTCCTGATGAGGTGGCGGATGGTCTCCTGAGGGATCTCCTCCTAGACCTGGACTAAAGCATCTGGCGACTCCTGGACAGTCTGTGGTGCAACGTGGCGTTGGTGGATGGAGCGAGACATGATGTCCCACTGTGCTCAATTGGATTCAGGTCTGGGGAACGGGCGGGCCAGTCCATTGCATCAATGCCTTCATCTTACAGGAACTGCTGACACACTCCAGCCACATGAGGTCTAGCATTGTCTTGCATTAGGAGGAACCCAGGGCCAACCGCACCTGCATATGGTCTCACAAGTGGTCTGAGAATCTCATCTTGGTACCTAATGGCAGTCAGGCTATGTCTGGCGAGCACATGGAGGGCTGTGCGGCCCCCCAAAGTAATGCCACCCCACACCATTACTGACCCACTGCCAAACCGGTCATGCTGGAGGATGTTGCAGGCAGCAGAACGTTCTCCTTGGTGTCTCCAGACTCTGTCACGTCTGTCACATGTGCTCAGTGAGAACCTGCTTTCATCTGTGAAGAGCACAGGGCGCCAGTGGCGAATTTGCCAATCTTGGTGTTCTCTGGCAAATGCCAAATGTCCTGCATGGTGTTGGGCTGTAAGCACAACCCCCACCTGTGGACGTCAGGCCCTCATACCACTCTCATGGAGTCTGTTTCTAATCGTTTGAGTAGACACATGCACATTTGTGGCTTGCTGGAGGTCATTTTGCAGGGCTCCTCCTGTTCCTCCTTGCACAAAGGCGGAGGTAGCGGTCCTGCTGCTGGGTTGTTGCCCTCCTACGGCCTCCTCCACGTCTCCTGATGTACTGGCCTGTCTCCTGGTAGCGCCTCCATGCTCTGGACACTAAGCTGACAGACACAGCAAACCTTCTTGCCACAGCTCGCATTGATGTGCCATCCTGGATGAGCTGCACTACATGAGCCACTTGTGTGGGTTGTAGACTCCGTCTCATGCTACCACTAGAGTGAAAGCACCGCCAGCTTTCAAAAGTGACCAAAACATCAGCCAGAAAGCATAGGAGCTGAGAAGTGGTCTGTGGTCACCACCTGCAGAACAACTCCTTTATTGGGGGTGTCTTGCTAATTGCCTGTAATTCCCACCTGTTGTCTATTCCATTTGCACAACAGCATGTGAAATTGATTGTCAATCAGTGTTGCTTCCTAAGTGGACAGTTTGATTTCACAGAAGTGTGATTGACTTGGAGTTACATTGTGTTGTTTAAGTGTTCCCTTTATTTTTTTGAGCAGTGTATCTATGGACCTGCTCATTGTAGTGTGGTATAAAATGGACTGGAGGGCATTTTAATGTTTTATAATATGAACCTGGGCACTGTAATGAGGTACAATATGAACAGGGAGCACTATATATCATAATGTGAATTATGGGTACTGTGCGGCATAATGTGTACTGACAGCTCTGAAATGTGACATACAGTAGGGTGAAGTTAACACTACTGCGATACATAAAAGAAACTAGGGCACTACTATGGGGCATAACATTAAATAAGGCTCTACTATGGTTCAGAAAATGAACTAGGGCACTATTATAGGGCATACAATTACCAACTGCTGCAGAGAAGTGTCTCTGTAGAAGCATTGGGACAGGGCCCCTTCAGATTGTTGCTATGGGGCCCACAAAGTTCTGGCTACGCCCCTGACAACTGTTGTTTAGAAATATGTAGCACACACACAAGTGAAGTTTAGAAAATATGAAGGAGGCACGCAGAAGCACAATACAGCCATTGGAGCACACTGAAGTACACAAATGTCCAACACAGTCATCTAGGAACTAAGACAAAACTGATACTGGAATGCAAAGTGAACAAATCAGCTGAAGAGAGACTGTTTCTTTGGCTGAGTCAATCAGCTGAGCAGAGTTTGCAAAGGGGAAGCCAGTGTGCCTACAGGAAATATGGCAGCTCACAATGAATTTGGCTAGAACTTCTGCCCTCTCAAATACAGAGGTAGGAGTCAGAAATGGGGACAAATATGAGGAATCTCTCTAGAAGACAAAGTTCAGTCTAATATAATATCAGCTATCAAATATACTCACCGGTTGGTAATCAGACAATTGTGAATGTAAACGACATCTCCCTTTGCACTTTTCTTCCATCCCTATAATCTCTGCTTTTGTTATTTTCAACCATGGTTTTAGCTATAGCCAGATTAAAGGGGAGGGGGGGGGGAATGGGGCACGCAGGGGATTCTGTACCTCATGCCCCCATTTGTCAGGACACTGATCTCCATCTTGTGCAGAAGCAGAACCAGGCAGCCGGAATGCAAGAAAGACAGTATGCAGCACAGGCGGATACACAGGAGTATCAGGTTTTATGACCTACCAATGAAGCTTTCAAACCAGAGGAGAGATAGGAGGGGGGGAGAGAACTGTAAGTGACCCAGGGATCCCAGCATCCACCTCCCCTCTTTCTGTATTGAAATACCTTTCTTATTAATTATATAGTTCAACACAGGTGACACCAATCATATATTAAGAGGGAAGTCCAGGAGCAGAGCATTTTGTTCTTCCTGGAATAGGTCAAGTTGGGAGGTATGCACAATCTAATATTCACCCCCTTCCTTCCCTGGGGCCCCCTGGTCTTAAATTCCCCAGGCCCCTCAAGGCTTAATCCGACCTAGGTTTTAACCCAAAACCTGTGGTGGTCTCCTTGTGTTGTGTGGGAAACACTAGCAGGAATTAAAGGTATTGGTGGCACATTTTTTGCTGGTGGAAACTATTTGCTGCTGGAAACTACTGTATTGTGAAGGTTTTTTGTATTTTCTTTCATTTTTCTTTTGTACTGCATGGGTGGAACACCATTATCCCATTCACACACTGCAGATGTAAACTGTACTATAATTGTGATTGTTATGCTTTATTAATGTTATAGCAAAAAAGAAAATTTTAACAAAATTCAAATTATTATTTGCACAGCTGTTTTTAGAAGAATATTACACAAATACTCAAGTTGTGTGTTAAATATAGGGACTAATTATAGGATATTTTACAGAAAACATGTTACTAAGCCTAATTTCAATATTGTTATATGACCAATCAGTGCGTGAGGTACGTCCCATGTGGGGGGAATGCCATTTAACTTAAGAATTTTTAAACAAAAGTTTTTGTAACTTGCATGAAAGACTCTGATTTATGTTGACACTAGACTAATTGTTGCTTTTAATTAATGCATATATGTATAACCATCTGAAGTCAATTGACACTCAATGGTTGGAAAATGTATTGGGCATTTCTGGGTTGTGACGGGAGGTAACTAATCAGACGCATGGAGATGGTCTGTCTTATGGGAGTGTCATGCGAGTGTTGGTGGCAGGGACAGATTTGCCACTAGGCAACCAAGGCATGCGCTTAGGGCCCCATGAGTCTCAGGGAGCCCAGCCGCGTACACGGATTGCCATAAGTAGCGGCGCTGCAGAGGATTTTTTTTTTTACATGCTTCATTCTGAGCCGGCCCGACTCCAGTAGGCTGTCAGCGCACACTGATTGGACAGCTGCCGCTGGGACCAGAGCCAGCTCACACCCACAGTGTACCCTCTCCGCCTCTCCTTCATGTGACTGACCAGCAGCACTACAGCACGGAGACCAGGAGACGGAAGGGCTGCAGGAGGAGAGAGGAGAGCCGCTGCCCAGCCATAGGAGAGATGAGAGCCGCTGCCCAGCCATAGGAGAGAGGAGAGCCGCTGCCCAGCCATAGGAGAGAGGAGAGCCGCTGCCCAGACATAGGACAGATCCTGGTCACCGTCGGAGGATTGAAGGAGGAGAGCTGTCAGTGCTCACTGAGTATCGCAGCTGCGGCCAGGGCCCGGGCTGCCTTTAAAGTGTATGCGGTGTCTGCTTTTTGATGGGGGCCAGGGGGGGTGCCTGTCAGTGGGGGTGCGCAATCGGCCAGGAGGTAAGACTGACAGTGTGCCTGACATTGCCAGTACTGCTGGAGGTGAGGGTGAGCCCTAGAGGCCAACAATCACCGTGTGAGGGGGGGGAGGGTGACATGGGTGCTGTGGGAGGGTGGACTGTGTGGCATAATGTATATTTCAGCTCATACTGTGGTGCATAATACGCATTTCTACTCATACCGTATGGCGTGATATGAACTTCGGCTCATACTGTGTGGTGTAATGTATATTTCGGCTCATAGTGTGTGGCATAATTTGCATTTTGACTCGTATCATGTATCGTATTGTGAATTTTGACAAATACTGTGTGGCGTAATGTGAATTTTCGGCTCATACTGTGTGGTATAATGTATATTTCGGCTCATACTGTGGTGCATAATATGCATTCCTTCTCATATAATATGGCGTAATATGAATTTCGGCTCATACTGTGTGGCGTAATGTATATTTCGGCTCATAGTGTGTGGCATAATATGCATTTTGACTTATATCATGTGGCGTATTGTGAATTTCGGCAAATACTGTGTGGCGTAATGTGAATTTTCAGCTCATACTGTGTGATATAATGTATTTTTTGGCTCATACTGTGTGATATAATGTATATTTTGGCTCATACTGTGTGGCGTAATGTATATTTCGGCTCATACTGTGGTGCATAATACGCATTTTTACTCATATCACGTGGTGTAATGTGAATTTTGGCTCATAGTATGTGGCATAATGTGAATTTCGGCTGTGTGGTGATAATGAAATATTATGTTTGCACTGTATTTTTATGTACCTTTTTAATGTTTGTGATGGCAGTAATGTTTAAAGTTTTAAAAAGTAGAATATAAGGAGGAAAAATGACAAATAATGTAAGGGGAATAAATCATTAATGACAATATAGTGTTATGGATCGTTTGAGGAAGGGGGGCCCCAAATCGGTGTCTTGCTTAGGGCCCCATGAGATCTAAAACCACCTCTGGTTGAGGGCATGTCAAAGCGGATAGTGGTTGCATACAGAGAGTGACACAGAATTGTTCACATAGAGGCCAAATTCAGATGGATATCTGCACTTGCCATAGGGCTGGTGTAAGCAGTGCTGTTGAGATGTCTGCTGTGCCTGGGTAAAATTTTGTGGGCGTGACAGAATCATGGGAGGCGTGGCCATGACTCCTTAGGGAAAAATTGTGGGGGAAAAAGTATTTGCACAGCCAAGCAGGGCAGTTCAGGGGGAGGGGAAGGGGAAGAATGCAATCAGTGTGATCGCTCCCCCTAATTGCACAGCAACAGGCAGTTGGGATGTGTAGTTACACAACAGCTGGAGGGCTGTATGTTGAGCACCCCATAGCAGAGTGTTACTGAAATTATAGTATTTCATATCTTGGTCTGATGTGTAATTAAATAATGATTCAACCCTCCAATAGGATATCAAATAGACTTTATACATTTATCATTGCATAAGCATAGAGACAAAAAATATTATAGAAATTCTGATCGTACTGAACATTTCCCTGATATTGTATTTGATGATGTGTCCGCAAGAGCTGTGTTGTTTTTGTTGTCTATTGTTATCTTATTAAGAACGTTGTAATTTCCACATTATTAAACATACCCTTTTTCTAGTGGTAAAGGGTTTACAAAACTTTTATAAAAAAACCAAAGTGGCAGGTTGCCAGATGTGGATAATTGCATGTGCTTATGTGTATCGTTAATACTTTTTGGCCCAACTTATTATAACTTGATTTTTGTATACTTCCATATCGTAGTAAGAGTATAAATATCTAAAACTGACTTGTATAGAATATCTGTGGTATTTCACATTAAAGGTTGGGGTTGCGTAGTGAATAAAAATGCCAAACAGATGGATGATAAAATGCATATAAAAATGATTAAACATACAGTATATAATTAGCTTCAGTGATTGAGGCTTGATATCACCATTTGTTAGATTCCAGATAACATCGGGACAAAGTTGTAAACTTTAACCGTTCCGTTTGTAGAGATTGGTTTTCAGAAGAATGTCCTTCTAGTGAGAAAGAAGTAGTTGGTATAGACACTTCCCGACAGCTGCTGTTTCCAAATGCATAATAACGTTTGTTACTCAGATTGCCTAGCATGATTATAAGAAAGTGGTCTGAGGCACTACCTGAAAGACAAATGTGAGAAGCCAAAGGAATTTGTGGAAAGCAAAACAAAATAAATAAATATATATATATATATATATATATATATATATAAAAATATAAAATACAGAGTTTACTTATATATGTAAATAAAAACATAAAAGCAAGAGAGAAAATTTGATGAATGATTAATTGCTAGGCAGTGATTGGCTTAATATAGCAAATGTCTTCAGAGGTCAGGAACTATGTGATATGGGAACGGTATGTGTTAGATGGCTTCTCTGTATGTCAAGGAAGGTCATGAGGTACTGTCTGTTTATTAATAGATAAATAGACAATAACAAATTATTTTAAAAATATTTATTTAAAGCCATCAGTGCAAGTTATACAAGTTTAATACAATCATGAAGAGTTCTGGAAGTGTATACAATAAACATAATTTTTGTCTTTACAGCGGTTGTTGGGTTACTGGACATTACTGTTAGGGGAAGCAATCTCTCCAGTTTACAGGCAATATAACAGGAAGAGGGTAAATTAGGCAGGATGATCTGATGGAACACATTAATTACAAAGGTTCTCAAACTTGAATCTCAGAACCTCAAAATACTCCACCTGTGGATATTGTAAAATGTCACAAACAAAGAGAACACATTACATTTTGCAATAATTTTTGCAGTACACTATATGAGGTTTTTCACATAATCTTGGCCAAAATTACAGGCTTACCCACCACTTCACGGTAACCTCATAGTCGGGCAAGTCCATGAGGTTACCATGAAGTGGTGGGCAAGCCCGTAATTTTGGTCAAGATTGTACAGTTCAATCTCTACTTTCTATTATTGTCTTAGCATTACCCTATATCACTAAACAGCAAGCACTCTTGAGCAAAGGCCTCTTTACTCCCTTCCTTATGAGTGAATCTCCTTCATCAATTTTGTATGTATTTGTTCCTTACCAAGGCACAACAGCAAGTAGATGAATGAACAGGAGAACAATCATCTGGAAGGTTAGGGGTGAGAGGGCATGGCTTATATTGGAAGTCAGGGGTGCAGCTAGAACATGGTAGATCAGCTATTTCAAGCCCAAACTTGGATCTTTTTAGGAACTAGTGATGAGCGGGTTCGGATCCTCGGGATCCGAACCCGCCCAAACTTCACCTTTTTTTTTACGGGTCCGAGCAACTCGGATCCTCCCGCCTTGCTCGGTTAACCCGAGTGCGGCCGAACGTCATCATCCCGCGGTCGGATTCTCGCGAGATTCGTATTCTATATAAGGAGCCGCGCGTCACCGCCATTTTTCACTCGTGCATTGGAGATGATCGTGAGAGGACGTGGCTGGCGTCCTCTCAGTTTCTATGTTCAGTGGGCTGCAAATATCTGTGCTCAGTGTGCTGCAAATATCTGTGCTCAGTGTGCTGCAAATATCTGTGCTCAGTGTGCTGCAAGTGCAGTATTATACGTTCTCTGCCTGAAAAACGCTCCATATCTGTGCTCAGTGTGCTGCAAATATCTGTGCTCAGTGTGCTAATTGCTTTATTGTGGGGACTGGGGACCAGCAGTATTATATAGTAGGAGGACAGTGCAGAGTTTTGCTGACCAGTGACCACCAGTATTATACGTTCTCTGCCTGAAAAACGCTCCATATCTGTGCTGCATTGTAGTATATAGTAGGAGGACAGTGCAGAATTTTGCTAACCACCAGTATAACTATATATATAGCAGTACGGTACAGTAGGCCACTGCTCTACCTACCTCTGTGTCGTCAAGTATACTATCCATCCATACCTGTGGTGCATTTCAGTTTTGCACAGTTTGCTGACCACCAGTATATAATATATAGCAGTACGGTACAGAAGGCCACTGCTCTACCTACCTCTGTGTCGTCAAGTATACTATCCATCCATACCTGTGGTGCATTTCAGTTTTGCTCAGATTGCTGACCACCAGTATATAATATATAGCAGTATGGTACAGTAGGCCACTGCTCTACCTACCTCTGTTTCGTCAAGTATACTATCCATCCATACCTGTGGTGCATTTCAGTTGTGCGCAGTATATATAGTAGTAGGCCATTGCTATTGATATATTACTGGCATACAATTCCACACATTAAAAAATGGAGAACAAAAATGTGGAGGGTAAAATAGGGAAAGATCAAGATCCACTTCCACCTCGTGCTGAAGCTGCTGCCACTAGTCATGGCCGAGACGATGAAATGCCATCAACGTCGTCTGCCAAGGCCGATGCCCAATGTCATAGTAGAGAGCATGTAAAATCCAAAAAAATAAAGCTCAGTAAAATGACCCAAAAATCTAAATCAAAATCGTCTGAGGAGAAGCGTAAACTTGCCAATGTGCCATTTACGACACGGAGTGGCAAGGAACGGCTGAGGGCCTGGCCTATGTTCATGGCTAGTGGTTCAGCTTCACATGAGGATGGAAGCACTCATCCTCCTGCTAGGAAACTTAAAAGAGTTAAGATGGCAAAAGCACAGTAAAGAACTGTGCGTTCTTCTAAACCACAAATCCCCAAGGAGAGTACAATTGTGTCGGTTGCGATGCCTGACCTTCCCAACACTGGACGGGAAGAGGTTGCGCCTTCCACCATTTGCACGCCCCCTGCAAGTGCTGGAAGGAGCACCCGCAGTCCAGTTCCTGATAGTCAAATTGAAGATGTCACTGTTGAAGTACACCAGGATGAGGATATGGGTGTTGCTGGCGCTGGGGAGGAAATTGACAAGGAGGATTCTGATGGTGAGGTGGTTTGTTTAAGTCAGGCACCCGGGGAGACACCTGTTGTTCATGGGACGAATATGGCCATTGACATGCCTGGTCAAAATACAAAAAAAATCACCTCTTCGGTGTGGAATTATTTCAACAGAATCCTCCCTTATACGTCACCTGGACCGCATTCATCAGAAGTCAGTGACAAGTTCAAAAACTTTGGATGACAGCGGAAGCAGTCCACTGACCACTAAATCCCTTCCTCTTGTAACCAAGCTCCTGCAAACCACACCACCAACTCCCTCAGTGTCAATTTCCTCCTTAGACAGGAAAGCCAATAGTCCTGCAGGCCATGTCACTGTCAAGTCTGACGAGTCCTCTCCTGCCTGGGATTCCTCCGATGCATCCTTGAGTGTAACACCTACTGCTGCTGGCGCTGCTGTTGTTGCTGCTGGGAGTCGATCGTCATCCCAGAGGGGAAGTCAGAAGACCACTTGTACTACTTCCAGTAAGCAATTGACTGTCCAACAGTCCTTTGCGAGGAAGATTAAATATCACAGCAGTCATCCTGCTGCAAAGCGGATAACTCAGGCCTTGGCAGCCTGGGTGGTGAGAAATGTGTTTCCGGTATCCACCGTTAATTCACAGGGAACTAGAGACTTGATTGAGGTACTGTGTCCCCGGTACCAAATACCATCTAGGTTCCATTTCTCTAGGCAGGCGATACCGAAAATGTACACAGACGTCAGAAAAAGAGTCACCAGTGTCCTAAAAAATGCAGTTGTACCCAATGTCCACTTAACCACGGACATGAGGACAAGTGGAGCAGGGCAGACTCAGGACTATATGACTGTGACAGCCCACTGGGTAGATGTATTGCCTCCCGCAGCAAGAACAGCAGCGGCGGCACCAGTAGCAGCATCTCGCAAACGCCAATTCGTTCCTAGGCAGGCTACGCTTTGTATCACCACTTTACATAAGAGGCACACAGCTGACAACCTCTTACGGAAACTGAGGAACATCATGGCAGAATGGCTTACCCCAATTGGACTCTCCTGGGGATTTGTGACATCGGACAACGCCACCAATATTGTGCGTGCATTACATCTGGGCAAATTCCAGCACGTCCCATGTTTTGCACATACATTGAATTTGGTGGTGCAGAATTATTTAAAAAACGTCAGGGGCGTGCAAGAGATGCTGTTGGTGGCCCGAAGAATTGCGGGCCACTTTCGGCATTCAGCCACCGCGTGCCGAAGACTGGAGCACCAGCAAACAGTCCTGCACCTGCCCTGCCATCATCTGAAGCAAGAGGTGGTAACGAGGTGGAATTCAACCCTCTATATGCTTCAGAGGATGGAGGAGGAGCAAAAGGCCATTCAAGCCTATACATCTGCCTACGATATAGGCAAAGGAGGGGGAATGCACCTGACTCAAGCGCAGTGGAGAATGATTTCCACGTTGTCCAAGGTTCTGCAACCCTTTGAACTTGCCACACGTGAAGTCAGTTCAGACACTGTCAGCCTGAGTCAGGTCATTCCCCTCCTCAGGCTTTTGCAGAAGAAGCTGGAGACATTGAAGGAGGAGCTAAAACAGAGCGATTCCGCTAGGCATGTGGGACTTGTGGATGGAGCCCTTAATTCGCTTAACCAGGATTCACGGGTGGTCAATCTGTTGAAATCAGAGCACTACATTTTGGCCACCGTGCTCGATCCTAGATTTAAAACCTACGTTGTATCTCTCTTTCCGGCAGACACAAGTCTGCAGAGGTGAGAAAATTGTCAAGTCAAGCGGAACGTGACCCGTCAACAGCTCCTCCTTCACATTCTCCCGCAACTGGGGGTGCGAGGAAAAGGCTAAGAATTCCGAGCCCACCTGCTGGCGGTGATGCAGGGCAGTCTGGAGCGAGTGCTGACATCTGGTCCGGACTGAAGGACCTGCCAACGATTACTGACATGTTGCCTACTGTCACTGCATATGATTCTGTCACCATTGAAAGAATGGTGGAGGATTATATGAGTGACCGCATCCAAGTAGGCACGTCAGACAGTCCGTACATATACTGGCAGGAAAAAGAGGGAATTTGGAGGCCGTTGCACAAACTGGCTTTATTTTACCTAAGTTGTCCCCCCTTCAGTGTGTACTCCGAAAGAGTGTTTAGTGCAGCCGCTCACCTTGTCAGCAATCGGCGTACGAGGTTACTTCCAGAAAATGTGGAGAAGATGATGTTCATCAAAATGAATTATAATCAATTCCTCCGTGGAGACATTCACCAGCAATTGCCTCCTGAAAGTACACAGGGACCTGAGATGGTGGATTCCAGTGGGGACGAATTAATAATCTGTGAGGAGGGGTGAGGAATCGGAGGAAGAGGAGGAGGTGGACATCTTGCCTCTGTAGAGCCAGTTTGTGCAAGGAGAGATTGATTGCTTCTTTTTTTGGTGGGGGCCCAAACCAACCAGTCATTTCAGTCACAGTCGTGTGGCAGACCCTGTCGCTGAAATGATGGGTTTGTTAAAGTGTTCATGTCCTGTTTATACAACATAAGGGTAGGTGGGAGGGCCCAAGGACAATTCCATCTTGCACCTCTTTTTTCTTTCATTTTTCTTTGCATCATGTGCTGTTTGGGGACTATTTTTGGAAGTGCCATCCTGTCTGACACTGCAGTGCCACTCCTAGATGGGCCAGGTGTTTGTGTCGGCCACTTGTGTCGCTTAGCTTAGCCATCCAGCGACCTTGGTACACCTCTTTTTTCTTTGCATCATGTGCTGTTTGGGGATTATTTTTTAAATCTGCCATCCTGTCTGGTACAGCAGTACCACTCCTAGATGGGCCAGTTTTTTGTGTCGGCCACTTGGGTCGCTTAGCTTAGTCACACAGCTACCTCATTGCGCCTCTTTTTTTCTTGGCATCATGTGCTGTTTGGGGACTATTTTTTAAATCTGCCATCCTGTCTGACACTGCAGTGCCACTCCTAGATGGGCCAGGTGTTTGTGTCGGCCACTTGGGTCGCTTAGCTTAGTCACACAGCTACCTCATTGCGCCTCTTTTTTTCTTTGCATCATGTGCTGTTTGGGGACTATTTTTTTGAAGTGCCATCCTGTCTGACACTGCAGTGCCACTCCTAGATGGGCCAGGTGTTTGTGTCGGCCACTTGTGTCGCTTAGCTTAGTCACACAGCTACCTCATTGCGCCTCTTTTTTTCTTTGCATCATGTACTGTTTGGGAACTATTTTTTTGAAGTGCCATCCTGTCTGACACTGCAGTGCCACTCCTAGATGGGCCAGGTGTTTGTGTCGGCCACTTGGGTCGCTTAGCTTAGTCATCCAGCGACCTCGGTGCAAATTTTAGGACTAAAAATAATATTGTGAGGTGTGAGGTGTTCAGAATAGACTGAAAATTAGTGGAAATTATGGTTATTGAAGTTAATAATACTATGGGATCAAAATGACCCCCAAATTCTATGATTTAAGCTGTTTTTGAGGGTTTTTTGTAAGAAAACACCCGAATCCAAAACACACCCGAATCCGACAAAAAAATTTTAGGGAGGTTTTGCCAAAACGCGTCCGAATCCAAAACACGGCCGCGGAACCGAATCCAAAACCAAAACACAAAACCCGAAAAATTTCCGGTGCATATCACGGAACCATGAAAAATTTAAGGGACTGCTTATCTTCATGTTATAGCTCCCTTATCTTCCATCTTGTCTGGAACCAGGACTCTGAACTGAAACCATTCGATAACCGGTTGCAGACTTGTCTTGACACACACATTGCATTTGTATAGATAAGAAGAAAGGGGTGCTAACTACATCTAAACCATTATTTTGTATAATCATACTATAGGGTCTTATGATCTAGTGTATTAATACTAAGCAGTAATCACATCGACTAAAAGTTCAAATATTTTCAAGACCTCTAGGGTGTTAGTAAAACAGCGTCTGTAATTTGGGAACAAAGAATGTACTGAGCCCATTACTAAGATGACTGGTCATTTCGAGGGGGGGGGGGGGGGGTTGGGCTAAAATATCTTTATGGGTTTTGGATGCCAAGAAGAGAGGGGGATGAAGTTGATACAGACTACCCAGGCCAGAGTTAGCTGGGAATGAGGGGAAGTGCTTGTTTATAGTGCACGCCATGCCCCCAAAATTGACCAAGCACTTACTTGAGCATGAGAGCCCATCTATGTGTAGCCCTGTATGGGTTCTACGTAAGTTATACCAAACCAGGTTTTGTGTTGTAGATTTCCCCAAGCTTTCTTTCCAATTATTTAGCTGTCATAATACAAATCTTGTTTTAAAATGGATTGTCATCTTTTGTAGCATGTTAGAGTGAAATCACCAGGAAGGCATTAATGTGTAGAATAGAAGGAAGTTGCTTCCTGGGCATACAGTTCATCTGGCACAAAAACTCCTCAAGGTTATAGTTATATTAAAGTAATAGTGGCTACTAAATCTATATATATATAAAAATGGACATATGTTTGTGTGTATGTGTGTATGCATCTATGTGTGTATATATGTTCCAGCATAACTCTAGAATGCCTGGAGCAATTTACACCAAACTTGGTGCACATATGACTTACAATCTGGGAAAAAATACATCCCTAGCAACCCTAGAGATGGGGGTGGGAAGAGGGTGACATGTAAAAATCCATAGTTTTCTGCAAAACTTTGGAATGCCTGGAGCAATTAACACAGAGGCACACATAGGTAGGGACAGAGGCACCCACGTGTAAGGGCAGAGGCACTCACGGGTAGGGGCAGAAGAACATACGGGTAGGGGGCAGAAGTACACACGGGTGAGGCAGAGGCACACATGGGTAGTGGCAGAGGCACCCACAGGTAAGGATAGAGGCACCTATGGGTAGGGGCAAAGGCACCCACAGGTAGAGCAGAGGCACCCACAGGTAGGGACATAGGCATACGGGTAGGAGCAGAGGCCCCTACAGGTAATGGCAGATGCACACACGGGTAGGAGCACAGGCACACACGGGTGGGGGCAGAGGCATACGTTAGTTTCAAAGCTAAGCAATGAGACATAGGGCCCTTTGACATAGAGACAGCCTGCAAACCTGACATATTTAACGTACAGCGGGTGGAGCTTGGCCTGTCATCCCAGCATTTACAGCACTGAGCAGGGTAGCATCAGAGGCCGGACGGGGCAGAGGAGGAGGCAGATTATTCTCCTCAGCACCAGCATTTTAACAGCATCAATCCGGGGAAGCCCAGAGGTGCGGCCTGACAAAGATTGTCATTATTCTTTAAAATCCGTAGCGAAGCACAGGTATACAGCTAGTTAGTATATAAATGTCATATGCCATACCTAATTCGGTAACTGTTTCCAACCCCAACAATTAACTACATAAGTTTATCAATACATTAGTTTCCTTGAAAGCCTTTATTGATATGGATATTATTTTGTACATATTACAAAGATACAGTTTAAACAATCGTGTGTCATATGTCTTATTACAGAGTTTGATTGAACTATACAGCATTGTCTTATTTGGAGTTTTTGTTCCTTGCATTATTTCCCTCCTCAGTAAAGTAATTATTAACACTAAGCCCCTGTTGACTTGTTATGGGGTGTTTCTTTTAAAGCCAAATATCAAACTCACATTGCATTGTCAGATTTGTACAATATGAAACAACATTATTATGCATGCATACAATTTGCATAAAATCATTTGCATAACTTTAAAGTAGCACCAATGAAATTAGTTAATACAAAAATGTTTATTTTTTTTCAAGAGTTATTCATGTATATGACAACATGGCATTGGGCAAATTAATTTCAAGATTGTTTAGAGAATATGAGTCACTTTTGTTTCTTATTGGTTTCTCTGATACAGTCCATCTTCCAATTGGTGATGAGCCTATTGTTCTCAGTTTTGGGAAAAGGTAGCAATTGTGAAAGCTAAGAAGTGAATATCAGAGCCTGTTACAAGTAATGTTTTGCCTCTCTCTACTTTATCACTCCCCAAGGCTTAGTACATCTGCCTAGAGTGTGAAGCATGAGATGGCCACCGCTGTTTGCAAAAAAATCACTCAATTTAACACAAGGTCTAAAACAGCAGTGATTTATTTAAGCTTTATCAACTAACTCTGTGTATAACAATTTGTTCTTTGGCACTAGTGAATTGATAAAAAGAGCAGAGTGCAAGCCTCATGAGAGGGTGGTAAAGTGATTGGCTTGTGCTAAACCTAGCATTCGGGAGGTATATGAAAAAATGGCTACTTCGTGCTTTCTAGATGAGGTTTAATAGTTTGTACTGAGTAACTTGGGGTATAGTTATCCAGTGTAGGGACTGGCAGAAAGAGGCCAGTGCAGAGCAACAAGAAGGAACAATAAGACAAGCAGTGTTGTCAAGAATGCATGGAAATGGTGGTCGGTGAGAGGAATGGCAGAAAGGAGTAGGTTGCAATAATAATAATCAAGGTCATGACAAGTGAGGGAATGAGAGGTAGGTAGCTTGAAAGGGTGAGAAAGGGTGTCATCCTAGAGATTGTACAAATGTGGATTTGAGATGATGTGAGATGCGCTGAATGTGGAGAGTGAATGAGAGGAAAGTGCTTAGGATGATGCCCAGGCAGGTAACTTGTGGTTCAGAGGAAAGGGTAATATTATCAAAGCATAGAAAATGGTACATAAGAGAACCCTGGATGGAGGGGTGGCAACAATAAGGTAGATTTTAGGCATATAAAGTTTAAGAAACTGCTAGACTATCCTAATGGAGAGAGCATACAGAAAACTGGAAATGTGTGAAAGAAGGGAAGAGTATTGGCAGATGCCTATGAGTTGGTAGGTGTGCAGCAGATGTGAGCAAGGAGGTTAGTCCACATGTTGATTTCAAACCACAGTAGATGTTACTGAAGATAACAGGATACAGGTGATAGAAGATAAACAGCAGTCAATATGATAAGGTATCAGTTTCTCCCTGGCTAAGTACTGTATAGCCATACAACACTGTGACATTCCAATAACACAGTTACAGGCTTGTGCACATGCATATCCTTTTATAGAGCCAAGAAATCAACATGTACATGCTGTTTAATCAGCCTGACCTTTAAGTCTGGGGACTCATACATATGATGTTATAGTGGCTGATGAGTCATTCACAGTAACACTCAGATAAGAGGCAGTTTGTAAATTTAGGTAAATAGGTAAATTTGGTTGTTATCGATGTAAAGATGATACTGGGTCCAAAGAAGCATGTGAGATCACCATGGGAAAAATTGTACAAGTAGTAGAGAAGGGAGTTCACAACAGCTCATTCTGGAACACTACGAGTAGAGGAATCAGGAGTAGACACAAATAACTGGTAGGAATATAGCAGGACAACCAAAAGAAGACCACTGCATGCAGACCACTGGAATTTAGGCTTCACACTGGGAAAGGCTGCAGAGAAGACCAGAAGGATGAGTAAGAGGAAATTACATTTACATATTAGCTGAGATAGTCATAGTAGACCTTGGTGAGTGCAGTTTTAAGCTGCATTATCACTGTTAGTCCAGGCATCAAACTCAGGATTTCTGGAGGGGGGGTTCCAAATATTTTATTTTAGAGCGATTGTAGCCCGCCCAAAAAAGCTATAGGGCTGGATGTAATAGAGTCTGAGTTCGCTGAATGTGCAGGTTGTCGACTGATCACTGGTTTTTAAAGGGGAAATTATTTACAAGGCAAAACCATGTCTAAGTTCGACCAGCAAGACACACGTCCAGCGTACTCAGACTCTATTACATCCTGCCCATTGTGTGTCTCAAACAAATTGCACGTTATGTAATACAATATTTTAGACGTACTGTACGCAGGCCTAATGATCTCTATTCTGCTAACTATACTGCTGGCTGCAGGCCAGGCTGTTGGGAAGGGGGATTTCCAGGTTTCTGGAACCCCCCCCCCCCCCCCCATGCTTTTGCCTATGCTAGCCTGATTTAAGAAGTGAAGTGTGCAATGATACTTCTATTTTTTTTATTTGCAAACTTGTACATGTCCAATATGTATCATGTTGTGCTATGTTAATGTAAAAATTCAGAAATAAAATGTATTTAAAAGGAAATTATACTTTTA
Organism: Pseudophryne corroboree; assembly: GCF_028390025.1. NCBI lineage: Eukaryota > Metazoa > Chordata > Amphibia > Anura > Myobatrachidae > Pseudophryne > Pseudophryne corroboree. The sequence goes on along the minus strand of NC_086444.1, from coordinate 264,373,453 downwards.
AGGGAGGCAACATTAGTCATATAAATATTTATTATACTATGTACTGTCAATAGCAGCAAGAAGATCTCCTGTGCAATGAAAAGCTGTCATTTTTACTCAAGGGGATATAAATGTTATTTCTCCAGCAGATGAGTGGCAAAGGGAAGCTTTCTGCTGATTTTCTAAGCAGTATTGTTGTTTCCCTTGCCTGGCTTTACAGTAAGGTCAGAATAACCTTCAGACAGTAAAGCAATCACTATTTATATAATATCATCAAAATAGCTCTTCACGTCAGAATCTATTAGAATGTTGCTTAACCTCATATCAATATAGAAATAAGCCAATGCATAATCATTCAATTTCAAATATGAATGAAACTAAACAGGACAAGTAGTCAGATTTATATCTACAACATTTCCTCTCTAAAAATATTTCACCTAAATAATTACTAATAAAGAGATGATGACAAGAAGGCACTTACAGTATAATATCATTAAAATATCAACTCCTATCTCACAAGTAATGCACATACAGTCCTTCAAATGGCAAATATAAGCCATAGCAGAAATGCTCATATATTCTGTATAGCCTGCCTGTGATGGGATCTATAAATATTGATATTTATAAAAAAAATATAGATCAGGGGCCACAGCGGGCAGCCATAGTGAGGTACCTCACTAATTAACTCTTTCATTAACTGATACTCCTTTCATACAGAAAGTCAAATTACCGGGTGAAGAAGTACTACCTGGTAATTTGCTGATTAACACGGATCCTTTTTCAAGGGTTGAAATTTCCGGGATTTCGACCCAGGAATTTACCAGGGTCAGAGATCCGGGAATTTTGAGCCGGGTTAACCCTTTCACACAGACGAAATACCCATGTTGATCCGCAAATTACCAGGTAGAAATTCTTGACCCGGTAATTTGCTTGTCTGTGTGAATGGGCGTTCAGGCGGACTGGCAAAAATGCCCGGCACTCAGATGCTGGGTAAAAGCCGGGATTTTCAGACATTTCTGTCTGAAAAGGGTATAACTAACTCACTAACTTTTATTAATAATTTATAAATGGCCGCTTACAATGATAAAAACAATTTTTCATAGGACCATCCACCAAGAAGAGAGAAAGGCTTTCTAACGGTTACTAAAGTCACTTGCAATGCCATGTATTTCTAATACGCCTTATAGTTTTCTTTGAAAGTATGTGCATTACTTCTTGCCATCTCTTCATTAGATTGTTGTATTCCGTACTTGATCTAAAGCCTGAAAAGAATCAGCAGCCTAGCAGTTACAGAAATACTTGGAGAGTCTGGATTCATTATTTTTGGATATGTTGTTTTATTATTGACTAGTGACCCGCCACGGGTTCACATGGTACCAATGTTGACTTTACAGTGATAGCCTTTTTTAACAGAGGTCTTATCAGATTTCTGAAATAAAAGGTGTAGGGGTCTAGGATATTGATAGCCACAAAACTCCTGCTCTCAACACCCACTATTAATAAAAAGAGAGCCTATAGCAGGCAGATCCAGGGCTATGTCAATAGATGAACATGGGCTGACTGACCACCTCATGCTGAGTGCCATCACGCCAGCACCCACTGCAGCATCAGCCCTCCAGTGTAAGACTGTTGCTCCCGGCACTATATGAACCCAAGCCTGTCCTCTCAGCACCTTCAGCCTCCACAAACCTCAGGAGCCAGCTGGAGACAGTGATCCTTCAGGCCAGTCACCAAGCAGGAAGCAGTGTCCAGGAAGAGGACAACGCCAGTGGGCCTCTGCAATGACGTCACACAATACTTGAAGATGCAGCTTCACCCTCCCAAGGAGACCATGGTTGAAGTCAGCAAATCGCAGCCCCAGGACCAGAAAGGGCCAGGCAGGTGTAAGTAAGCAGGCACTTAGGGGAGCTGAAAGACCAGCAGGGGGGTCCCCTGAACATCTAATAAGGCTGCTGACTGCAGGAGCTCAGGGAGACACGTCCGGCCGGGAACTCTGCAGGCCATGCCCTCCTCCATTCTCTACTTAGTTTCTAGTCCCTGGTAGGTGCCTGTCTGTTTGTTCAGGTACCCTTGTTTAATAAGGCTTGGTGTAGGGGATGGGCACTGTCCCAGATATTGCCACTATGGAGCTGATTTCCATTTGCCTAATCACTGCTAGCAGTGGCTCCCTCAGGAAGGTTTCCAAGTGCTCAAAACCCCCACCGGACCAATTTTGTTTTTAGTCTACACTGATCTCCAGCGAATCAGTGCTACTGCGCACGTTCATCAGATCATCTTACAGACAGCTCTCTGGTTAAGTAATTTTACTTATTTCTAATTTATTTCATTTTACAAATTTCCTTTTGATAGCTTCACATGACACAGAGCTATCATTTCATTTTCTTGCTTTATGACTACACAATCTCCTTTTAATTATTCTTACTAATTTATTTTCAAGTTTAATTAATTCTGAATATAGTTACACTCAGGGAAGTGAAGCTGTAAAGGTTTTTCAAAGAAATTTCTCAAATAATACTAAACCTGTCTTCATGCTCTTTGCACAATATGACACGGCCTACAGATGTACAGTACATTTGCTAAATATTATAACTTTAGTTTATTAACTTGATAAGAGTTATGTTGACCACATAAAGCATTTTCAATGCTTTTTCTGAATCATTCATTGAACTCCATTGGTTTACAAATTATTGTTTTCCATTAATTCTGATATTTACTAATTATATATTCAGATTATCATAATGGGAAAGCTTTTTTTTTAGGATTGTAGGATTGACTAATTGGAACTTGTATTTGCTTTTTGGGCATCATGCCTGATCTTACAGGTTATTGCTAAGAGTACACCTTGCATTTGTGGTGCATATTTTTTTTTATATATTTCTCATACGTCCTAGAGGATGCTGGGGACTCCGTAAGGACCATGTGGTATAGACGGGATCCGCAGGAGACATGGGCACACTATAAGACTTTGAATGGGTGTGAACTGGCTCCTCCCTCTATGCCCCTTCTCCAGACCTCAGTTAGGTTCTGTGCCCAGGAGTGACTGAACACACACTAGGGGAGCTCTACAGAGTTTCTCTAAAGACTTTATTGTTAGGTTTTTTTATTTTTAGAGAGACCTGCTGGCTACAGGCTCCCTGCATCGTGGGACTGAGGGGAGAGAAGTCAGACCTACTTCTTCTTAGTTCAAGGGCTCTGCTTCTTAGGCTACTGGACACCATTAGCTCCAGAGGGTTCGATCACTTGGTGCGCCTAGCTGCTTGTTCCCGGAGCCGCGCCGTCACCCCCCTCACAGAAGCCAGAAGAAAGAAGCCGGGTGAGTATGAGAAGAACAGAAGGCGTCAGACGGCAGAAGACTTTAGTAACGGAGGTAAGCGCAGTGGTAGCGCTGCGCTCCATGCTCCCACACACCAACGGCACTCACAGGGTGCAGGGCGCTGGGGGGGGAGCGCCCTGGGCAGCAGGTACTGAGGGTCTCGTTTAGACTGGCAAGAAAGCATATGCGGGCCCTGGCACCGGGTACGATACCCCCGCCAGTATAAAGCAGCGGTCGCTCTGCTTGCCATTGCTCCCACACACCAACGGTTTTACATGGGTGCATGGCGCAGGGGGGGCGCCCTGGACAGCAATATATATATTATTTAAGTAGGTATATAGTGCGTAGACACTATATACGGTCCCCTGCCTGCATAAAAAACTATATTATAATGGGGCTGAAGCGCGCCAAAAAAGGGGCGGGGCTTAGCCCTCACAACAGTGTTCAGCGCCATTTTCTCTCTGTCCCCGCCAAAAAATGTGTACAGTGCAAACGAGGGGGGCACAGTCTTTTAGTGTTATATTGAGGGAAATATAGCACTAATTTTTAGAAATGGGCATGTAATCATTGTTGTGCATATTTTTGTGTGTTCCCTGTCAGATATACCCACTATAATCCACATATGTCGACATGCGTGAGTGTTCTGTCACAAACAGCTATGGGGATCACTGTCGGCATCGCCGACGCCTGTTGGTACTTAATACAGAGTCAACAGGTCGGTAGTTGTATGCTTGTCAAAAGTAAACACTGTATGGGAGACACAGTGGTATGTGTGTGACCCTGGTGGCACCAACTGTTATTACTGGGTGTAAATTAACATGCTGTAACTGCCTTATGCCTGTATATATTTTTATATGTATATGCATGGTACGGTTCCATGGGCCTGTAGCTCGAGCACAGACATGGTAGTATATGTGGGGGTGTGTTATTAAAATTATTTATGTATACTCCCCTCGGACCCCTCAGGGTCGCAAGAATGTTATTTTGCCTGGTTACTACTCCATGCTGTCGACGACTACTGGGTTTTCTGTCGACCATAAGGTTTCCTGTTAGATCCACAATTGGGGCATTCAGTACATGGTCATACACATTCAGAACACATTAATGTCGCTAGGGACCCGACGGTTCCGGACACTCCGCTTATATGTATGTTTTATATATATATATATATATATATATATATATATAGGATATGTGTGTATTTGTGTATTGCATTATGTATATTCATATTATGACTTCTAATGAGTGCTGAAGTGAAAATGTTCCTTCTCATGTGCTGGTCGCTCTGTTGATAAAGCTCTAGGTCGGCCGTGACGAGTTGGTCTCAGATCCTCACAAGGAGTCCGAATGTTTATTCTTTTCCCGCTGCGGATAGAATACTGTGAAAGTCAACTCCTGGTCGACACGGGGCTCTGTCACAAAGGATCGTACACAGGAAGCTAAGTAATATTTTATTCTTTACTTTTGAGTTATTTGCATTACCTGCACATGGGGGAGTGTTTGTATTCGGAAAGGCATCCGATAGAATTACCCTATAGAGAGAGGGGATGTGTCTTATGTTGATTCTTCTCTATAACATGGCGGCAGGTTGCCGTGCGACTGCAGAAGAAATGCTGAGGCTGAATCCGAGAGATACTGGAGTGTTTCCCTGGGACGGTGTACCGCTGTTGGGGAGGCCTCAGTTCAGTCAATCTCGGCAGATACCAGGGGTAAGTCTAACTTCGTGAGTTAGATTCCCTCACAATGGTTGGTGACGTATTCGGTTGTGGGATGCAGTCATTTTAACCAGTTTGATACCCTTCTTTTTTCCTTTTCGGTGCAGATTGTGGAAGGTGAAAAGGTAAGAGTTCTGCAGCCTTGTTAGGTTCGCAGAAGTGGATGTTGTTTTCTGTTTCTACCACATCCACCGCATGTCGCTTGGTCTATCTGGCTGGAGCCCACTCCGGTGGGAACTCGTCTACTATTCTTCAGTCAGTCCGGGAATGGACTTGGACCTGTGAGTTACTAATAGAATCCAAAGGGGGACATGCTGGAGTTTACAGATGAATCCCCTCACTGGTCTTTTCGAATAGATCTTAGCGATTCCCCTCTGGAAGGGGAGGTAGTACGCGACGCTGTTGCAGAGTTGCGTCAGGTTCAGGACATTGTCCTGCTGTCCCTAAAAAAAAAAGAAAAAAAGAAAAAAGATTCAAAGATTTCTACTTACGAAGGGAGCTCCAGCACGTAAAGGTAGAAAAGGGGTTAAATGCGTTTTTCTCCGCATTCGGCTTACCTGGGTTGATATCCAGGATTGTCTTTGCCATTTCACCGAAGTGATGGTAGTATGATGGCTTTCTTTCAATAGTAAGAGCCATTGTTATTCTGTACTGAGATGCTCTCCTGATTAAGGCGAGGTCAAGAAACAAGTGGTGCAAATCGTTGTTTCTCTCTGACTGTTCTTCAACACAGGGAATGGCTGTTGTTCCCAACGACGCAGATGTCGGAGGTGGGTATCAGAGTAGATACTGAACTGTTGAGGTTTTGTGTTTTCCTGTGGAAAGAGGTCTGAGGATCCAGACTCGGAGCAGATTTGCAGTGACAATCCATCAATATGTTCCGTTGATGAAGAAGATGGTGCGGCCTAAAAGGCTTTTCAGTGAGCAGGTCAAATGCCAGAGTGGTTTTCACGGGGCCAGTTGGAAATGTGGTCCGGGTCTCACCTGCACATGCGCAAGAATATAATCCTAATGGCCAGGATATTGCTCCTGTGGTGTCTGCTCAGTTCTCACCTCCTGGAGGGATGAAGGTTCGGAATCCAGGTGGAGTTCCTGGTGTCCATGCATGCAGATCTCCGAGACTGGGGAGCAGTCCTTGCAAGGGAAGTATTTCCAGAGGAAAAGGTCAAGCTGGGAAGCTTGTCTGTAATAAGTTTTCTTGGATTAAGAGCTATTTTCAGTGAACATATGCTTAGTGATCTGCCCGTGTTAATTCTGTCGGACGACTTGACAGCAGTGGTGTAAGTAAGCCGCTAGGGCGGAACAAGGAGCAAAGCGGCAATGGCAGATGGCGTAAAAGTTTTCCGCTGGGTGAAAGGACTGGTAAACGCTATATTAGCAGTCTTCGTTCCGGATGTGAACGACGGAGAAATAGTTTTCTCTGCAGATGCGATCTCCATCATTGAGAAATACAGCCATCATCGAGAAGTTCACTGAAGCGACAAGTCTTTGAGGAGTGCCTCAATTGGACAGGTTGGCGTCTCACCTCAACAAGAGATCTCAGGGATATTGTTCCAGGTCAGGGGACACTCAAGCTATAGCAGTGGACATCCTCGGGACACCTTGGGTGTTTTCAGTCGGTCTATGTGTCCCCTCCATTTTCACTCTTCTGAAGGTGATAAACGTAAGATGTACAAAGGTTCAGACGATCCTCATTGTTCCGGTCTGAACATGAAGGGCTTGGTATCCAGTTCTTCAAGTTTTACTCATAGAAGATTCCTGGCTTCTCTCTCTACGTGAGGAAGTGTTACAGCAAGATCAGGGCGTGTATCAAGACTTACCGTAGCTGCGTTTGGCGGCGTGGCGGTTGAACGCCATATCCTAGCCAGAAGGGGTATTCCCAGTGAAGTCATTTCCACTTTTCTTCAGGCTAGAACAGAAGTAACGGCGAAGCCTTACCACCATGTTTGGAGAGAATATGTGTCTTGGTGTGAATCCAAGAAGGCTACTACAGAAGCTTCAGCTGGGTCGTTGTTCTCCATTCTTTGCAAGCAGGTGTGGGTGCAGGCCTAAAGTTAGGCTCCATTCAAGTGCGGTTTTGGCCTTATAAATTTTCTTTCAAGAAAGAATTGGCGTCCTTTCCAGAAGTTCGGACCTTCGTGGAAGGAGTACTGCACATCCGACCTCCATTTGTGCCCCCATTGGCACCGTGGGACCTTGACGTGGTCACAATGATTGGAACCTTTCTGAAAGGTTGTGTTAAAATTTCTCTCTTGGAGAGTGGTCATGCTTTCGGCTTTGGCGTCCGCAAGGCGGGTGTCGGAAGTAGCGGCTGGGTCTTCCAGGTGGATAGAGTGAAATTGAGAACTCGGATTATAGTTCTGCCATCAGTGGTTTAGGTGTTTCGCAGAAACCAGCCTATTTGATGCCTGTGGTTACTTAAGCTGATTCAAGGTCTCTAGATGTAGTCAGAGCTTTGAGTATTTATGTCGCCAATTTGGTTCAGATTGCGGAAACATAGGCTCTGTTTGTCCGGTATGCTCCCAGCGTGATTGGGGCGCCTGCATCTCTGCAGTCGGTTACACGCTAGATCTGTGATCCGATTCGGCGTGCTCGTTCTACGGCTGGATTGCCGTTACCGAATTCGGTGGTGACCCATTCTTCTAGGAAGGTGGGCTTTTCTTGGGCGGATGCCCGAGGAGTCTCGGTGATTTAACTTTGCCGAGCGGATACTTGGTCGGGTTCAAACACTTTTGCTAAGCTCTACAAGTTTGATACCCTGGTTGATGGGGACCTCATGTTGCTCAATCGGTGCTGCAGAGTCGTCCGCACTCTCCCGCCCGGTCTGGAGCTTTGGTATAAACCCCATGGTTCTTACGGAGTCCCCAGTATCCTCTAGGATGTATGAGAAAATAGGATTTTAATACCTACCGGTAAATCCTTTTCTCTTAGTCCGTAGAGGATGCTGGGCGCCCGTCCCAGTGCGTACTGTGTCTGCAGTTATTGGTTATGGTTACACTATTGTGGTGTTTCTTTTTCTGTCTCCTGCGGATCCCATCTATATCCCATGGTCCTTACGGAGTCCCCAGCATCCTCTACGAACTAAGAGAAAAGGATTTACAGGTAAGTATTAAAATCCTATTTTCTACAGTATATAGAATAGCTTAAGAAGTTATTGGGATGGGCAATGTAATTAATTTATACACATATTCGAATTAAATACAGATATGTTAAAAACAAACTTTCTATACCCTTAGATGATCGTGCAGAGTGGTAGTAAAATTGGAGTGAATTACTCAAAAGAAACGTGTTCGGAAAAACTATATTTACACACAGGATGCGGTCATCCTGAAGGTATCAGAGTCAATGTTAGGGTTTGGGTCCAAGGGGGTGCTAGTGTTAGGTACTGGGGGGGGGGGTTAACCATAGCAACCATCCCCCAAGTCTTAGCCCTAGCCTGCCACTCCCTGAGTCTTAGCCCTAGCCACCACCCCCCGAAACTTAACCCTATTCACTAGTGATGTGCACCGGACATTTTTCGGGTTTTGTGTTTTGGTTTTGGATTCGGTTCCGCGGCCATGTTTTGGATTCGGACGCGTTTTGGCAAAACCTCACCGAAAAATTTTTGTCGGATTCGGGTGTTTTTTTAAAAAAAACCTAAAAAACAGCTTAAATCATAGCATTTGGGGATCATTTTGATCCCATAGTATTATTAACCTCAATAACCATAATTTCCACTCATTTCCAGTCTATTCTGAACACCTCACACCTCACAATATTACTTTTAGTCCTAAAATTTGCACCGAGGTCGCTGGATGGCTAAGCTAAGCGACACAAGTGGCCAACACAAACACCTGGCCCATCTAGGAGTGGCACTGCAGTGTCAGGCAGGATGGCACTTCAAAAAAATTGTCCCCAAACAGCACATGATGCAAAGAAAAAAAGAGGTGCACCAAGGTCGCTGTGTGACTAAGCTAAGCGACACAAGTGGCCGACACAAACACCTGGCCCATCTAGGAGTGGCACTGCAGTGTCAGACAGGATGGCACTTCAAAAAAATTGTCCCCAAACAGCACATGATGCAAAGAAAAAAAGAGGCGCACCAAGGTCGCTGTGTGACTAAGCTAAGCGACACAAGTGGCCGACACAAACACCTGGCCCATCTAGGAGTGGCACTGCAGTGTCAGACAGGATGGCACTTCAAAAAATTTGTCCCCAAACAGCACATGATGCAAAGAAAAAAAGAGGCGCACCAAGGTCGCTGTGTGACTAAGTTAAGCGACACAAGTGGCCGACACAAACACCTGGCCCATCTAGGAGTGGCACTGCAGTGTCAGGCAGGATGGCACTTCATAAAAATTGTCCCCAAACAGCACATGATGCAAAGAAAAAAAGAGGCGCACCAAGGTCGCTGTGTGACTAAGCTAAGCGACACAAGTGGCCGACACAAACACCTGGCCCATCTAGGAGTGGCACTGCAGTGTCAGACAGGATGGCACTTCAAAAAAATTGTCCCAAAACAGCACATGATGCAAAGAAAAAAAGAGGCGCACCAAGGTCGCTGTGTGACTAAGCTAAGCGACACAAGTGGCCGACACAAACACCTGGCCCATCTAGGAGTGGCACTGCAGTGTCAGACAGGATGGCACTTCAAAAAAATTGTCCCCAAACAGCACATGATGCAAAGAAATAAAGAGGCGCACCAAGGTCGCTGTGTGACTAAGCTAAGCGACACAAGTGGCCGACACAAACACCTGGCCCATCTAGGAGTGGCACTGCAGTGTCAGACAGGATGGCACTTCAAAAAAATTGTCCCCAAACAGCACATGATGCAAAGAAAAAAAGAGGCGCACCAAGGTCGCTGTGTGACTAAGCTAAGCGACACAAGCGGCCGACACAAACACCTGGCCCATCTAGGAGTGGCACTGCAGTGTCAGACAGGATGGCACTTCAAAAAAATTGTCCCCAAACAGCACATGATGCAAAGAAAAATGAAAGAAAAAAGAGGTGCAAGATGGAATTGTCCTTGGGCCCTCCCACCCACCCTTATGTTGTATAAACAGGACATGCACACTTTAACGAACCCATCATTTCAGCGACAGGGTCTGCCACACGACTGTGACTGAAATGACTGGTTGGTTTGGGCCCCCAACAAAAAAGAAGCAATCAATCTCTCCTTGCACAAACTGGCTCTACAGAGGCAAGATGTCCTCCTCATCATCATCCTCCGATTCCTCACCACTTTCACTGTGTACATCCCCTTCCTCACAGATTATTAATTCGTCCTCACTGGAATCCACCATCTCAGATCCCTGTGTACTTTCTGGAGGCAATTGCTGGTGAATGTCTCCACGGAGGAATTGATTATAATTCATTTTGATGAACATCATCTTCTCCACATTTTCTGGAAGTAACCTCGTACGCCGATTGCTGACAAGGTGAGCGGCTGCACTAAACACTCTTTCGGAGTACACACTGGAGGGAGGGCAACTTAGGTAGAATAAAGCCAGTTTGTGCAAGGGCCTCCAAATTGCCTCTTTTTCCTGCCAGTATACGTACGGACTGTCAGACGTTCCTACTTGGATGCGGTCACTCATATAATCCTCCACCATTCTTTCAATGGTGAGAGAATCATAAGCAGTGACAGTAGACGACATGTCAGTAATCGTTGGCAGGTCCTTCAGTCCGGACCAGATGTCAGCACTCGCTCCAGACTGCCCTGCATCACCGCCAGCGGGTGGGCTCGGAATTCTTAGCCTTTTCCTCGCACCCCCAGTTGCGGGAGAATGTGAAGGAGGAGATGTTGACGGGTCACGTTCCGCTTGACTTGACAATTTTCTCACCAGCAGGTCTTTGAACCTCTGCAGACTTGTGTCTGCCGGAAAGAGAGATACAACGTAGGTTTTAAATCTAGGATCGAGCACGGTGGCCAAAATGTAGTGCTCTGATTTCAACAGATTGACCACCCGTGAATCCTGGTTAAGCTAATTAAGGGCTCCATCCACAAGTCCCACATGCCTAGCGGAATTGCTCTGTTTTAGCTCCTCCTTCAATGTCTCCAGCTTCTTCTGCAAAAGCCTGATGAGGGGAATGACCTGACTCAGGCTGGCAGTGTCTGAACTGACTTCACGTGTGGCAAGTTCAAAGGGTTGCAGAACCTTGCACAACGTTGAAATCATTCTCCACTGCGCTTGAGTCAGGTGCATTCCCCCTCCTTTGCCTATATCGTGGGCAGATGTATAGGCTTGAATGGCCTTTTGCTGCTCCTCCATCCTCTGAAGCATATAGAGGGTTGAATTCCACCTCGTTATCACCTCTTGCTTCAGATGATGGCAGGGCAGGTTCAGGATTGTTTGGTGGTGCTCCAGTCTTCTGTACGCGGTGACTGAATGCCGAAAGTGTCCCGCAATTCTTCGGGCCACCGACAGCCTCTCTTGCACGCCCCTGTCGTTTTTTAAATAATTCTGCACCACCAAATTCAATGTATGTGCAAAACATGGGACGTGCTGGAATTTGCCCAGATGTAATGCACGCACAATATTGCTGGCGTTGTCCGATGTCACAAATCCCCAGGAGAGTACAATTGGGGTAAGCCATTCTGCGATGATCTTCCTCAGTTTCCGTAAGAGGTTGTCAGCTGTGTGCCTCTTCTGGAAAGCGGTGATACAAAGCGTAGCCTGCCTAGGAACGAGTTGGCGTTTGCGAGATGCTGCTACTGGTGCCGCCGCTGCTGTTCTTGCTGCGGGATGCAATACATCTACCCAGTGGGCTGTCACAGTCATATAGTCCTGAGTCTGCCCTGCTCCACTTGTCCACATGTCCGTGGTTAAGTGGACATTGGGTACAACTGCATTTTTTAGGACACTGGTGACTCTTTTTCTGACATCTGTGTACATTTTCGGTATCGCCTGCCTAGAGAAATGGAACCTAGATGGTATTTGGTACCGGGGACACAGTACCTCAATCAAGTCTCTAGTTGCCTCTGAATTAACGGTGGATACCGGAACCACGTTTCTCACAGCCCAGGCTGCCAAGGCCTGAGTTATTTGCTCTGCAGCAGGATGACTGCTGTGATATTTCATCTTCCTCGCAAAGGACTGTTGGACAGTCAATTGCTTACTGGAAGTAGTACAAGTGGTCTTCCGACTTCCCCTCTGGGATGACGATCGACTCCCAGCAGCAACAACAGCAGCGCCAGCAGCAGTAGGCGTTACACTCAAGGATGCATCGGAGGAATCCCAGGCAGGAGAGGACTCGTGAGACTTGCCAGTGACATGGCCTGCAGGACTATTGGCTTTCCTGGGTAAGGAGGAAATTGACACTGAGGGAGTTGGTGGTGTGGTTTGCAGGAGCTTGGTTACAAGAGGAAGGGATTTAGTGGTCAGTGGACTGCTTCCGCTGTCATCCAAAGTTTTTGAACTTGTCACTGACTTATGATGAATGCGCTGCAGGTGACGTATAAGGGAGGATGTTCCGAGGTGGTTAACGTCCTTACCCCTACTTATTACAGCTTGACAAAGGCAACACACGGCTTGACACCTGTTGTCCGCATTTGTGTTGAAATAATTCCACACCGAAAAGCTGATTTTTTTTTAATTTTGACCAGGCATGTCAATGGCCATATTCGTCCCACGGACAACAGGTGTCTCCCCAGGTGCCTGACTTAAACAAACCACCTCACCATCAGAATCCTCCTTGTCAATTTCCTCCCCAGCGCCAGCAACACCTATATCCTCATCCTGGTGTACTTCAACAGTGACATCTTCAATTTGACTATCAGGAACTGGACTGCGGGTGCTCCTTTGAGCACTTGCAGGGGGCGTGCAAATGGTGGAAGGCGCAAGCTCTTCCCGTCCAGTGTTGGGAAGGTCAGGCATCGCAACCGACACAATTGGACTCTCCTTGGGGATTTGTGATTTAGAAGAATGCACAGTTCTTTGCTGTGCTTTTGCCAGCTTAAGTCTTTTCATTTTTCTAGCGAGAGGATGAGTGCTTCCATCCTCATGTGAATCTGAACCACTAGCCATGAACATAGGCCAGGGCCTCAGCCGTTCCTTGCCACTCCGTGTCGTAAATGGCATATTGGCAAGTTTACGCTTCTCATCAGACGCTTTCAATTTTGATTTTTGGGTCATTTTACTGAACTTTTGTTTTTTGGATTTTACATGCTCTCTACTATGACATTGGGCATCGGCCTTGGCAGACGACGTTGATGGCATTTCATCGTCTCGGCCATGACTAGTGGCAGCAGCTTCAGCACGAGGTGGAAGTGGATCTTGATCTTTCCCTATTTTAACCTCCACATTTTTGTTCTCCATTTTTTAATGTGTGCAATTATATGCCAGTATCAATAGCAATGGCCTACTACTATATATACTGCGCACAACTAAAATGCACCACAGGTATAGAATGTAGATGGATAGTATACTTAATGACGACACAGAGGTAGGTACAGCAGTGGCCTTCCGTACCGTACTGCTATATATACTGGTGGTGTCAAAGTCGAAAAATATCATGCTTCACATTGCCTTGTACTAACCCCAATGCACATGCCCGCTGCTCGTGCATATAGTCTGCTGTACGTGCATATGTCCGCATATTGCGTACGCTCGCTCCGGCGAGTACGCGCGGTATATGCGTATTTACGGTAGAGTTTATGGGCTTGTAGCGGGCGACTCGTTTATAGTATATTTAACCCACATAGTGTGTTTTGTAGGTAATATTCCCTTTAATAATATCTGTAAGTATGGTTAATGTAAATGGTTCAGGGACTTGGGAATTCCTCTTTTCATGATACGAAGGGTCTGACACAGGTTGAACAGTGGTGTCTGGTACCTAACTGAAGAGTATTCTATCTGGAATATTCCGGTGTTGGTTAGGAAGAGATTAATCGCTCCGGCGTATAGATATGATTAAAAGTAGTTTATGGACATTTACTGTATTTACAGTTCATTATCCATGCGGCGGGAATCCTGAGGATACCTCCCACCTTTGCAGTTTGAAATAGTCACAGCCCACCTGTTCAAATCCACCTATGACCTTTTGTTATAATGCAGAGAGACATTCCTGTGTCCAATGAACAATAAGATTGTAGGGCTCTTTGTAGTGTACTGTATGTTGTGTATATAAGGCAGCCAGCCTGGGCCAGCTCACTCACTTCTCTCCACAAGGTTATCATCATTGACTAACTGAGAGCTGGTTTCCAGAACTGCGCTAGCGATCATTCCCACGTGTGTAAGTTTCTCTGTGACCATCTTTGTTCTCCGCCTGTGTTAGCCACATACTCTTTCTCTTTGTATGTTATTGTTTGCGATTGTGCCGCTATTGTATATTTATGTATAGTTATTCTGTTTAGGTATTAATGTTAGTTTTGTAGTGTATAAGCTGTAACTGTTTTTCCCCTTTTTACATACTAAAATCATCTAGATAAAGGTTTTGGAACCTACAAGGTATCGTGTGTTTATCATTACATTGCTAAGGGTATACTGAGCATCTCAGTCGCTCAAGCAGCTTTTATATTAACAAGGTTAAGAAGCGTTATATCATTACAGTATTACAGTACTAAGGTTTACAGTATAAGCATATTCTGTTTAAAGTTTATAAAAGTACTGTCTGTGTGTACGCTCGCTGTGTGTATTCCGTACACTCAGCGTAGTGTGTGTACGTAACTTGCGTACCACGTGCGAGGTCTTTGTACGCAAATAGTGTACGGAGTGCGTAGCACGTGCACGTGGTTTAGCGGCCATTACGGCTTGAAGGTATTAGTAAATAGCTTGTGTTATAAGATAAATAATTAGCTTTATCAATTGAGGGCTCGTCCGTCCTCCACATATCCGCACTAGCGAACACAAGCAGACTTTATCTGTCAGCAAAGGGCGGGAAGGTAGTATCCCTTTGTATCCGTGTTGGTGGTTGGGGATACGGTAGTGCTGATCAGATAAGCGTCTGCTTCGCTTTGTTGTAGGAGTGCTGATGGAATCCGGAACCGGAAGGTAAGAACAGTACGCTATTGTCTTTTAAAACTGTTTATTTCTGTTTGATACACATTGCGTACAAAATACACGCACACACCTGCATTTTTTCATTTGTGTACGTTCACATATCTCACTTTCCTGTTTGCCATTTATCATTGATAACGTGCTGAGAAAGATTTGTTGCTATTGGTAGTTAAAAGTAATATTAATACGTAAGGGAGTAATTTGAAAAAACACGCACACGGCATTGCCTAAGATACAAGGGAGATCTGTGTGGTGCTCGGTAAATGATTACAGTTAAATATCATTTGCATTGATAGAAACGTGTTACTTGTGTTACTGTGGACGTGTCTGGCCTGTGTACACGTGTCCCTAACAAAGGGCGGGACAAGCGTACGCGACGCAAAGGTCGATACACGTAGCGTGTATTACGCAACGGAGCGTATGGGTACGCCCACTTAATACAAATCACACGATAGTATTGGTTTAGTAGGCGATACGGAGGCAACGCGATAATAGCGCAAGTTAATCTCAGTGTCCAAAATTTTAATCCTTCTCTAGTTGCAACTCCTCTGGGACTAGCCTGTGTTACTGCATGAAAGGAATTTTCTGTACAGAAAAGAAAGTAAAGAGTATATGAGGTGAAAGAGTGTGTGCATATATATATATATAAGCTTCTCATTTTTGGTTGGAACCTAGGAAATCGAGTTCTCGTAGAGGTACATCCGTGCGAGTGATAGCACGTGGTGGCTTGGGAGACATCCCTTGTTAGTCTTGTAATAAGAGCATTAGAGTATAGCAGATTAGGAGGTCTACTGTAGACACAGACCAGGAGGTCACAGACCAGGAAGTCCAGAGATACAGACCAGGAGGTCTAGGTACAGCAGACTAGGAAGTCCGCTATAGATAGAGTCAAGAGGCACAACTCAGGGAGGATTGGTGCAATACCCATATAGGCCATCAAGCTCAAGCTGAAAGGAATTCGCAGCCGCAATTATCGATTCCGCTGGTCGTAAGGCGTATAAATAATAGTTATTTATACACAGTGCGACTGTACCGCATGTAAGTGTGTGCATTAGTTTGTAACTTGACCCAGTACCATTTGCGTACGCTAGTGGGGTCATAAACGCTATTTGTACATTCTAACGTGATTTGTGTAATTTTTTTTATTTTAAGGGAGGTTTGCTGATCACTCAGAAATTCTCCAGCTACTGATATTTACTGGGAAGGGTAAGTGCTCTGCGGATCACACCCACATGTTCCAGTAAATAGAGTTGATTTAGTAAACCGGCCAATAGGGTCGGCAAGGTATATCATGTGTGGAAAATACGGGTCACACACAGAGGTTTTGTGCGATGAATGGGAAAGAATGACTGTGCATGATGGAGAAAAGTTCCCACGAGTAGGCAGTTTTAGTCCCGAGGTGTTACAAAATCTAAGGAGAAGGATATGTCTAATTAAATCTGTGAAGAGACGGATCAGACATTATGATTATTTACAATTATGGCAACAGGAGGGTGAAATACAAAGAGGATTGGCTCAAGCGGCTGGTTCAAACCCTATCAGGAAACTGATAGCCACCGCACCACCACCACCATACATAACAGGAGAGAAAGTGGTTACAGAGAATGGCACACTGGGGTATGATAAACATGCACTTAGTAAATGTATAGATGTTAAGAGTAACGTAAATAAGGTTATTGATGCTAATGTTAACCAGTGCAAGCTGTACCCTGTTTTAAACTTTCCCCAGGATTGCGGCCAGGAAGATGAGCCCACCACAATATCGGCACTCTCTCTAGCAGCCACCATACAAGAGACTACAGTGGGCACGGCCCAACCAGTAAGAGTAGTATCAAAGGCCCCTAGTGGAGGGACAGGTGAGGTCGTATCAACAAACTTAATCCTGTCAGGGTAATTGCGGTCCCAAATGGGAAAACTGACGCATCGGGAGCCACTCCCGTCAGGAACATCGCCATGCACTGCCCTTTTTCCCGAACAGAATTAAGATCAATGATGTCTGAATTCCCTGATCCTAGGAAAGATCTAGTTGCAAGCCAGAAATACATTAGAGAGCTAGGTAATTCTGCAGAGCCCAATAACAAAGATTGGCGGACATTGCTGAGGGCATGTTTACCCTCCAATGTCGACTCAGTGAAATTTATCGCTGACTGTAAATTAAATGAAGAGGTACCCCTTACGGATGAGTACAACCAAGATAATGTAAAAATAATCAATCTGCAGTTAGGAGTATATTTCCTAGCCGTTGCTAAGTGGAACAAAATTTTCTCCATCAAGCAAAAAGAGGGAGAAATAGCTGCTGATTATTTTCATCGGGCACTACAGGAAATGGCTAAGTATACAGGGATAGAAGACATTAAGACAAATGTGAATCATAGAGAAGTAGCAGTTTCTGTGTTAATGGATGGTTTAAAGGAAGTATTGAGGATGAGGGTACAGACCACCCAACCATGTTGGCGAGGTTTGTCGGTGGCTACTTTGAGAGAGGCCGCTATTGATCATGATCGGAACATCACCAGACACAGGGAGTTGCAGAGTGATAAGCTGATGGCCGTAAGTATACAGGCCCTTACCACAAGGCCAGCTCAGCATAAGTCTCAGACCCCTGTGGGTAAGTCAAATGTGGTAGTTTGTTATCATTGTCACAAAGAGGGACATTTTGCACGGGAATGTAGATCAAGAAATACACAAAAATCATTTCAAACCCCTAGACAACGACATGACATACGAGATTGGGATCAAGGACCGCAGAGACGGAGTTATGAGCCACACGCAGGGAAAACAAGAAGGTATCCCCCAAGAAGAGACTGGCAAGTCTCTGATAGTTCCTATTTACCCCCTTCACAGGTAATTGCTGCCAGTGCGATGCAGGGAGGTCACCACACACCATAGGGGTGGAGCCACACCTGTAATCTGCAGCCAGTGAAATTAATTGCGAGCCTTGGAATTGAACCCGAGGTCACAATTGATGTAGCTGGTAGATCTCTAAATTTCCTAGTAGATACGGGGGCGGCCAAGTCAGTGATAAATTCGACCGTGGGCATGAGAACCACTGGTAAAACAATTCCAGCCATGGGAGTAACAGGAGTAGTACAACACTATCCTTTAAGCAAACCTGCAGAGATTACGATAGGGCCTTTGCATACCAAGCATTCTTTTCTGCTGGCTGCATCGGCTCCGACTAATCTCCTTGGGAGAGATTTACTGTGCAAAATGGGATATGTCATATATTGTACTCCTGAAGGTGTGTTCTTGGACATACCCGAGAGCCGCGCTCAGGAAGTACAGGATATGCTAGATTCCCCAACAAGATTAATGTTACGCACTGTTGGTGTAAATAGGTGTCCGTCCAAGGTAGAGGAAATTATTTCCCAGATACCGGAATCACTTTGGACCAAGGATGGACAAGACACTGGATTGATGGCAAATGATTAGAACATTTTTAGGAATGTGTGGGTACTGCCGTAACTGGATCCCAGGTTTTTCCATACTGGCTTTGCCTTTGCAGGAGATGGTCTCATCAAACAAACCAGATCGGATTTCGCACACAGACGAGTCTGAGATGGCATTTGAAAGACTTAAACAGTGCCTAACGCAGGCACCAGCATTAGGTATGCCAGATTATGGGAAACCCTTTGAGCTGTACGGAACGGAGAATGCTGGGTGTGCGGCAGGTGTCTTAACCCAGAAGCATGGTGATGCCAGCAGGCCGGTAGCCTACTACAGCGCTCAGCTAGACACGGTAGCGCGATCCCTCCCCACATGTTTGCGAAGTGTTGCAGCAATAGCATTGCTAGTAAGTAAAAGCGAAGATGTAGTCCTAGGACACAACCTCACAATTCATACACCACATGCAGTGTCAGCTTTACTGAATTCTGCCCAAACCAGACACGTCTCATCAGCGCGGTTTACAAGATGGGAATTGGCATTAATGGCCCCGGTAAACATCACCATAAGGAGATGCAGTGCATTAAATCCTGCAACATATCTCCCAGGTGTGCCTGGACAGGCACAAAGGGTGGAAGATGAGAGTGATGGAGAAGGAGGATTTAGTACAGGAGATGACACACATGATTGTATGGAATATTTGACCCAAAATTTCACGGCAAGGCCTGACATCAGTGACAACCCACTGCAAGATGTAGATTTTACTTTCTACACTGATGGTAGTTGTCACAGACAGACGGACTCGGGAGACTTGTGTACTGGATACGCAGTTGTAGATGACCAAGGTACCATAGAAGCGGAACCCCTAGGCCCACCACAGCACAAGTTGCTGAGCTAGTTGCCCTAACCAGAGCATGCGAATTGGCTAAAGGCAAGTCAGCCAATATCTACACGGATTCTAGGTACGCCTTCGGAGTAGTCCATGATTTAGGGGCCCTATGGCGCCTCAGAAATTTCATGACGGCAGCTGGCACACCCGTAGCGCATGCAGCCCACATCAAAAGACTCCTAACAGTGATACAGGAACCCGACAGAGTGGCTGTTATCAAGTGTAAAGCTCACACGTATAGCCAAGACCCGGTATCACTTGGTAACAGCCGAGCAGACGAAGCTGCTAAATCAGCAGCCGGTACCCCCATACAGACAGACATCACACAACTGATGGTATTCAGTACCGTCAATACACAGAAATTGTGTGAAATGCAAAATTTGTGTTCCCCACAGGAAAAGGCAGTTTGGAGGTCAAGAGGATATGGCCAGGAGTCCTCAGGACTCTGGACAGACGAACAGGGTAAGCCAGTGGCACCCAGAGCATACCTTCCAAGTCTAGCGGAAGCGGCACATGGGCTGACTCATCTAGGCAAAGAAGGAATGTGTAAATTGGTAAGAGCTTATTGGTGCGCCCCAGGATTTTCTTCCCATGCGGGTAAAAGAGCGATGACATGTCTCACCTGCTTGAGGAAGAATATCGGAAAGGCAATACCAACAGAGCCATCCCACATCCCTCCCACAGATGGCCCTTTCCAGGTAATACAAATCGATTTCATTCAATTGCCACCTTGTAGAAATTTAAAGTATGTATTGGTTTGTTTTGACGTGTTTTCAAATTGGGTTGAAGCATTTCCCGCGGCCACAAATACCACTGTGTTTACTGCAAAGAAAATTGTGCAGGAATTTGTGTGCAGGTATGGTATCCCTAGAATCATTGAAAGTGATAGGGGTACCCATTTTACAGGTGAAGTTTTTCAAGCAATGTGTAAGTTAATGGGAATTAATAGTAAGCTGCATACTCCGTACCGCCCCCAGGCGAGTGCGAAAGTGGAAAGAGTAAACAGCACTATTAAAAACAAATTAAGCAAGGTAATGGCCGAAACAGGATTGTTGTGGCCCGAAGCTTTACCAATCGTATTATACAGCATCAGAACCACTCCCAGGTCCCCTCTTAATCTGTCTCCTTTTGAAATTCTGTTTGGTCGACAACCCCATGTTATGATTAACCCCCAGGATGATTTGAAGTGTAACAATGAAGTAACCGTAAAATATTTGGTTAAGATGAGTAAGCAATTGAGGAATCAGAATGATAATCTGAAGTTGGTGATTCCTGATCTGCCAGACAGTAATTGTCATGACATTGAACCTGGGGATTATGTAATGATACGGAATTTTCTAAGCTCAGGTTGCCTTATTGACAGATGGGAAGGACCATATCAAGTCTTATTAACCAGCACAACAGCATTGAAGGTCGCCGAGAGGGAGACTTGGGTCCATTCGTCTCATTGTAAGAAGGTTGCTGATCAAGAGAGGTCCCGCGACAAAGAACAGACGGTAGAGGAAATTGTATCGTTAGAGTGTCTGTTTCAGGAAGGTTGAGACGGCACCTGAGCACTGAGAATAATAAGATCGGAGGCGGTTGTCGAGCTAGATTTCTTTTTCCCTTTTGTTGTTTTCTCCACTTCCCATCTCCCTCATTTTCTACCTCCCCCCTTCTCATTCTTCTCCTTTTCCTCCTACAAGATGGACTTACCCCAAGAGACTGTGATCCGGATTTTCCTGTTGACCCTGTTGTTGACCAGAGCAGTCTGTTTCGGTGAGAGTACCATGGAGGTCGAGAAGGGGTCTGGAATGGGTTCTGATGACAGAGATGGAGGCGTAGATATCCAAGAGCAACACAATCACCGAGTAAAGGCGAGTATCAGAAAACGACCTGGTAGCATTGACAATAGAAGGAATTGTGAAGGATTGTTAGCTGAAGAGAACTGCATCTGTAGGCATTGTGACAATATAGTTGAGGATGGGTGCATCAAGAAATGTCAGTCCAGTTTTAATATCAACATGGACCGGCATCCATTGGGTGACTATCACTCCTTAGTGGGTAAAGTGTTAAACCAGACAGACTGTTGGGTATGCTCTCAAGTACCTCAAGGTCATAGCAAATCAGGACTAGTACCATTCCCTTTAACTGTAGGAGAGGCACTTGAGTTAAGTGGTGGGAGGCCGGTGGACAAGAGGTTTAATATCTCTATTCCTCCTAGTTTGAAGCTCCACCAATATCATGTGGATAGGTCCTTATTATGCTTTAACATTTCCAATCCCCGAAAGCCGGGAAATTGGGAAGTGTCATGGAGTAATCAAACCATGACATTTTCACATAGAGCCGATAGAATGCCCATAGATTCAAAGCTTATACGCCAGATAGCCGACAGTGGAAAATTTTTCCGGTTTAGATATACTCTAGGAAGTAGGACCATGCGAGTGGGAGAAGTATCACCAGGATACTGTGCACATATCGTACAACCAGATACGTGTACTAGACAGATGGGAGAATTAGGGTTAGGAGATTTCACATGGAAAGTTTGTAACATGGTTATGTCATACTCCGTCCCATATGTTCTCCCCGATGATGCATATTTCATATGCGGGAGGAAGGCGTATAAGTGGCTTGCCCCAAACTCAGAGGGATTGTGTTACATTGGAAAAGTACTGCCTGAAGTAATGACTGTATCCCATATCAAAATGAAGGACATTCACCGCGGTGCCCAAGCTCCTTATACTCACACTCATTACGAGCACGTCGTTAAAAGGCACCTGATAGAGAGGACAGAGCATCCGGCCTCTGATCTGATCCATGAATCCACCGGGATTCAATTCCTAATCGCGTTAGATATCACTCGTACCGCCAGAGGAGTGATAAACTTTAGGTATATAAACGCACTTGCGAACCTGATAGACAATATCACCGAAATGTATGACGACACGTTCAGGTATACTGGGAGAGAGCTACAAGCCTACAAAACAGAGCTGGTTCAGCATAGGATGATTCTCAATTATCTCACAGCAGTGACAGGCGGGTATTGTGTTACCCTAGCAACTCAATATGGTGTAAAGTGCTGCACGTATATTACAAACAGCACTGAGGACCCGGCCGAGGTCATAGACCAAAAGATGGATGACATTTTGCAATTGAAGTGGGAGTTTCGAAGGAGGCATAATCTCACTCTCGCTGCTGTGGGTAATGAGCTGACCGGTTGGGTGTCATGGTTGAACCCACGAAATTGGTTCTCTGGTTTAGGAGAATGGGCCCAAGGTATTATAATGGATGTAGGGAAATTCCTCTTGTGTATTCTGGGAATCGTCATATTGGTTGGTCTGATATTTAGATGCGGTCGGACTTTAACGAAGTGTAAAGGTAGTACCAGAGTGATGAGTCTGAGGAGCGAGGACACTGTAATAACAGCAACTAATTTAATTTATGACCCAACGATAGAGACAATGTTGTGATGAAAATGTGATTCCACGTCCGTTTCTTTCACCCGTTTCTCCTTTGTTTTCCTCCAAAGTACAAAGACATCCGCTTGGAAGAAGAATTTGACAACCTCTTTTATACAGACCATTGATGAACTGTGTCACAGACACCCAATACTTTTAGTGACTTTAACTATCTACGGGAAACCCAATACTTTAGAGACTGTAAGTTTATGGACACTGGAACAGCTTTTGTTCGCCACTTACAGCAAAAGCACCGAGAGACATCAGACAACATGTACATCAAGACAAGACATCAACAAGACCTCAATCGGCGACTGTACATTAAAACTCACATAGTTTATGACCGCATTTATAACGATTGTTTCTTATCTTCATCCCTACAACCTCCAGGTAGTATCCCACATAGTCGACAGGTGATTCTCACATATTAGCATCCACATACTCTCCTCCTTCATGTATCATCAACTAATGTGCACCCCATTTGTTGCAACCAAAAGCCGAAAAGAGCTCGGAAGAGTTTGACAGCCCATCCACAGACCCTTAATACGGGATAAGAAGGATTCAAATGTATACTTCGCAATACCTCGAAGCTTGATTTAAAACACATACAGCACGATGATACATGACCCCTCAGACATGGATTTCATACACACATGCTTTTACTGTCTCACTAGGTCACATCTTTCCCACCTTCTCTTCTCCTCCCTTTACCCAATCATAAAAAGGTGTTTATTTGATGACATATATTTTTCTGTTTGAATTGTTTAGGAAGTGGCAGTTATTGATGACTGCCAAAGGGTGGACTGTCAAAGTCGAAAAATAGCATGCTTCACATTGCCTTGTACTAACCCCAATGCACATGCCCGCTGCTCATGCATATAGTCTGCTGTACGTACACATGTCCGCATATTGCGTACGCTCGCTCCGGCGAGTACACGCGGTATGTGCGTATTTATGGTAGAGTTTATGGGCTTGTAGCGGGCAACTCGTTTATAGTATATTTAACCCACATAGTGTATTTTGTAGGTAATATTCCCTTTAATAATATCTGTAAGTATGGTTAATGTAAATGGTTCAGGGACTTGGGAATTCCTCTTTTCATGATACGAAGGGTCTGACACAGGTTGAACAGTGGTGTCTGGTACCTAACTGAAGAGTATTCTATCAGGAATATTCCGGTGTTGGTTAGGAAGAGATTAATCGCTCCGGCGTATAGATATGATTAAAAGTAGTTTATGGACATTTACTGTATTTACAGTTCATTATCCATGCGGCGGGAATCCTGAGGATACCTCCCACCTTAGCAGTTTGAAATAGTCACAGCCCACCTGTTCAAATCCACCTATGACCTTTTGTTATAATGCAGAGAGACATTCCTGTGTCCAATGAACAATAAGATTGTAGGGCCCTTTGTAGTGTACTGTATGTTGTGTATATAAGGCAGCCAGCCTGGGCCAGCTCACTCACTTCTCTCCACAAGGTTATCATCATTGACTAACTGAGAGCTGGTTTCCAGGACTGCGCTAGCGATCATTCCCACGTGTGTAAGTTTCTCTGTAACCATCTTTGTTCTCCGCCTGTGTTAGCCACATACTCTTTCTCTTTGTATGTTATTGTTTGCGATTGTGCCGCTATTGTATATTTATGTATAGTTATTCTGTTTAGGTATTAATGTTAGTTTTGTAGTGTATAAGCTGTAACTGTTTTTCCCCTTTTTACATACTAAAATCATCTAGATAAAGGTTTTGGAACCTACAAGGTATCGTGTGTTTATCATTACATTGCTAAGGGTATACTGAGCGTCTCAGTCGCTCAAGCAGCTTTTATATTAACAAGGTTAAGAAGCGTTATATCATTACAGTATTACAGTACTAAGGTTTACAGTATAAGCATATTCTGTTTAAAGTTTATAAAAGTACTGTCTTTGTGTACGCTCGCTGTGTGTATTCCGTACACTCAGCGTAGCGTGTGTACGTAACTTGCGTACCACGTGCAAGGTCTTTGTACGCAAATAGCGTACGGAGTGCGTAGCACGTGCACGTGGTTTAGCGGCCATTACGGCTTGAAGGTATTAGTAAATAGCTTGTGTTATAAGATAAATAATTAGCTTTATCAGTGGTCACTGTGTCAGCAAACTGCAAAACTAAAATGCACCACAGGTATAGAATGTAGATGGATAGTATACTTAATGACGACACAGAGGTAGGTACAGCAGTGGCCTTCCGTACCGTACTGCTATATATAGTATACTGGTGGTCACTGTGTCAGCAAACTGCAAAACTAAAATGCACCACAGGTATAGAATGTAGATGGATAGTATACTTAATGACGACACAGAGGTAGGTACAGCAGTGGCCTTCCGTACCGTACTGCTATATATACTGGTGGTCACTGTGTCAGCAAACTGCAAAACTAAAATGCACCACAGGTATAGAATGTAGATGGACAGTATACTTAATGACGACACAGAGGTAGGTACAGCAGTGCATTCCGTACCGTACTGCTATATATACTGGTGGTCACTGTGTCAGCAAACTGCAAAACTAAAATGCACCACAGGTATAGAATGTAGATGGATAGTATACTTAATGACGACACAGAGGTAGGTACAGCAGTGGCCTTCCGTACCGTACTGCTATATATACTGGTGGTCACTGTCAGCAAACTGCAAAACTAAAATGCACCACAGGTATAGAATGTAGATGGATAGTATACTTAATGATAACACAGAGGTAGGTACAGCAGTGCCTTCCGTACCGTACTGCTATATATACTGGTGGTCACTGTGTCAGCAAACTGCAAAACTAAAATGCACCACAGGTATAGAATGTAGATGGATAGTATACTTAATGACGACACAGAGGTAGGTACAGCAGTGGCCTTCCGTACCGTACTGCTATATATAGTATACTGGTGGTCACTGTCAGCAAAACTCTGCACTGTACTCCTGCTATATAATACAGCTGCTCCCCACAATTAAGCAATAAAGCACAATCAAGTTCAACAATAACGGAGAGGACGCCAGCCACGTCCTCTCCCTAACATTTCCAATGCACGAGTGAAAATGGCGGCGACGCGCGGCTGCTTATATAGAATCCGAATCTCGCGAGAATCCGACAGCGGGATGATGACGTTCGGGCGCGCTCGGGTTAACCGAGCCATACGGGAGAATCCGAGTATGGCTCGGACCCTTGTAAAAAGGGTGAAGTTCGGGGGGATTCGGTTTCCGAGAAACCGAACCCGCTCATCACTACTATTCACAAACCCAGGTGGGTTAAGATTAGAGACGGGAACAGGGGAGGGGTAAAATAATGACCCCCACCCCCTGTCAGAACTCTTATTGTCAGAATGCCAGTGTCTGTCATGTGACCACCAGCATCCTGGCCACCGGTAAAATGTATTACACCCTTACACACATATGTATATAACTCTCAGATACATTTGCAGCCCACATCTGTTCCACCTCAATGGTTATGAGATGAGATAGGCCAGCAGGCTGCACTTAGGGGGTCATTCCGAGTTGTTCGCTCGCTAGCAGATTTTAGCAGCATTGCACACGCTAGGCCGCCGCCCTCTGGGAGTGTATTTTAGCTTAGCAGAGTTGCGAACGAAATATTAGCAGAATTGCGAATAGAAAATTCTTAGCAGTTTCTGAGTAGCTCGAGACTTACTCCTACACTGCGATCAGCTCAGGCCGTTTCGTTCCTGGTTTGACGTCACAAACACGCCCTGCGTTCGGCCACCCACTCCCCTGTTTCTCCAGACACTCCCGCGTTTTATCCTGGCACGCCTGCGTTTTTCCGCACACTCCCTGAAAACGGCCAGTTTCCGCCCAGAAACACCCACTTCCTGTCAATCACACTCCGATCACTTCAACGATGAAAATCCTTCGTTCGGACATGAGTAACTCTACTAAGTTTTGTGCTAAAATACTTAGCGCATGCGCACTGCGTACCAAGCGCATGCGCATTTTCGCTTTAATCGCTCCGTTGCGAAAATCGGCAACGAGCGAACAACTCGGAATGACCCCCTTAATGCAGATTTCTGTTCGAGCCTGAGAAGGCTCGAATTGAAATCTGTGGTAAGTGCCCTTCCCGCAGGTACCGCAAACATGTTAACCCAAAGATATACTTACTAACATATGGGTTAACATGGTTTTACAGGCAAATTTACCACGAGAGAAAAAGGGTCTCTAACTGAATAGCTACCACCCTTGTCACTGCGCTGTAAATTACCGTGGCTTATTGAATCTTGCCTTTAAGATATTTCTTCTGATGATCACTTTGACCAAACATCCTAAGTTTTGTTTAAGAAATTTATTTGAGATGCCTAAAAGATCCAATCTATGAGGGCTTTTTCACTTCTTTTCTTCTGTAAGTCATGCACTCCAGAGGCGGAACTACCGCCAGTGCAACCAGTGCGTTGCACTGGGGCCCGCCTCTGTCCAGGGGCCCAAAGCATGTAATGAGTCAAACTGACTCATTACATGCCGCTGTGCGCTGCGGGCAACCGCTGCTCGCAGTGCACAGCCGCCCAAAGAGAAGAGGAGCAGCGGTACGGGGGAAAGAGGAGGAGGGAGGTGGAGGAGGGAGCCGCAGCAGCGCTTTGTTACTGGTGGAGGCGCTGCTGCTGCTGCCCCTCTGCTTCACTATAGGCTGTCTTCCGAGAACAGCCTATAGTGAAGCAGAGGGGCAGCAGCAGCAGCGCCTCCACCAATAACACAGCGCTGCTGTGGCTCCCTCCCCCACCTCCCTCCTCCTCCTTCTCTCCTGCCCGGGAATCGTCTGACGCTGCACCAAGGAGCCTGAGCCAGCGGAGAGGGTAAGTATAATTCTTTCTTTCTTTTTTTCTTTCTTTCTTTTCTTACTACAAAAAAGGGGGACTGCCTGCCGCAATGTGTAAAAAGGGGGAATCTGCCTGCCGCAATGTGTAAAAAGGGGGAATCTGCCTGCCGCAATGTGTAAAAAGGTGGAATCTGCCTGCCGCAATGTGTAAAAAGGGGGAATCTGCCTGCCGTAGTGTGTAAAAAGGGGGAATCTGCCTGCCGCAATGTGTAAAAACGGGGAATCTGCCTGCCGCAATGTGTAAAAAGGGGGAATCTGCCTGCCGCAATGTGTAAAAACGGGGACTCTGCTTGCCGCAATGTGTAAAAAGGGGGAATCTGCCTGCCGTAAAGTGTAAAAAGGGGGAATCTGCCTGCCGTAATGTGTAAAAAGGGGGATGCTGTCTGCCGTAATGTGTAACAAGGGCACGCTGTCTGCCGTAATGTGTAACAAGGGCACGCTATCTGCCGTAATGTGTAACAAGGGCACGCTGTCTGCCGTAATGTGTAACAAGGGGACGCTGTCTGCCATTATGTGTAAAAAGGGCACGCTGTCTGCCGTTATGTGTAAAAAGTGTACGCTGTCTGCCGCTATGTTTAACAAGGGCACGCTGTCTGCCGTTATGTGAAAAAAGTGTACGCTGACTGCCGCTATGTGTAACAAGGGCACGCTGTCTGCCGTTATGTGTAAAAAGGGTACGCTGTCTGCCGCTATGTTTAACAAGGGCACGCTGTCTGCCGTTATTTGTAAAAAGTGTACGCTGTCTGCCGCTATGTTTAACAAGGGCACGCTGTCTGCCGTTATGTGTAAAAAGGGTACGCTGTCTGCCGTTATGTGTAAAAAGTGCACGCTGTCTGCCGTTATGTGTAAAAAGGGCACGTTGTCTGCTGCTATGTGTAAAAAGGGCACGCTGTCTGCCGTTAGGTGTAAAAAAGGGGGACGCTGTCTGCCGTAATGTGTAAAAAGGGGACGCTGTCTGCTGTAATGTGTAAAAAGAGGAATCTGTCCGCCATAAGGTGTAAAAGGGTCTCTACCTGGTGTAGTGGTGCTACTGTGTGGCGTAATTTGAATAATGGAGACTACTGTGCACCGTTTTATGAATTGGTATTATTCTGTGGCCACACCCCTTCCCCACGAAGCCACGCCACTATGTATTTTTGCGCGCGCCTACGGCGCACACTGCCCCTGTTTTGCATGCAGGGGTGGGGCTCCGATGCCATTTCTTGCACACAGTGCTAAAATGTCTAGTTACGGCACTGTTGCTAGGTATCCACTTCCCTGAGCAGGTCCCCCTCACCAGATCCCCTCCAGGGGTGAGGGGGTGGACTTGGATGGGATGGGGGGGGGGCCAAGCCATTTTGTCACACATGGGCCCACCGCTCGCTAGTTCCACCACTGATGCACTCCATTAATTTTGTGCTGTTACCAATGGGAGCCTGTATACACTTGACTTGTTTTTAGGCAGCAGTAAACAAGGGATATGCAGGACCATGGACACCATCATAGTAAAGCCGTGTACACGGGTTTAACCCGACATTGGGCCTAATTCATACCTGATGCTAGTCCGCCCCGCATGTCAGACCAGCTCCCCCCCCCCCCCTGCAGAAGTACAGCGTTGATGCTTTTGCACTTCAGGAGTAGCTCCCGGCCAACGCAGCTTTTGCGTGCTGGCCGGGAGCTACTCGTCGCTGCCTGGGTCGCAGCAGCTGCGTGTGACATCACGCAGCCGCTGCGGCCCACCCCCCCGCCCGGTCCGGTCACATCTGCGTTAGCCGGACCACGCGCACAAACCGGCGGCCAAACACCGCCGTGCCGCCCTCTCCCGCCCAGCGACCGCCTCTGCCTGTCAATCAGGCAGAGGCGATCGCTAGGCAATGACAGCCGTCGGCTGTCAGCCATGCGCTGGCGCACTGCGCCGCCGGCGCATGCACACTTCTGACCTGATCACTGTGCTGTGATGAACGGCAGCGTGCGATCAGGTCAGAATGACCCCCATTGACTATTCAACGGGCCCGGCCCCGCCGATATAGTCAATGTTGGGCTGCCTGCACAGTCAATTTTTGCTTGCGATGTCGATCCCGCGGGGCCGTGCATCAGCATCGCAAGCTGTGTACACACGGTGCAATATGCACAGACTTTCCTTACAATTTTGACTATATAGTCAAAATCGTAAGGAAAGTTAAGTGCATATTGCACCGTGTGTACACACCTTAAGGCTTACCATGCTATCCCTTTAAACTGGGACACTCATGAATTACACAGGTTTTGCAGCTGCCTTAATTCAAATCTGCTTTTTTTCACTTGCTTTTAATCAGCCACAGAACCTGTGTAATTCATGAGTGTACCATTTTAAAGGAATAGTATGGTAAGCCGGGTGGTCT
This sequence comes from Pseudophryne corroboree, assembly GCF_028390025.1. Classification (NCBI taxonomy): domain Eukaryota; kingdom Metazoa; phylum Chordata; class Amphibia; order Anura; family Myobatrachidae; genus Pseudophryne; species Pseudophryne corroboree. The sequence goes on along the minus strand of NC_086444.1, from coordinate 264,343,555 downwards.
TCTGTTTGCCGGCGGTCGGGCTCCCGGCGCTCAGTATACCGGCGCCGGGAGCCCGACAGCCGGCATACCGACAATTATTTTCCCTCGTGGGGGTCCACGACCCCCATAGAGGGAGAATAAAATAGTGTGGCGCGCGTAGCGCGCCACCGTGCCCATAGCGTGGCGAGCGCAGCGAGCCCGCAAGGGGCTCATTTGCGCTCGCCAAGCTGTCGGTAAGCCGGCGGTCGGGCTCCCGGCGCCGGGATGCTGGTCGCCGGGAGCCCGACCGCCGGCCACCCGTAGTGAACCCTGGTAAGCCTAATCATATTAGTAGCAGATGTTGCACCAGTATGCATAACAAAAGAATGTTCATACCAGAATATTAGCCTCTGAATGGTGCAGAATATTATAAAAAGGAGCTGCATTTTGTAGATAAGTCTTTCCATGCCCGCTTCCCCTCCCCTTCTCCTTTCTGTTTCCCCGGATCCCACCATTACCAAGAAGTCAAAGACCAAAGCATAGTCAAGACAAATTGGGCTATAACAGTTTTAAGTGAGATTGGATTTGCTAGAGTATTGAAGAGATTCAACTGGGCAAGCGCTGCTACCAGTGGCGGATTTTACCTATGGGCTGCAGGACTACGGCCCCCTCAGTAAAATCCGCCAGTGAGCTCAGCTGAGCCAGTTGCAGTCTGTGTGACTGCACTGGCTTAGTGGCTTCACTGTGACTGGCAGTGACTTCCTATTGGAAGTCCTACCTTCCAACCATCCGCAGGACAAGCAGTCCCATTGGGAGGTGTTTCCACAAACTTATGTACCACACTTGGCCTTCTGCCCATAATTGTGGTTGGTGTGTTCAAACTGAAATCTAAATTGCAGTGTAAAAATAAAGCAGCCAGTATTTAACCTGCACAAAAACAATATAACCCACCCAAATCTAACTCTCTCTGCACGTTACTTTGCCCCACCTGCAGTGCACATGGGTGGTCATTCCGAGTTGTTTGTTAGCTGCAATCGGTCGCTGTGCAGCGATGAGGAAAAAAAATGGCACTTCTGCGCATGCGTATGCGGCGCAATGCACATGCGCGACGTACTTTCACAGAAGGTCTAGCGAAGTTTTCCAGTCGCACTGCTAACCGCAGAGTGATTGACATAAAGTGGGCGTTTCTGGGTGTCAACTGACCGTTTTCATGGAGTGTTCGAAAAAACGCAGGCGTGCCAGGAAAAACGCAGGCATGGCTGGGTGAACGCAGGGCATGTTTGTGACATCAAAACAGGAACTAAACAGTATGAAGGCATCGCAAGCACTGAGTAGGTCTGAAGCTACTCTGAAACTGCGCAAAATTAATTTCAAGCCGCTGTGCGATCCTTTCGTTCGCACTTCTGCTAAGCTAAAATACACTCCCTGTGGGAGGCGGCATAGCATTTGCACGGCTGCTAAAAACTAGAGATGAGCGGGTTCGGTTTCTCTGAATCCGAACCCGCCCGAACTTCATGGTTTTTTTCACGGGTCCGAGCAGACTCGGATCCTCCCGCCTTGCTCGGTTAACCCGAGCGCGCCCGAACGTCATCATGACGCTGTCGGATTCTCGCGAGACTCGGATTCTATATAAGGAGCCGCGCGTCGCCGCCATTTTCACATGTGCATTGAGATTGATAGTGAGAGGACGTGGCTGGCGTCCTCTCCATTTAGATTATAAGAGAGAGAGATTTACTGGAGCTTAGGACTAGGAGGAGTACTGTAGAAGTGTAGAGAGTGCAGAGAGTTTACTAGTGAGTGACCACCAGACAGTGCAGTTTATTTAATATATCCGTTCTCTGCCTGAAAAAAGCGATACACACAGTGACTCAGTCACATACCATATCTGTGTGCACTGCTCAGGCTCAGCCCAGTGTGCTGCATCATCTATATATATTATATATCTGTCTGACTGCTCAGCTCACACAGCTTATAATTGTGGGGGAGACTGGGGAGCACTGCAGTGCCAGTTATAGGTTATAGCAGGAGCCAGGAGTACATAATATTATATAGTGAGTGACCACCAGACAGTGCAGTTTATTTAATATATCCGTTCTCTGCCTGAAAAAAGCGATACACACAGTGACTCAGTCACATACCATATCTGTGTGCACTGCTCAGGCTCAGCCCAGTGTGCTGCATCATCTATATATATTATATATCTGTCTGACTGCTCAGCTCACACAGCTTATAATTGTGGGGGAGACTGGGGAGCACTGCAGTGCCAGTTATAGGTTATAGCAGGAGCCAGGAGTACATAATATTATATTAAAATTAAACAGTGCACACTTTTGCTGCAGGAGTGCCACTGCCAGTGTGACTGACCAGTGACCTGACCACACTGACCACCAGTATAGTTAGTAGTATACTTATATTGTGATTGCCTGAAAAAGTTAAACACTCGTCGTGTGACTTCACTTGTGTGTTGTTGTTTTTTTTATTCTATAAAAATAAAACTTATTCTGCTGACAGACAGTGTCCAGCAGGTCCGTCATTATATAATATATAATATATACCTGTCCGGCTGCAGTAGTGATATATATATATTTTTTATATCATTTATCATCCAGTCGCAGCAGACACAGTACGGTAGTTCACGGCTGTGGCTACCTCTGTGTCTGCACTCGGCAGGCAGTCCGTCCATAATTGTATACCACCTAACCGTGGTTTTTTTTTCTTCTTTATACATACATACTACTACGACATCTCTTTATCAACCAGTCTATATTAGCAGCAGACACAGTACAGTACGGTAGTTCACGGCTGTGGCTACCTCTGTGTCTGCACTCGGCAGGCAGTCCGTCCATAATTGTATACCACCTAACCTTTTTCTTTGCATCATGTGCTGATTGGGGAGGGTTTTTTGGAAGGGACATCCTGCGTGACACTGCAGTGCCACTCCTAAACGGGCCCGGTGTTTGTGTCGGCCACTAGGGTCGCTAATCTTACTCACACAGTCAGCTACCTCATTGCGCCTCTTTTTTTCTTTGCGTCATGTGCTGTTTGGGGAGGGTTTTTTGGAAGGGACATCCTGCGTGACACTGCAGTGCCACTCCTAGATGGGCCCGGTGTTTGTGTCGGCCACTAGGGTCGCTAATCTTACTCACACAGCTACCTCATTGCGCCTCTTTTTTTCTTTGCGTCATGTGCTGTTTGGGGAGGGTTTTTTGGAAGGGACATCCTGCGTGACACTGCAGTGCCATTCCTAGATGGGCCCGGTGTTTGTGTCGGCCACTAGGGTCGCTAATCTTACTCACACAGCTACCTCATTGCGCCTCTTTTTTTCTTTGCGTCATGTGCTGTTTGGGGAGGGTTTTTTGGAAGGGCCATCCTGCGTGACACTGCAGTGCCACTCCTAGATGGGCCCGGTGTTTGTGTCGGCCACTAGGGTCGCTAATCTTACTCACACAGCTACCTCATTGCGCCTCTTTTTTTCTTTGCGTCATGTGCTGTTTGGGGAGGGTTTTTTGGAAGGGACATCCTGCGTGACACTGCAGTGCCACTCCCAGATGGGCCCGGTGTTTGTGTCGGCCACTAGGGTCGCTTATCTTACTCACACAGCGACCTCGGTGCAAATTTTAGGACTAAAAATAATATTGTGAGGTGTGAGGTATTCAGAATAGACTGAAAATGAGTGTAAATTATGGTTTTTGAGGTTAATAATACTTTGGGATCAAAATGACCCCCAAATTCTATGATTTAAGCTGTTTTTTAGTGTTTTTTGAAAAAAACACCCGAATCCAAAACACACCCGAATCCGACAAAAAAAATTCGGTGAGGTTTTGCCAAAACGCGTTCGAACCCAAAACACGGCCGCGGAACCGAACCCAAAACCAAAACACAAAACCCGAAAAATTTCAGGCGCTCAGGTGTCACCGATCACATGACGTTATGTGTGACAACTTCCTGTATTGTTATTCATTAATAGGGGCAGCCGTCTGTCAATCCACAAAAAACGCCCCATAGAGAAATCACATGAGTCAGCAACACAGGAAGTGTATCGCTCCCCATGGTTACGGAGCCGTCACTTCCTGAATTGCTCGTTGCTAGGAGACCGCAATGAAACAGGAAGCCTAGTTGACGGAGGGGACGCTTCGGCAACTCGCGCGTTTGCCGGAAGTGACCTGTTTCCATAGTAACAGGCCTGGCGCATACTATTGTATTTAGTTAGTAGCTATTTTCCACTCGTAGTGGAATGGCCCGTTTTCTCCCACAACAGAATTGGTTATTTCATAACGTATATTGCACAACATATCAGAGGACTATATTAAAACTAGAAAAGTATGTAAATTATGAATACGATCACCGGAAGTGATGGTTTCCATAGCAACCGTACCATCTCAACCCGGTATAGATTAATACTTAGACACCAGTATAGGTAAAGGGGACAACAAATCAATTACCAAAATTGGTTGCTTTTAATTTTAATTATACAATAAAGCCAAAATAAGGGGGGAACATACAGATTACATATACATCTTTCCCAACTCAAAATTTAGAATTTAAAGGAACAGCAATTTTAGAATACATGGAACTTCTCATTAATGGACATCGATCTCATCGATGATCATAGGAATTCTATATACAATAACAGAGTCAGTCGAGTATTGTATTCAGTTCTAGAGCCTCGTTCAGACCTTGTGGATGTAATGTATTTAATTGAAAAGTCCAATAAATCTCCTGCCTACACAACCTCGCAAATCTATCCCCTCCTCTTTTTGTTATTGGAATAAATTCTAATCCAATAATTCTCAGGGATGCCGGATTACTATCATGATGTTTATTAAAGTGCCTAGGAACACTATGATTAGTAACTCTATTTATTACATTCCTCCTGTGTTCCATAAATCTTACTTTAAGTGGCCGAGTGGTTCTTCCCACATATTTCAAATCACAAGCACATATCAGTACATAAATGACCCAACTAGAGTCACAATTAATAAAGCTTGTAATAGCATAATCCTTTTGTATCCAATCTCGAGGCAAAATTAATGTTTTATTTATTGTATATTGACAAGTGGTACATCTCGTTTTGCCACACTTAAAAAATCCTTTTTGTCTAGTTAACAGCCAAGATTGGCATCCATTTTTCACCTCTTGTTCTTTTATTGGTTTCATATAACTAGGGGCAAGTAGGGTTTTTAATGATTTATTCTTCTTAAACGTAAATTTCGGATCAATGGGGATACAATCTTTTAAAATCATATCATATCTCAAAACATTGTAATTTCTCCTAATAATACGTTTAATCTCCCCCGATTGGTTGTTAAAAGTGGATATAAACGAAATCTCTCTCTCACTATTCACAGATTCTTGTTTTGATTTAGGAACCAACAGCTCACCTCGATCCATTACCAAGACTTCATCATATGCTTTCTTTAGCAATGGTTCGGGGTAACCTCGAGTTCTAAAAGTTTCCCACATAGCTTTAGCTTGTGACTCAAATAAGCTGACTGACGAACAGTTGCGCCTGATACGCATGAACTGTCCTTTGGGGATGTTCAGTTTCCAAGACATATAATGGGAACTATTGAAATGCAAATAGGTCCCACTTCCTACTTCCTTAATATGGTTGGAGGTTTGGATGGAGTCTCCATTTACTTTTAGGGTCTAAATCAAAACAAGAATCTGTGAATAGTGAGAGAGAGATTTCGTTTATATCCACTTTTAACAACCAATCGGGGGAGATTAAACGTATTATTAGGAGAAATTACAATGTTTTGAGATATGATATGATTTTAAAAGATTGTATCCCCATTGATCCGAAATTTACGTTTAAGAAGAATAAATCATTAAAAACCCTACTTGCCCCTAGTTATATGAAACCAATAAAAGAACAAGAGGTGAAAAATGGATGCCAATCTTGGCTGTTAACTAGACAAAAAGGATTTTTTAAGTGTGGCAAAACGAGATGTACCACTTGTCAATATACAATAAATAAAACATTAATTTTGCCTCGAGATTGGATACAAAAGGATTATGCTATTACAAGCTTTATTAATTGTGACTCTAGTTGGGTCATTTATGTACTGATATGTGCTTGTGATTTGAAATATGTGGGAAGAACCACTCGGCCACTTAAAGTAAGATTTATGGAACACAGGAGGAATGTAATAAATAGAGTTACTAATCATAGTGTTCCTAGGCACTTTAATAAACATCATGATAGTAATCCGGCATCCCTGAGAATTATTGGATTAGAATTTATTCCAATAACAAAAAGAGGAGGGGATAGATTTGCGAGGTTGTGTAGGCAGGAGATTTATTGGACTTTTCAATTAAATACATTACATCCACAAGGTCTGAACGAGGCTCTAGAACTGAATACAATACTCGACTGACTCTGTTATTGTATATAGAATTCCTATGATCATCGATGAGATCGATGTCCATTAATGAGAAGTTCCATGTATTCTAAAATTGCTGTTCCTTTAAATTCTAAATTTTGAGTTGGGAAAGATGTATATGTAATCTGTATGTTCCCCCCTTATTTTGGCTTTATTGTATAATTAAAATTAAAAGCAACCAATTTTGGTAATTGATTTGTTGTCCCCTTTACCTATACTGGTGTCTAAGTATTAATCTATACCGGGTTGAGATGGTACGGTTGCTATGGAAACCATCACTTCCGGTGATCGTATTCATAATTTACATACTTTTCTAGTTTTAATATAGTCCTCTGATATGTTGTGCAATATACGTTATGAAATAACCAATTCTGTTGTGGGAGAAAACGGGCCATTCCACTACGAGTGGAAAATAGCTACTAACTAAATACAATAGTATGCGCCAGGCCTGTTACTATGGAAACAGGTCACTTCCGGCAAACGCGCGAGTTGCCGAAGCGTCCCCTCCGTCAACTAGGCTTCCTGTTTCATTGCGGTCTCCTAGCAACGAGCAATTCAGGAAGTGACGGCTCCGTAACCATGGGGAGCGATACACTTCCTGTGTTGCTGACTCATGTGATTTCTCTATGGGGCGTTTTTTGTGGATTGACAGACGGCTGCCCCTATTAATGAATAACAATACAGGAAGTTGTCACACATAACGTCATGTGATCGGTGACACGATCACATGACTGAGAATCGGAGATTTATAAATTATTCTTTTAGAAAGGATCCGTTATTAATTTTATAAAGATTATTAAACATGTGTTTTCATTTAATGGTCTCTGCTGTTTCTATGTTCTTATGATTTAAAATTCTGATGCCTAGTCTTAATTAATGATGCAAGTTGATTGACTGATGACATCATTTCCCCTATAAAAAGGGGGTAAACTCTGACCATCACATCACCCTTTGAGAAAGCTGCCTGGAGCGGCGAAACGCGTAAGGGAACACTGCTCCTGACCATTGGACGTGACTCAAGACAGCTCTATCAGGCTCTTCATCAGGACCACCCATCTATATGCCATTTGTGAACCAGGATCCCGAATTCAACTGGGTCAAAGTAAGGAAAAGCTTCCAGGATTCATTTCTAAACGGAACACAGAGTATTGGACATTAAAGTGTCAAATTCAAACGAACTGTGAACCAGAATCCACCTTACAGATAAAGACCTTGATCCGGATCCATACATTGGAACACCTGATGGGTAACTAACCAAACTGGTCCTTAGGAAAAAGTAGACCTGTTGTCCAAACAATATCATATGGACTTTTGCCTAGATAAGGTCATTACTGAGGAGTCTATCAATTGTCCATAAATTGGTCCATGAGCAATTTTTATTAATTTTATGCAAATTGATTATCAGTCTGTTTTAATGAATAAATTTATATATCACTAGCATCAGTTGTTTAGCGCTGTAATTCACTTTTTATTTTGATTTCTTTGTTCTGGAGATTGACTTTCTCCGTTTATAGCAGCTAGGAATAACCACTCATCTTGGCGCCTCACATTATATACAGTAGACGACATGTCCGTAATCGTTGTCAGGTCCTTCAGTCCGGACCAGATGTCAGCATCAGCAGTCGCTCCAGACTGCCCTGCATCACCGCCAGCGGGTGGGCTCGGAATTCTGAGCCTTTTCCTCGCACCCCCAGTTGCGGGAGAATGTGAAGGAGGAGATGTTGACAGGTCGCGTTCCGCTTGACTTGACAATTTTCTCACCAGCAGGTCTTTCAACCCCAGCAGACTTGTGTCTGCCGGAAAGAGAGATCCAAGGTAGGCTTTAAATCTAGGATCGAGCACGGTGGCCAAAATGTAGTGCTCTGATTTCAACAGATTGACCACCCGTGAATCCTTGTTTAGCGAATTAAGGGCTCCATCCACAAGTCCCACATGCCTAGCGGAATCGCTCCGTGTTAGCTCCTCCTTCAATGTCTCCAGCTTCTTCTGCAAAAGCCTGATGAGGGGAATGACCTGACTCAGGCTGGCAGTGTCTGAACTGACTTCACGTGTGGCAAGTTCAAAGGGCATCAGAACCTTGCACAACGTTGAAATCATTCTCCACTGCACTTGAGACAGGTGCATTCCACCTCCTATATCGTGCTCAATTGTATAGGCTTGAATGGCCTTTTGCTGCTCCTCCAACCTCTGAAGCATATAGAGGGTTGAATTCCACCTCGTTACCACTTCTTGCTTCAGATGATGGCAGGGCAGGTTCAGTAGTTTTTGGTGGTGCTCCAGTCTTCTGTACGTGGTGCCTGTACGCCGAAAGTGTCCCGCAATTCTTCTGGCCAACGACAGCATCTCTTGCACGCCCCTGTCGTTTTTTAAAAAATTCTGCACCACCAAATTCAAGGTATGTGCAAAACATGGGACGTGCTGGAATTTGCCCATATTTAATGCACACACAATATTGCTGGCGTTGTCCGATGCCACAAATCCACAGGAGAGTCCAATTGGGGTAAGCCATTCCGCGATGATCTTCCTCAGTTGCCGTAAGAGGTTTTCAGCTGTGTGCGTATTCTGGAAAGCGGTGATACAAAGCGTAGCCTGCCTAGGAAAGAGTTGGCGTTTGCGAGATGCTGCTACTGGTGCCGCCGCTGCTGTTCTTGCGGCGGGAGTCCATACATCTACCCAGTGGGCTGTCACAGTCATATAGTCCTGACCCTGCCCTGCTCCACTTGTCCACATGTCCGTGGTTAAGTGGACATTGGCCCTCATTCCGAGTTGTTCGCTCGGAGTTTTTCATCGCATCGCAGTGAGAATTCTCTTAGTGCGCATGCGCAATGTTCGCACTGCGACTGCGCCAAGTAACTTTACTATGAAGAAAGTAAGTTTACTCACGGCTTTTTCATCGCTCCGACGTTCGCATTGTGATTGACAGGAAATGGGTGTTACTGGGCGGATGCACGGCGTTTTAGGGGCGTGTGGCTGGAAACGCTACCGTTTCCGGAAAAAACGCAGGAGTGGCCGGAGAAACGGTGGGAGTGCCTGGGCGAACGCTGGGTGTGTTTATGACGTCAGCCAGGAACGAAAAGCACTGAACTGATCGCACAGGCAGAGTAAGTCTGAAGCTACTCAGAAACTGCTAACTCGTTTGTAATCGCAATATTGCGCGTACGTCGGTCGCAATTTTAAGAAGCTAAGATTCACTCCCAGTAGGCGGCGGCTTAGCGTGTGTAACTCTGCTACATTCGCCTTGCGAGCGAACAACTCGGAATGAGGGCCATTGGGTACAACTGCATTTTTTAGGACACTGGTGAGTCTTTTTCTGATGTCCGTGTACATTCTCGGTATCGCCTGCCTAGAGAAGTGGAACCTAGATGGTATTTGGTAACAGGGGCACACTGCCTCAATAAATTGTCTAGTTCCCTGTGAACTAACGGCGGATACCGGACGCACGTCTAACACCAACATAGTTGTCAAGGCCTCAGTTATCCGCTTTGCAGCAGGATGACTGCTGTGATATTTCATCTTCCTCGCAAAGGACTGTTGGACAGTCAATTGCTTACTGGAAGTAGTACAAGTGGGCTTACGACTTCCCCTCTGGGATGACCATCGACTCCCAGCAGCAACAACAGCAGCGCCAGCAGCAGTAGGCGTTACACGCAAGGATGCATCGGAGGAATCCCAGGCAGGAGAGGACTCGTCAGAATTGCCAGTGACATGGCCTGCAGGACTATTGGCATTCCTGGGGAAGGAGGAAATTGACACTGAGGGAGTTGGTGGGGTGGTTTGCGTGAGCTTGGTTACAAGAGGAAGGGATTTACTGGTCAGTGGACTGCTTCCGCTGTCGCCCAAAGTTTTTGAACTTGTCACTGACTTATTATGAATGCGCTGCAGGTGACGTATAAGGGAGGATGTTCCGAGGTGGTTAACGTCCTTACCCCTACTTATTACAGCTTGACAAAGGCAACACACGGCTTGACACCTGTTGTCCGCTTTTCTGTTGAAATACCTCCACACTGAAGAGCTGATTTTTTGGGTATTTTCACCAGGCATGTCAACGGCCATATTCCTCCCACGGACAACAGGTGTCTCCCCGGGTGCCTGACTTAAACAAACCACCTCACCATCAGAATCCTCCTGGTCAATTTCCTCCCCAGCGCCAGCAACACCCATATCCTCCTCATCCTGGTGTACTTCAACACTGACATCTTCAATCTGACTATCAGGAACTGGACTGCGGGTGCTCCTTCCAGCACTTGCAGGGGGCGTGCAAATGGTGGAAGGCGCATGCTCTTCACGTCCAGTGTTGGGAAGGTCAGGCATCGCAACCGACACAATTGGACTCTCCTTGTGGATTTGGGATTTCGAAGAACGCACAGTTCTTTGCGGTGCTTTTGCCAGCTTGAGTCTTTTCAGTTTTCTAGCGAGAGGCTGAGTGCTTCCATCCTCATGTGAAGCTGAACCACTAGCCATGAACATAGGCCAGGGCCTCAGCCGTTCCTTGCCACTCCGTGTGGTAAATGGCATATTGGCAAGTTTACGCTTCTCCTCCGACAATTTTATTTTAGGTTTTGGAGTCCTTTTTTTACTGATATTTGGTGTTTTGGATTTGACATGCTCTGTACTATGACATTGGGCATCGGCCTTGGCAGACGACGTTGCTGGCATTTCATCGTCTCGGCCATGACTAGTGGCAGCAGCTTCAGCACGAGGTGGAAGTGGATCTTGATCTTTCCCTAATTTTGGAACCTCAACATTTTTGTTCTCCATATTTTAATAGGCACAACTAAAAGGCACCTCAGGTAAACAATGGAGATGGATGGATACTAGTATACTTATGGATGGACTGCCGAGTGCCGACACAGAGGTAGCTACAGCCGTGGACTACCGTACTGTACTGTGTCTGCTGCTAATATAGACTGGATTATAATGAGATGTAGTATGTATGTATAAAGAAGAAAGAAAAAAAAACCACGGGTAGGTGGTATACAATTATGGATGGACTGCCGAGTGCCGACACAGAGGTAGCTACAGCCGTGAACTACCGTACTGTGGCCCTCATTCCGAGTCGTTCGCTCGGTATTTTTCATCGCATCGCAATGAAAATCCGCTTAGTACGCATGCGCAATATTCGCACTGCGACTGCGCCAAGTAATTTAACAATGAAGATAGTATTTTTACTCACGGCTTTTTCATCGCTCCGGCGATCGTAATGTGATTGACAGGAAATGGGTGTTACTGGGCGGAAACACGGCGTTTTATGGGCGTGTGGATGAAAACGCTACCGTTTCCGGAAAAAACGCAGGAGTGGCTGGAGAAACGGGGGAGTGTCTGAGCGAACGCTGGGTGTGTTTGTGACGTCAAACCAGGAACGACAAGCACTGAACTGATCGCACAGGCAGAGTAAGGTTGAAGTTACTCAGAAACTGCAAAGTAGTTTGTAATCGCAATATTGCGAATACATCGGTCGCAATTTTAAGAAGCTAAGATACACTCCCAGTAGGCGTAGGCTTAGCGTGTGTAACTCTGCTAAATTCGCCTTGCGACCGATCAACTCGGAATGAGGGCCTGTGTCTGCTGCTAATATAGACTGGTTGATAATGAGATGTAGTATGTATAAAGAAGAAAGAAAAGAAAAAACACGGGTAGGTGGTATACAATTATGGATGGACTGCCGAGTGCCAACACAGAGGTAGCTACAGCCGTGGACTACCGTACTGTACTGTGTCTGCTGCTAATATAGACTGGATGATAATGAGATGTAGTATGTATAAAGAAGAAAGAAAAAAAAACCACGGGTAGGTGGTATACAATTATGGATGGACTGCCGAGTGCCGACACAGAGGTAGCTACAGCCGTGAACTACCGTACTGTGTCTGCTGCTAGTAGACTGGATGATAAATAATGATATAAAAAATATATATATATCACTACTGCAGCCGGACAGGTATATATTATATAATGACGGACCTGCTGGAGTGGACACTGTCTGTCAGCAGAATGAGTTTTTTAATTTTTATAGAATAAAAAAACACCACACAAGTCACACGACGAGTGTACTTTTTCAGGCAGACATTCAATCACAATATACTATACTGGTGGTCAGTGTGGTCAGGTCACTGGTCACAGTGGTCAGTGGTCAGTCACACTGGCAGTGGCACTCTGGCAGCAAAAGTGTGCACTGTTTAATATGTACTCCTGGCTCCTGCTATAACCTATAACTGCTCCCCAGTCTCCCCCACAATTAAGCTGTGTGAGCACAGTCAGATATTATACATAGATGATGCAGCACACTGGGCTGAGCACAGATATGGTATGTGAGTGTGACTGAGTCACTGTGTATCGTTTTTTTCAGGCAGAGAACAAGAACAGAACGGATTATTAAATAATAATAAATTATAAAACTGCACTGGTGGTCAGGTCACTGGTCATCAGTCACTAGTATAACTCCTCCTAAGCTCCAGTAAGTAAATGAAGTGTCTCACTCTCACTCTCCTATCTATTTTAATTTCTAAACGGAGAGGACGCCAGCCACGTCCTCTCCCTATCAATCTCAATGCACGTGTGAAAATGGCCGCGACGCGCGGCTCCTTATATAGAATCCGAGTCTCGCGATAGAATCCGAGCCTCGCGAGAATCCGACAGCGTGATGATGACGTTCGGGCGCGCTCGGGTTAACCGAGCAAGGCGGGAAGATCCGAGTCGCTCGGACCCGTGTAAAAAAACATGAAGTTCTGGCGGGTTCGGATTCAGAGAAACCGAACCCGCTCATCTCTAGTACAAAGCGGATCGGTGCTGGGAGATGGATTTAACGAAGAATCCATTCGCACAGCCGATCACAAGAAGATTGACAGGAAGAAAGCGTTTATGGGTGTTAACTGACCGTTTTCAGAGAGTGGTTGGAAAAACGTAGGCGTGTCCAAGCGTTTGCAGGGTGAGTGTCTGACGTCAATTCCGGCACCGGACAGGCTGAAGTGATCGCAGTGGCTGAGTAAGTTCAGACCTACTCAGAAACTGCACAAAACGTTTTTGTACCGCTCGCCTGCACAAGCGTTCGCACACTTGCAAAGCGAAAATACACTCCCACATAGGCGGCGACTATCTGATCGCAGCGCTGCAAAAATAGCTAGCGAGCGCTCAACTCGGAATGACCCCCCTTGGGTTTACTTTCCTTGTGTTCACTGATCCTGTCAGTCTTTGCTTCTGGTATTTCTTGATTGATGTCCAGGCATGATCTCTGCTGTCTTCTGGTTTGCTGACTCTTCACGTTCCTGCCTCCACTGCAGTTGAGTCCTCATGGTTCCTGGTGGTTTGCAAGTAACAGTATTCCTCCCTGTGTCCCTATGCACGGTTGATGCACTGTTTACAGAACTGGTATCGTATTTTTATACCTCCCAACATGACCCTCTCCAGGAGGGACACAATGCTCTGCTTCTGGACTTTTCTCTTAATTTATGACTGCCAGCACCTGTTTCAAACAGGTTAATGTCTAAGAGAGGTTTTTCAACACAGATGATAGAAATCATATTAAGAGAAAAGTCCAGGAGCAGAGCATTCTGTCCCTAGTGGAGAGGGTCATGTCGGGAGGTATGTATTTTGGACATGCCGCCTCTCTTGTCATTATTGTAAGTCTGGGCTGATAATTGGTGTGACCTAGCTGCATACCTCCTAACATGACCCTCTCCAGGAGGGACAGAATGCTCCTGCTCCTGGTCTTCCCTCTTAATTTGTGATTGCCGTCACCTGTGCTTAAACACCTTTCGCTATGATGGGTGCAGTGTGTGCGGTGCACACGGGACCCTGGGTCAAGAGGGGGCCCACACCGCACACACTGCACCCATTTCTTTTATACTTACCTTTCCGGCGTCCATCGGCGACTGTGTGTGGGCCCCCTCCTCCCCAGTATCCGTCACCGCCGCTGCTAGCGCACTGAGTGCTAGAGACTCTGACACAGTGCCAGAGTCTACAGCGCATGCGCAGGACTCCGAAAAAATGACTCGGCGGCCATTTTTCAGAGTCCTGCGCATGCGCTGTAGACTCTGGCACTGTGCCAGAGTCTCAGCGCTGAGAGCGCTAGCAGCGGCGGTGACAGCTACGGGAGAGGAGGGGGACCACACACAGAGTCTGCACACGTGTCCCCTCCTCTCTAGAAACGCTGCTGACCTTTCGTATCCATTAACCTGTTCAAAACAGGTGCCGGCAATCATAGATTAAGAGGGAAGTCCAGAAGCAGAGCATTGTGTCCCTCCTGGAGAGGGTCATGTTGGGAGGTATGTAGCTGTAACATCTGTTCTAACTGAGCTGCCACTCCATGTTCGATTCAGTCGCATTCCTAGGTGTAGTGCTCTGCCTTGCACATTGGGGGTCATTCCGAGTTGTTCGCTCGCAAGCTGCTTTTAGCAGCTTTGCACACGCTAAGCCGCCGCCTACTGGGAGTGAATCTTAGCTTATCAAAATTGCGAACGAAAGATTTGCAATATTGCGAAAAGACTTCTCTGTGCAGTTTCTGAGTAGCTCGAGACTTACTCTGCCAGTGCAATCAGTTCAGTGCTTGTCGTTCCAGGTTTGACGTCACAAACACACCCAGTGTTCGCCCAGACACTCCTCCGTTTCTCCAGCCACTCCCGCATTTTTCCCAGAAACGGTAGCGTTTTTTCTCACACACCCATAAAACGGCCAGTTTCCGCCCAGAAACACCCACTTCCTGTCAATCACATTATGATCACCAGAACAAAGAAAAAACCTTGTAATGCCGTGAGTAAAATACCTAACTGCATTGCAAATTTACTTGGCGCAGTCGCACTGCGGACATTGCGCATGCGCATTAGCGACTAATCGCTCCGTTGCGAGAAAAAAATAACGAGCGAACAACTTGGAATGACCCCCATTGTTCTCTATGCATTAGTATTCAGTGATAAATATGTTAGTTCTTCATGTTGTATTCTGCCCAGTGTCTTACTCCATTCTACGGCGTAATACCTTAATTTTGCTTACACTGTTCTGCAGTTATTTGCAGTCTCCATACTGCTTATATGTATATTGCGGTGTCTTTGGAAGTTTAGAGTTAGTAGTTATAAGTAGAGATAAGCGTGTCCAGGTCTCTAAGAACCGGACCCACCCAAACAGAGGGGATCCATGGCAATTTGAGCCACAGCCCATATCTCCGTGCCTGCCCCGGATTCCAAATCGAGGCAAAACATCAGGATCCCGCTGTCGGATCATGAGGTTTTTGCTTTGGAGCCAGTCCCATTGAATACAATGGGTTGACTGATGATTGACTGAAAGAACTGTCTGTTATGGCTCTCAGCCAATCAGTACATCCCCATAAACTACATGGCGCAAGTTGGCAGCTCCCACCGCACTAATGGCGCCACCATTCGCACTGCCGACACAGGCACCCACACTGCCGACACTCCCACAATGCCAACACTGCCGGCACCCCTGCACTGAGGACACTGCTGGCAATCCTGCACTGTGGACACCATTGGCATTCCTGCACTGCTGGCACTCATGCACTGAGGACACAGCAGGCACTGCCGACACTTCCACACAGAGGACACAGCCCGCACTGCTGACACAGCTAGCTACCCATACAGGGGAAAACAGCCACACCCCCGCACTGCTGCCACAGCCGGCACCCATGCACAGAAGACACCACTGGCACCCCCACACTGCCGACACCACTGGCACCCCCCACAGAGGACATAGCCGGCACCCCCGTATAAAGGACACCCCTGGGACACCCACATTGCCAACACTCAGCACCCCTGCATTGAGGACACCGTCGGCACTGCTCCACTGAGGACAGCACTCTGCATATAAAAAATACATATTAAATGTAAACGTTTCAGTCTCTCTTTTTACTGAGTACTGTTTTTGCCTCTCTCTCTCTCTCTCTCTCTCTCTCATTTATATATATATATATATATATATATGTAAATAAAATTTAATTACATATACCCAAACATACATGCAGAAACATACATGGTCATACAGGTGGGAATACAGGTACCAGTGGACCCTTTTTATTGGCCCACTTGCTGGTTATTGTTGTTATCCATTGAGTTAAAATTAGTGATGTGCACCGGACATTTTTCGGGTTTTGTGTTTTGGTTGTGGATTTGGTTCCGCGGCCGTGTTTTGGATTCGGACGCGTTTTGGCAAAATCTCCCTGAAAATTTTTCGGCGGATTCGGGTGTGTTTTGGATTCGGGTGTTTTTTTTACAAAAAAAACTCAAAAACAGCTTAAATCATAGAATTTGGGGGGTAATTTTGATCCCATAGTATTATTAACCTCAATAACCACAATTTCCACTCATTTCCAGTCTATTCTGAACACCTCACACCTCACAATATTATTTTTAGTCCTAAAATTTGCACCGAGGTCGCTGGATGACTAAGCTAAGCGACCCAAGTGGCCGACACAAACACCTGGCCCATCTAGGAGTGGCACTGCAGTGTCAGACAGGATTGCACTTAAAAAAATAGTGCCCAAACAGCACATGATGCAAAGAAAAAAAGAGGTGCACCAAGGTCGCTGTGTGACTAAGCTAAGCAACCCAAGTGGCCGACACAAACACCTGGCCCATCTAGGAGTGGCACTGCAGTGTCAGACAGGATGGCAGATTTAAAAAAATAGTCCCCAAACAGCACATGATGCAAAGAAAAAAAAAGGTGCAATGAGGTAGCTGTGTGGCTAAGCTAAGCGACCCAAGTGGCCGACACAAACACCTGGCCCATCTAGGAGTGGCACTGCAGTGTCAGACAGGATGGCAGATTTAAAAAATAGTCCCCAAACAGCACATGACGCAAAGAAAAAAAGAGGTGCAATGAGGTAGCTGTGTGGCTAAGCTAAGCGACCCAAGTGGCCGACACAAACACCTGGCCCATCTAGGAGTGGCACTGCAGTGTCAGACAGCATGGCACTTCAAAAAATAGTCCCCAAACAGCACATGATGCAAAGAAAAAAGAGGTGCAATGAGGTAGCTGTGTGGCAAAGCTAAGCGACCCAAGTGGCCGACACAAACACCTGGCCCATCTAGGAGTGGCACTGCAGTGTCAGACAGGATGGCAGATTTAAAAAATAGTCCCCAAACAGCACATGATGCAAAGAAAAAAAGAGGTGCAATGAGGTAGCTGTGTGGCTAAGCTAAGCGACCCAAGTGGCCGACACAAACACCTGGCCCATCTAGGAGTGGCACTGCAGTGTCAGACAGGATGGCACTTCAAAAAATAGTCCCCAAACAGCACATGATGCAAAGAAAAAAAGAGGTGCAATGTGGTAGCTGTGTGGCTAAGCTAAGCGACCCAAGTGGCCAACACAAACACCTGGCCCATCTAGGAGTGGCACTGCAGTGTCAGACAGGATGGCAGATTTAAAAAAATAGTCCCCAAACAGCACATGATGCAAAGAAAAAAAGAGGTGCAATGAGGTAGCTGTGTGGCTAAGCTAAGCGACCCAAGTGGCCGACACAAACACCTGGCCCATCTAGGAGTGGCACTGCAGTGTCAGACAGGATGGCAGATTTAAAAAATAGTCCCCAAACAGCACATGATGCAAAGAAAAAAAAAGGTGCAATGTGGTAGCTGTGTGGCTAAGCTAAGCGACCCAAGTGGCCGACACAAACACCTGGCCCATCTAGAAGTGGCACTGCAGTGTCAGACAGCATGGCACTTCAAAAAATAGTCCCCAAACAGCACATGATGCAAAGAAAAAAGAGGTGCAATGAGGTAGCTGTGTGGCTAAGCTAAGCGACCCAAGTGGCCGACACAAACACCTGGCCCATCTAGGAGTGGCACTGCAGTGTCAGACAGGATGGCAGATTTAAAAAATAGTTCCCAAACAGCACATGATGCAAAGAAAAAAAGAGGTGCAATGAGGTAGCTGTGTGGCTAAGCTAAGTGACCCAAGTGGCCGACACAAACACCTGGCCCATCTAGGAGTGGCACTGCAGTGTCAGACAGGATCGCACTTCAAAAAATAGTCCCCAAACAGCACATGATGCAAAGAAAAAAAGAGGTGCAATGTGGTAGCTGTGTGGCTAAGCTAAGCGACCCAAGTGGCCGACACAAACACCTGGCCCATCTAGGAGTGGCACTGCAGTTTTCTAACGAGAGGATGAGTGCTTCCATCCTCATGTGAATCTGAACCACTAGCCATGAACATAGGCCAGGGCCTCAGCCGTTCCTTGCCACTCCGTGTTGTGAATGGCATATTGGCAAGTTTACGCTTCTCATCAGACGCTTTTAATTTAGATTTTTGGGTCATTTTACTGAACTTTTGTTTTTTGAATTTTACTTGCTCTCTACTATGACATTGGGCATTGGCCTTGGCAGACAACGTTGATGGCATTTCAACGTCTCGGCCATGACTAGTGGCAGCAGCTTCAGCACGAGGTGGAAGTGGATCTTGATCTTTCCTTATTTTACCCTCCACATTTTGTTCTCCATTTTTTAATGTGTGGAATTATATGCCAGTAATAAATCAATAGCAATGGCCTACTGTACCGTACTGCTATATATTATATACTGGTGGTCAGCAAAATTCTGCACTGTCCTCCTACTACTGCGCACAACAGCTAAAATGCACCACAGGTATGGATGGATAGTATACTTGACGACACAGAGGTAGGTAGAGCAGTGGACTACTGTACCTTACTGCTATATATTATATACTGGTGGTCAGCAAAATTATGCACTGTCCTCCTACTACTGCGCACAACTAAAATGCACCACAGGTATGGATGGATAGTATACTTGACGACACAGAGGTAGGTAGAGCAGTGGACTACTGTACCGTACTGCTATATATTATATACTGGTGGTCAGAAAAATTATGCACTGTCCTCCTACTACTGCGCACAACAACTAAAATGCACCACAGGTATGGATGGATAGTATACTTGACGACACAGAGGTAGGTAGAGCAGTGGACTACTGTACCGTACTGCTATATATTATATACTGGTGGTCAGCAAAATTATGCACTGTCCTCCTACTACTGCGCACAACAACTAAAATGCACCACAGGTATGGATGGATAGTATACTTGACGACACAGAGGTAGGTAGAGCAGTGGACTACTGTACCGTACTGCTATATATTATATACTGGTGGTCAGCAAAATTATGCACTGTCCTCCTACTACTGCGCAAAACTTAAATGCACCACAGGTATGGATGGATAGTATACTTGACGATACAGAGGTAGGTAGAGCAGTGGACTACTGTACCGTACTGATATAATACTGGTGGTCACTGGTCAGCAAAATTCTGCACTGTCCCCCTACTATATACTACAATGCAGCACAGATATGGAGCGTTTTTCAGGCAGAGAACGTAGATATTTTCAGCACACTGAGCACAGATATTTGCAAGCACTCTGAGCGCAGATATTTGCAGCACACTGAGCACAGATATTTGCAGCACACTGAACACAACTGAGAGAACGCTGCACAAGTCCTCTCCCTATCATCGCCAATGCACGAGTGAAAATGGCGGCGACGCGCGGCTCCTTATATAGAATACGAATCTCGCGAGAATACGACAGCGGGATGATGACGTTCGGGCGCGCTCGGGTTAACCGAGCAAGGCGGAAGGATCCGAGTCTGCCTCGGACCCGTGTAAAATGGGTGAAGTTCGGGGGGGGTTCGGATTCCGAGGAACCGAACCCGCTCATCTCTAGTTAAAATAGCTGCTGTCTCTTTATTCCAGCCCAAAGTCCTGCCCATCCCATCTCCTTTAACCCTGCCCATTCTGAAAAAGTGAGAAGCCATATCTTATGCTATATCCATACTTGCCTACCTGACCCTCTCCATGAGGGAGAAAATGCTCTGTTCCTGGACTTTCCTGGTAATGTATGATTGCCATCACCTGTGGTGAGCTAGTTCATTGATAAGAAAGGTGTTTCACCACAGGTGATGGCAATCATACATTACCAGGAAAGTCCAGGAACAGAGCATTTTCTCCCTCATGGAAAGGGGCAGGTAGGCAAGTATGGCTATATCTTATGCTAAGGCGCCCATAACTTTATTGTGATTACATAAACCTTTCTTAAGCTAGCTTATCACTAAAATAAATTGACACAACACTGAAATAAAGACACAAACACGGTAGCTGGAGTTAAAGGTCAGACGATATTTATTGATCGCTGACCAACTCTTTAAACTATAATTGTAATTGAAATGGAATTAATTTAGATTGTAAAATTAAATTTAGATTGGAGGATGGCAAAGGAAAAGTCGCTACCAGACACCAGCTCCAGTCACCTAGATGAAAACCATCAAACCAAGGAGGGGAGTACCCAAAACCCCGCCTCCTTCCTGCATAACCCGCATTGTGCTGGCCTCACCACTCTTTTCTCTGGCAAACGTTCGGTTCCCGCAGGGGAACGTCTAAATGTCCAACCGCAAGAGAAGGACACACCTGCCGTCCTTCTAAAGAGGGTGCCCCACAATGACCACTTATGCCTGTTTGACCGCTGGTTGGTAGCGACTTCCCGCCAATCTGGCTGTCAATAGCCAACTGAAGAGAAACCAACAAATCAAAATTTAATCAGGGCGGGCGGGAGGGCATACGATAAAACTGGCAAGAGGAAGTCTGAGGCACATGACCCTGCCCTATATACTCTCCTGAGACCAACTCCTTACAGCTTGACTGACAACCCACTGATCCTATAGGAAAAACCCACCGGAAAATATGATCTGCCTAGCAACTGCTTAGTCATAACACAACCAATCACAAAAAGTTGGGCTCTTATATGGCCTCAGGCTTATGCAGCCTTCAGCTAATCTAAGGCGCCCATAACTTTATTGTGATTACATAAACCTTTCTTAAGCTAGCTTATCACTAAAATAAATTGACACAACACTGAAATAAAGACACGAACACGGTAGCTGGAGTTAAAGGTCAGACGATATTTATTGATCGCTGACCAACTCTTTAAACTATAATTGTAATTGAAATGGAATTAATTTAGATTGTAAAATTAAATTTAGATTGGAGGATGGCAAAGGAAAAGTCGCTACCAGACACCAGCTCCAGTCACCTAGATGAAAACCATCAAACCAAGGAGGGGAGTACCCAAAACCCTGCCTCCTTCCTGCATAACCCGCATTGTGCTGGCCTCACCACTCTTTTCCCTGGCAAACGTTCGGTTCCCGCAGGGGAACGTCTAAATGTCCAACCGCAAGAGAAGGACACACCTGCCGTCCTTCTAAAGAGGGTGCACCACAATGACCACTTATGCCTGTTTGACCGCTGGTTGGTAGCGACTTCCCGCCACCAAGGTTTACAAAACCGCCATCCGAACAAAACAATAAGAACAAACTAAGAACAAACTAAAGAACCCTAACGAAAAGGACCAAAAACATCTTCCAGGAAAACCTGCACTCCGGAGAGAGATGAACCCCATCCTCCTTGTAGAACTGCCTGTTACGCAGCACAAGTAAAGGATGCCTGACAGCTACTCCCCCTATGGCCCTAACGAACAGAGACACCGCCGAATTCACCTTCTTGCTAGCTTTCTCCAGAGCTGAGAAACGCACCGCACCCCGCCAATGAAAACGCGGAACTATCTCCGACCAAACAATACAGACTCCTGGCCAGTGACAACGAATCGCCACCAAATCCGCCTTAATGGACAAAATTAAATCTATGCCCTTAACTCGGCCCAAATCATTGCCACCTTGTTATGCACACCAGTGCCTGCAGGAAAGTACTGGTGTCAGGACTGTTATGCACTCCAGTGCCTGCAGGAATGTACTGGTGTTTGAACTGTTATGCAAAACAAATGGACTTACAGACAGACTGGGGAATATGACATAACGTACACAGAAGGTGATAGGTTAACAAAATACACACAAAGTGAACAGAGAAGCCCAGAGGCTAAGGAACTGGGTATCTCCCTTGTATTAGAACTGCTCAGATGGGAAAAGCAAGATGTTGTGTTTTAATACGTAGAGAACCCGAAATGCTGTTGCTAAGGGCAACAGCAAAACCCTAAAGGGTTACCAACGGGTGTGGCAGTAAACTCCTTGGTCAGAGATGGAATGATAGACACAAGGAGAGTCTCCACAATCCTAATTCTCACTTGCAGTGCACAGGTTCAGCTTACTGCCACTAAACTGACCCCTGACACCTAGCACAGTGAGACAGGATTAGACAGGCAAGTCTTAGAATACAGCCGCAAACTTGCTAAGTTCACAGAGTAGTAACAGAACCCCAGCAAGCTAAACGACTGACTCCAGTCTTACTGCTAGGTCTGGATTGGCAGAGTGTAATACCAAATCCCCAGGCCTATTTGCAGTAAGCAACAAACAAATACAAAGCTACACAGTACTGGCTAACTTTCAGAAACTGACTAACCAACAAAGATTCAGCAGCATCTGCTTACCCTGAGAAGAGGCCTTATAAAGCAGGTGCTGTCCACGCCCCACTCAGACCTCACAGACTGTGAGCACAAAAACCAGCACCGGATCCCCTGCCATGCACAGAGCCTATAACCACTGCACAGCAAAAGACCCGAACCGGAGTATCAGCTGCGCTCAGGTCACTCCGCTAGCACTTGTCTCCCGGTTGCCATGACGACGTGGCAGCACAGGGCAGGAGACCCTAACACACTTAAATGCAGGACGATACAGCTGGGGCTACCCCAGCTGCGCTCACGATGAAAAAGGATCTGCAACAAATCACCCCAAAGCATGCCCCTGACATCTACCCAACGCAACTCCCTAGATCCGAAAACATCAGCCGCCATAAGTGCCATGGGATGCCTCGCCGCCCAAAAAACATAAGAATGGCCAACCAGCCACACATGCTCCCCAAAATCAACGACAGCTGAAAAAGAAAAACACCGTAACATCAGAAATTTGAACACAAAAAACATAGGTAATGCATTAATGCAATAAACAGAAATAACCCAAGTGAAGGAGAAAACTCAAAAAACCTCCCGTGGACCTTAAGAGAACAGCCAATTGAAATTAGGCCCCCTCGGAGGAAAATTTAAAAATTCACTTCACACCCTCGATTCCTGAACGGTAGGCGTTCAAAAACCGACGAGTAAACAAGTTTTTGGGTTAGCGCAACAGGCGCAACTACATCTTAACACAACGGACATAAGACTTATAGGAGGCAGACTTCCAACGGCCCAGCTCCCGAATAGCCGCAGGGGATGACCCCGTAGCCGCTGCATGGGTAGCCGCCCCAATCCGAAAGGAATGGGTACCGAAGTCCTCCCCGCGCAAGCCTAGCGCCTCCAAACATTTCTTAAACCCTGCGGCAAATTGAAACTTCGTCAGCGGGCCAGCGTGCGCATGCACCAGCAACTGGTCGCCCCCTGAAGGCCTCAACCGGAGATACTCCTGTGCCAACCTCAGCGGGCACACACTCGCTTCCTCCCGGGCCTCCAAGGACACCCAGCGACCCCGACCTGTTTGATCTGTCTTGGACCGCACAATCCTACAGAGCAACAGGCCATCCTGCAGGCGCACATTCCCGTAAAGCATACCGGAGTCACGAGATGCCTTACTGCACGCCACTAACTCGCTCACCCGGAAAGCCCCAAAGAAAGCTAGCGCAAAAGCACATCTAAATAGAGCCACCTCGAACTCCGAGGTCGCAATTTGAGGCAGCACACGCAGCAACTCCATTAGAAGATGCAACGTCACGGGTCTACGGGAGTCCGCGGGCACCGGACGCATCCTAGCCCATCCTTTAAGCGCTCTGGAAAGGACAAAAGACCCGGTGGGGTCCGTCATCCCGCGGAACCGAGAGTGAAAAGCAATGCCCGCAAGGGCAGAAGACATGGCCGCTTTTGACCTACCCCTTTGATAATGTTCCCAAACAAAGGCCAGCAAAACGTCAGCCGGGGACTCACCTGCCACACCGTACCTACTTTGAAAGGCCGACCAATCACGCCAGGCCGCATCATACGCCCTGAGCGTGGAAGGAGCCAACGCACAGCTGGCCAGAGCAGCTAACCCGACTCGACAATCTGCCAGACAGAAGGCGGGCACGGTAAACCCTCCGCCACCGCTCCCGGAACCAACGCCCGGAATCTAACAAACTGTAACCGAGACAACGCATCCGCAATTCTGATGTCGATACCGGGAACGTGACGGGCCCTGAAATTAATATTGCGCCGCAAGCAAACTAACACCATATGACGCAACAGCCGCAAAGCCTGCGGAGAGGACGAACGCTGGTTATTGATAGCGTGCACCACCCCCAAGTTGTCGCAACGGAACGAAATGTCCCGATTCGAGAACTGGCCGGCCCACAACTCAAGGGCAACTATGATCGGGAACAACTCCAGCAAAAGGAGATTCTTGGTGAAACCCCGTGCCACCCAAGAGGGCGGCCAAGCAGCAGCACACCATGCCCCGGCAAAAAACGCCCCAAAGCCCTGACTGCCCGAAGCATCCGTGAACAACTGGAGCAAACTGTTGGAACAACAAGGGGGAGGCCACAAAACCTCCCTGTTGAAGGATACCAGGAAAGAAACCCAAATCCGCAAATCATCCCTGATCTCGCGGGAAAGGTATATGGTGTGATGCTGCCGGACCGTCCCCGCCGTGGCCCGTTCAAGTTTGTGACAGAAAACCCTCCCCATGGGGATAATCCGACACGCAAAGTTGAAAGAACCCAGCAAAGACTGTACCTGCTTAAGCCGAACCCTGCGCTTACCTAAACAATCGTGAATTAAGCCCAACAGCTTCCGCACTTTGTCCTCGGGGAGGCGACAACAACCCGCCACCGTGTCAATTTCGATTCCCAAATAGCTAAGGCAACTGCAGGGGCCCTCACACTTGTCCTGTGCTACGGGAACTCCCAAGCTGTCGAACAAGGACCTAGCAACCGCCAGAATATCGCCACAGACCGAACTTCCCCCTGGGCCCACAAAGAGAAAATCGTCCAGGTAATGGGCCACCCCGGGTTGCCCGGAGGCGGCTTGGACGCACCAGTGCAAAAACGTGCTAAATCTCTCAAAATAGGCGCAGGAGACCGAATAGCCCATGGGGAGACACCGATCCACGTAAAACTCGTCCCCCAATTTGAAACCCAGGAACCGCAGGGAATCCGGGTGGAGGGGCAGGAGCCGTAAAGCCGATTCCACGTCCAATTTTGCCAACAGGCCCCCAGGACCACAGTCCCGCACCAAGCGCAGAGCGTCATCAAAAGACTGATAACGCACCCTGCACACGGCCTCGGGAATGGAATCATTAACCGAAACGCCCGGAGGATGCGACAAGTGCTGTATCAAGCGGAACTTACCCGGGGTCTTCTTGGGTACCACCCCCACGGGGGAGATGCACAAGGAGGGCAGAGGGGGGAAAACGTAGGGCCCGCACATGCACCCCAAGCTGATCTCCGCGTCTACTGTCCGCCGGACCTCACGCGGGTATTCGCGAGCCGACTTCAAATTCTGGCGTGCCACCACGTGCACCGATCCGAAATGGGCAGGCGAAAACCATGCTGAAAACCCTCCAAAAGGAACAACGCCGCCGACCTGTCGGGGTATAAACGAAGCCAGCGACGCAATTCGGGCACTAGAATGGGGGAGGGGGCCTTATTTACCAACTTCACCGGCCTCGGCTGGAGCGGAGGGCTTACCGTTCGCCGCAGAGGAGCAGTCTTTGGCCGTGTGACCGGCCCCGCACAACTTACAGGAGTGGCGAAAACAACAATTTACGCCCCTAGTGCATTTCCCTTCGTTGTAGGCAAAACACTTGCCTTTCCCTGATGACCGGGGACCCGACACCACGGTCGCCGTGGGCTTCTTGACCGCAGCGTCCGTAGAGGGCTTGACCTGTTGGGTGACTTCCAACCACACTTCGACATCCTTAAACCCTGCGGGCAGAATGGGGTTGCCATCCTGATTACGACAGAATTTCTCGTCGTAATCCCGCCAAGCGGAACCCTTGGATTTTAAGTACATGTCATGCACCAAAAATCAATATTTTACCAAATTGGGATACTCTGCGGGCCGCGATTCGGTGCAGCAAGCCGTAAAAACCAAGAAACCCCTCAACCACTGGTGAAAATTATGGAATGCACTCTCACCCATGCCCCCCGGCTTCTTAGCTGCCTCAAAAGCTGCCGCATCTCATCCGTAAGGGTGAAGATGTCAACATACTTCCCCTTCCTGATTTTTTCCCGCATCCTCTTGCGCACCCCCCGAGTAACGGCTGTGTTGGCGCAATGCACCATCTCCGTAAAACGGGGGGGGTCAGAGGGAACCGCCGACGCCGGCGCTGACTCCTTCCGCGATTCCTTAGCCACGCGCCGCGCGATAAGTCTAGCCAGCTTACGCGGGCGCTGCGGAGAACCTGAAGAAACACTGCTAGAAGAGGTGGAAGAAGTGCTAGAAGAACAATGGGAAGTAATAGCGAGCTCACCCGCGCCTGAAGTACCCGGAACAGCGTCGTCTGTCGCACCCGACTCCAGCGGCGGTGGAACATCTTCCATCGGTGCCGCGGCCGCCGTCCTCTCCGACCTCCGGCCCCTCCGCCACGAAGACCCGGAACTTGCCAGCACCTGAGAGGATGAAACAGAGGGGACAACAGGCACAGGAGAAAACAGCGCATCAACAGAAATGGGGGGGACAGATGGGAGGGGGGGCAAAGCACCGTCGCGCGGCGGAGGGGGGCCAGCGGGTAGCGGTGGGACAGTACCCTCCACGGCAGGGGATGAAACGGCGTGGGGGAAGGCAGACCCGACCCCCGTCGCGCCCTCCACGGTGTAGGCAGGAAGCCATGCCGGAGGAGGAGGGTGCCCGGCCGGCACATGAAATGCCGACGAGACCGTTGGAACGGCGTAGGAGCGAGGGGCGGCTGCCAAAACTGGGAGGACCCAGCATACGAGCCCGCCAAGGCAGGGGAGGGGATCGCAAACCGGGGGCCCCCAGCCGACCACGTGGGTAGGACGCCTGCAGCCGAACTGGCACCATACTGGTAAAAATGCGGTGAGGACGAAACAGGGAGGCCCGTAAAAGGCGCTCCGGAGGACGCGGGTGATGCCTGCGCAACTGGCCAGGGAAGGCCACCTGTAAAAAACTGTCCCCGGCAAAACCGTGAGGCGCGGCAACGATGGAGGAGGGCCAGGCAGGTGGAACGCAGCCGCCATAGACGACTGCGTCGCCACCAGCTGCACCATCCCCAACGGGCCGGGGGGAAGAGCCTGGAGCCCGACGCCCGGGGATGCCGACGCGGGAACATAACCAGCGAGTGACCGGGACCCAAAAGAAAACGCCCCCACTGCGAGATCCCTCGCCGGGGAACCCAGCACCGGAGTTGCCCGGGGGGCCCCGACGGGACAACCTGCGCAAACCCCACCCCCTGTAGTGTACTGGGGCCCGCCCTCACCATTCCATCCCCAACCATATATACGGGGGGAAACGGCCCCCCCGCAGGGGAGACCCTATCCTCAGCCGACCGTGTAACAGAGGTTACAGGGTCTCCCTGCAACCCCACCACGTATTGCCCACCCAGCAGTGTGTGCCCCCCGCAGCCCGCCCGCGGACGCCAGGCACCACGTGGGCGCCCGCGCCGCTGGCCGGAGCCGCCGGCGGGAGGGGAAGGGGAGCCGAGCCGCGGGTAGTAGCACCGGGTGAGAGAGCCGCCCGGCGCACCGAGGCCTCCGGGGACGCCTGCGGCCGCGGACCGGCCGAGACGTCCTCCACAGCAGCACGACCCAAGCGGCCGCCTGACACGCGATCACCGCTGGCAGGGGCGCGGGCCGCAGCGGCCCGACCCCGCCGCGATGCAGCGGCCGCCGGGATACATCTCCGTGGGGCTGCACTCCGGGATCGCAGGTGTGGGGTGCCCGCGGCTTCCACGA
Organism: Pseudophryne corroboree; assembly: GCF_028390025.1. Classification (NCBI taxonomy): domain Eukaryota; kingdom Metazoa; phylum Chordata; class Amphibia; order Anura; family Myobatrachidae; genus Pseudophryne; species Pseudophryne corroboree. The sequence goes on along the minus strand of NC_086444.1, from coordinate 264,315,387 downwards.
GGCGGCGGGAGGGGGGGCGGATCGGCGGGGACGCCGCATCCTAAGGCAGCAGCAAAGGGGGGCACAACAGCAGTGTGATGAACTAAGCAGCAGGGGAATACTGAAAATAAAACAGTAGAATCAGCAACTAACACCTCACTTTATAAAAACAAAGGGGGACAAGATTGACACAATGGCAAATAAATGTAGTATACTTAACCTTCCTGGGCCATACGATAAAACTGGCAAGAGGAAGTCTGAGGCACATGACCCTGCCCTATATACTCTCCTGAGACCAACCCCTTACAGCTTGACTGACAACCCACTGATCCTATAGGAAAAACCCACCGGAAAATATGATCTGCCTAGCAACTGCTTAGTCATAACACAACCAATCACAAAAAGTTGGGCTCTTATATGGCCTCAGGCTTATGCAGCGTTCAGCTAATCTAAATCCTATTGTGCTAAATCTTATGCTACAGTATATCTTACTGTGTGTGTGTGCGCACTATTTCATTTGTTCAGGCGTTCAGGGAATTTCAAGGGAAATAGTGTAAGATATCTTAATTTAGCCAAAAGCTTACCATTGGGGTATATTCAATTGATGTCGAAAGCTGCCGTCTTTAGAAAAGATGGCAGTTTTGACTTTTTTTAGGTCGGAAGGAGTTCCAACCTATTCAATATATTCAAACAAAAAAATTGAGAACTACCCAACTGCGCACAGCTTGTAAAGGTCCACTTAAATGTAGAAAATTTCGAAAATACGTCAGTCAAACTAGTGGAGAGGAGGTCATTGTCCAATCTTCTTCTCTTCTTCTTTTCTTCCTTTTTAATTCCGAGGAGTCCCCTTCAAATTCGCCGAATGTCCCTCAAAAACAGTGGAAGAGCAATATTGTGTAGTATGTCCTGAATTTTGGTGGTTCTGGGTTATGTGGTTCAACAAGATGGTTCGTACCGTACTCACGTCTAATACGGAGGAATTCACACGCATAAAGGTTTCTTTATGGACCCAAAACTTCTCCTAACTGGATGGATGGTAAGTCATGTTCTTTCAAATCCTCACCAAGTGGTGTCCCAACGTGAGAGATACCGGGGAAAAGAATGCCTCAATTAATGGATACACCACGGTCGATTTTATTCAATTAATCACACTGACGGCCGGTGAAATAAACTAGCATACCGTACTCACACTCCAAGTATATTCAATATACCCATAAAGGTATCTTTAAATGTAATCCAAACTCAGACAGATAAAATGAATGTAAAGATGTAGATGGGCAAGCGTACCCCACTTACAATCTTCTATGATGCTGTCCAGCCCGTAGCGGTTTCTTTTTCCACTTTCTTCCCAGGAAGTGGAACTCCACTCACGAGTACTTCCAATCTCGGTATAATGAAATATATATCAAGAATGGAAGTTTGATAAAAAAGGATTTTATTAAATTCAAACAGCAAAGTAACAGCAATAGGGCAAAAAAATCTTAATAGGCCGACCAGAAGATGTTAACACCATCAAATAAAAGGTGAAATAGATCCGGATTATCTCACCTCAATAAATGGTAATCTGGAAGGTCTGTAGGTAGTGTATAGCCCTCACACCCTTGGGGCGAACCTGGTGCCCATCGCTGTACCGTGTTGCTGTAAATAATAAGTCTCGTTAAACCAGAAAAAATTATTCGAGAGAATGAATCTTCAATATATTCGACAAGTTGAGGAATTCGACTTGTCGAAAAGCACGTGGATCGGCGGAATAGCTGCCAATCCACGTGCTTGTGTCAAAAACGACAGGTTTTGGCCCCCCTTTTGACCATCTCAGTCCGATGTGGACTGAGATGTGGGCCCAGAGGAGGAGAGGGGGGGGCCGTTGGGAGACGGGGACAGCTGCGGGCATACAGGCGAGAGAAGCACTATAGCACAGCGCTGCAGCAGGATGTCTCACAGCCTCGCCGCTCACGGCAGCGTCCACCCGGCCCCAGCAAGTGAGGTCACGCTTGCCAGAGCCGGGTGGATACTGCTGTGAGGTCGGGCATCTGTGTGACATCCTCCTGCAGTGCTACTGTAACGCTGCTCTCCACCGTCTGCCTGCTGCTGTCCTCGCTGGTCTCCCCGCGGCTCCCCCCCCCCCCCCCCCCCCTCCTCCTCTGGGTCCCTCATCTCAATTCGACTTTTAAAAAGTGGAATTGAGATGAGATTGAATAGGGGTTGTCAGATCAATTCCGACAAATGCATGTCGGAATGGATCCGACCCTAATTGAATATACCCCTTGTACCCAGCTTAATTCGTTACCCTTTAACTTCATTTGCACCAGGGTTATTTTTACCTAAAACTGTATCACCCTATGTTGTGTTATTTTCTTTTATATTTATGATAAATGTGTATTGAAGAGGCATCTCATAAAGAGTACAGCGCCAGTTCAACCTAGAGATATTAGTTTATTTTCAAAATTAAAATGTAACCTACAATTAGGTGATCCCAGTGCTGGTAACTAGATTTTTATTTTATTTATTTTTTACAATGACATCTACTTAGCTTTAACTAGACTTAATGCAGTTTTAATTGAGATTGGTTGGTGAGTACCGGGGTCATCACATGTTCAGTGGTTTAATGAGACAGACAGACAGACAGATATATTAGCATACCTTCCAACATGTCCCTCTCCAGGAGGGACACAATGCTCTGCTTCTGGACTTTTCTCTTAATTTAAGATTGCTGGCACCTGTGATGAACAGGTTAATGGATAAGAAAGGTTTTTCAGAACAGGTGATGGCAATTTTAAATTAAGAGAAAAGTCCAGGAACAGAGCATTCTGTCCCTCCTGGGGAGGGCCATGTTGGGAGGTATGTATTAGTAGATAAATAAAGATCTATCTTATCTATTGATCTATCTATAAACAAGATGACCATCATGTGCTTTACATCAGTGGTTCTCAAGTACCCACAACAGTTCATGTTTTCCAGGACACCTAGCAGTTGAACAGGTGTATTCATTACTCACTGACACATTATACAAGACCCACAGGTGGAGCAAATTATTTCACTTGCAATCCTGTGAGGAGATCTGGAAAACATGAACTGTTGGGGGTACTTGAGGACTGAGGTTGAGAACCCATGCTTTACATTGTACTGCCCAAGAATACAGTTCATTGCTGTTATCAATCTGTTACGTTATCATATTCTATTACTAGAATATTTAGAAAGAGGTCCAGTCCTTGCATTTTAATATCTATGTTCTCAGCAGGCTGTATACTGTATGCAGGGCCGGCAACAGAAATCTTGGGGCCCCCGTACAGTGATATCACTGGAGCCCCCCTCAGATAAGATCCTGGCCTGCTGCCATGTTCCGTAACTGCCTGCAACAGAGCAGAACCTGGAAGAGTGGATGCACACTTGCTCTGCACGGTCACTGTGTGTGAGTGGCTCCTGTCACTCTAAGGCAGAGGTTCTCAAACTCGGTCCTCGGGAGCCCACACAGTGCATGTTTTGCAGGTAACCCAGCAGGTGCACAGGTGTATTAATTACTCACTGACACATTTTAAAAGGTCCACAGGTGGAGCTAATTATTTCACTTGCGATTCTGTGAGGAGACCTGCAAAACATGCACTGTGTGGGCCCTCAAGGACCGAGTTTGAGAACCTCTGCTCTAAGGCTGTGGCCACACCGCCTACAGCTCGCTGCCATATTTGGACAAGACGGCTCACATTCCTGCTGGGTACTTATCAGTATATACTTAGGGCCCCTCTGATCCTTGGGGCCCGGTACAGTAGTCCCCTTTGTACCACCCTGTCACCTGCCCTGCCTGTATGTCCTCTCTAATGGTTGCCCAAGCCTCTGTAGTGGCTTGGCAGGCCCCCTCTGGTGGTTGGCCACACCCCTTAGGAATGGGCCCCTACCATTGCATTCCCCAGGTGGGCCCTTCATGCCACAGACTGAAACTATCAATGGCAAACTTTTCATAACTAGAAAAGGCAGTTTACAGAGTTCCGTGATTCATAACATTTCTTGCATTTTAATACAATAAAAAAATCATTTTTGCAGATTGATCCTCTTCAGTTTTGCAGCACCACGATTTACCTCAAATTAAGGGATTTACTTGATATCAGTGAGTTTTTATTTTTATAGGAGTTGTTCACTTTTGGGCAAATTACTTCCTAATAGTATACAGCCCCTGTTTTGTACCCATTCCATGTAGAAAATAGGGGAAGACCCTTCTCTCGAATCCTTCCAACTTATAAGCCTATTACATGATAAGCAGCTAAATCATGTTGTTTGCTGCAGCTCAGTGCCTAGTGAAACTATCCTCCCCTGGGGATTGTGCCTGAAAAAGGTTCAATAATGCACAGCCCTTTATTCCATCTCAGGTTTTTCTCCCTAACAGTGTATCAGAAAAAAAACATAAGCAAAACTACTCCACAGTCCAGTCACTTGCCAAAATATGTTCTATCAATCTTTGGTCAAGAACAACACCCAACTGGATAGATACTGTGCTATAATTTAGGGGTTCACTACGATATGCCGGCGGTCGGGCTCCCGGCGCCCAGCATACCGGCGCCAGGAGCCCGACTGCCGGCTTACCGACAGTGTGGCGAGCGCAAATGAGCCCCTTGCGGGCTCGCTGCGCTCGCCACGCTATGGGCACGGTGGCGCGCTACGCGCACCACACTATTTTATTCTCCCTCCAGGGGGGTCGTGGACCCCCACGAGGGAGAATAAGTGTCGGTATGCCGGCTGTCGGGATCCCGGCGCCGGTATACTGTGCGCCGGGATCCCGACTGCCGGCATACTGAAGACCACCCATAATTTAGATGTGCTGGCCACCAATCTAATCTGTTTGGCATCTGGAGCAAAGCGCCAGAAGGTGTAGCTGCTGAGCCTTTGGACAGCCAGGCCGGCCCATCTGGCCATAAGCCCTTCTGTCATCTGCCAGAACTACTAGATGGTCAGTTTGGCCCTGTATGTAGATCTAGAAAGTACAGACTGTTTCGCATTCCCACCATGCAGCTCATTCACACGCCCCAATTCATGGCTGGGCAGTCTTCATAACCTGTTTTCTAAGTACTCTGTGAGAAGCATGCTGTTATAGTTGTTTTGGCAATGATAGATGTTAAATGAACTCTATGATACAAAATCCTATGACTATGAAGTGAGAAGTATTATTCTATTCTTGAATGTGCAGATAGTGAGACCTGCTGAAATTTATTGTTGACTGACTGAAGTACCCGGCGTTGCCCGGGTGTAAATCTTCAAGTTATCAATAAGCTTGATGTATCTGTCAACACTTTAAAAATAATTAGCAGCTTAGCAGTTCTTCCAACACATCTGTGAGGTGGCTGCAAAGTGTGTCTTTTTTTTTCTTGGTGTCGCCAGTAGCCCTGATCCCCAGCTTTCCTTTCTGTTTAGTTTTATAATCACTTTTACATTGCAAGATGAGTTTAAAAGTTTTCCTTCTGTTATCAATGTTGCTATTCCAAGGCTTTTGAGCACTCAACATTATTTGTCTTCCCACCTCCATTTCTGTCAGTTATTTTGGTTCATTGATTTATGGTTATTGCAGTCAGTTATTTCAGGTCATTGAATTATGATAATTTCTGTCAGTTTTTGGAGAGAGAATTGACTGCATAGGAAAGGAAAGAGTTAAACATCCTGTGAGGGGTGGACCTAGCTGTGAGGAAAATACAGCCTTTGGAAAAAGGGGAGGGTTAATATATATAGGGAATGCTAGGCCATTTTGCTCTCTCTTGCTGCTGAATTACCTTCCCGCCCTCCCGCCCTGTTGGTAGAGGTTCTGGCACGGAGTGCCTTGGCGTTGAATTGTTGGCTGGTTTCTCGTTGGCTATTTATTTGGCGGAAAAGAACGGCAGGTTGTAGTTTGTATTGTTAGCTGTAGTGATTTACAGTTTGGTGTGGTTTAGGTGCACTCACCTCCATCGACTTTTAGGGCCGCTCGACCACCCGTCCGGGGGCAGCGGCAGGCACCCATCAGGGTGGGTAGTCACTGTGGGGGTTGAGTTGGGCACCTATTACCGATTTGATAGTTTGTATTTAAATTAGGATAGTTTTGAATTTTAACATTTTTAAGGTTAGAGTCAGTTCAATAGAGCCGTTCTTTTTTCTGCCACCATATGCCGGCTGAATCGGCATGTTAACCAAAATTTTCAATTACAGGTTTGCGTATGGTTAGGTTATAATTAATAGCTAGCAATTTTTCTGCCAAATTCAAGTCTCCGTGTCATTATTTCTTGGTATTAGAGGTAATGAATGCTTTACTTTGAATGAAGGGGTCCACCGAGTATCATTAGGATGTTTAACGGTTCGTTAAAGTTTTCATCCAAATCCATCTAGTAAAAAGGTCCAGAACAGGCTCCCTGGGTCAAAGTTCTGCCCAGTACATTCCGCCGTGAGGTCCATCTGGGACCCTATCCACTCAATTAGGCATCCCAGACCAATTGCCACCCCTCTGTGAAGTTTTGGTCCTAATCCATTCAGTGGAAGGCCCAGAGTAGGCTCCCCATATCAAAGATCTGCCCAGTGCATTCCGTCATGAGGTCCGACAGGCACCCCAAACCCCCAAAAACATGGACAGGATCCAACTGGACCACCTCCCATTGGTTTTATCCCAATCGGTGCAGGAGTGTCTGATTGTATAACCGCACAGACACACAGACTAGAGATGTGCACTTGAAATTTTTCGGGTTTTGTGTTTTGGTTTTGGGTTCGGTTCCGCGGCCGTGTTTTGGGTTCGACCGCGTTTTGGCAAAACCTCACCGAATTTTTTTTGTCGGATTCGGGTGTGTTTTGGATTCGGGTGTTTTTTTCAAAAAACACTAAAAAAACAGCTTAAATCATAGAATTTGGGGATCATTTTGATCCCAAAGTATTATTAACCTCAAAAACCATAATTTCCACTCATTTTCAGTCTATTCTGAACACCTCACACCTCACAATATTATTTTTATTCCTAAAATTTGCACCGAGGTCGCTGGATGACTAAGCTAAGCGACCTTAGTGGCCGACACAAACACCTGGCCCATCTAGGAGTGGCACTGCAGTGTCACGCAGGATGGCCCTTCCAAAAAACACTCCCCAAACAGCACATGACGCAAAGAAAAAAAGAGGCGCAATGAGGTAGCTGTGTGAGTAAGATAAGCGACCCTAGTGGCCGACACAAACACCGGGCCCATCTAGGAGTGGCACTGCAGTGTCACGCAGGATGGCCCTTCCAAAAAACACTCCCCAAACAGCACATGATGCAAAGAAAAAAAGAGGCGCAATGAGGTAGCTGTGTGAGTAAGATAAGCGACCCTAGTGGCCGACACAAACACCTGGCCCATCTAGGAGTGGCACTGCAGTGTCACGCAGGATGGCCCTTCCAAAAAACACTCCCCAAACAGCACATGACGCAAAGAAAAAAAGAGGCGCAATGAGGTAGCTGTGTGAGTAAGATAAGCGACCCTAGTGGCCGACACAAACACCTGGCCCATCTAGGAGTGGCACTGCAGTGTCACGCAGGATGGCCCTTCCAAAAAACACTCCCCAAACAGCACATGACGCAAAGAAAAAAAGAGGCGCAATGAGGTAGCTGTGTGAGTAAGATAAGCGACCTTAGTGGCCGACACAAACACCTGGCCCATCTAGGAGTGGCACTGCAGTGTCACGCAGGATGGCCCTTCCAAAAAACACTCCCCAAACAGCACATGACGCAAAGAAAAAAAGAGGCGCAATGAGGTAGCTGTGTGAGTAAGATAAGCGACCCTAGTGGCCGACACAAACACCTGGCCCATCTAGGAGTGGCACTGCAGTGTCACGCAGGATGGCCCTTCAAAAAAATACTCCCCAAACAGCACATGATGCAAAGAAAAATTAAAGAAAAAAGAGGTGCAAGATGGAATTGTCCTTGGGCCCTCCCACCCACCCTTATGTTGTATAAACAGGACATGCACACTTTAACCAACCCATCATTTCAGTGACAGGGTCTGCCACACGACTGTGACTGAAATGACGGGTTGGTTTGGACCCCCACCAAAAAAGAAGCAATTAATCTCTCCTTGCACAAACTGGCTCTACAGAGGCAAGATGTCCACCTCATCATCATCCTCCGATATATCACCGTGTACATCCCCCTCCTCACAGATTATCAATTCGTCCCCACTGGAATCCACCATCTCAGCTCCCTGTGTACTTTGTGGAGGCAATTGCTGCTGGTCAATGTCTCCACGGAGGAATTGATTATAATTCATTTTAATGAACATCATCTTCTCCACATTTTCTGGAAGTAACCTCGTACGCCGATTGCTGACAAGGTGAGCGGCGGCACTAAACACTCTTTCGGAGTAGACACTTGTGGGAGGGCAACTTAGGTAGAATAAAGCCAGTTTGTGCAAGGGCCTCCAAATTGCCTCTTTTTCCTGCCAGTATAAGTACGGACTGTCTGACGTGCCTACTTGGATGCGGTCACTCATATAATCCTCCACCATTCTTTCAATGGGGAGAGAATCATATGCAGTGCCAGTAGACGACATGTCCGTAATCGTTGTCAGGTCCTTCAGTCCGGACCAGATGTCAGCATCAGCAGTCGCTCCAGACTGCCCTGCATCACCGCCAGTGGGTGGGCTCGGAATTCTGAGCCTTTTCCTCGTACCCCCAGTTGCGGGAGAATGTGAAGGAGGAGATGTTGACAGGTCGCGTTCCGCTTGACTTGACAATTTTCTCACCAGCAGGTCTTTGAACCCCAGCAGACTTGTGTGTGCCGGAAAGAGAGATCCAAGGTAGGTTTTAAATCTAGGATCGAGCACGGTGGCCAAAATGTAGTGCTCTGATTTCAACAGATTGACCACCCGTGAATCCTTGTTAAGCGAATTAAGGGCTCCATCCACAAGTCCCACATGCCTAGCGGAATCGCTCTGTGTTAGCTCCTCCTTCAATGTCTCCAGCTTCATCTGCAAAAGCCTGATGAGGGGAATGACCTGACTCAGGCTGGCAGTGTCTGAACTGACTTCACGTGTGGCAAGTTCAAAGGGCAGCAGAACCTTGCACAACGTTGAAATCATTCTCCACTGCGCTTGAGACAGGTGCATTCCACCTCCTATATCGTGCTCAATTGTATAGGCTTGAATGGCCTTTTGCTGCTCCTCCAACCTCTGAAGCATATATAGGGTTGAATTCCACCTCGTTACCACTTCTTGCTTCAGATGATGGCAGGGCAGGTTCAGGCGTTTTTGGTGTTGCTCCAGTCTTCTGTACGTGGTGCCTGTACGCCGAAAGTGTCCCGCAATTCTTCTGGCCACCGACAGCATCTCTTGCACGCCCCTCTCATTTTTTAAATAATTCTGCACCACCAAATTCAAGGTATGTGCAAAACATGGGACGTGCTGGAATTTGCCCATATTTAATGCACACACAATATTGCTGGCGTTGTCCGATGCCACAAATCCACAGGAGAGTCCAATTGGGGTAAGCCATTCCGCGATGATCTTCCTCAGTTGCCGTAAGAGGTTTTCAGCTGTGTGCGTATTCTGGAAAGCGGTGATACAAAGCGTAGCCTGCCTAGGAAAGAGTTGGCGTTTGCGAGATGCTGCTACTGGTGCCGCCGCTGCTGTTCTTGCGGCGGGAGTCCATACATCTACCCAGTGGGCTGTCACAGTCATATAGTCCTGACCCTGCCCTGCTCCACTTGTCCACATGTCCGTGGTTAAGTGGACATTGGGTACAACTGCATTTTTTAGGACACTGGTGAGTCTTTTTCTGACGTCCGTGTACATTCTCGGTATCGCCTGCCTAGAGAAGTGGAACCTAGATGGTATTTGGTAACGGCGGCACACTACCTCAAGAAATTGTCTAGTTCCCTGTGAACTAACGGCGGATACCGGACGCACGTCTAACACCAACATAGTTGTCAAGGCCTCAGTTATCCGCTTTGCAACAGGATGACTGCTGTGATATTTCATCTTCCTCGCAAAGGACTGTTGGACAGTCAATTGCTTGGTGGAAGTAGTAAAAGTGGGCTTACGACTTCCCCTCTGGGATGACCATCGACTCCCAGCAGCAACAACAGCAGCGCCAGCAGCAGTAGGCGTTACACGCAAGGATGCATCGGAGGAATCCCAGGCAGGAGAGGACTCGTCAGAATTGCCAGTGACATGGCCTGCAGGACTATTGGCATTCCTGGGGAAGGAGGAAATTGACACTGAGGGAGCTGGTGGGGTGGTTTGCGTGAGCTTGGTTACAAGAGGAAGGGATTTACTGGTCAGTGGACTGCTTCCGCTGTCGCCCAAAGTTTTTGAACTTGTCACTGACTTATTATGAATGCGCTGCAGGTGACGTATAAGGGAGGATGTTCCGAGGTGGTTAACGTCCTTACCCCTACTTATTACAGCTTGACAAAGGCAACACACGGCTTGACAAATGTTGTCCGCATTTCTGTTGAAATACTTCCACACCGAAGAGCTGATTTTTTTGGTATTTTCACCAGGCATGTCAATGGCCATATTCCTCCCACAGACAACAGGTGTCTCCCCGGGTGCCTGACTTAAACAAACCACCTCACCATCAGAATCCTCCTTGTCAATTTCCTCCCCAGCACCAGCAACACCCATATCCTCCTCATCCTGGTGTACTTCAACACTGACATCTTCAATCTGACTATCAGGAACTGGACTGCGGGTGCTCCTTCCAGCACTTGCAGGGGCGTGCAAATGGTGGAAGGCGCATGCTCTTCACGTCCAGTGTTGGGAAGGTCAGGCATCGCAACCGACACAATTGGACTCTCCTTGTGGATTTGGGATTTCGAAGAACGCACAGTTCTTTGCTGTGCTTTTGCCAGCTTGAGTCTTTTCATTTTTCTAGCGAGAGGCTGAGTGCTTCCATCCTCATGTGAAGCTGAACCACTAGCCATGAACATAGGCCAGGGCCTCAGCCGTTCCTTGCCACTCCGTGTGGTAAATGGCATATTGGCAAGTTTACGCTTCTCCTCCGACAATTTTATTTTAGATTTTTGAGTCCTTTTTTTACTGATATTTGGTGTTTTGGATTTTACATGCTCTGTACTATGACATTGGGCATCGGCCTTGGCAGACGACGTTGCTGGCATTTCATCGTCTCGGCCATGACTAGTGGCAGCAGCTTCAGCACGAGGTGGAAGTCGATCTTGATCTTTCCCTATTTTTGGAACCTTAACATTTTTGTTCTCCATATTTTAATAGGCACAACTAAAAGGCACCTCAGGTAAACAATGGAGATGGATGGATACTAGTATACTTATGGATGACGAGCGACTGCCGACACAGAGGTAGCTACAGCCGTGGACTACCGTACTGTGTCTGCTGCTAATATAGACTGGATGATAATGAGATAAAATTAAAATATATATATATATCACACTAGTACTGCAGCCGGACAGGTATATATTATGTAATGACGGACCTGCTGGACACTGTCTGTCAGACTCAGCACTGCAGACTCCTAAAGTAAGCTACTAGTATCAAGAAGATAGAAAAAAAAAACACGGGTAGGTGGTATACAATTATGGATGGACGAGCGACTGTCGACACAGAGGTAGCTACAGCCGTGGACTACCGTACTGTGTCTGCTGCTAATATAGACTGGATGATAATGAGATAAAATTAAAATATATATATATCACACTAGTACTGCAGCCGGACAGGTATATATTATGTAATGACGGACCTGCTGGACACTGTATGTCAGCACTGTGCAGACTCCTAAAGTAAGCTACTAGTATCAAGAAGATAGAAAGAAAAAAAAACCACGGGTAGGTGGTATACAATTATGGATGGACGAGCGACTGCCGACACAGAGGTAGCTAGAGCCGTGGACTACCATACTGTGTCTGCTGCTAATATAGACTGGATGATAATGAGATAAAATTAAAATATATATATATATATATCACACTAGTACTGCAGCCGGACAGGTATATATTATGTAATGACGGACCTGCTGGACACTGTCTGTCAGCACTGTGCAGACTCCTAAAGTAAGCTACTAGTATCAAGAAGATAGAAAAAAAAAAACCACGGGTAGGTGGTATACAATTATGGATGGACGAGCGACTGCCGACACAGAGGTAGCTACAGCCGTGGACTACCGTACTGTGTCTGCTGCTAATATAGACTGGATGATAATGAGATAAAATTAAAATATATATATATATCACACTAGTACTGCAGCCGGACAGGTATATATTATGTAATGACGGACCTGCTGGACACTGTCTGTCAGCACTGCAGACTCCTAAAGTAAGCTACTAGTATCAAGAAGATAGAAAAAAAAAAAAACACGGGTAGGTGGTATACAATTATGGATGGACGAGCGACTGCCGACACAGAGGTAGCTACAGCCGTGGACTACCGTACTGTGTCTGCTGCTAATATAGACTGGATGATAATGAGATAAAATTAAAATATATATATATATATCACACTAGTACTGCAGCCGGACAGGTATATATTATGTAATGACGGACCTGCTGGACACTGTCTGTCAGCACTGTGCAGACTCCTAAAGTAAGCTACTAGTATCAAGAAGATAGAAAAAAAAAAAACCACGGGTAGGTGGTATACAATTATGGATGGACGAGTGACTGCCGACACAGAGGTAGCTACAGCCGTGGACTACCGTACTGTGTCTGCTGCTAATATAGACTGGATGATAATGAGATAAAATTAAAATATATATATATCACACTAGTACTGCAGCCGGACAGGTATATATTATGTAATGACGGACCTGCTGGACACTGTCTGTCAGACTCAGCACTGCAGACTCCTAAAGTAAGCTACTAGTATCAAGAAGATAGAAAAAAAAAAACCACGGGTAGGTGGTATACAATTATGGATGGACGAGCGACTGCCGACACAGAGGTAGCTACAGCCGTGGACTACCGTACTGTGTCTGCTGCTAATATAGACTGGATGATAATGAGATAAAATTAAAATATATATATATATATCACACTAGTACTGCAGCCGGACAGGTATATATTATGTAATGACGGACCTGCTGGACACTGTCTGTCAGACTCAGCACTGCAGACTCCTAAAGTAAGCTACTAGTATCAAGAAGATAGAAAAAAAAAACCACGGGTTGGTGGTATACAATTATGGATGGACGAGCGACTGCCGACACAGAGGTAGCTACAGCCGTGGACTACCGTACTATGTCTGCTGCTAATATAGACTGGATGATAATGAGATAAAATTAAAATATATATATATCACACTAGTACTGCAGCCGGACAGGTATATATTATGTAATGACGGACCTGCTGGACACTGTCTGCAGAATGCGTTTTATAAAAACACCACACGACGAGTGTTTAACTTTTTCAGGCAGACAATCACAATATACTGGTGGTCAGCAGACAATCACAATACTGGTGGTCAGTGGTCACTGGTCAGTCACACTGGCACTCTGGCAGCAAAAGTGTGTACTGTACTTAAAATATGTACTCCTGCTATAACTGCTCCCCAGTCTCCCCCACAATTAAGCTGTGTGAGCAGTGAGCACTCAGCACAGTCAGATAATCAGGGCCGGCGCTACCACTAGGCAGCTTTAGGCAGCTGCCTATGGGCGGCGACCACTGGAGGGCGGCACCGCACAGTCAGTGAATGAGAGAACGCTTTCTATATCATCCTGCCGTCCCCCCACCTCCAGCACTCCGCTGCCGCATCTCGTTACCCGCTCCGCCCCCCCCCCCCGCGCGCGCGATCGCCCCCCCCCCCCTGCGCAATTGGGCTCTCGCTCCCGAGTGTTACCTGCTGCCTCCCCCCCTCCTTGCATCTTGTTACTAGCCCCCCCCCCTTCACATTATCTGCCACAGGGACATCGGGAGAGACCACCGGCCCCAGTCCCCTCTCTTGTCTGGCCGGCTCGCCATGCTGCTGGCCGGCCCGAACACTCACATTCACCACAAGTCGATTCAGCCACCTGTAGCGCTTAAGGGATTTGTGTTCCACTGGGCAGTCCCGTAAGCTGTTATCTGCCCGTCTACTTGACTGTTCGAGTGCCGGAAAGCCGGGAGATGCAGCACCTGTACTCTGCTCCTCCTGGCAGTAACGCAGCAGGTGACGCTGTCATGCTGCTGCTTGTCAGAAGTGAGCAGGCTGCAGGGAGAGTGAGGGTGGCAGTTTGTTTTGTAGTGTCCCCTGCACAGCTGTGATGTCCCTGACCCTGCCGCACTGTGGATCTCTTTCTCGGCCACAGTATTCACATGTGCATGCAGGGGGCGTGGAGTCATGGAAATCCACGCTAATACACCAACAGCCATAAAAATTCCTCCTAAGGCACGGACTTCTGCTAATGTGAAACGGAAAGTGTCTCTCTCCCTGCACTCTCGTTTCTCCCTCTACATGCTACTGCACGGGATCTCTGCTGTGCTCAGGGCTTGGTGAGTCAAGTCTCTGTTGTATAAAACATTTGCTCATGCATCCTGGCAATGTATATTTTCAATGTATTATTGTATTATTTTACTACAGTGATATACATTGTGTGTGTATATATGTATATATATATATATATATATATATATATATATATACACACACACACACACACACACACGGTATTAGACGCGGCACTCACCCTATTTACTTTAAGTTCCGGTGCCCTCTGGGGGGAATTGACATGAAACCAGTAGAAACATGCAGCGGCACTCAGAGACTCCTCCCAACACGTTAAAATGTAAACAGTGATTTATTGCATCCTGAAAGTGACCAACGTTTCGGGGCCGTGGCGCCCCTTTGGTGATCACCTTGACAAAGGGGCGCCACGGCCCCGAAACGTTGGTCACTTTCAGGATGCAATAAATCACTGTTTACATTTTAACGTGTTGGGAGGAGTCTCTGAGTGCCGCTGCATGTTTCTACTGGTTTCATATATATATATATATCTCGAATTATGCAGAGGTATGATTTTTTTGTCTTCCCCCGAATCGATCACTGTCGCTGGCGGTGATCAGGCGGCCTGTGGCACCCGTCCCCCTTCTATCCAGCGGCTGTGGCTTGCACTGTCTCCCTCCCAGTGTGGTATAAAGTGAATTTCGGCTCATTCAGTGTGCTACAATGTGAATTTTGGCTCATTCAGTGTGCTATAATGTGAATTTCGGCTCATTCAGTGTGCTATAATGTGAATTTCGGCTCATACAGTGTGCTATACTGTGAATTTCGGCTCATTCAGTGTGCTATAATGTGAATTTCGGCTCATTCAGTGTGCTATAATGTAAATTTCGGCACATACAGTGTGCTATAATGTGAATTTCGGCTCATTCAGTGTGCTATAATGTGAATTTCGGCTCATTCAGTGTGCTGCAATGTGAATTTCGGCTCGTACCGTCTGGTTCAATGTGAATTTCGGCTCATTCAGT
The DNA here is from genome assembly GCF_028390025.1 of Pseudophryne corroboree. Classification (NCBI taxonomy): domain Eukaryota; kingdom Metazoa; phylum Chordata; class Amphibia; order Anura; family Myobatrachidae; genus Pseudophryne; species Pseudophryne corroboree. The sequence goes on along the minus strand of NC_086444.1, from coordinate 264,300,032 downwards.
GTGCTATAATGTGAATTTCGGCTCGTTCAGTGTGCTATAATGTGAATTTCGGCTCGTACCGTGTGCTTCAATGCGAATTTCGGCTCGTACCGTGTGCTATAATGTGAAAGGGGCACCAGTACTAGATAGTATAAGGGGTTCTACTACACGGGACATGCCCCCTTTTGGGTGACCATGCCCGCTTTTCCTTGACTTTTGCATACCCCCCACTTCAAAATTTCCACTTCGACCACTGTGTGTATATATATATATATATATATATATATATAATATATATATATTTATATGAGACTACATACACACACATATATGTGGGGGGGGGGGGCAGCTGTCAATTTGCCTAGGGTGCTGAGAAACCTTGCACCGGCCCTGTAGATAATGATATACAGTATTACATATGATGCAGCACACTGGGCTGAGCACAGATATGGTATGTGACTGTGTCACACTGTGTATCGTTTTTTTTCAGGCAGAGAACGGATTAATTAAATAAACTGGTGGTCACTGGTCACACTATCAGCAGCAAGTAGTACTCCTCCTAATAATATGCTCCCCAAAATTTGTGTCTCTCTCTAGTACTCTAGTCTAAACGGAGAGGACGCCAGCCACGTCCTCTCCCTATCAATCTCAATGCACGTGTGAAAATGGCGGCGACGCGCGGCTCCTTATATAGAATCCGAGTCTCGCGATAGAATCCGAGCCTCGCGAGAATCCGACAGCGGGATGATGACGTTCGGGCGCGCTCGGGTTAACCGAGCAAGGCGGGAAGATCCGAGTCGCTCGGCCCCGTGTAAAAAAACCTGAAGTTTGGGCGGGTTCGGATTCCGAGGAACCGAACCCGCTCATCTCTAACACAGACCAATGAGTTTTATATATAAGATTAAAGCCAGTTATGGTGACGTGAGAACATGGAGTGAAATAATGGGTGACAAACGTGCATGAAAAAAATCATCCAGGACACCCATCACTTTTGGGTGGGAGGTTTTTCAATCAGCCACCATATAATAAGAATTTACTTACCGATAATTCTATTTCTCGTAGTCCGTAGTGGATGCTGGGAACTCCGTAAGGACCATGGGGGATAGCGGCTCCGCAGGAGACTGGGCACAAAAGAAAAGCTTTAGGACTACCTGGTGTGCACTGGCTCCTCCCCCTATGACCCTCCTCCAAGCCTCAGTTAGGATACTGTGCCCGGACGAGCGTACACAATAAGGAAGGATTTTGAATCCCGGGTAAAACTCATACCAGCCACACCAATCACACCGTACAACTTGTGATATGAACCCAGTTAACAGCATGATAACAGAGGAGCCTCTGGATAGATGGCTCACAACAACAATAACCCGATTTGTTAACAATAACTATGTACAAGTATTGCAGATAATCCGCACTTGGGATGGGCGCCCAGCATCCACTACGGACTACGAGAAATAGAATTATCGGTAAGTAAATTCTTATTTTCTCTGACGTCCTAGTGGATGCTGGGAACTCCGTAAGGACCATGGGGATTATACCAAAGCTCCCAAACGGGCGGGAGAGTGCGGATGACTCTGCAGCACCGAGTGAGAAAACTCCAGGTCCTCCTCAGCCAGAGTGTCAAATTTGTAAAATTTTACAAAAGTATTTGACCCTGACCAAGTAGCAGCTCGGCAGAGTTGTAAAGCCGAAACCCCTCGGGCAGCCGCCCAAGATGAGCCCACCTTCCTTGTGGAGTGGGCTTTTACAGATTTTGGCTGTGGCAGGCCTGCCACAGAATGCGCAAGCTCAATTGTACTACAAATCCAGCGAGCAATAGTCTGCTTAGAAGCAGGAGCACCCAGCTTGTTGGGTGCGTACAGGATAAATAGCGAGTCAGATTTTCTGTCTCCAGCCGTCCTGGAAACATATATTTTCAGGGCCCTGACAACGTCCAGCAACTTGGAGTCCTCCAAGTCCTTAGTAGCCGCAGGTACCACAATAGGCTGGTTCAGATGAAACGCTGAAACCACCTTTGGGAGAAATTGAGGACGAGTCCTCAATTCTGCCCTGTCCGTATGAAAAATCAGGTAAGGGCTTTTACAGGATAAAGCCGCCAATTCGGACACACGCCTGGCTGAAGCCAGGGCCAACAACATGACCACTTTCCATGTGAGATATTTTAAGTCCACAGTATTGAGTGGTTCAAACCAATGTGATTTTAGGAAACCCAAAACAACATTCAGATCCCAGGGTGCCACTGGAGGCACAAAAGGAGGCTGTATATGTAGCACTCCCTTAACAAACGTCTGAACTTCAGGCACTGAAGCCAGTTCTCTCTGAAAGAAAATCGACAGGGCCGAAATCTGGACCTTAATGGATCCTAATTTTAAGCCCATAGACACTCCTGCTTGCAGGAAATGCAGGAATCGACCCAGTTGAAATTCCTCCGTCGGGGCCTTTTTGGCCTCGCACCACGCGACATATTTTCGCCAGATGCGGTGATAATGCTTTGCGGTTACATCCTTTCTGGCTTTTATCAAAGTAGGGATGACTTCATCTGGAATGCCTTTTTTCTTTAGGATCCGGCGTTCAACCGCCATGCCGTCAAACGCAGCCGCGGTAAGTCTTGGAACAGACAGGGTCCCTGCTGGAGCAGGTCCCTTCTCAGAGGTAGAGGCCACGGGTCCTCTGTGAGCATCTCTTGAAGTTCCGGGTACCAAGTCCTTCTTGGCCAATCCGGAGCCACGAGAATAGTTCTTACTCCTCCCCGCCGTATAATTCTCAGCACCTTGGGTATGAGAGGCAGAGGAGGGAACACATACACTGACTGGTACACCCACGGTGTTACCAGAGCGTCCACAGCTATTGCTTGAGGGTCCCTTGACCTGGCGCAATACCTGTCCAGTTTTTTGTTGAGGCGGGACGCCATCATGTCCACCTTTGGTTTTTCCCAACGGTTTATCATCATGTGGAAGACTTCTGGGTGAAGTCCCCACTCTCCCGGGTGGAGGTCGTGTCTGCTGAGGAAGTCTGCTTCCCAGTTGTCCACTCCCGGAATGAACACTGCCGACAGTGCTATCACATGATTTTCCGCCCAGCGAAGAATCCTTGCAGCTTCTGCCATGCCCTCCTGCTTCTTGTGCCGCCCTGTCTGTTTACGTGGGCGACTGCCGTGATGTTGTCCGACTGGATCAGCACCGGCTGACCTTGAAGCAGAGGTCTTGCTTGGCTTAGAGCATTGTAAATGGCTCTTAACTCCAGGATATTTATGTGAAGTGATGTCTCCAGGCTTGACCACAAGCCCTGGAAGTTTCTTCCCTGTGTGACTGCTCCCCAGCCTCGCAGGCTGGCATCCGTGGTCACCAGGACCCAGTCCTGAATGCCGAATCTGCGGCCCTCTAGAAAATGAGCACTCTGCAACCACCACAGGAGAGACACCCTTGTCCTTGGGGACAGGGTTATCCGCTGATGCATCTGAAGATGCGATCCGGACCATTTGTCCAGCAGGTCCCACTGGAATGTTCTTGCGTGGAATCTGCCGAATGGGATTGCTTCGTAGGAAGCTACCATTTTTCCCAGGACCCTTGTGCATTGGTGCACTGATACTTGGCCTGGTTTTGAGAAGGGTAAATTGGGACATGGAGGTAAGCATCCTTGATGTCCAGAGACACCATATAATCCCCTTCTTCCAGGTTCGCGATCACCGCTCTGAGTGACTCCATCTTGAATTTTAACCTCTGTATGTAAGTGTTCAAAGATTTTAGATTTAAAATAGGTCTCACCGAGCCATCCGGCTTCGGTACCACAAACAGCGTGGAATAATACCCCTTTCCCTGTTGCAGGAGGGGTACCTTGATTATCACCTGCTGTGAATACAGCTTGTGAATGGCTTCCAATACCGCCTCCCTGTCGGAGGGAGACGTCGGTAAGGCAGATTTTAGGAAACGGCGAGGGGGAGACGTCTCGAATTCCAATTTGTACCCCTGAGATACCACCTGAAGGATCCAGGGGTCCACTTGTGAGTGAGCCCACTGCGCGCTGAAATTCTTGAGACGGGCCCCCACCGTGCCTGAGTCCGCTTGTAGAGCCCCAGCGTCATGCTGAGGACTTGGCAGAAGCGGGAGAGGGCTTCTGTTCCTGGGAACTGGCTGTTTGCTGCAGCCTTTTTCCTCTCCCTCTGCCACGGGGCAGAAATGAGGAGCCTTTCGCCCGCTTGCCCTTATGGGGCCGAAAGGACTGCGCCTGATAATACGGCGTCTTTTTATGTTGAGAGGCTACCTGGGGTAAAAATGTGGATTTCCCAGCAGTTGCCGTGGATACCAGGTCCGATAGACCTACCCCAAATAACTCCTCACCTTTATAAGGCAATACTTCCATATGCCTTTTGGAATCAGCATCACCTGACCACTGCCGCGTCCATAACCTTCTTCTGGCAGATATGGACAGCGCACTTACTCTTGATGCCAGACGGCAAATATCCCTCTGTGCATCACGCATATATAAAAATGCATCTTTTAAATGCTCTATAGTCAGTAATATACTGTCCCTATCCAGGGTATCAATATTTTCAGTCAGGGAATCCGACCAAGCCACCCCAGCACTGCACATCCAGGCTGAGGCGATTGCTGGTCGCAGTATAACACCCGTGTGAGTGTATATACATTTTAGGATATTCTCCTGCTTTCTGTCAGCAGGTTCCTTAAGGGCGGCCGTATCAGGAGACGGTAGTGCCACCTGTTTTGACAAGCGTGTGAGCGCTTTATCCACCCTAGGGGGTGTTTCCCAACGTGCCCTATCCTCTGGCGGGAAAGGGTATGATGCCAATAACTTTTTAGGAATTATCAGTTTTTTATCGGGAGAAACCCACGCTTCATCACACACTTCATTTAATTCCTCAGATGCAGGAAAAACTACAGGTAGTTTTTTCTCACCAAACATAATACCCTTTTTAGTGGTACTTGTACTATCAGAAATGTGTAAAACATTTTTCATTGCCTCAATCATGTAACGTGTGGCCCTACTGGAAGTCACATTCGTCTCTTCATCGTCGACACTGGAGTCAGTATCCATGTCGGCGTCTGTATCTGCCATCTGAGGTAGCGGGCGTTTTAGAGCCCCTGATGGTCTTTGAGACGCCTGGACAGGCACAAGCTGAGTAGCCGGCTGTCTCATGTCATCAACCGTCTTTTGTAAAGAGCTGACACTTTCACGTAATTCCTTCCATAAGCTTATCCACTCAGGTGTCGACTCCCTAGGGGGTGACATCACCATTACAGGCAATTGCTCCGCCTCCACATCATTTTCCTCTTCATACATGTCGACACAGTCGTACCGACACACAGCACACACACAGGGAATGCTCTGATAGAGGACAGGACCCCACTAGCCCTTTGGGGAGACAGAGGGAGAGTATGCCAGCACACACCAGAGCGCTATATATATGTTGGGATAACACCATACAGAGTGTTTTTCCCTTTATAGCTGCTGTGTATATTATACTGCACCTAATTAGTGCCCCCCCCCCTCTCGTTTTACCCTTTTCTGTAGTGCAGGACTGCAGGGGAGAGTCAGGGAGACGTCCTTCCAGCGGAGCTGTGAGGGAAAATGGCGCCAGTGTGCTGAGGAGATAGGCTCCGCCCCCTTCTCGGCGGACTTTTCTCCCGCTTTTTTCAGGAATCTGGCAGGGGTTAATATACATCCATATAGCCCTGGGGGTTATATGTGATGTATTTTAGCCAGCCAAGGTGTTTATATTGCTGCTCAGGACGCCCCCCCCCAGCGCCCTGCACCCATCAGTGACCGGAGCGTATGGTGCATGAGGAGCAATGGCGCACAGCTGCAGTGCTGTGCGCTACCTTGGTGAAGACTGATGTCTTCTGCCTCCGATTTTCCGGACCTCTTCTTGCTTCTGGCTCTGTAAGGGGGCCGGCGGCGCGGCTCTGGGACCGGACTCCGAACCTGGGCCTGTGTTCGGTCCCTCTGGAGCTAATGGTGTCCAGTAACCTAAGAAGCCCAAGCTGGCTGCAAGCAGGCAGGTTCGCTTCTTCTCCCCTTAGTCCCTCGATGCAGTGAGCCTGTTGCCAGCAGGTCTCACTGAAAATAAAAAACCTAAAACTAACTTTTCCTAAGAAGCTCAGGAGAGCCTCCTAGATTGCACCCAGCTCGGTCGGGCACAAAAATCTAACTGAGGCTTGGAGGAGGGTCACAGGGGGAGGAGCCAGTGCACACCAGGTAGCCCTAAAGCTTTTCTTTTGTGCCCAGTCTCCTGCAGAGCCGCTATCCCCCATGGTCCTTACGGAGTTCCCAGCATCCACTAGGACGTCAGAGAAATTATTATTATTATTATTATTATTATTATTATTATTATTATTATTACATTTTATTTATAATATAGTCCAGACCTTGCTCCAAGCGATTTTCACCTGGTCATTAAGCTCAAGTTCCTTGTTGGAAAACGTTTTGGAAGTGATAATGAGTTGAAGCTTGCAGTCAGCAACCAGTTCATTCTGCTGGAGACAGCCAGTACAACAAGGGGATTCTGAAGCTTGCGCACAGATATGAGAAATGCTTAAATGAAGGAGGTGATTATGGGTCTAATTCAGGTTGGATTGCAGTGTGCGATTCAACTGGAGAATTTGAGAAAAAGATGCTGGCACATGCGCAGCGCCCGTCCTGTGCATGCGCCTGCATTAACTGCGGGTGGGCGCAGAAAATATGATCGCCCTGCCTGTCAATCAGTTCTCTGTTTCCAGGGTGGAGATGGAGTGTTGCAGTGGTGGAGCCGGACAAACGGGGGCAGTTCCCAGCATGCGCTCCAAAGGATAGCAAAATCTGCTAATTAGCAGAATTTACTATCCTTACTGACTTAGGCCCTATGTGGGGAAATATACAAAGGTAGTATATGTTAAAAAAAAAAATAGTTTTAGTTTCTGGATTACCCTCGTATATAAATGTGTCTATGTATACAAGTGCTGTTGTGGGGGGAGATTGTTTATATTATGACTGTTTATTAATAATTCACTAGCCATTAACACTCTTTGTGTGCTGTAAAATTAATATTACAGTACATTTAGAACAGGGACGGTTCTACACATTGTGGCGCCCAGTGCGAAAGTTTCCACTGCCCCCCCCCCCCCCAGCAAAACAGGGGCGTGGCTTCATAGGGGAGGGTCGTGGCCACAATTATGCCCCCAGTAGCTGTGCCCCCAGATTTGCCCCAAGTAGTTGTGCCCCCCAGTTGATTTGCCCCCAGTAGATTTGCCACCTGTAGCTGTTCCACCTACAGCAGTGCCCTCAGTATGTGCCCCAATGTAGTTGTGCCCCCAGTACTTGTGCCCCCTGTCGATTTGCCCCCAGTAGTTGTGCCCCCAGTTAATTTCCCCCTTGTAGCAGTGCCCCCTGTAGCACTGCCCCTAGTAGTTGTGCCCTCTGTAACTGTGCCCCCTGTAGCTGTGCCCCCAGTAGCTGTGCCCCCAGTTGATTTGCCCCAGTAGCTGTTCCCCCTGTAGCAGTGCCCCAGTATGTGCCCCCTGTAGATGTGCCCCCTGTATGTGCCCCCAGTTGTAGTGCCCCTTGTAGCTGTGCACCCTGTATGTGCCCCCAGTAGTAGTGCCCCCTGTATGTGCCCCCAGTAGTAATGCCCCCAGTATGTGGCCTCTGTAGCACTGCTTTGAAACCCTAAAAGAAAAATCACAATACTTACCTGCCTCGCTCCTGCTTCCAGACCGCTGCGCCGCACTGACACTAGGGGTCAATTTTGACCTCTAGCGTGAGTCAGCGACGCCGGCTACAGCGGGTGCACACGGCGCTCGCTGCAGCCGGGAGCGGGGGAGGATAATTAGTAGCGGCTCTTGCCACGGCGGCGCCCTCAGGGTAGCTGCGCCCCGGGCAAAAAGCCTGCTTGCCCGTGGCAAGAGCCACTACTGATTTAGAACTACTTTAGGATTAGATTAAAGCAGGAAATTGTCAACCGTGTACCGTACTTCTTTCTATGCAATCAGTAGTTCAGATCACCTTAATTATTTTGTTTTATTGTGGTCTCTCTGTCAAGGCAAATTTTTTCCTTTTACTTTAAACTTAGACGACTTCTACTATGTGTTATTTTGAAAGAACACTGAAAATGTATTTATAATGAGAACTTAATTAGGCAGGCTATTATAAGTTAATAAACATATGTCATGCTGTTTACAGTAAATTAAACCACATAGCGTGATCTAAGTTTGACCTTTTTATGTTAAGGAGCAATGCTGTGTGCTAATAAAACTATTAAAGTTATAAAATTATATTTTATACATAGAAACATGTTTATTAAATGCAGTGCTTAAAGTGGTCCTGGAGTGGTGGTGGAACTCATTTACCCCGCAACCTACCCCTCTTCCCCCCTAACATTGAGTGGAGCCAGGGCCAGTGTTAGTGTTTTTGGTACCCCCTTGCAAACTATAAATTAGTGCCCTACTTCCCATACTTTGTAAAGGGACATTGATCTCACAAAGAAGCAGCGTGGTCACACAATAGTACCCCAAATTAAATTACACTACACAGCAGAATAATCTTATTCACATTTCACCGCATGTAGTGTCTCTGGTTCATATTACACCACATAGTAATGGTTACGTCACTCAGTAGTGCCCTTTATTCATGTTGCGCTACACAATGGTACCCTTTATAACCATTATGCCACACAGTAGTGCCACTTATATACAAATATCACAGTAGTGCCCCTTATACACAATTCCCACAGTAGTAGTGTCCCTTACACATAATGCACACAGTTGTAATGCCCCTTATACATAATGATCACAGTAGTGCCAGTTATACCAGTAATGCCCACAGAAGTGCAGATTATATACAAAATGCCAGTTGTAATGCCCTTTATATACAGAATGCCTACAGTAGTAGTGCCTCTTACACATAATGCCTGTTAGGCGCCGCGGTCCGTGGCGTCGCTCGGTCCATATCCAAGCGACGACCGCGGCCGCTGCACCCTCCTCCTTGCCCGCCCGGCGCCTAGCAACTAGGGACACAGTGCGTGCTGAGCCGCCGGGTCCCTAGCAACGCTAGGACGCCGGGCGCGACGAGCCGCTGGGACCTTAGCAACGGGGACGCCACAGGCGGACCGCGTTCCCCGTTGCAGGGATTGATTAATTAAAGTGTTCACACATGTTCTCTGGTCGTGCAGCAAGGCAGCTGCACGACATTCATTGTAATTAGGCTCTGTGCTCTTATTGGAGGATTCCCTGTTAAATGCCTCCTCAGTGCCTCACACAGACGCCGGTGATAGCTTCCTGCATGCTGCTCATGTTTGGTGAACGTCTGTTCCTGGTCTGCTGTGTCCGGTCTCTCCAGTTCTCTGAGTCCCTGAATCTTGGAGTTTGTCATCTGGTCCCAAGGAGTTCTCCTGGTCCTCATTTACCTGTGGCAGTCGATTTAAGTTCCCACTTGGTTTCGTGAGTGGCGGCCCTGCTGCGTGTTACGGCCTAGGCCACTTTAGTATTATTTTCTTGCATTGGAGCATTTGCGGAGGTTTCCGCTTCCATAGTCCTCTCCGGTACTCGGCGGTGCCGTGTAGGAGAGTGGACAAGTGGATTATTTTGGTTGTTCTTTTCCCTGGCGGTAAGCCGTGCATACTTTTAGTTTCAGGTTAGCCAGTAGCCCCTGGCCTTGTTGTTTAGTTAGAGGGCCCCTTGTTATTACCCTGACTCGGTTCACTCTTTGTCTCTCCTTAAGACCTGAGGGGGCATCGGAGTTGGGCAGACGTAATCCGCCCTTCAAACGCGGCTGCCATGGGCCCAAGAAACCATAGTCTCGCAAGAGTAAACTGACAGCACGGGTAAGACAACGGAGGTAGGGCGCCAGGGGCTATTCCCATTCCGTTTCCCCTTTCCAGCATTACATCCTGGTACTCAGGTCTCACAGTATAAGATCTCCCCTGACCTGAGTGTCTGGATCATAACAATGCCCACACTAGTAGTGCCTCTTACACATAATGACCACAGTAGTGCCACTTATAAACATAATGCCAATGGTAGTGCCCCTTATACACACCTCTGCTTCTGTCACTCCAGCAGCTCACCGTCTGCGACTCTTCTTCACTTCAGTAGCGGTGACAGCATGACATCACATACGCCATGCCGGAAAAGGAAGACACTCCGACCTCAGGAGGGGATGAATACTATACAACAGACACAGCATGTGTGAGTACCAGGAGATTAGGCTGTAGATGAAGGAGGAACTATGTAGCCACCAGGACCTAAGGGAAGAGGAGGTGACTGCAGCTGATCACTAACACTAGCGCTGCCTGCATCATCAATTGACATAGGTGACGGGGTGGCCTTTTCTGTTGGAATTACTGTGTAGGACAATGGAGGGGGTGGAGCTAGTTCCCCCTACCATTGCAGGTGGTGGAACTCAGTTGCACTTTGTTCCCCCCCACACACACACACTTTAACCCCTGATTAAATGTATACTATGTATTAATGAACTTGTGCTTGTAAGATCTTAATTAACTATAATTTCTTCCAAAAAATACTATTGCCCCTGCAGCTTCATATAATCAGTGTTTTGTATAGAAAGTCAATGTGACGGAACCATTTTTGTTGAGATTGTAAAATAGTTGTTTAGCATCTTCTTAGCTGTGTCTGTGACTAATTCTTATACTCAGTTCAGTGTGCAGCGCCAATTCTGCTTAACAAGTTGATCATTGGGTGTCCTCAGTCCAAGCTTTAGCAATGGGATGTTTAAATTGGCAATCAGGAGCATCAGCAGTACATGCTGTACTGCCCCCAATTCATATCACACGTAGTACTGCCCCCAATACATATCACACACATTACTGCACCCAATTTATATCACACGTAGTACTGCCCCCAATTCATATAACATGCAGTACTGCCCTCAATTCATATAACATGTAGTACTGCTCCAAACTCATATCTTATGCAGTACTAGCCCCAATTCATATCACACGTAGTACTGCCCCAATACATATCACACACAGTACTGCACCCAATTTATATCACACGTAGTACTGCCCCCAATTCATATAACATGCAGTACTGCCCCCAATTCATATAACATGTAGTACTGCTCCAAACTCATATCTTATGCAGTACTAGCCCCAATTCATATCAAACACAGTACTACCCACAGTTCATACCACACACAGTACTACCCCCAATTCATATCACACGCAGTACTGTCCCCAGTTCATATCACACACAGTACTGTCCCCAATTCATATCCCACACAGTACTGCCCCCAGTTCATATCACACACAGTAATACCCTCAATTTATATCACACGCAGTACTGCCCCCAATTCATATTACATGCATGACTGTTCGCAATTCATAATATGACACATAGTACTGCCCCATCTTCATAATATGACAGACAGTACTGCACCCAATTCATATCACACACAGTACTGCACCCAATTCATATCACACACAGTACTGCACCCAATTCATAACACACACATCACTGTCCCCAAATCATTTAACACGTAGTACTGCCCCCAAGTCATGTCACACGCAGTACTGCACCCCATTCATATCACACACATTACTGTCCCCAATTCATATCACACACAGTAATGCACCCAATTCCTATCACACACATTACTGTCCCCAATTCATATCACACACAGTACTGACCCCAATTCATATCACACACAGTACTGCCCCCAGTTCATATCACACACAGTAATGCACCCAATTCCTATCACACACAGTACTGTCCCCAATTCATATCACACGCAGTACTGCCCCCAATTCATATTACACACAGTACTGCCCCCAATTCATATCACGCACATTACTGTCCCCAATTCATATCACACACAGAACTGCACCCAATTCATATCACGCACATTACTGTCCCCAATTCATATCACACACAGAACTGCACCCAATTCATATCACACACAGAACTGCACTCAATTCATATCACGCACATTACTGCCCCCAATTCATATCACACGCAGTACTGCCCCCAATTCATATTACACACAGTACTGCCCCCAATTCATATCACGCACATTACTGTCCCCAATTCATATCACACACAGAACTGCACCCAATTCATATCACACACATTACTGTCCCCAATTCATATCACACACAGAACTGCACCCAATTCATATCACGCACATTACTGTCCCCAATTCATATCACACACAGAACTGCACCCAATTCATATCACACACAGAACTGCACCCAATTCATATCACGCACATTACTGCCCCCAATTCATATCACACGCAGTACTGCCCCCAATTCATATTACACACAGTACTGCCCCCAATTCATATCACGCACATTACTGTCCCCAATTCATATCACACACAGAACTGCACCCAATTCATATCACGCACATTACTGTCCCCAATTCATATCACGCACAGAACTGCACCCAATTCATATCACGCACATTACTGTCCCCAATTCATATCACACACAGTACTGCACCCAATTCATATCACGCACATTACTGCCCCCAATTCATATCACACACAGAACTGCACCCAATTCATATCATGCACATTACTGTCCCCAATTAATTTCACACACATTACTGCACCCAATTCATATCACGCACATTACTGTCCCCAATTCATATCACACACAGAACTGCACCCAATTCATATCACGCACATTACTGTCCCCAATTCATATCACACACAGTACTGCACCCAATTCATATCACGCACATTACTGCCCTCAATTCATATCACACACAGAACTGCACCCAATTCATATCACGCACATTACTGTCCCCAATTAATTTCACACACATTACTGCACCCAATTCATATCACGCACATTACTGTCCCTAATTCATATCACACACAGAACTGCACCCAATTCATATCACACACATTACTGTCCCCAATTAATTTCACACACATTACTGCACCCAATTCATATCACGCACATTACTGTCCCTAATTCATATCACACACAGTACTGCACCCAATTCATATCACGCACATTACTGTCCCCAATTAATTTCACACACATTACTGCACCCAATTCATATCACGCACATTACTGTCCCTAATTCATATCACACACAGTACTGCACCCAATTCATATCACGCACATTACTGTCCCCAATTCATATCACACACAGAACTGCACCCAATTCATATCATGCACATTACTGTCCCCAATTCATATCACACACAGAACTGCACCCAATTCATATCACGCACATGACTGTCCCCAATTCATATCACACACAGTACTGCACCCAATTCATATCACACACATTACTGTCCCCAATTCATATCACACGCAGTACTGCCCCCAGTTCATATCACACACAGTACTACCCCAATTCATAATATATCACACATATGTGCCCCAATTTTATGACACACAGTAATGCCCCAATTCAATGCGTTACTGTCCCAACAAAATTGGGAAGGTAGAGAGCTATTCCTTAGATGCATGCAGGCCCGGCGACAGGGGGGGTCAAAGGGGACAACCCTCCCGGGCCCCGAGCTTCAGGGGGGCCCCATCACTTGCTTGGTCTGGTTGGTCTTCACTTTGTTGCCTTCACTATGCTTGCGGCATGCCTCTCTGCCGCCCCGTCCCTGTCTGACGATCTGCTGCCGCTGCCGCTGAAGGGCCGGGCAGCAGAGCAGCAAACACAGGCTACACTGACTGTGTGAGTCAGGGCTCCTTATAGCAGCTGCCCGCAGCACTACCTCTGTCCAACCCTGCTCCCTACGTGCCTGGATGGCACCCTCACAGCCTGTCATACTGTATACTATGTCAAGGTACTGCCATATTATTCTATATAAATGTGTGTATGGTGAGTTCTATGTGTGTGTGTGTGTGTATATATATATATATATGTGTATATATATATATATATATATATATGCAAAAAATGTCCCTGGCACTCCGGACTTCCGTTCACCTTACTCCGGTGCCCTCCCCTCAGATCTGCATCTATGTATATGGTCCTTGTATGCCGCCCATACAAGGACCATATATATATATATATATATATATGTGTGTGTGTGTGTGTGTATATATATATATATGTATAAATTATAATATATATATACTGTATATTTTATACATATATAGGCAGGGTGGGGGGCCCCGGAGAAATTGGTGTACCGGGCCCCAAGATATCTCTTGCCGGCCCTGGATGCATGTAAGTAACATGTGAAATAGATGATGAGTACACCTCAGCCTGACTGACACTGGTTACAGCCGAGCAGTAGTGTTCTGAGTGCGCAGACCCGACCCCAAGGGGATGGGATTCAGAGTGAAAAAGTGCATCATGAATGGGGCTGAAACTGAAGAGAGAAAGCTCCAGGTACCTGGTGCTGCTCTGCAGGTGGTGACAGCATCTCTCCAGGTGACAGGCTGGAAGAAGGGGGTCTGACTGTGATTGGGAGCAAATACTGGGACAATCCATTTACAAACAGCCCCTTAATTACTCCGTCCTGTTCACTTACATTACTGTCCCAGAGGCAGAGTAGCTATCATAGTGACTCCCAGGAAGCAGAAGGAGGAGCTCTATAGAAGACTTACCAGTGTGCACGCTGCATCAGCCGTGTCAAGTGCCCAGACCTGGATAACGGAGGTTAGAATTTCCATTTCTCAGTCTCCACTGTCCCGTGCAGCAGCAAATTAGCCCTGTGCAGCCCAATTACCCCTGAATTGCCGACACTAGTTCCTATACATATACAGTATATTTTCAGGTGCTCAGGGGTAGATGTATTATTATGCTGATTATTATGCTGATTGCAGCCATTATATGTGTGTACCCGCCTCACCTCATTGTCGTGCTGAAGCTGGTACTGATAATAAGATTTTACTTACCGGTAAATTTATTTCTCGTAGTCCGTAGTGGATGCTGGGGACTCCGTAAGGACCATGGGGAATAGACGGGCTCCGCAGGAGACATGGGCACTTTAAGAAAGAATTTAGATTCTGGTGTGCTTTGGCTCCTCCCTCTATGTCCCTCCTCCAGACCTCAGTTAGAGAAACTGTGCCCAGAAGAGCTGACAGTACAAGGAAAGGATTTTGGAAATCCAGGGCAAGACTCATACCAGCCACACCAATCACACCGTATAACTTGTGATAAACTTACCCAGTCAACAGTATGAACAACAACAGAGCATCAGTTCAACCCTGATGCAACAATAACATAGCCCTTATTGCGGCAATAACTATATACAAGTATTGCAGAAAAAGTCCGCACTTGGGGGGTCATTCCTAGTTGTTCGCTCGCAAGCTGCTTTTAGCAGCTTTGCACACGCTAAGCCGCCGCCTACTGGGAGTGAATCTTAGCTTATCAAAATTGCGAACGAAAGATTAGCAGAATTGCGAATAGACACTTCTTAGCAGTTTCTGAGTAGCTCCAGACTTACTCGGCATCTGCGATCAGTTCAGTCAGTTTCATTCCTGGTTTGACGTCACAAACACACCCAGCGTTCGCCCAGACACTCCTCCGTTTCTCCAGCCACTCCCGCGTTTTTCCCAGAAATGGTAGCGTTTTTTCACACACTCCCATAAAACGGCCAGTTTCCGCCCAGAAACACCCACTTCCTGTCAATCACATTACGATCACCAGAACGAAGAAAAAACCTCGTAATGCCGTGAGTAAAATACCTAACTGCATAGCAAATTTACTTGGCGCAGTCGCACTGCGGACATTGCGCATGCGCATTAGCGATTAATCGCTCCGTTGCAAGAAAAAAATAACGAGCGAACAACTCGGAATGACATCCCTGGGACGGGCGCCCAGCATCCACTACGAGAAATAGATTTACCGGTAAGTAAAATCTTATTTTCTCTAACGTCCTAGTGGATGCTGGGGACTCCGTAAGGACCATGGGGATTATACCAAAGCTCCCAAACGGGCGGGAGAGTGCGGATGACTCTGCAGCACCGATTGAGCAAACAATAGATCCTCCTCAGCCAGGGTATCAAACTTGTAGAACTTTGCAAAAGTGTTTGAACCTGACCAAGTAGCAGCTCGGCATAGTTGTAATGCCGAGACCCCTCGGGCAGCCGCCCAAGAAGAGCCCACCTTTCTAGTGGAATGGGCTTTAACTGATTTTGGCAGCGGCAATCCAGCCGCAGAATGAGCCTGCTGAATCATGTTACAGATCCAGCGAGCAATAGTTTGCTTTGAAGCAGGAGCACCCAGCTTGTTGGATGCATACAGGATAAACAGTGACTCCGTTTTCCTGACTCTAGCCGTTCTGGCTACATAAACCTTCAAAGCCCTGACCACATCCACTAACTCGGAATCCTCCAAGTCACGAGTAGCCACAGGCACCACAATAGGTTGGTTCATGTGAAAAGATGACACCACTTTTGACATAACTTGTGGACGGGTCCGCAATTCTGCTCTATCCATATGGAAAACCAGATAGGGGCTTTTATGTGACAAAGCCGCTAATTCTGACACACGCCTAGCCGAAGCCAAGGCTAATAGCACGACCACTTTCCACGTGAGATATTGTAACTCCACCGCTTTAAGTGGTTCAAACCAGTGTGATTTCAGGAAACTTAACATCACGTTAAGATCCCAAGGTGCCACTGGAGGCACAAAAGGAGGCTGAGTATGTAGCACTCCCCTTTACCAACGTCTGAACTTCTGGTAGAGAAGCCAACTCTTTTTGAAAGAAAATGGATAGGGCCGAAATCTGGACCTTAATGGAACCCAATTTTAGGCCCAAATTCACTCCTGACTGTAGGAAGTGAAGGAAACGGCCGAGCTGGAATTCCTCTGTAGGAGCATTCCTGGCCTCACACCAAGAAACATATTTTCGCCATATACGGTGATAATGTTTAGCTGTCACGTCCTTCCTAGCCTTTATCAGCGTAGGAATGACCTCGTCTGGAATGCCCTTTTCTTCTAGGATCCGGCGTTCAACCGTCATGCCGTCAAACGCAGCCGCGGTAAGTCTTGGAATAGACAGGGTGTCAGGTTCTGTTTAGTTTGTGTCCCCGGAGGGGGCGCTAGTGGGTCAGTGGAGGTAGGATGGAAGAAGTGAGGAGGCCGGATTGGATTCCTGCGCATGTGCGCAATGTTGTTTACTAAACAAAAGGCTTTAAACAATATGGCAGCAGGAATACTTGATAACAACAGAAACAAATGCAATTGTGAATATGCAGCGTGGAAGCTGAGAGTCTATGGCAAAGTCTGTATGGTAAGTTCAATCGATCAGGGGATCGATGTGTCGGTATGGGAACCGATAGTTGTTGGACTGTGGAGCCAGCAGAGATGTTGGTGGGAATAGCAACCCTGGTAGCAATTGCAGGAGACAAGTGTTAAAGTTCTCAGTGCAGTTTGAATAACACTGGCAGCTTGCAGGCTGATGAACAGGTGTAGATGACGAGATGCACCTGGAGGAGAGTCTCTACTGCAGAGGGCTGGAGCACACTGTAGCTGGTAAAGGTGTGAAGCTAGAACTCAAGTGCAAGGGTTGCTGGTGCTTGTGGTTCCACGGTAGTACAGGAACAAACTGGAAGGCAAAGCAGGTAAACGGAGAAACTGGAGAATGGAGCCAGAGACACAGATCATAGGAGTGACACGAAGTCCAGGACAAGGACTGACTCACCCTGCTGCTCCTGATATACCCCCCGGTCTGTAGGTATTGGTGGGAAGTGAATGAGGAGGTGCGGCCAAGCTCCGGATTGGCCGATGCGGCAGTCTGATGTAAGCTGTCATGGCGGCGCCCATGCCGCGGCCCGGCGGGTACGCGGCGTGCATGCACGCCCGCGGACAACAGGAGTGCTCCTAGGCCCAAGATGACATCCGGCGACAAGGCGACCAGTGACAGCGAGACGTAGAGACCCCGGACGGGGACCGCACCGACGGACAGATGCAGCTGTGGTAAGTCGATTCCTGACAGTACCACCCCCTTTACGGGTGGGCACCGAACACCCACGTGGTTTGGAAGGATGAGTTCTGTGGAAAACATGGACCAACCTTGGAGCATGAACATCTGTAGCATTTACCCAACTCCTCTCCTCAGGACCATAACCGGACCAGTCAATGAGATATTGCAGACGACCGTACCGGCAACGGGAATCCAGAATCTTCTCTATTTCGAACTCAATGCCCCATTGGGTTCGTACTTTGGGGCCAACTGGGAGAGCTCTTTGGAACCGATTCAGGATCAAGGATCTAAGGAGAGAGACATGAAAGGCATTAGGTATTCGTAAGTAAGGAGGCAATCTGAGCTTGTACGCTACAGGACTGATGACTTTGTCAATGGAAAAAGGACCAATGAAGCGTGGAGCAAACTTCATCGATGGCACTCTGAGACGAAGGTTCCGGGTGGAAAGCCAAACCCTATCATTGGGTTTTAGGCTGGGAACCGCACGCCTTTTGCGGTCGGCAAAGAACTTGTATCGACTTGAGGCCTTTTTAAGGGAAACATGAATTTTCCTCCAAGTAGCTGAAAACTGACTTAGAACAGAAGTGGCTGCAGGAACATCGATGTTTGGTAGATCTTGGAAATCTGGGACACGGGGATGTTGCCCATATACAGCGAAAAACGGGGTGGTCTCCGTGGCAGTGTGATAGCGAAAGTTATGAGCAAATTCAGGCCACGGGAGCAGGTCTACCCAGTCATCTTGAGAAGAGGAAACGTAGAGTCTCAAGAAGGTCTCCAGTTCTTGATTCACCCTTTCCGTCTGTCCATTTGTATGAGGGTGGTAGGCTGACGAAAATTTAAGCTTAACTTGTAAGGCAGAACAGAGGGCTCTCCAAAACCTTGCTACAAACTGAATTCCACGGTCAGATATGATTTCAGTAGACAGTCCATGTAAGCGGAAAATCTCCCGTAGGAAGACTTGAGCAAGTTTTGGGGCGGAAGGGAGACCTTGAAGTGAAACAAAATGGGCCATTTTGGTAAACCTGTCGACAACTACCCAGATGGTATTGAATCCTTGAGAGGAGGGTAGATCGGAGATGAAGTCCATGGACAGGTGAGACCAGGGATGGCTGGGTACGGATAATGGTTGTAACTGACCTGCCGGAGACTGTCTGGGAGTCTTATGCTGGGCACACTTGGGGCAGGATGCCACGAAGTCCTTGATGTCGACCTTCATTTTCAGCCACCAGTGAGTTTCAGACAGGAACTTGAAAGTCTTTAGGACACCAGGATGCCCTGTAAACTTGGACTGATGAGCCCAAGACAGCAATTTAGAACGAAGCTCAGGGGAAACAAAAATCTTGCCAGGAGGTGGAACAGGAGTAACTTGAGACGAGGCAAACACAACAGGATTCAAAATAGAATGCGGAACTGGATCGGAAATCTCCTCTTCGGATTCCATAGAACGAGACAGAGCATCAGCTTTGGTATTCTGAGAACCTGGACGGAAATGAAGCTTAAAGTTGAAACGAGAGAAGAACATTGCCCACCGGGCCTGGCGAGGATTAAGACACTGGGCTGCTTTTAGGTAGAGGAGGTTCTTGTGATCCGTGTAGATGTTAAATGGAAACTTTGCTCCTTCCAGGAGATACCTCCACTCCTCAAGAGCCAGCTTGATCGCCAGTAATTCTTGATCACCGATGGAGTAATTAGCTTCCGCGGGAAGGAATTTGCGAGAGAAGAACCCACAAGGGTGAATCTTCCCATCAACCCCCACTTGGGAGAGAATGGCTCCGACTCCCACTGTAGACGCATCTACCTCCAACTCGAATGGCTTATTAACATCTGGTTGTGACAGAACTGGGACGGTCATAAAAGCCTGCTTGATTTTCTGAAACGCAGCCCAGGCATCTTCTGACCAGTTGGAATGATCTGCCCCTTTTCAAGTTAAGCTGGTAATAGGAGCAATGAGAGTTGAGAATCCTCTGATGAACTTCCTATAATAGTTAGCGAACCCCAGGAATCGCTGAATGGACTTGAGAGTACTCGGAATAGACCAATTGGCAATAGCTTCCAATTTTGTCGGATCCATCTGGAGATCCGATCCAGAAATTACATACCCTAGGAAGGGTATGGAAGGAACTTCGAAGGTACATTTAGACAACTTGCCGTAGAGACGGTTCTCACGAAGATGTCGGAGGACCTCACGAACTTGTAGGCGATGCGAGGAGAGATCTTGAGAGAAGATGAGGATATCATCCAGATAGACTACAAGATATTTATACAGAACATCACGGAAAATTTCGTTAACGAAGTGCTGGAACACTGCTGGGGCATTACTCAACCCGAATGGCATTACTAGGTACTCGTAATGACCATCCCGAGTATTAAAAGCCGTTTTCCATTCATCACCACTTCGAATCCTGATGAGATTGTAGGCACCGCGAAGATCTAACTTAGTGAAAATGCGGGCTCCCTTGACTCTGTCAAATAATTCAGTGATGAGCGGTAGTGGATAGCTGTTTTTGACGGTAATATCATTGAGCCCCCGGTAATCGATGCACGGACGTAATCCTCCATCTTTTTTTTTAACAAAGAAAAAACCCGCTCCGGCGGGCGAAGATGAAGGGCGGATGAATCCTTTCTGTAGATTCTCCCTGATGTAGTCACTCATTGCCTCGGTTTCAGGTACAGATAACGGATAAGTACGTCCTCTAGGTGGCTTCTTGCCAGGGATGAGATCGATGGGACAATCCCACTCCCTTTGGGGCGGCAGGACATCGGCGGCCTTTTCGCTGAAGACGTCAGAGAAATCTTGGTAGGCCACAGGAAGACTTGACTGAACTTTAACTTCTGAAGACCTCACAGGACGAACTTGGGCTAGGCAGGACTGATGGCAGTGTGAACCCCAAGAAGTCAGTTGTAACGTGGACCAGTCAATCTGCGGATTATGTAGCTGGAGCCAGGGCAATACCCAAAACGACCTCCTGGGTTGCCTGAGGGATGACTAGGAACTCAATTAATTCAGAATGCAGGAACCCGACTCCCAGCACCACTGGTTTGGTTTGATGAGAGATGTTACCCTTAGAAATTCGGCTACCATCCACTGCAGTGATGTAGGCTGGATATGTGAGTTCGCAGACAGGCAGACGGAACTTATCAACTGCAGCTTGAGTAATGAAGTTTCCAGCAGCTCCACAGTCCACTAATGCAGTTACAGACTGGAGTCCAGCTCTAGTTTCTAAAGTCACAGGAAGGATAAGGTCTTGGTTTGAAGGAGCTTGTCTAGAAGATCCCAACTTAACTCCTCCTTTACAAGTCAAGATATGGCGTTTCCCGAACGCGCTGTACAAGAATTAATTTGGTGACCTGTAGCCGCACAATAAAGACACAGTCTCTCTCGAAGTCTTCTTGACCGCTCCTCAGGGGTTAAGCGGGACCTATTAATTTGCATAGGCTCGTCAGAAGGTGGAGGCTGAAATTGTGTCAGAGGTACCATTCTTGGCTTGCGAGGCTCACTACGAGCACGCTCACTGATGCGTTCGCGAATGCAAGAGTCCAACTTGATACACAAAGAAATTAACTCTGATAATTGCTCAGGAATGTCACGGGTGGCTAGTTCATCTTTAATCCGATCAGAGAGTCCATGCCAGAAGGCTGCTACCAGTGCTTGGTTATTCCATTGAATCTCTGCGGCTAACGTCTGGAACTGGATGACGTATTGACCCATGCTACGGGTACCTTGACGAAGTGGGATAAGATCTGCAGAAGCTGATGTTGCGCGACCTGGTTCATCAAAGATGCGTCTGAAGGTTGACACAAATTCGGTATAGTTATTCATAAGAGGGTCGGCACGTTCCCACAGAGGAGACACCCAACTCAAAGCTGATCCAGAGAGCAGTGATATGATGTAGGCAACCTTGGATCTTGGCGTGGGGAAATTGTGTGATAACAACTCAAACTGGATTTCACATTGATTAAGAAACCCGCGACATAGCTTGGGGCTGCCATCATATTCGCTGGGCACGGGCAGGTACAAGCGTGACACTGGAGTTGATGCAGCCGGTGAAGGAGAACCCGCTGCACTTGCAGGCGCAGGGGTAACTGGAACTGAAGAAACAAGAGCACTGGGCAGAGATTGTTGTAGTGTATCGAAACGGGAGGACATTCCTTGCAGGAACTGGAACATCTGCTGCTGCGCAGCCTCTTGACCATCCAAGCGGGAGACCAGATTTTGTAAGGCCCCTGACCCCACATTCTGACCACCATCCGAGTCCATCGGTCCTGGACTTACTGTCAGGTTCTGTTTAGTTTGTGTCCCCGGAGGGGGCGCTAGTGGGTCAGTGGAGGTAGGACGGAAGAAGTGAGGAGGCCGGATTGGATTCCTGCGCATGTGCGCAATGTTGTTTATTAAACAATAGGCTTTAAACAATATGGCAGCAGGAATACTTGATAACAACAGAAACAAATGCAATTGTGAATATGCAGCGTGGAAGCTGAGAGTCTATGGCAAAGTCTGTATGGTAAGTTCAATCGATCAGGGGATCGATGTGTCGGTATGGGAACCGATAGTTGTTGGACCGTGGAGCCAGCAGAGATGTTGGTGGGAATAGCAACCCTGGTAGCAATTGCAGGAGACAAGTGTTAAAGTTCTCAGTGCAGTTTGAATAACACTGGCAGCTTGCAGGCTGATGAACAGGTGTAGATGACGAGATGCACCTGGAGGAGAGTCTCTACTGCAGAGGGCTGTAGCACACTGTTGCTGGTAAAGGTGTGAAGCTAGAACTCAAGTGCAAGGGTTGCTGGTGCTTGTGGTTCCACGGTAGTACAGGAACAAACTGGAAGGCAAAGCAGGTAAACGGAGGAACTGGAGAACGGAGCCAGAGACACAGGTCATAGGAGTGACACGAAGTCCAGGACAAGGACTGACTCACCCTGCTGCTCCTGATATACCCACCGGTCTGTAGGTATTGGTGGGAAGTGAATGAGGAGGTGCGGCCAAGCTCCGGATTGGCCGATGCGGCAGTCTGATGTAAGCTGTCATGGCGGCGCCCATGCCGCGGCCCGGCAGGAACGCGGCATGCATGCACGCCCGCGGACAACAGGAGTGCTCCTAGGCCCAAGATGACGTCCGGCGACAAGGCGACCAGTGACAGCGAGACGTAGAGACCCCGGACGGGGACCGTACCGACGGACAGATGCAGCTGTGGTAAGTCGATTCCTGACACAGGCCCCCTGTTGCAACAGGTCCTGTCTTAGAGGAAGAGGCCACGGGTCCTCTGTGAGCATTTTTTGCAGATCTGGATACCAGGTTCTTCGTGGCCAATCTGGAACAATGAGGATTGTTCTCACTCATCTTTTTCTTATTATCCTCAGCACCTTGGGTATGCGAGGAAGAGGAGGAAATACATAGACCGACTGGAACACCCACGGTGTCACCAGTGCATCCACAGCTATCGCCTGAGGGTCTCATGACCTGGCGCAATACCTCTGTAGCTTTTTGTTGAGGCGGGATGCCATCATGTCCACCTGTGGCAGTTCCCACCGACTTGCAATCTGCGTGAAGACTCTTGGAGTCCCCACTCTCCCGGGTGGAGGTCGTGCCTGCTGAGGAAGTCTGCTTCCCAGTTGTCCACTTCCGGGATGAACACTGCTGACAGTGCGCTTACGTGATTCTCCGCCCAGCGAAGAATTCTGGTAGCTTCTGACTGAATCAGAACCGGTTGGTCGCGAAGCAGGGTCTCTGCTTGACGTAGGGCGTTGTATACGGCCCTTAGTTCCAGGATGTTGATGTGAAGGCAAGTCTCCTGACTTGCCCACAGACCTTGGAACTTTTTTCCCTGTGTGACTGATCCCCACCCTCGGAGGCTTGCATCCATGGTCACCAGGATCCAGTCCCGAATGCCGAATCTGCGGCCCTCGAGAAGGTGAGCACTCTGCAGCCACCACAGGAGAGACACCCTGGCCCTGGGGGACAGGGTGATTAACCGATGCATCTGAAGATGTGATCCGGACCACTTGTCCAGTAAGTCCCATTGAAAGGTCCTCGCATGGAACCTGCCGAAGGGAATGGCCTCGTATGATGCCACCATCCTTCCCAGGACTCGAGTGCAGTGATGCACTGACACCTGTTTTGGTTTTAAGCTCTCTCTATCGGGAGATAAACCCTTTTCTGGTCTGTGTCTAGAAACATGCCTAGGAAAGGCAGATGAGCCGTAGGAACCAACTGCGACTTTGGAATATTTAGAATCCAGCCGTTTTGCCGTTACACTTCCAGAGAAAGTGATACGCTGTTCAGCAACTGCTCTCTTGATCTCGCTTTTATGAGGAGATCGTCCCAGTACGGGATAATTGTGACACCTTGCTTCCGCAGGAGCACCATCATTTCCGCCATTACCTTGGTGAAGATTCTCGGGGCCGTGGAGAGACCAAACGGCAACGTCTGAAATTGTTAATGACAATCCTGTACCGCAAATCTGAGGTACGCCTGATGAGGTGGATAAATGGGGACATGAAGGTATGCCTCCTTTATGTCCAGAGACACAATAAAATCTCCCCCTTTCAGGCTTGCGATGACCGCTCTTAGCGATTCCATCTTGAACTTGAACCCTTTCAGGTATATGTTCAGGGATTTTAAATTCAATATGGGTGTGACTGAACCGTCCGGTTTCGGGGCTACAACATGGTCAAATAATAACCCCCTCCTTGTTGAAGGAGGGGAACCTTGACCACCACCTGTTGAAGATACAATTTGTGAATTGCAGTTAACACTATTTCCCTCTCGTGGGGGGAAGCCGGCAGGGCCGTCGGTGAGGGGGCATCTCCTCAAAGTCCAGCTAGTATCCCTGAGACACACTATCTATTGCCCAGGGATCTAACAGGGAGTGAACCCACTTGTGGCTGAAATTACGAAGACGTGCCCCCACCGGGCCTAGCTCCGCCTGTGGAGCCCCAGCGACATGCGGTGGATTTTGTAGAGGCCGGGGAGGACTTCTGTTCCTGGGAACTAGCTGTGTTGTGCAGCTTCTTTCCTCTGCCCCTGCCTCTGGCAAGAAAGGACGTACCTCGGACTTTCTTGTTTCTTTGTGATCGAAAGGCTGCATTTGATAATGTCGTGCTTTCCTAGGCTGTGCAGGAATATAAGGCAAAAGATCAGAATTACCAGCCATAGCTGTGGAGACCAGGTCCGAGATCCCTTCTCCACAAAATCCTCAGCCTTCCATATGCCTCTTAAGTCGGCATCACCTATCCATTCCATATCTACAGGACACGTCAAGCAGAAATCGACATAGCGTTGACTCTAGAACCCAGTAGATTAATGCCTCTTTGGGCATGTTTTATATATATATATCTTAAGACAGCATCTTTAATATATATATCTATATATATACATATATATATATATATATATATACATACTAGGGTCTCAATCTCTGCTGATAAGGTACCTGTCCACGCTGCTACAGCGCTATAAACCCATGCCGACACAATCGCCAGTCTGAGTAGTGTACCAGAATGTGTTCGCTATCCGCAGGATCCCTGAGGATAGCTGTTAAGTCAGGGCTACCTTTTGGGCAAACGTGACACCCTAGGGGAAGATTCCCATCGTATCCTGGCCCTAGTAGGGGAAGGATATTCCCTGAGAATTCTTTATGGGAAACTGCAGTCTCTTGTCTGGAGATTCCCGCTCTTTTTCATCATGAGAGGAGGGAAATTTACCTCAGCTTTCTTCCCCTTAAACATGTGTACCCTTGTGTCAGGGACAGATGAGTCATCAGTGATATGCAAATCATCTTTTATTACAATAATCATATATTGAATACTTTCCTGCCATTTTGGCTGTAACTTTGCATTATCGTAGTCGACACTGGAGTCAGACTCCGTGTCGATATCAGTGTCTATTATTTTGGATAGTGAGCATTGAGAGACTCTGAAGGTCTCTGCGACATAGGGACAGACATGGGTAGATTCCCTGTCTGTTCTCTAATCTTTTGTGCAATAAATTCACCTTAGCACTTAATTACACATATCCAAACAGGTGTCGGCGTTGTCGACGGAGACACCCCTCACACACATATTTGCTCCATCTCCTCCTTAGGGGAGCCTTTTACCTCAGACATGTCGACACACACGTACCGACACACCACACACTCAGGGAATGCTCATCTGAAGACAATTCCTCCACAAGGCCCTTTGGAGAGACAGAGAGAGAGTATGCCAGCACACACCCCAGCGCTATTAACCCAGGAATAACACAGTAACTTAATGTTAACCCAGTAGCTGCTGTTTATAATGAGTTTTGCGCCTAATTATGTGCCCCCCCCCCTCTCTTTTTACCCTCTTCTATCGTGTATCTGCAGGGGAGAGGCTGGGGAGCTTCCTCTCAGCGGTGCTGTGGAGAAAAAAATGGAGCTGGTGAGTGCTGAGGAAGAAGCCCCGCCCCCTCGACAGCGGGCTTCTGTCCCGCTTAAATATACATTTTCTTGGCAGGGGCTCATACATATATACAGTGCCCAACTGTATATATGCTAAACTTTTGGCAGAGAGGTTCCAATTGCTGCCCAGGGCGCCCCCCCCCCCCCCCTGCGCCCTGCACCCTTACAGTGACCGGAGTATGTGAGGTGTGTGTGGGAGCCAGGGACGTGCAGTCAGGGGAGGCAGGGGAGGCAGTGCCTCCCCTGTCATTATTGATTAAAATAATACAAAGATGATATATTCTGTGTCATAAGTATCTTCCTAATATTAATATAATCGTTGTTATTCATTAAATTGGTTTGGGAGGCACTGATTGCAGGGCCTCCCGTAGACAATGGGAACGGGACAGAGCCAGGGGGCGGGGCCAGGCTCTGGGCTGTAAAAGCCCATTGAAAAAAGGGAAGAAAGCGGCACTAGTATTGGTGCCTCTTTGACAGGGACGGGCTTTCAGCTCACATCAAAGCCCGCCCCTGTCAGCGAACAGACATGATTGGACAGCGGATCCAGTGCGGGATCCGCTGGTCCAATCACCAATAAGCGGCGGTGGGACAAGGCACTCAGATCAGTCCCTTCTACTCATTCCCCTGATCTGCTGCTGAATGGGGGGGGGGGAGGGACGACATCCACAGGACAGGGCTACACAGAAGCGGGGGATTCGAAAACCGGTCCGGACCAGATTCCGGAACCCCGGACGAGACCTGCTCCCTGCAGCGACCCCTGCACTGTGGAGCTTTGTATGCACGTTCCCGTCCGGGGGGGCGTGTCACTAACAGGCTATCAGCGGGGACCGGGGAGACGGAGAGCGAGAATGTTTAGAGACTGCCGGGCTGCTGCTCCCTGGAGACTGTCAGCGCTGCACACACAGCGGACGGGCGGACGGGTCCGTGCGCTGCTGTCGGGAGACATGACAGCCTCCTATCCCGCTGCTGCTGTGCCCGGACAGAGGTAGGGAGGGAGGGGGGAGCAGCACAGGGAGATGCTGGTGCTGTGCTGCATACAGATCATATGTATAGCCACTTGCTGCATACGGGGGGGGGGGGTAAACTATACAGTGTTATATATAGCAACAGTACAAAAGAAAAAAAAAACATTTGTGTGCAAAGGAGGGATCAATTTATGGTATTACCAAGGTCTGATTTTATTGTTAAATTTAATCTCAAATAAATAATATTAAATAAACTCTCGCTCTCCGTCACCCCGGTCCCCATTGACAGCCTGTTAGAGACATGCCCCCCCCCCAGACGAGAACGTGCATACAAAGCTCCTCAGCGGCAGGGGTCGCTGCAGGGAGCAGGTCTCGTCCGGAGTTACGGAATCTGGTCCGGTCCGGTTTTCACTGAATCCCCAGAAGTGGCGGCTGCAGCACAAAGCGCCCCCCCTCGATACACAGAAGCAGCCGGTAGCAGCATACAGTGCTCTCAACACCCCCCCCCCCCCCCCCCCCGGAGTATCCAGCCTACCGCCATTCAACGGGAGGCGAGGAGGATAAAGGTACTCATCTTGGACAGGTAAGCGCTGGAGCAGTGCTGTTGCTCACGCGACACAGGGGGGGTTTCTGAGAGCATAAAAAAAAAACCATGGCCGCCACAGTATATACACAGTGGCTGCAGTACCAGCCCACCCCCCAGGTACTCTAACGTATCTGATGTTCCTAAAAAGTGAGCTGAGGTTTGTGTTCTTGTGCTGCTGGGGATGTACTGGAGAAGCCAGTGCCTCCCCAGCCATTGACCTCACCGCACGCCACTGGTGGGAGCAATGGCGCTACCTCAGTGAAGACTGGAGTCTTCTGCCGCCGATTTCAAAGTCTTCTTGCTTCTCATACTCACCTGGCTTCTGTCTTCCGGCTCTGCGAGGGGGATGGCGGCGCGGCTCTGGGATCGGACGACGAGGGTGAGATCCTGCGTACGATCCCTCTGGAGCTAATGGTGTCCAGTAGCCTAAGAAGCAGGACCTATCTTCAGAGAGTAGGGCAGCTTCTCTCCCCTCTGTCCCACGATGCAGGGAGTCTGTTGCCAGCAGAGCTCCCTGAAAATAAAAAACCTAACAAAATACTTTCTTACAGCAAGCTCAGGAGAGCTCACTGAACAGCACCCAGCTCGTCCGGGCACAGATTCAAACTGAGGTCTGGAGGAGGGACATAGAGGGAGGAGCCAAAGCACACCAGAATCTAAATTCTTTCTTAAAGTGCCCATGTCTCCTGCGGAGCCCGTCTATTCCCCATGGTCCTTACGGAGTCCCCAGCATCCACTAGGACGTTAGAGAAAACGGCATGATTGATTGCACTTTTGAACTGGGAGAATATTAAATCAGCTACCTGGTGATCAGCGCTCTCCCAATATCGGCTGTCCTTACCAGTGGTGTTCCTTGACTATGCATGTGCCAGTTATTTTTTACACAGCCCCACCCATCTTTTATTGAAAAACAAAACTTTATTGTTTTGTCTGCACAATCCTGTGCAGCAACGACAAATCGATAGCTGCAGTTGTCGGAACGTCAGTGCCACTGACTGTTCATACATCTGCTTGCACATCAGCACACTATCTTGCAGATAGGAGTGCCAATAATGACAGGGGCACATACTGTAGCACTTTCTGTCATTTCACACATATCACCAGAATAGCACATGGGGAAGAAGTAGTATCAGCAGTACATGATGTGCGCTGATACCCAGTGGTGCCGAGAGAGGGGGAGAGGGTACAAATTACCCGGGCCCAGGTCTGATGGAGGGGCCCAGTGAGGGCCTCCTTCCCCTTAACTGGCAGCAGCGGGCTGGAATGTACCCATGGTGACGCTTAAAAAAAATACACATTTTTACTGTATTTTTTCTGAAGGTGCATGAGCATGCCTCCTGTGATTAGGCCACACCCCTCGAAAAGTACCTGGGCCCAACCCGGCTCTTTACTGCCCTGCTGATACCACTAAAGCCCATAACACCAAATAATACATCTACTCCTCAGTTACTCCCACCCTGCTCCTTCTGCTTGTCTGTTCTCTGTGATGGCAAATGCATGTCAGTGAGGGCGGGCAATGCAGTCAGACTTCCACCCTCCTTTTGATGTCCATAAGAGAGCAGAACAGTGATACAGTAGCACCTACTATCAGTAGGGGGCAGAGATCTGAAGGATTTACTCAGCACTCCACCTGACTAGTCTTACAGATGGATTTTTACAGGGGGCCTGGAGCTGCAGATCCACCTGCCTCATTGCTAATCTTGCCCTGATTTATCCTAAACAAGTTTACAAAGGTAAGATTATCCTTTAAGTACTTCTCTTTCAGGTAAATTAACCATGTCCGATACAACTATAACGTGTTCCTGTGGTTCGATAAAATTTTAAGTTTAATAAAGACCTGCACAAGGCTTCCAGCTTACCCATCCGTTCACAAGATCATTCAATTATGGCAAGTGCAATTGAACCCACTGTTCCTTAAAGTTTACCTTGGAACCATTAAGATTATCACTTGTTCCCTGAATGAGAACACACAGACAGAGCTATAAAATATTTTTACTTGCCCTTTTCTTAATAACTTTGTGGAAGTTCACCTGATTTCAAATAAATATCTAGCAAGGTTCAGGATGTTTTGTTTCAATGAATTAGACTTGTACAATTTTAGAAAGTCATTGCTGATGATGGATAATGTTACACATAATGAAGCTAATGCAGCAGGTTCCTGGCTGTCTGACAGGAAACATTTCAGAAGGATGAACAGTTCTTTACAAACTACATTATTGTTACTTTGGAGATTTTCCCAAAACATCAAACTGTCATCTATGGAAGATAGATAGATAGATAGATAGATAGATAGATAGATAGATAGATAGATAGATAGATAGATAGATAGATAGATAGATAGATAGATAGATAGATAGATAGATAGATATGTGTATATATATATACACTGCTCAAAAAAATAAAGGGAACACTAAAATAACACCTCCTAGATCTGAATGAATGAAATATTCTTATTAAATACTTTGTTCTTTACATAGTTAAATGTGCTGACAACAAAATCACACAAAAATTATCAATGGAAATCAAATTTATTAACCCATGGAGGTCTGGATTTGGAGTCACACTCAAAATTAAAGTGGAAAAACACACTACAGGCTGATCCAACTTTGATGTAATGTCCTTAAAACAAGTCAAAATGAGGCTCAGTAGTGTGTGTGGCCTCCACATGCCTGTATGACCTCCCTACAGCGCCTGGGCATGCTCCTGATCAGGTGGCGGATGGTCTCCTGAGGGATCTCCTCCCAGACCTGGACTAAAGCATCCGCCAACTCCTGGACAGACTATGGTGCAAAGTTGCGTTGGTGGATGGAGCGAGACATGATGTCCCAGATGTGCTCAATTGGATTCAGGTCTGGGGAAAGGGCGGGCCAGTCCATAGCATCAATGCCTTCGTCTTGCAGGAACTGCTGACACACTCCAGCCACATGAGGTCTAGCATTGTCTTGCGTTAGGAGGAACCCAGGGCCAACCGCACCAGCATATGGTTTCACAAAGGGTCTGAGGATCTCATCTCAGTACCTAATGGCAGTCAGGCTACCTCTGGCGAGCACATGGAGGGCTGTGTGGACCCCAAAGAAATGCCACCCCACACCATTACTGACCCACTGCCAAACCGGTCATGCTGGAGGATGTTGCAGGCAGCAGAACGTTCTCCTTGGTGTCTCCAGACTCTGTCACGTCTGTCACGTGCTCAGTGAGAACCTGCTTTCATCTGTGAAGAGCACAGGGCGCCAGTGGCGAATTTGCCAATCTTGTTGTTCTGTGGCAAATGCCAAACGTCCTGCACGGTGTTGGGCTGTAAGCACAACCCCCACCTGTGGACGTCGGGCCCTCATACCACCCTCATGGAGTCTGTTTCTGATCATTTGAGTAGACACATGCACATTTGTGGCGTGCTGGAAGTCATTTTGCAGGGCTCTGGCAGTGCTCCTCCTGTTCCTCCTTGCACAAAGGCGGAGGTAGCGGTCCTGCTGCTGGGTTGTTGCCCTCCTACGGCCTCCTCCACATCTCTAGATGTACTGGCCTGTCTCCTGGTAGCGCCTCCATGCTCTGGACACTACGCTGACAGACACAGCAAACCTTCTTGCCACAGTTCGCATTGATGTGCAATTCTGGATGAGCTGCACTACCGGAGCCACTTGTGTGGGTTGTAGACTCCGTCTCATGCTACCACTAGAGTGAAAGCACCACCAGCTTTCAAAAGTGACCAAAACATCAGCCAGAAAGCATAGGAGCTGAGAAGTGGTCTGTGGTCACCACCTGCAGAACAACTCCTTTATTGGAGGTGTCTTGCTAATTGCCTATAATTTCCACCTGTTGTCTATTCCATTTGCACAACAGCATGTGAATTTGATTGTCAATCAGTGTTGCTTCCTAAGTGGACAGTTTGATTTCACAGAAGTGTGATTGACTTGGAGTTACATTGTGTTGTTTAAGTGTTCCCTTTATTTTTTTGAGCAGTGTGTATATATATATATATATATATATATATATATATATATAAACACATACGTACATACACATGTGTACAGTATGTATACACATATATACATCATACAGTATATATATAGATAGATAGATAGATAGATAGATAGATATAGATATAGATATACAGTATATATTATTATTATTATTATTATTATTATTATTATTATTATTAGAGATGTGCATGAACCACCACTGCGTGTTTTGGTTTTGGATTTGGATATTTTTGAAAAATTTGCTAAAATCATATAATGTGGGCCTGTTTTTGTTCCTACAGTATTATTGACCTTAATAACATTAATTTACAGACAACATTGCATAAATAAACTCACTCACCATAATAAATGAATAATGGGGTTTTGGTTCATGAATGCATTTAAGCTTGCAGATCATGTCAAGGTACTCAATTTTTCTGCAACTAATTGTATATGCCAAATTCGGGTGGGTTCAGTTTTCAGAAAACTGAACCCACGCATCTCTTATATGTACTCATGCATAGCGATGCAAAAGAGGATGCATAATCAGACCATCCTGATTAAAATGATATGCAGCATTATTATATTCTGCGTGTGTCTGCGGCTGTATCTACATACGAAATAGGTGAACCCCTATAATGATAGGGACCTGCCCAATGAGGTTACCTTGACGATTGGTGGGCAGGCTCATAATATTGGACAATTTTATGCCAAAAACCTCAGATATGATGTATAATTAAATGTATTATAATTCTAATGGTTGTATGGTGCACCTGCTCTCTTGTTTCTATGTTGAAGACTGTACACATGACAGCAGTATTTTATTTATACCCTATTTTCCATGATCTCCAATGTTGTATATATCTCTTCTGATGAAAGTGGATCGGTGCAGTGAAACACGTTGAGTTTAACTTGCCTCAGTGGACTTTATTTCTGGCATTTAGCCTAGGGTACTGTAGATTTTTATTTAAGTTATCCAAATTTGGAAACAGTTAATCAGGACAGATTCATGAATCTGATATGTTCCTGATATCATATGTATCTGACATGTTTTGAACATAACCATATGGTGAAGAGTTCTGAAGCTGTATTCAAAGGCATACCAGAGCACTGACGAGCACTGGTTCTGGGCATGTTAGAGGGACAACATTACCTTTATCTCTGAACTGTTTAAGTCAATCATCAAATTTCTCTTGAATGCGTATTAGTCATTTATACAGCTAGAATGTAAGGTTATATAAATTACAGTTGTAGTTTATTTATGTCTTTATCCCATTTACTTTCTAAATTATCCATCGCTTTTTCTGAAGACATTAGGGGGCGGATTCAGAGTTAGGAGCAAACCATAAGAAAGCAGCACTTTTTTGCCTTAGCAACACCATCTTGTTCTGCAGATGAGTGATATTTAAAATGTACAGAGAGATTTAGAGTTGGGAGGGTCGTGCCCTAGCTGAACTCTTAATTGCAGTGTAAAAATAAAGCATGCAGTAAATAATAATGTACACCCCTTACGTTGCTACATGGTTTGCGCAGTTGTGAAGTTGATCCTTTCTTCAACTGCTTCCAACTGAGTATCAGCTCAAAGGACATTAGTTGATGAGCTTTAAAGATAAACCCCTGTCATCCCAATTATAATACTGTATGTGAAACCCATAGTAATACTTGCTTAATTTGGTTCTTCTGAAAGTAGCCTGACATCATCATGATCACAGGTATCTGCATTTTAATTATTTGTACTAATAGGAATTATTCTGTAGAGTCCATGTTTCTGATTCACGTAAAAGGTTTCTCAGAACACATTGTGGGAGACCATTATGTAGGGTGAATTAACATATGAATTTTTTTTAAATCATTGCCCGAGTTAAGTGCCACATGTTCATTACAGAGTACAAAGATCCATATTATTTTGTGCCCATAGAAACATAGAATTTGACAGCAGATATGAACCACTTGGACCATCTAGTCTGCCCCTTTTTTGACCATATTGTTACCTGAACCCCTATTTAATCCTTTTTTCTTTGTAATGACATCCTTATATCTATCCCATGCATGTTTAAATTGCTCTACAGTCTTAGCCTCTACCACCTCTGATGGGAAGCTATTCCACTTATCCACTACCCTTTCTGTGAAGTAATTTTTTTCTCAAATTTCCCCTGAATCTACCTCCCTCCAGTTTCAGTGCATGTCCTGGTGTTAAAACCCTTGATATATTTAAGTTTCTATCATATCCCCCTTTCCCTTCTCTGCTTCAATCTATACATATTGAGATTTTTTAGTCTTTCTGGGTATGTATTGTGATATAGGCCATGCATGGTTTTAGTTGCCCTTCTTTGTATAGTCTGTAATGTATTAATATCCTTCTGAAGATATGGACTCAAGACTTGAACACGGTATTCTAGAAGAGGCCATACCAATGACCTATACAGTGGCATTATTACTTATTTCTTTCTGCTGCTGATTCCTCTCCCAATGCAGCCAAGCACCTGACTAGCCTTCCTCATTGCTTTGTTACATTGCTTACCTGCCTTTAACTCACCTGAACTAGTGACTCCTAGATCCCTTTCCTCCCCAGTAGTTTCCAGTATAGTGTCATTAATACTATATTTAGTCTTTGGATTTTTGAGACCCAAGTGCGTGATTTTGCATCTTTTGGCATTAAACTATAATTGCCACCCTTTTTACTATTCCTCTAGTCTACCTAGATCATTTGTTTTACCCCTCCCGGTGTGCCTACCCTGTTGCATACCTTTGTGTCATCTGCAAAAAGGCATTCTTTCCCTTCAATACTATTTGCAATGTCACCATTGAAGATATTAAAATGCACTGGTCCAAGTACAGATCTCTGGGGGGGGGGGGGGGTAGGTTGACAGTAACTAGGTCGACATCTGCTCCATAGAGTTGTAGTAAATGGAGTGCATTCACAGGAGGGAAATGTTACCAGTGGAGTACCCCAGGGAGGAATCCGGTCTCTAAGACGACATGAGTTTTTTATGGGGGGTTTTGTGTCGTTTTCTTCGTAGAGTGACCGGGAACCCCAATTAGTGCACTGTGTCTCCTCGCTTGTCTCGCTTCACTCGCCATGCTTCGGGCAGATTACCGTTCCAATCGTAGTCCACGTGGATCGTTAAGTATGAAAAGGTTAAAAAAAAGAGAAAATTGTGAAAAACTCGTGTTGACCTTTTGACCTGTCGACTTAGAACATGTCAACCTAAAGACCCTGTCGATCTAGACACCCTGTCGACCTAGTTACTGTCGACCAATACTGGTCGACCTAGACATTGTCGACCTAGTTACTGTCGACTTAGAGACCGGATCCCTCCCTGGGGTACTCCACTGGTAACATTTCCCTCCTGTGAATGCACTCCATTTACTACAACTCTATGGAGCAGATGTACCAGCCAATCAGCTCATAACTGTCAATTTACATATTGGAGATGATTGGCTTGTGCGTTATCACCTTGCACTTATCACCCTTTTATCACTTCTTTATGCCTTTTCCAGGCTTAATACATCTGCCTCTATGTTTTATATCCTGCAACCAAGATCTAGTCCACATAACCATTTTAGAATCCAATCCCATGCTTTTTAGTTTATTTAACAGTCTGCGATGTGGGACACTGTCAAAAGCCTTACTAAAGTCTAGATAAGCTATATCTACGCCCCCCCCCCCCCCTTTTTTTATCTAATACTTTGGTCACCTAGTCAAAAAAGTCAATAAGATTTGTTTGACATGATCTTCCCCCAGTAAGTCCATGCTGTTTGGGATCCTGTAAAGTGCTGGATTTGAGATAATCTACAACTCTTTCTTTTAAGAATGCTTCCATCAGTTTCCCTACCAAAAGGTAGGTCAAGGAGTATGATAGTTACAAGAGAAGAGGCCATGAACATTTACTCTTGTATATACTGTAGTTTCTTACCCATTATTTCTCTAACGTCCTAGTGGATGCTGGGGACTCCGTAAGGACCATGGGGAATAGACGGGCTCCGCAGGAGACATGGGCACTTTAAGAAAGAATTTAGATTCTGGTGTGCTCTGGCTCCTCCCTCTATGTCCCTCCTCCAGACCTCAGTTTGAGACTGTGCCCGGACGAGCTGGGTGCTGTTCAGTGAGCTCTCCTGAGCTTGCTGTAAGAAAGTATTTTGTTAGGTTTTTTATTTTCAGGGAGCTCTGCTGGCAACAGACTCCCTGCATCGTGGGACAGAGGGGAGAGAAACAGCCCTACTCTTTGAAGCTAGGTCCTGCTTCTGAGGCTACTGGACACCATTAGCTCCAGAGGGATCGTACACAGGATCTCACCCTCGTCGTCCGATCCCAGAACCGCGCCGCCGTCCCCCTCGCAGAGCCGGAAGACAGAAGCCGGGTGAGTATGAGAAGCAAGAAGACTTCGAAATCGGCGGCAGAAGACTCCGTTCTTCACATGAGGTAACGCACAGCACTGCAGCTGTGCACCATTGCTCCAAACACACCTCACATACTCCGGTTACTGTAAGGGCGCAGGGGGGGGGGCGCCCTGGGCAGCATATGGACCTCTGTTGGCAAAAGTACTCATATATACAGTTGGGCACTGTATATATGTATGAGCCCCCGCCACAAAGAGATGTATTTTAGCGGGACAGAAGCCCGCCGTCGAGGGGGCGGGGCTTCTCCCTCAGCACTCACCAGCGCCATTTTCTCTCCACAGCTCCGCTGAGAAGAAGCTCCCCAGGCTCTTCCCTGCAGTTCACGGTAGAAAAGGGTAAAAAGAGAGGGGGGGCACATAATTAGGTGCTAAAAACACAATATACAGCAGCTACTGGGTTAACATTAAGTTACTGTGTTATTCCTGGGTTATATAGCGCTGGGGTGTGTGCTGGCATACTCTCTCTCTGTCTCACCAAAGGGCCTTGTGGGGGAACGGTCTTCAAAAAGGCCATTCCCTGTGTGTGTGGTATGTCGGTACGCTTGTGTCGACATGTCTGATGAGGAAGGCTATGTGGAAGCAGAGCGGGAGCAAATGAATGTGGTGTCTCTGCCGACGGCACCGACACCTGATTGGATGGATATGTGGAAGGTTTAAATGATAATGTTAATTCCTTACATAAAAGGTTAGAAAAAGCTGAAGCCTCAGGACAGTCAGGGTCCCAACCCATGCCTGATCCTATATCGCAGAGGCCGACAGGGTCTCAGAAGCGCCCACTATCCCAAATTATTGACACGGATACCGACATGGATTCTGACTCCAGTGTCGATTACGATGATGCAAAGTTACAGCCAAGATTGGCTAAATTCATCCGTTATATGATTATAGCTATTAAGGATGTGTTGCACATCACAGAGGAAACCCCAGTCCCTGACAGGAGGGTTCATATGTATGGGGAAAAGAAGCCGCAGGTAACTTTTCCCCCCTCACACGAGCTCAATGAGTTATGTGAAAAGGCTTGGGAATCTCCAGATAAAAAACTGCAGATTTCCAAAAGGATTCTTATGGCGTATCCTTTCCCGCCAATGGACAGGTTACGCTGGGAATCCTCCCCTAGGGTGGACAAAGCTTTGACACGCTTATCCAAGAAGGTGGCCCTGCCGTCACAGGATACGGCTACCCTCAAAGATGCTGCGGATAGAAAACAGGAGGGTACCATGAAGTCTATTTATACACATTCAGGTACTTTACTGAGGCCGGCAATCGCGTCGGCCTGGGTGTGTAGTGCTGTAGCAGCATGGGCGGATACCTTATCTGAGGAACTTGATACCTTAGACAAGGATACCATATTAATGACCCTGGGGCATATTAAAGACGCTGTCCTTTATATGAGAGATGCTCAAAGAGACATTAGCCTACTAGGTTCTAGAATAAATGCTATGTCGATTTCTGCCAGAAGGGTCCTGTGGACTCTGCAATGGACAGGTGATGCCGACTCAAAAAGGCACATGGAGGTTTTACCTTACAAGGGTGAGGACTTGTTTGGGGAGGGTCTCTCGGACCTGGTCTCCACAGCTACGGCTGGAAAGTCAAATTTTTTGCCATATGTTTCCTCACAGCCTAAGAAAGCACCGTATTACCAAATGCAGTCCTTTCGATCACAGAAAATCAAGAAAGTCCGAGGTGCGTCCTTTCTTGCCAGGGGCAGGGGCAGAGGAAAGAAGCTGCACAACACAGCTAGTTCCCAGGAACAGAAGTCCTCCCCGGCTTCCACTAAATCCACCGCATGACGCTGGGGCTCCACAGGCGGAGCTAGGCCCGGTGGGGGCGCGTCTCCAAAATTTCAGCCACAAGTGGGTTCACTCCCAGTTGGATCCCTGGGCAATAGATATTGTGTCTCAGGGATACAAGCTGGAATTCGAGGAGATGCCCCCTCACCGATACCTCAAATCGGCCCTGCCAGCTTCCCCCTTAGAGAGGGAAATAGTGTTAACTGCAATTCACAAATTGTATCTTCAACAGGTGGTGGTCAAGTTTCCCCTCCTTCAACAAGGAAAGGGTTATTATTCGACCTTGTTTGTAGTACCGAAACCGGACGGTTCGGTCAGACCTATATTGAATTTAAAATCCCTGAACATGTACCTGAAAAGGTTCCGGTTCAAGATGGAATCGCTGAGAGCGGTCATTGCAAGCCTGGAAGGGGGGATTTTATGGTGTCTCTGGACATAAAGGATGCATACCTTCATGTCCCCATTTATCCACCTCATCAGGCGTACCTCAGATTTGTGGTACAGGATTGTCATTACCAATTTCAGACGTTGCCGTTTGGTCTCTCCACGGCTCCGAGAATATTTACCAAGGTAATGGCGGAAATGATGGTACTCCTGCGGAAGCAAGGGGTCACAATTATCCCATACTTGGACGATCTCCTCATAAAAGCGAAGTCAAGAGAGCAGGTGCTGATCAGCGTAGCACGTTCTCTGGAAGTGTTACGGCAACACGGCTGGATTCTAAATATTCCAAAGTCGCAGTTGGTTCCTACGACTCATCTGCCTTTCCAGGGCATGATTCTGGACACGGACCAGAAGAGGGTTTATCTCCCGATAGAGAAAGTTCAGGAACTCATGACACTGGTCAGGGACCTATTAAAACCAAAACAGGTGTTGGTGCATCACTGCACTCGAGTCCTGGGAAAGATGGTGGCATCATACGAGGCCATTCCCTTTGGCAGGTTCCATGCGAGGACCTTTCAATGGGACTTACTGGACAAATGGTCCGGATCACATCTTCAGAGGCATCGGTTAATCACCCTATCCCCCAGGGCCAGGGTGTCTCTCCTGTGGTGGCTGCAGAGTGCTCACCTTCTCAAGGGCCGCAGATTCGGCATTCAGGACTGGGTCCTGGGGACCACGGATGCAAGCCTCCGAGGGTGGGGAGCAGTCACACAGGGAAGAAATTTCCAAGGGCTGTGGTCAAGTCAGGAGACTTGCCTTCACATCAACATCCTGGAACTAAGGGCAATTTACAACGCCCTACATCAAGCAGAGACCCTGCTTCGCGGTCAACCGGTTCTGATTCAGTCAGACAACATCACCGCTGTGGCTCATGTAAACTGACAGGGTGGCACAAGGAGCAGGGTGGCGATGGCGGAAGCCACCAGAATTCTTCGCTGGGCGGAGAATCACATAAGCGCACTGTCAGCAGTGTTCATCCCAGGGGTAGACAACTGGGAAGCAGACTTCCTCAGCAGGCACGACCTCCACCCGGGGGAGTGGGTACTTCATCAAGAAGTCTTCGCACAGATTGCAAGTCGGTGGGAACTGCCACAGGTGGACATGATGGCATCCCGCCTCAACAAGAAACTACAGAGGTATTGCGCCAGGTCAAGAGACCCTCAGGCGATAGCTGTAGACGCCCTGGTGACACCGTGGGTGTTCCAATCGGTCTATGTATTTTCTCCTCTTCCTCTCATATCCAAGGTGTTGAGAATCATAAGAAAAAGAGGAGTGAGAACAATCCTCATTGTTCTGGATTGGCCAAGAAGGACTTGGTATCCAGATCTGCAAGAAATGCTCACAGAGGACCCATGGCCTCTTCCTCTAAGACAGGACTTGTTGCAACAAGGGCCCTGTCTGTTCCAAGACTTACCGCGGCTGCGTTTGAACGCCGGATCCTAGCGGAAAAAGGCATTCCGGATGAGGTCATTCCTACGCTGATAAAGGCTAGGAAGGACGTGACAGCTCAACATTATCACCGTAAATGGCGAAAATATGTTGCTTGGTGTGAGGCCAGGAATGCCCCTACAGAGGAATTCCAGCTGGGCTGTTTCCTTCACTTCCTACAGTCAGGAGTGACTTTGCGCCTAAAATTGGGTTCCATTAAGGTCCAGATTTCGGCCCTATCCATTTTCTTTCAAAAAGAGCTGGCTTCTCTACCTGAGGTTCAGACGTTTGTGAAGGGAGTGCTGCATATTCAGCCCCCTTTTGTGCCCCCAGTGGCACCTTGGGATCTTAACGTGGTGTTGAGTTTCCTGAAATCCCACTGGTTTGAACCACTCAAAACGGTGGAATTGAAATATCTCACGTGGAAGGTGGTCATGCTACTAGCCTTGGCTTCGGCTAGGCGTGTGTCAGAATTAGCGGCTTTGTCACATAAAAGCCCCTATCTGGTTTTCCATGCGGATAGAGCAGAGTTGCGGACCCGTCCACAATTCCTGCCAAAAGTGGTTTCATCTTTTCATATAAACCAACCTATTGTGGTGCCTGTGGCTACTACTGACTTGGAGGATTCCGAGTTGCTTAATGTGGTCAGGGCTTTGAAGGTTTATGTAGCCAGAACGGCTAGAGTCAGGAAAACAGACTCTTTGTTTATCCTGTATGCTTCCAACAAGCTTGGTGCGCCTGCTTCAAAGCAAACTATTGCTCGATGGATCTGTAACACGATTCAGCAGGCTCATTCTGCGGCTGGATTGCCGCTGCCAAAATCAGTTAAAGCCCATTCCACTAGGAAGGTGGGCTCTTCTTGGGCGGCTGCCCAAGGGGTCTCGGCATTACAGCTGTGCCGAGCGGCTACTTGGTCAGGTTCAAACACTTTTGCAAAGTTCTACAAGTTTGATACCCTGGCTGAGGAGGACCTTGTGTTTTTTCATTCGGTGCTGCAGAGTCATCCGCACTCTCCCGCCCGTTTGGGAGCTTTGGTATAATGCCCATGGTCCTTACGGAGTCCCCAGCATCCACTAGGACGTTAGAGAAAATAAGATTTTACTTACCGGTAAATCTATTTCTCGTAGTCCGTAGTGGATGCTGGGCGCCCGTCCCAAGTGCGGACTTCTTCTGCAATACTTGTATATAGTTATTGCTGCAATAAGGGCTATGTTATTGTTGCATCAGGGTTGAACTGATGCTCTGTTGTTGTTCATACTGTTGACTGGGTAAGTTTATCACAAGTTATACGGTGTGATTGGTGTGGCTAGTATGAATCTTGCCCTGGATTACCAAAATCCTTTCCTGGTACTGTCAGCTCTTCCGGGCACAGTTTCTCTAACTGAGGTCTGGAGGAGGGACATAGAGGGAGGAGCCAGAGCACACCAGAATCTAAATTCTTTCTTAAAGTGCCCATGTCTCCTGCGGAGCCCGTCTATTCCCCATGGTCCTTACGGAGTCGTCAGCATCCACTACGGACTACGAGAAATAGATTTACCGGTAAGTAAAATCTTATTTTTCCTTCTACTGATATTAGTAAGATTCTATCTTTTGATATTCCTTACTATGAACGCGAACTAGTGCAGTGAAACGTGTTGACATTAACACAAACTTTAAATCTGGGATTTATCTAACTGCATAGATTTGTGTTCAGTTTATAGAAAATTAGAAAATTCTATAAGATAAGACTTAGATATCTTTTGGACATAATAATACGGCAAAATGTTAACAAACTGTAGTCAAAGAGATATCAGAACATTGGTGAGCTTGGTTTCTGGACATTGCTAGAGAGACTACACTGGTTCCAAATTCACAAGATACCAGGCTCTGGGGGTAATTCCAAGTTGATCGCAGTAGGAAATTTTTTAGCAGTTGGGCAAAACCATGTGCACTGCAGGGGGGGCAGATATAACATGTACAGAGAGAGATAGATTTGGGTGTGATGAGTTCAATCTGCAATCTAAATTGCAGTGTAAAAATAAAGCAGCCAGTATTTACCCTGCACAGAAACAAAATAACCCACCCAAATCTAACTCTCTCTGCAAATTTTATATCTGCCCCCCCCCCCCCCCCCCTGCAGTGCACATGGGCCCTCATTCCGAGTTGTTTGCTCGGTAATTTTCATCGCATCGCAGTGAAATTCCGCTTAGTACGCATGCGCAATATTCGCACTGCGACTGCGCCAAGTAATTTTACAATGAAGATAGTATTTTTACTCACGGCTTTTTCTTCGCTCCGGCGATCGTAGTGTGATTGACAGGAAATGGGTGTTACTGGGCGGAAACACAGCGTTTTAGGGGCGTGTGGATAAAAACGCTACCGTTTCCGGAAAAAACGCAGGGGTGGCCGGAGAAACGGGGGAGTGTCTGGGCGAACGCTGGGTGTGTTTATGACGTCAAACCAGGAACGACAAGCACTGAACTGATCGCAGATGCCGAGTAAGTCTGAAGCTACTCTGAAACTGCTAAGTAGTTTGTAATCGCAATATTGCGAATACATCGGTCGCAATTTTAAGAAGCTAAGATAGACTCCCAGTAGGCGTAGGCTTAGCTTGAGCAACTCTGCTAAATTCGCCTTGCGAGCGATCAACTCGGAATGAGGGCCATGGTTTTGGCCAACTGCTAAAAAATTTCCTGCTGCGATCAACTTGGAATTACCCCCTCTGTCTCATTACATTCCCTTATTCTCTGAACTGTTCCTTAAGTCCACCATCAGAATTCGGTATCCGGTTGATAGATAGATAGGGGTATATTTACTAAGCTCCCGATTTTGACCGAGATGGTGTTTTTTCTTCAAAGTGTCATCTCGGGAATTTACTAAACTCAAATCTCGGCAGTGATGAGGGCATTCGTATTTTTTTGGAAGTCAAAGAAAAAAAATACGAATGAATACACCATCGGTCAAATACGACTGTTTTTTGATACAACTCGGTAATTTACTAAAAAGTGTATTTCACGAACACTGCCGGCAATAGCCAAACACTGCCGTGAAAAAATACAAATCGTAAAAAAAAGCAGATTTAAAACAGACCTGCTTTTTTTTACCGTGTTCTGATAGGCATGCACGGATCCATGAGATCCGTGCATGTTTATCAGTGGGAAGGGGTGGGAAAGTGTTACATTTGCAGGAAAAAAATGCGTGGGGTCCCCCCTCCTAAGCAAAA
Organism: Pseudophryne corroboree; assembly: GCF_028390025.1. NCBI lineage: Eukaryota > Metazoa > Chordata > Amphibia > Anura > Myobatrachidae > Pseudophryne > Pseudophryne corroboree. Next base: position 264,257,009 of record NC_086444.1, on the reverse strand, counting down.
CCAGCCTCGGGCTCTTTGAGCCGGACCTGGTTGAAAAAATATGGGGAAAAATATGTCAGGGGTTACCCCATATTTAATCAACCAGCACCGGGCTCTGCGCCTGGTCCTGGTTCCAAAAATACGGGGGACAAAAAGCGTAGGGGTCCCCCGTATTTTTGAAACCAGCACCGGGCTCCACTAGCCAGGTACATAATGCCACAGCCGGGGGACACTTTTATCTAGGTCCCTGCGGCCCTGGCATTACATACCCAACTAGTCACCCCTGGCCGGGGCACCCTGGAGGAGTGGGAACCCCTTAAATCAAGGGGTCCCCCCCTCCAGCCACCCAAGGGTGAAGCCCGAGGCTGTCCCCCCATCCAAGGGCGGCGGATGGGGGGCTGATAGCCTTTTGAAAAAAATGTGAATATTGTTTTTAGTAGCAGTACTACAAGTCCCAGCAAGCCTCCCCCGCAAGCTGGTACTTGGAGAACCACAAGTACCAGCATGTGGTGGAAAACCGGGCCCGCTGGTACCTGTAGTACTATTACTAAAAAAATACCCCCAAAAAAACAGGACACACACACCGTGACAGTATAAGTGCACACCTCCAAACATACATACTTACCTATGTTCACACGAGGCACAGTCCTCTTCTCCATGTAGAATCCTAGGGGTACCTGTGAAAAAAATTATACTCACATAATCCAGTGTACCTTCTGTTCTTTGTATAATCCACGTACTTGGCAAAATAAAAAACCGGAAACCCGACCACGCACTGAAAGGGGTCCCATGTTTACACATGGGACCCCTTTCCCCGACTGCCAGGATCCCCCCTGACTCCTGTCAAAGAGGGTCCCTTCAGCCAATCAGGGAGCGCCATGTCGTGGCACCCTCCTGATTGGCTGTGTGCTCCTGTAGTGTCTGTCAGGCAGCACACGGCAGAGATACAATGTAGCGCCTATGCGCTCCATTGTATCCAATGGTGGGAACTTTGCGGTCAGCGGTGAGGTTACTTTCGGTCTGACAGACACTACAGGAGCACACAGCCAATCAGGAGGGTGACACGACGTGGCGCTCCCTGATTGGCTGAAGGGACCCTCTTTGACAGGAGTCAGGGGGGGTCCTGGCAGTCGGGGAAAGGGGTCCCATGTGTAAACATGGGACCCCTTTCAGTGCGTGGTCGGGTTTCCGTTTTTTTATTTTGCCAAGTACATGGATTATACAAAGAACAGAAGGTACACTGGATTATGTGAGTATAATTTTTTTCACAGATACCCCTAGGATTCTACATGGAGAAGAGGACCGAGCCTCGTGTGAACATAGGTAAGTATGTATGTTTGGAGGTGTGCATGTATGTAATAAACTTATACTGTCACGGTGTGTGTGTCCTGTTTTTTGGGGGGTATTTTTTTAGTAATAGTACTACAGGTACCAGCGGGCCCGGTTTTCCACCACATGCTGGTACTTGTGGTTCTCCAAGTACCAGCTTGCGGGGGAGGCTTGCTGGGACTTGTAGTACTGCTACTAAAAACAATATTCACATTTTTTTCAAAAGGCTATCAGCCCCCCATCCGCCGCCCTTGGATGGGGGGGACAGCCTCGGGCTTCACCCCTGGCCCTTGGGTGGCTGGAGCGGGGGACCCTTTGATTTAAGGGGTTCCCACTCCTCCAGGGTACCCCGGCCAGGGGTGACTAGTTGGGTATGTAATGCCAGGGCCGCAGGGACCTAGATAAAAGTGTCCCCCGGCTGTGGCATTATGTACCTGGCTAGTGGAGCCTGGTGCTGGTTTAAAAAATACGGGGGACCCCTACGCTTTTTGTCCCCCGTATTTTTGGAACCAGGACCAGGCGCAGAGCCCGGTGCTGGTTTGTGAAATATGGGGGAACCCCTGTCATTTTTCCCCCCATATTTTGTCAACCAGGACCGGCTCAAAGGGCTGGTTTTGCTTAGGGGGGGGACCACACGCATTTTTTTTTTTAGATTTGTAACAATGTTATTTTTTTTTAAGAAAGGTGCACAATGAAGCCCTGCACGGATCTCACAGATCCGGCCGAGATTCATTGTGTTAATGTCGGCAGTGTTTTACTATTCACTCCCGTAAAACACTGCCAAAAAATACGAATGACATCGACATCGGAAAACATGAAAATGCAGAATACGACAGCTTAGTAAATTAGTCGTAATAAATTCAAAAAGTTGCAAATTTACACTTTCGATGTCATTCGTGTTTGAACTTTAACCTCATTCTGAAAAATACAAATTTTAGTAAATATACCCCACAGTGTCTAGACAATCACTAGATAGACACCATATGTTAGACAGACATTAGGTCAACAGGGTCAAAAGGTCGACAGGGTCAAAAGGTCGGCATGAAATAGCTAGACAGTACAAAAGGTCGACAGGGTCAAAAGGTCGACATGAAAATGTTCAACATAAAAAGATAGACACATTTTAAATAAAAAGTAACATGTTTTTGGACTATTTCATACCTTCTCTATCCATGTCGGCATAGAGTTCGTTAGAAACCTTGTGGTGAGTGCAGCGAGGGTTTGCCTTTCTACAATTGGGGGTCCCAGATGACAAACTATTCACACAAACCACTAAAATGCAAAAAACATGGTGTCTACCTTTTTTCATGTTGACCATTTTCATGTCGACATTTTGACCATGTCGACCTTTTGACCCTGTCAACCTTTTGTACTGTCTGCCTTTTTCATGTCGACCTTTTGACCCTGTCGACCTAATGTCTGCCTAACATATGGTGTCTATCTATTGACTGTCTAACTAGACACTATCTATCTTTTATACCACACCCCAGAATTATGAGCTACCCATTACATAAGAGGACATATTGTATAACCCAAACCACTAGTTTACTTTCTGAGTCATTGAAATTCCGTCCAGTGAATTTTTATGTTTAATTATCCTTGTTTTTTTATTGTATTACATTTGAATTTTTAATAAGGAAAGGTTCTGAATATTAGAAACATTTTGTACTAGTGCGCAGCCAAATCGTACTTTTTGTCTGTATCTATATTTGGGAATTAACACTATCCTTTCCTAGTAGATGCATTCATTTTAATCAAGTGTCTCTGACACCCGGGTCCTTTTTCCTTTCCGCAATAAAAATGCTGCATTTTTTTTTCCATTTTTTTTTTTTTTTCATTTTTAAGACAGCATGTTTTATTGTTATAGCCTACTGTAATTTACAAGGTTACTTATCCAGGACACAGAAATGTCTCAAGCTATGAATGCTTTGCATGCTAATTTTGTGACTGAGTAATGTTGAAATATTTTTTGCAAAATAAAGATGTGCCAATGCGTTCTAGGTAAGCAATGACAGTGGTGTCATTTATATGGCCACACCCATCATTAGACAAACTTGTCTTCTAAATGTCTGTCTATAGGTTCTTGTCCCTGACATGCTCTCAAACACTTATACAGTATATACACCTACATCCCATTACACAAAGCACACGTCGCTGCACCTGTCATGCTGAAGCATTCAGTATCAAGTACATTAGCAAAGAGACAATGTCAAGTTTTAAAAATAGATTATAGCTGAGATTTAAAAAAAATAAAGAAAAGATCAAGTAAAAAAAAGTTATACATAGGATAATTGTACTCATTAAGAAGTTGCACACAAGGGCATAGCTACCATACTGTAGGTGCAGGGAGTGCAGCTGCTATGGGACCCAGAGCTAAGAGGGGCCCACCTTCCCTGTAAAAGTCTCTTGAGCAATATACATTTTTCACCATTGGGTGGTACATGGGGTGCTTACAAACTTTTGCCTTGGGGCTTACTATATTTATAGTTACACCCCTGGACCTGCTCATTGTAATGTGGTATAAAATGAAATGGGGAGCATTACATACCCTCCAACATGACCATTTCCATTAGGTACAAAATGCTCTGTTATTGGACTTCTTGCCAGTGGCAGTTGCAGAGGTGAGGCTGCAGTGCAGTCTATAATTCTGATAGGGGAGCCACACCAACTGCCACCCCAAACACTGCCAAACCACCAGCCAGGACTGACTGGCAGTTGGTGTGGCTCCCTTATTTGAATTTTGGACTGTGCTGCAGCCCCACCTCTGTAACTGCCACAGGCAAGGAAGTCTAGGAACAGAGCAGGGGAGAAAAATAAGAATTTACTCACCGGTAATTCTATTTCTCGTAGTCCATAGTGGATGCTGGGAACTCCGTAAGGACCATGGGGAAAAGACGGGCTCCGCAGGAGACTGGGCACTCTAAACGAAAGATTAGGTACTACCCAGCTTGTTGGGTGCATGCAGGATAAACAGCGACAGGGGCGGAACTACTGGCGGGGCAGGCAGTGCATTGCACTGGGGCCCCGCCGCACTCAAGGGCCCACAGCCGCCGGCCGGCATTACATGAATGAGTCACAATGACTCATTGTATGTCATGCCGCAGCCGCACACCAGCGCTCCCGTGACCCGCCCGTCATAAGGAACGATTCTGGCCACCCGCACACGAAGGAGGGAGGAGGGTCCGTCCCTCCCTCCCTCATATACAAACAGGTCACAGTCTCTCAGTGAAGGAGAGAGCCGCAGCAGCGCTTTGTTACTGGTGGAGGCGCTGCTGCTGCTGCTCCTCTGCTTCACTATAGGCTGTCTCTGAGAACAGCCTATAGGGAAGCAGAGGGGCAGCAGCAGCAGCGCCTCCACCAGTAACACAGCGCTGCTGCGGCTCCCTCCTTCACCTCCCTCCTCCTTCTTCTCTACTGCCCGGGAAGCTGCACCGAGGAGCCTGAGCCAACAGAGAGGGTAAGTATAATTCTTCTTTCTTTCTTTCTTTCTTTCTTTCTTTCTTTCTTTCTTTCTTTCTTTCTTTCTTTCTTTCTTCTCTTTCTTTTTTTATTTGTTGGGACTGCCTGCCGCAATGTGTAAAAAGGGGGGACTGCCTGCCGCTATGTATAAAAATGGGGAATCTGCCTGCCGCAATGTAAAAAATGGGGAATCTGCCTGCCGCAATGTAAAAATGGGGAATCTGCCTGCCGCAATGTGTAAAAATGGGGAATCTGCCTGCCGCAATGTAAAAATGGGGAATCTGCCTGCCGCAATGTGTAAAAATGGGGAATCTGCCTGCCGTAATGTATAAAAATGGGGAATCTGCCTGCCGCTATGTATAAAAATGGGGAATCTGCCTGCCGCTATGTGTAAAAAGGTAGAATCTGCCTGCCGTAATGTGTAAAAAGGGCACGCTATCTGCCGTTATGTGTAAAAGTGTATGGTGTCTGCCGTAATGTGTAAAATGGGGACGCTGTCTGCCGTAATGTGTAAAATGGGGACGCTGTCTGCCGTAATGTGTAAAAAGTGCACGCTGTCTGCCGCTATGTGTAACGAGGGCACGCTATCTGCCGCTATGTGTAACGAGGGCACGCTGTCTGCCATTGTGTAAAAAGTGTATGCTGTCTGCCGCTATGTGTAACGAGGGCACGCTGTCTGCCGTTATGTGTAAAAAGTGCACACTGTCTGCCGTTATGTGTAAAAAGGGGAATCTGTTCGCTGTAAGGAGTAAAAGGGTCTCTACCTGGTGTAGTGGTGCTACTGTGCGGCGTAATTTGAAGAATGGAGACTACTGTGCACCGTTTTATGAATTGGTATTATTTTGTGGACACACCCCTTCCCCACGAAGCCACGCCACTATGTATTTTTGCGCGCGCCTACGGCGCGCGCTGCCCATGGGGTGGACTTGGATGGGATGGGGGGGGGGGGGGGCCAAAGCATTTTGTTGCACCTGGGCCCACCGCTTGCTTGTTCCGCCACTGATCAGCGAGTCAGTTTTTTTGACTCTAGCCGTCCTGGAAACATAGATTTTCAGGGCCCGGACTACGTCCAGCAACTTGGAGGCCTCCAAGTCCCGAGTAGCCGCAGGCACCACAATAGGTTGGTTCAAATGAAACGCTGATACCACCTTAGGGAGGAATTGGGGACGCGTCCTCAATTCTGCTCTGTCCATATGGAAAATCAGATAGGGGCTTTTACAGGACAAAGCCGCCAATTCTGACACCCGCCTAGCCGAAGCCAAGGCCAAAAGCATGACCACTTTCCACGTGAGATATTTTAATTCCACGGTCTGAAGTGGCTCAAACCAATATGAATTTAGGAAATCCAACACAACGTTGAGATCCCAAGGTGCCACTGGGGGCACAAAAGGGGGCTGAAAATGCAGCACTCCCTTTACAAACGTCTGAACTTCAGGCAGTGAAGCCAGTTCTTTTTGAAAGAAAATAGACAGGGCCGAAATCTGGACTTTAATGGAACCCAATTTTAGGCCCATAGTCACTCCTGACTGTAGGAAGTGCATAAAACGACCCAGCTGAAATTCTTCTGTGGGGGCCTTCATAGCCTCACACCAAGCAACAAATTTTCGCCATATGCGGTGATAATGCTTTGCTGTCACATCTTTCCTAGCTTTTATCAGCGTAGGAATGACTTCAACCGGCATGCCCTTTTCCATCAGGATCCGGCGTTCAACCGCCATGCCGTCAAACGCAGCCGCGGTAAATCTTGGAACAGACAGGGCCCCTGCTGTAGCAGGTCCTGTCTGAGAGGCAGAGGCCAAGGGTCCTCTGAGATCATTTCTTGCAGTTCCGGGTACCAAGTCTTTCTTGGCCAATCCGGAACGATGAGTATAGTTCTCACTCCTCTCTTTCTTATTATCCTCAGCACCTTTGGTATGAGAGGAAGAGGGAACACATAAACCGACTGGTACACCCACGGTGTCACTAGAGCGTCCACAGCTATCGCCTGAGGGTCCCTTGACCTGGCGCAATATCTTTTTAGCTTTTTGTTTAGGCGGGACGCCATCATGTCCACCTGTGGCCTTTCCCAACGGTTTACAATCAGTTGGAAGACTTCTGGATGAAGTCCCCACTCTCCAGGGTGGAGGTCGTGCCTGCTGAGGAAGTCTGCTTCCCAGTTGTCCACTCCCGGAATGAACACTGCTGACAGTGCTATCACGTGATTTTCCGCCCATCGGAGAATCATTGTGGCTTCTGCCATCGCCATCCTGCTTCTTGTGCCGCCCTGTCGATTTACATGGGCGACCGCCGTGATGTTATCTGACTGAATCAGCACCGGCTGGTTTTGAAGCAGGGGTCTTGTGTAGGGAAGCCTCCTGACTCGACCATTGTCCCTGGAAGTTTCTTCCCTGAGTGACTGCCCCCCAACCTCGGAGGCTTGCATCCGTGGTCACCAGGACCCAGTCCTGTATGCCGAATCTGCGGCCCTCTAGAAGATGAGCACTCTGCAGCCACCACAACAGAGACACCCTGGCCCTCGGGGACAGGGTGATCAGCCGATGCATCTGAAGATGCGATCCGGACCACTTGTCTAACAGATCCCACTGAAAGATCCTTGCATGGAACCTGCCGAATGGAATTGCCTCGTAAGAAGCTACCATCTTTCCCAGGACTCGCGTGCAGTGATGCACCGACACCTGTTTTGGTTTCAGGAGGTCTCTGACCAGAGATGACAACTCCTTGGCCTTCTCCTCCGGGAGAAACACCTTCTTCTGTTCTGTGTCCAGAACCATACCCAGGAACAGCAGACGCGTCGTAGGAACCAGCTGCGACTTTGGAATATTCAGAATCCAGCCGTGCTGTTGAAGCACTTCCTGAGATAGTGCTACTCCGACCAACAACTGCTCCCTGGACCTCGCCTTTATAAGGAGATCGTCCAAGTATGGGATAATTATAACTCCCTTCTTTCGAAGGAGTATCATCATTTCGGCCATTACCTTGGTAAATACCCTCGGTGCCGTGGACAGACCAAACGGCAACGTCTGGAATTGGTAATGGCAGTCTTGTACCACAAAACGGAGGTACACCTGGTGAGGAGGGTAAATGGGGACATGCAGGTACGCATCCTTGATGTCCAGTGATACCATGTAATCCCCTTCTTCAAGGCTTGCAATAACCGCCCTGAGCGATTCCATTTTGAACTTGAACCTTCTTATATAAGTGTTCAAGGATTTTAAATTTAGAATGGGTCTCACCGAACCGTCTGGTTTCGGTACCACAAACATTGTGGAATAGTAACCCCGTCTCTGTTGAAGGAGGGGAACTTTTATTATCACCTGCTGGAGGAACAGCTTGTGAATTGCCGCCAGCACTATCTCCCTGTCCGGGGGAGTAGCTGGCAAGGCTGATTTGAGGTAACGGCGAGGGGGAGACGTCTCGAATTCCAGCTTGTATCCCTGAGATACCACTTGTAGAACCCAGGGATTCACACGTGAGCGAACCCACCGGTCGCTGAAGTTCCGGAGACGGGCCCAACCGCACCTGGCTCCACCAGTGGAGCCCCAGCGTCATGCGGTGGATTTAGTGGAAGCAGGGGAGGATTTTTGTTCTTGGGAACTGGCTGTATGGTGCAGCTTTTTCCCTCTACCCCTGCCTCTGGGCAGAAAGGACGCGCCTTTAACCGGCTTTCCTTTCTGGGCCCGAAAGGACTGTACCTGATAATACGGTGCTTTCTTTGGCTGTGAGGGAACCTGGGGTAAAAAATGTTGACTTCCCAGCTGTCGCTGTGGAAACGAGGTCCGAGAGACCATCCCCAAACAATTCCTCACCCTTGTAAGGCAAAACCTCCATGTGCCTTTTAGAATCCGCATCACCTGTCCACTGCCGAGTCCATAATACTCTCCTGGCAGAAATGGACATTGCATTTATTCTAGATGCCAGCCGGCAAATATCCCTCTGTGCATCTCTCATGTATAAGACTACGTCTTTAATATGCTCTATGGTTAGCAATATAGTGTCCCTGTCAAGGGAATCAATATTATCAGACAGGGAATCAGACCACGCTGCTGCAGCACTGCACATCCATGCTGAAGCAATAGCAGGTCTTAGTATAGTACCTGAGTGTGTATACACAGACTTCAGGATAGCCTCCTGCTTTCTATCCGCAGGCTCCTTTAAGGCGGCCGTATCCTGAGACGGTAGTGCCACCTTTTTTGACAAGCGTGTGAGCGCTTTATCCACCCTTGGGGATGTCTCCCAACGTACCCTGTCCTCTGGAGGGAAAGGGTACGCCATTAGTAACTTTTTAGAAATCACTAGTTTCTTATCGGGGGAACCCCACGCTTCTTCACACACTTCATTTAACTCATCTGAAGGGGGAAAAACCACTGGTTGCTTTTTCTCCCCAAACATAATACCCTTTTTAGTGGTACCTGGGTTAATGTCGGAAATGTGCAACACATTTTTCATTGCCGTAATCATGCAACGGATAGCCTTAGTGGAATGTACATTTGTCTCGTCGTCATCGACACTGGAGTCAGACTCCGTGTCGACATCTGTGTCTGCCATCTGAGGTAGCGGGCGTTTTTGAGCCCCTGATGGCCTTTGAGACGCCTGGGCAGGCACAGGCTGAGAAGCCGGCTGTCCCACAGCTGTTATGTCATCAAACCTTTTATGTAAGGAGTTGACACTGTCGGTTAATACCTTCCACATATCCATCCACACTGGTGTCGTCCCCGCAGGGGGTGACATCACATTTATCGGCACCTGCTCCGCCTCCACATAAGCCTCCTCATCAAACATGTCGACACAGCCGTACCGACACACCGCACACACACAGGGAATGCTCTGACTGAGGACAGGACCCCACAAAGTCCTTTGGGGAGACAGAGAGAGAGAGAATGCCAGCACACACCACAGCGCTATATAATTAGGGATTTACACTATTACAGAAAGTGATTTTTCCCTATAGCTGCTTAACATGTATAGTTTGCACCTAAATTTAGTGCCCCCCCTCTCTTTTTAACCCTTTGAGCCTGGAAACTGCAGGGGAGAGCCTGGGGAGCTGTCTTCCAGCGAAACTGTGGAGAATATGGCGCCAGTGTGCTGAGGGAGATAGCCCCGCCCACTTCTCGGCGGGCTTATCCCGCTCTTTTATTAATATTATGGCAGGGGATTTTTACACATATATAGATTATTAGACTATATTATGTGTTTTTTTGCCATGTTAAGGTACTCTAATTGCAGCCCAGGGCCCCCCCCCCCCCCCCCCCCCCCCAGCGCCATGCACCCATCAGTGACCGGAGTTTGTGGTGTGCATGGGGAGCAATGGCGCACAGCTGCAGTGCTGTGCGCTACCTTAATGAAGACCGGAGTCTTCAGCCGCCGATTTTCTCCTCGGAATCTTCCGTCTTCTGGCTCTGCAAGGGGGACGGCGGCGCGGCTCTGGGACCGGATGACCGAGGCTGGGCCTGTGTTCGATCCCTCTGGAGCTAATGGTGTCCAGTAGCCTAGAAGCCCAAGCTAGCTGCAAGCAGGTAGGTTCGCTTCTCTCCCCTAAGTCCCTCATAGCAGTGAGTCTGTTGCCAGCAGATCTCACTGAAAATAAAAAACCTAATAAATACTTTCTTTACTAGGAGCTCAGGAGAGCCCCTAGTGTGCAACCAGCTCGAGCCGGGCACAGATTCTAACTGAGGTCTGGAGGAGGGGCATAGAGGGAGGAGCCAGTGCACACCAGATAATACCTAATCTTTCTTTTAGAATGCCCAGTCTCCTGCGGAGCCCGTCTATTCCCCATGGTCCTTACGGAGTTCCCAGCATCCACTAGGACGTCAGAGAATTAACTGTGTTCTTTGTGAGTCCCCCCACAAAAAAGAGAGTTCTCTTCTCCCCTGCTCTGCTCTGTGACTTCATGCATTTACTCTCAGGGGTGCACCTCCACTTGTGATACTTTTGCCTCATTTACAAGTCACTGTACTGCTGTACGGGTGTGGTATGTTAGGTAGATTAGACTTAGGTCGACAGTGTCTAGGTCGACCAGTATTGGTCGACAGTAAGTAGGTCGACATGGGTTCTAGGTCAACAGGGACTGTAGGTCGACATGTACTAGGTCGACATGAGAAAAGGTCGACATGGGTTTTTTTTTAACTTTTTTGGGTGTTGTTTTCTCCGTACAGTGACCGAGAACCCCAATTAGTGCACCGTGTCCTCTCGCATGGCTCGCTTCGAAAGCCATGCTTCGGGCAGGTTACCGTTCCCAATTGTAGTCCACGAGGATTGTAAAGTATGGAAAAAAAATGGGAACATTTTTGAAAAACTCATGTCGACCTTTTGTCATGTCGACCTAGAGTCCCTGTTGACATAGAAACCATGTCGACCTACTTACTGTCGACCAATACTGGTCGACCTAGACAGTGTCAACCTACTTAGTGTCGACCTAAAGGCCGGATCCCCTGCTGTACATAGTGGATTTATCACTATGTATTATTATGTAACTGATTAATTTCAGTCTGCCTTCTAGTGTTCAAGATCTCCCACACCACCTTCCCTGAGTTACCTAATGGAATTGGTCATGTTGTATAGTATTCTAATATTACATGATATGAACTGGGGCACTGTAATGTGGCACAATATGACGTGGAGGCACTATAGTGTGGCATAATTTGAACTGGGGTAACTGTCTGTCATTATGTGAATTTGGGGTTACAAAAAAAGGATAACAAAGTATATATGATTATTTTAAAAGTACACATAGATTTTAGACAATCTTAGAGAAAATAATAAAACAATAAAACAAACCCAGTGTACTCACTATGGGGGTCATTCCGATTTGTTCGCTCGTTATTTTTTTGTCGCAACGGAGCGATTAGTCGCTAATGCGCATGCGCAATGTCCGCAGTGCGACTGCGCCAAGTAAATTTGCTATGCAGTTAGGTATTTTACTCACGGCATTACAAGGTTTTTTCTTCGTTCTGGAGATCGTAATGTGATTGACAGGAAGTGGGTGTTTCTGGGCGGAAACTGGCCGTTTTATGGGTGTGTGCGAAAAAATGCTACCGTTTCTGGGGAAAAACGCGGGAGTGGCTGGAGAAACGGAGGAGTGTCTGGCCGAACGCTGGGTGTGTTTGTGACGTCAAACCAGGAACGAAACTGACTGAACTGATCGCAGATGCCGAGTAAGTGTGGAGCTACTCAGAAACTGCTAAGAAGTGTCTATTCGCAATTTTGCTAATCTTTCGTTCGCAATTTTGATAAGCTAAGATTCACTCCCAGTAGGCGGCGGCTTAGCGTGTGCAAAGCTGCTAAAAGCAGCTTGCAAGCGAACAACTCGGAATGAGGGCCTATGTACAGTAAGTTGAGAACTCTTGTTGTGAAGGAGTCAAGTTAGAAGCGGTCGATACAGAACCAATCACAACGGACTCTCCTTAGGTAATACAATGTGACATAATGTGAACTAGAGCACTACTATGGGTCAGAAAATGAAATAGGGCACTATTATGGAAATAAAATTAACAACTGCTGTAGGGCAGCATCTCTCTAGAAGCATTTGGACTGGGGCCTCTACAAAATGTTGCTATGGGGTCCATAAAGTTTTAGGTATAACCTTGGTTGCACGTTACCAGTTACAGTATATCCAGAAAGTATTTACAGAACTTCACTTTTTCCACATTTTGTTATGTTACAGCCTTATTCCAAAATGAAATAAATGTATTTCTTCCCTCAAAATTCCACACACAATACCCCATAATGACAATGTGAACAAAGTTTTTTTGTGATTTTTGCAAATTTATTAAAAATAAAAAACTAAGAAATCACATATACATAAGTATTCACAGCCTTTGCCATGAAGCTCAAAACTGAGCTCAGGTGCATCCTGTTTCCACTGATCATCCTTGAGATGTTCCTACAGCTTAATTGGATTGCACCTGTGGTAAATTCAGTTGATTGGACTTGATTTAGAAAGGCACACACCTGTCCATATAAGGTACCACACTTGACAGTGCATGTCTGAGCCCAAACCAAGCATGAAGTCAAAGAAATTGTCTGTAGGCCTCTGAGACAGGATTGTCTCAAGGCACAGATCTGGTGAAGGATACAGAAAAATATCTGCTGCCTTGAAGATCCCAATGAGCACAGTGGCCTCCATTATCCGTAAATGGAAAAAGTTTGGAACCACCAGTACCCTTCCTAGAGCTGGCCAGCCATCTAAACTGAGTGATCGGGGGAGAAGGACCCTAGTCAGGGAGGTGACCAAGAACCAGAGCTACAGCATTCCTCTGTGGAGAGGGAGAATCTTCCAGAAGGACAACCATCTTTGCAGCAATCTACCAATCAGGCCTGTATGGAAGCGTGGCTAGACGGAAGCCACTCCTTTGCAAAAAGCACATGGCAGTCCCCCTGGAGTTTGCCAAAAATACACCTGAAGGCCTCTCAGACCATGAGCAACAAAATTCTCTGGTCTGATGAGACAAGGATTGAACTCTTTGGCTTGAATGCCAGGCGTCATGTTTGGAGTAAACCAGGCACTGCTCATCACCAGGCCAACACCATCCCTACGGTGAAGCAAGGTGGTGGCAGCTTCATGCTGCAGGGATGTTTTTAAGCGCCAGGAACTAGGAGACTAGTCAGGATAGAGTGAAAGATGAATGCAGCGATGTTCAGAGACATCCTTGAAGAAAACCTGTTCCTGAGCTCTTTTGACCTCAGACTGGGGCGATGGTTCATCTTTCAGCTAGACAACGGCCCTAAGCACACACAGTGGTGCCGATAGAGGGGGGAAGGGTACAAATTACCCGGGCACAGATCTGATTGAGGGGCCCAGTGGAGGCCCCGGGCTTCCTCCCCCTTAACTGGCAGCAGCAGCTACAGCTCTTCTGCTAAGCCTAGCACACGCTGCTGACTGCTGGGCTGGAGTGTGGCCAAGGTGGTGCTTAAAATACAATTTTGGGGGTATTTTTTCAAAAGGTGCATGACTACGCCTCCTGTGAATAGGCCACGGCCCCTGAAAAGTACCAGCGCCCAGACATACTGTCTATCTATATACAGTATGTGTGTGTGTGTGTGTGTGTATACAGTGATTGCACTTACACGCTATAGGGCATATTTTATTACAAAATTACAATAGCGGATTAATTTTCACGAACTGATGGTGTTCCAGGGAATGCGCTCTGCAACCAATGCAGCTTTTATGTGACTGTCCCACCATCCTAATAGTGAATATTTTTGTCCCAAATGCTGGGAGGTATGTCATACTCCCATACCTCCCAACATGACCCTCTCCAGGAGGGACACAACGCTCTGCTTTTGGACTTTTTTCTTAATTTGTGAATGCCATCACCTGTTTTGAACAGGTAAATGAATAAAGAAAGGTGTTTTAGCACAGGTGATGGCAATCACAAATTAAAGAAAAGTCCAGGAGCAGAGCATTCTGTCCCTCCTGGAGAGGATCATGTTGGGTGGTATGTGCTCCTGTGAGTGCATACCTCCCAACATGACCCCCTCCAGGAGGGACAGAATGCTCTGCTTCTGGACTTCCTTCTTACTCTATGATTGCCATCACCTGCAGTGAAACACCTTTCTTATCCATTACCTGTTCAACACAGGTGCCGGCAATCATAAATTAAAAGAAAAATCCAGAAGCAGAGCATTGTCTCCCTCCTGGAGAGGGTCATGTTGGGAGGTATGTGAGTGGGGACATCTCATGTGCTAGATATGCCCCTAGAGTGGTGCAGCCATACAACTAACAGGGGGGGTCCCCGGGAGGTTACTGTACCGGGGCACAGGATTTCTCTTGCCAGCCCTGAGCACACAGCCAAGATATCAAAGGAGTGGTTTCAGGACAACTCTGTGAATGTCCTTGAGGGGCCAAGCCAGAGCCCAGACTTGAATCCAATTGAACATCTCTGGAGAGATCTGAAAATGGCTGTGCACCGACGCTTCCCATTCAACATACTGAGTGTAGAATTTTGAGGGGGAAAATTAATTTACTCCATTTTGGAATAAGGCTGTAACATAACAAAATGTGGAGAAAGTGAAGCGCTGTGAATACTTTCTGGATGCACTGTACATGTTCAGATGTCCTTTCTACCTTGCATTCATACATAACCTCTTCCTGTTGTAATAAACTTTGCACATTACATCTCATTTGCAAAGTAAAATGTGTGGACAAAATTTAAATTATAGGCACAGCGGACTCAAACATTTAAGCTTAATTATGTCTAACATAAGGAATTGCATATGCAAGACATAGGGGTAAATTTACTAAGATTCGTATTTTCCCGTTTCAGGTCAAAGTTCAATCACGAATGACATCGAAAGTGTAAAACTGCAACTTTTTGAATTTATTACGACTAATTTACTAAGCTGTCGTATTCGGGTTTTTCTTTTGTTCCGATGTCGATGTCATTCGTGGTTTTTTTTCTATTTTTACGGCAGTGATTAGCAAAACACTGCCGACTTTTTTACAATGAATCTCGGCCGGATCTGTGTGATCCGTGCTGGGGATTTTTTTTTTTGTTTTTTTTAAATTAAACACTGCAAAATATTTAAAAAAAAATTGCGTGGGGTCCCCCCTCCTAAGCATAACCAGCCTCGGGCTCTTTGAGCCGATCCTGGTTGCAGAAATATGGGGAAAAAAATGACAGGGGTTCCCCCATATTTAAGCAACCAGCATCGGGCTCTGCGCCTGGTCCTGGTTCCAAAAATACGGGGGACAAAAAGAGTAGGGGTCCCCCGTATTTTTAAAACCAGCACCGGGCTCCACTAGCTGGACAGATAATGCCACAGCCGGGGGTCACTTTGATATAGTGCCCTGCGGCCGTGGCATCAAAAATCCAACTAGTCACCCCTGGCCGGGGTACCCTGGGGGAGTGGGGACCCCTTCAATCAAGGGGTCCCCCCCCCAGCCACCCAAGGGCCAGGGGTGAAGCCCGAGGCTGTCCCCCCCCCATCCAATGGGCTGCGGATGGGGAGGCTGATAGCCTTTTGTGATAATGAAAAGATATTGTTTTTAGTAGCAGTACTACAAGTCCCAGCAAGCCTCCCCCGCATGCTGGTACTTGGAGAACCACAAGTACCAGCATGCGGCGGAAAAACGGGCCCGCTGGTACCTGTAGTACTACTACTAAAAAAATACCCAAAAAAACACAAGACACACACACCGTGAAAGTATAATTTTATTACATACATACACACATACATACATACTTACCTTATGTTCCCACGCAGGTCGGTCCTCTTCTCCAGTAGAATCCAAGGGGTACCTGTTGAAGAAATTATACTCACGAGATCCAGGGGCCCAGGGTCCTCGGAGAAATCCTTTGTAATCCACGTACTTGGAAAAAAAAAAAAAACGCTTACCCGAGCCACGCACTAAAAGGGGACCCATGTTTGCACATGGATCCCCTTTTCCCGACTGCCAGAAAACCCACTCTGACTGATGTCTAAGTGGGTTTCCTCAGCCAATCAGGGAGCGCCACGTTGTAGCACTCTCCTGATCGGCTGTGTGCTCCTGTCCTAACTGACAGGCGGCACACGGCAGTGTTACAATGTAGCGCCTATGCGCTACATTGTAACCAATGCTGGGAACTTTCTGCTCAGCGGTGACGTCACTTTAGGTCAACCGCAGGGCAGAAAGTTCCCACCATTGGTTACAATGGAGCGCATAGGCGCTACATTGTAACACTGCCGTGTGCTGCCTGTCAGTCAGGACAGGAGCACACAGCCGATCAGGAGAGTGCTACAACGTGGCGCTCCCTGATTGGCTGAGGAAACCCACTTAGACATCAGTCAGAGTGGGTTTTCTGGCAGTCGGGAAAAGGGGATCCATGTGCAAACATGGGTCCCCTTTTAGTGCGTGGCTCGGGTGTCCGATTTGTTATTTTTTTCAAGTACGTGGATTACACCTGGATTCCCCGAGGACCCTGGACCCCTGGATCTCGTGAGTATAATTTCTTCAACAGGTACCCCTTGGATTCTACTGGAGAAGAGGACCGACCTGCGTGGGAACATAAGGTAAGTATGTATGTATGTGTGTATGTATGTAATAAAATTATACTTTCACGGTGTGTGTGTCTTGTGTTTTTTGGGGTATTTTTTTAGTAGTAGTACTACAGGTACCAGCGGGCCCGTTTTTCCGCCGCATGCTGGTACTTGTGGTTCTCCAAGTACCAGCATGCGGGGGAGGCTTGCTGGGACTTGTAGTACTGCTACTAAAAACAATATCTTTTCATTATCACAAAAGGCTATCAGCCTCCCCATCCGCAGCCCATTGGATGGGGGGGGACAGCCTCGGGCTTCACCCCTGGCCCTTGGGTGGCTGGGGGGGGGGACCCCTTGATTGAAGGGGTCCCCACTCCCCCAGGGTACCCCGGCCAGGGGTGACTAGTTGGATTTTTGATGCCACGGCCGCAGGACACTATATCAAAGTGACCCCCGGCTGTGGCATTATCTGTCCAGCTAGTGGAGCCCGGTGCTGGTTTTAAAAATACGGGGGACCCCTACTCTTTTTGTCCCCCGTATTTTTGGAACCAGGACCAGGCGCAGAGCCCGATGCTGGTTGCTTAAATATGGGGGAACCCCTGTCAATTTTTTCCCCATATTTCTGCAACCAGGATCGGCTCAAAGAGCCCGAGGCTGGTTATGCTTAGGAGGGGGGACCCCACGCAATTTTTTTTAATAAAATAACAACTTTCCCACCCCTTCCCACTGATATACATGCACGGATCTCATGGATCCCTGCATGCCTATCCAATCACGGAAAAAAAAAGTAGGTCTGTTTTTTTTTAGCACTTTTTTACGAGTTGTAATTTTTCACGGCAGTGTTTGTTTTTTTTTTTGCTGTGCACTTCTTAGTAAATGACCGAGATTCATACTTAAACAGCCGCGTTTTGACCGATGGTGTATTCATTCGTGATTTTTTTCTTGGACTTCAAAATATTACGAATGCCCTCATCACTGCCGTGATTATTGCTTAGTAAATTACCGAGATGACACTTTGATGAAAAAACGGCATCTCGGTCAAAATCGGGAGCTTAGTAAATTTACCCCATAGTCTGAACCAGGAAATATCATAAGCTTATGAGCCAAGTCAGGAATATATGACAGCATCTTTTTTTCCATTCTCCAAGGGCGTAACGATAGCGAAAGCAAGCCTTGTGACTGCCATGGGGTACCATAATGACAGGGGTCATCATCTTGGTGGAAGAAATGTGCCATAAACTATAAAATGAATATATATGCAGTCAGCAAACTTATTAAAAACTAGAGATGTGCACCTGGCCATTTTTTGTGTTTTTCTGTCTTTTCATGTTTTGGTTTTGGATTGGTTTTGCCAAAACCGCCCTTGTGTGTTTTGGTTTTGATTTTGGTTCTGATTTTTTTTTAAATCATAAAAACAGCTAAAATCACAGAATTTGGGGGTGATTTTGTTCCTACAGTATTATTAACCTCAGTAACTTTCATTTCCAGTCTATTTTGAACATCTCACAATATTGTTTTTATCCAGTTTAGGCCAAAACATTGCACCGATGTAGCTGGATGACTAAGCTAAGCGATAGAAGTGGGTGGCACAAACACCTGGCACATCTAGAAGTGGCACTGCAGTGGCAGACAGGATGGCAGTTTTAGAAACTATGCCCAAAAAATGCTCCAAAGAGCACATAACGCAAAGAAATAAGGTGCAAGATGAAATTGTCTTTGGGCCGTTCCACATACCCTTCTGTTGTATATATTAAAATTAGTTTAACAAACCAATAATTTCTGCGACAGGGACCGTCACTTGTGGCTAAAATTATTGATTTGTTTGGGCCCCTACAAAACATTTTTTTAGAAGGACTTCCTTTGCTATGTAATTACTCTGAGGATGTTGATGATGATGAGGTGTAACTTTCCTTTTGATTTTTTAAATTAAATAATTTTACATACTCTGACTTAAGCCCTCTATGCCCCTGGGCATCTCCCCTAGCAGATGACGTTGACGGACTTGCATTACCAATGTCATGTCTAGTGGCAGCAGCTTCAGCACTAGTAGTAGCCTGCATTTCTATCAACACAAAGTGGGGTTGACCTTCACCGACAGCATTGCACAAATGAGTAAGAAATGTATATAATAATTACACACTGTGTTTGACTTCACCGACAGCGTTGCACAAATGAGTCAGAAATGTATATAATAATTACACACTGGGGTTGACTTCACAGATAGCGTCTCACAAATTAGTCAGAAATGTATATAATAATAATAATTACACTCTGCGGTTGACTTCAATGACAGCATTGCACAAAGGAGTCAGAAATGTACACTACCATTCAAAAGTTTGGGGTCACCCAGACAATTTCATGTTTTCCATGGAAACTCACTTTTATTTATCTAATGAGTTGAGAAATGAATAGAACATATAGTCAAGACATTGCCAAGGTTAGAAATATTGATTTTTATTTGAAATAATAATTTTGTCCTTCAAACTTTGCTTCCGTGAAAGAATGCTCCCTTTGCAGCAATTACAGCATTGCAGACCTCTGGCATTCTGGCTGTTAATTTGTTATGGTAATCTGAAGAAATTTCACCCCATACTTGCTGAAGCACCTCCCACAAGTTGGATTGGCTTGATGGGCACTTCTTGCGTATCATACTGTCAAGCTGAGATCTGGTGACTATGCTGGCCACTCCATTACAGACAGAATACCAGCTGCCTGCTTCTTCCCTAAATAGTTCTTGCATAATTTGGAGGTGTGCTTTGGGTCACTGTCCTGTTGTAGGAGGAAATTGGCTCCAAACAAGCGCTGTCCACAGGGTATGGCATGGCGTTGCAAAATGGATAGCCTTCCTTATTCAAAATCCCTTTTACCTTGTTCAAATCTCCCACTTTACCAGCACTAAAGCAGCCCCAGACCATCACATTACCTCCACCATGCTTCACAGATGGCGTCAGGCACTCTTCCAGCATCTTTTCACTTGTTCTGCATCTCACAAATGTTCTTCTGTGTGATCCAAACACCTCAAACTTCGATTTGTCTGTCCATAACACTTTTTTCCAATCTTCCTCTGTCCAATGTCTGTGTTCTTTTGCCCATATTAATCTTTTCCTTTTATTGGCCAGTCTCAGATATGGCTTTTTCTTTGCCACTCTGCCTAGACGGCCAGCATATCGGAGTCGCCTCTTCACTGTAGACATTGACACTGGCGTTTTGCGGGTACCATTTAATGAAGCTGCCAGTTGAGGACCTGTTAGGTGTCTATTTCTCAAACTAGAGACTCTAATGTACTTGTCTTCTTCCTCAGTTGTGCACCGTGGCCTCCCACTCCTCTTTCTACTCTGGTTAGAGCCTGTTTGTGCTGTTCTCTGAAGGGACTAGTACACACCACTGTAGGAAATGTTCAGTTTCTTGGCAATTTCTTACATGGAATAGCCTACATTTCTAAGAACAAGAATAGACTGTCGATTTTCACATGAAAGTTCTCTTTTTCTAGCCATTTTGACAGTATAATGGAACCCACAAATGTGATGCTCCAGATACTCAACGCTCAAAGGAAGGCCAGTTTTATAGCTTCTATAATGCGCAAGCCCATTTTCAGATGTGCTAACATAATTACACAACGGTTTTCTAGGGTTTTCTGATCATCCATTAGTCTTCTACCGTGATTAGCAAACACAATCTGCCATTAGAACACTGTAGTGATGGTTGCTGGAAATGGGCCTCTATACACCTATGTAGATATTCCATTAAAAAACAGTGCAGCTAGTATAGGTGGTCATTCCGAGTTGATCGCTAGCTGCATTTGTTCGCAGCGCAGCGATCAGGCTAAAAAACATCAGTTCTGCGCATGCGTATGCGTCACAAAGCGCACGCGCGACATACGGGCACAACGAATGATGCAGTTTTGCACAGGGTCTACCGATGCATTTCAGTCGCACTGGTTGCCGCAGAGTGATTGACATGAAGTGGGCATTTCTGGGTGGCAACTGACCGTTTTCAGGGAGTGTTCGGAAAAACGCAGGCGTGCCAGGGAAAACGCAGGCGTGGATGGGCGAACGCTGGGCGGGTGTGTGACGTCAAATCCGGAACTGAATAGTCTGAAGTGATTGCAAGCGCTGAGTAGGTTTTGAGCTACTCTGAAACTACACAAAAAATTTTTGCAGGCGCTCTGTGATTAAAACGTTTGCACTTCTGCTAAGCTAAAATACGCTACCAGTGGGCGGCGGCATAGCGTTTGCACTGCTGCTAAAAAGTGCACGAGCGATCTACTCGGAATGACCCCCATAGTCATTTACCACGTTAACAATGTATATAGTGTATTTCTGATTAATTTAATGTTATCTTCATTGAAAAAAACAGTGCTTTTCTTTCAAAAAAAGGAAATTTCTAAGTGACCCCAAACTTTTGAACGGTAGTATATATAATAATTTCATACTGTGGTTGACATCGCCGACAGCGTCGCACAATGCATTTATGAGTAGGAAATAAAATACTGCGGTCTGCCTGTCTGTGTCACAGTACTTTTGAAAATAAAATAAAAATTGTATAGTATCTTAGGGTACAGAACAAACAAAACAAAAATCTATATATTTTTATTATATTAGGCTTTTTGTTTTTAGCTTTTATGATTTTAATTTTACACTAGCGCAGAGCCCCTGGATGGACGGACAGATCACCCCTTTCAGATACAACAGACAGAGAGCACCCCTTTTTCATATACAGCAGACAGAGAGCACCCCTTTTTCAAATACAGCAGAGAGAGCACAACTTTTTCAGATACAATAGACAGAGAGAGCACCCCTTTTTTCAGATACAATAGACAGATTGAGCACCCCTTTATCAGATACAGTAGATAGAGAGAGCACCCCTTTATCAGATACAGCTGACAGAAAAAGCACCTGTTTTTCATAAACAGCAGACAGAGAGCACGCCTTCTTCAGATAAAGCACACAGGGAACCCCCGCCCACCACACTACCCAGTACTGAGACGGACATGTTCGTCCAGTACACTCGCTGATGCACGGGGACATTATTGTACTATGGGTTAATGTATTAAGCAGTGAAAAGTGAGATGTTGCCCAAAGCAACCAATCAGCTTTGAAATAGCATTTATAAAGTACATTATATAAAATGATAGGTAGCAGCTGATGGGCAGTGCTTAAAGTGGTCCTAGAGAGGTGATGGAACTCACCCCTGCCCCCCCCCCCCCCCCCCCATGCTTGTGTAATAAAGGGATTGCGTGTGCCCAGGTCTCAAAAAAGGGGCATGGTCACCCAATAGTATCCCCAATTCAAATTATGCCGCTCAGTAGCACTATCTTATTCACATTACACCACATATTAGTGTCCCTTATTCATGGTATGACACACATTAGTGCCCCTTATACACAAAGCCCACAGTAGTAGCACCCCAAATACACATAACGCCCACAGCAGTAGTGCCCCTTATACAATGCCCTCAGTAGTAGTGCCCCTTCTGCAATGCCCACTGTAGTGGTAGTGCCCACAGTTGTAGTGTCCCTTATGTAGAGCCCATAGTTTTGGTGCCCCTTATACAGTGCCCTCAGTAGTATGCCCCTTATGTCCTGAGGAGTGACGCCTCTTATTAAGTGCCCCCTATGCAATGCCCCCATATAGTATTGTTCCCAGTAGTAATGCCCCCAAAGTTATGCCCCCAGTAGTTATGTCCCCAGTAGATATGACCCCAGTAGATCTGCTCCCAGTAGATATGCCCCCTGTAGTTATGCCCCCTGTAGTTATGCCCCCTGTAGTTATGCCCCCAGTAGGTACCCCCACTTCTCTTTAGGGGCATTAATCAGGACCATTGAAGAGCCTAGACCAGCATGTAGAAGTCCTAATTATATGTATAGAGAAGACTCAAATGCAAGGTTATGAACTGTAAGGTTCAGGGACATGCAGGCAGGGGAGGCAGTGCCTCCCCTGTCATAATGATTAAAATAACACAAAGTAGATATTTATATCAGAGTCTGTGTTATAGATATCTTCTTTGTTTTATTCTAATCATCACCCCTGTGGTGGTGATGCAGAATACAGGGTGGGTGGCAGCGGGAGAGGTGCCTCCCGCTGACAATAGTAAAGTTCAGACAGTGGGGGTGCGGGCAGGGGCGAGGCCAAGCTACAGGCTGTAAGAGCCCATTGAAAATGCATGTAAAAGCAGCACCAGTACAGGTGCCTCAATGAGAGGAGCATGCATTCACTCATATGAAAGCACGCCCCTGTCAGTCCAGGAGATGTGATTGGCCCAGCAGATCCAGTGCAGGATCTGCCCGGATCCAGTGCTGGATCCGCTGGGCAGCGAGCGTATGTGGCGGGAAACAGTGGGTTCGTGATGGCAGGACCCGGCAGACACAGCGCAGCTGGCGGCAGGCCTGGATCCGGGTGGATTTTGTGCCTGCTAGCCATTTTGCAGAGTTCGGTAGCGGGTACCCATTTCAAAAATAGCGCCTCAGCGTCAAGATGGCTGCCGCGAGCCAATCACGGCTCGCCCTATCATCACCCCGCCCCCTCTGGCTGACATATAAGTCAGCACGAGGCAGCGGCGTCAGTCCGATGGCGGAGGAGGAGCAGTGAAGAGCTCCTGAAGGCAGCAGGGGAAGTCCTGGATGGGCGCCGGCCATGCAAAAGAGCTGAAAGGCCGCTGCCCCCAGGTGAAGGTGCAGCACAATAAAATATTAAAACATATGGTGTGTTTTTATTTTAATATTTTCTTTACAGGCGGACTACGGGTGCCAACGGGCCCTTAATGTCCGGGCATGCTGGGACTTGTGGTTCTCCAAGTGCCGGCATGCTTGGGCAGGCTTGCTGGGACCTGTAGACCACCTATAAAGAACATTATCCTGCCATGAACCCCGCACCCACCACCACCAGGGGTGTCCCCACTTTCTGAGGAATTCCAGCCCTGTGCTGTCCAGTTTAGTAGTGGGTAATGTGATGGCAGGGGGACCCCACACTGAGTGTCCCTCCTGCTATGGCATTATCCCCCTTTCTGGTTGTGCCTGGTGCTGGTTTTCGTGACATAGGAGGAGTTTTCCACGCTCTTCATTGGGGGGGGGGGGGGGTTAATAAGACCAGTGCCTCCCCTGCCATTTAACTCACCGCACGTCACTGGTCAGGTTCAGAAACACTGGGCATACAAGAAAGGCAATAGTCATTGCAACATTGGCGTAACTCCCAGTGACAACCAAGACATTTGCCGCCGGGCTCCAGCTGTCAGGGGGGCCCTAAGAAAGAAAGACTGAGGGGGCTTCTGAACTACAAAATATCTCCACTCATTTTTACACTGACTTGCTGCAGTCACTGCTGACTGCTGTCCAAGCTCAGAAACTTCCTTCAAAGACCTCCTCAGCTGAAGAGCCTGGAATGTTTCTGATAACAGATCAAAGTGTGTACAATGATCTACAGCTCTGCTGCTGTGTCTTATATTAGGAAAGAAAGAAAATGCACTAATTACTATAATAAATCTTTTAAGGGGGGAATTTCTCACCACTTGGAGAGAGATAAAATTGTGAGAGATAAAGTACCAACCAATCCGCTCCTGTCATTTTTCAAACACCTGGTACTTTATCTCTCACAATTTTATCTCTCTCTGAGCTTTGATAAAATCCCTACTCGGGGCTCTATTTATTATCATTTGCAGACAGCACCTGAAAATAAAGATTCCTTATCGCCACAATTACAGTAGCTGCAATAAAGAATATTTATTCTCCCAGATGTACCATTGGCAATAACTGGGATGTCAGCACATGTGTAAGTCTAACCACTGGAGAGGCACCACCTTCTATTTTACCTCCCGGCGCCTGGCGTGAACTTACGCCCCTGCATTGCAATGCAGAGGTATCATCATATTTGCATTCTTGCTACAGTATGCATGGTTAGTGTGATCTTCCACTACAAGATGACTCAGGGAAATCCTTCAACCCTCACAGACCTACTCCAAAGACAGTACAGCACACAGGAATTTGTAAAAGTCCCCTTGGCACATTTATTAATGGGCAAGGAGAGGTGGGTAATAATTGGTTGGTGAAAAGATTTGGATTGGTGGCAATCTCAAGCAAATATAAATGAGCAAAACAGTAGTAATTTCCATGATAACAATATAACAAACAGCACACTCATGGACCTCATTGTAAAAACCTGACACTTGCAGCTGGATTCACTCACACCCCAAAGGCATGCTAAAGCCAAACATAAATTCCAACTTTCTGCTTTGATGGGCTCTATGCACCAAGCTTCGCCACTCCAGGAAATCCTTCATGTTTACCTGTGTGACCAATTCTTTTTAGGAACCAGGAATTCTTGTTACTGGCAATTCTGCTTAACTAATGCCTCCACAGTTGTCTTTTCTTTAGATCTTGAAGTGTCGAGAAGGTTTCCATGCAGAAAAAAATATCCTTTTTCATCAAGGAAAAAATTTGAAGATATGGTATTTCATCCTGTGGATATATGTCCATCTGGCTACACAGAAAGACCATTTTAATATATGGATGTGATTTTTCACTCTAGTAAGTAGGATACCAACGGGAGCGCACAAAAGGAAGTGTTTGTTACCATTTTATTGCTGAGCTTTTGGACGCACTCGACTCATGTTCCTTTCATGTGCACTGAGGTTTTTATTTTCTAAAAAAGGATGAAAGAGTGACTTGCGCCAAGCAGCTGCTCAGTACCAACTCTCAAGAGCACCACTTCTTAAACAACCTCTATAACCAAAAAGGGGAGCTGTCTACAAGCGCTGCTTGTACTATAGGGAGGTTCTTTTTCTTCTTATTAATCCACGGGAGTCTTTGAGGGTCCTCATTAAAATGAGATGCGTTCATCAAAAGGTTTCTTTGTATCTTCATATATGTATCCTAATTACCAGGAATAATGCATACGGTATTGTATCCCATAAGAAAGACACTCACCTAGGCAATATGCCCTATATTCACTGAAAGGTATCTTTGTCTGTAGTCTTCTATAAAAACGTTTTCCACAATGTATCATGCCTCTCATACGTACAATTCCACCGCGAGTTCAAGAATGTCCTAAAAAAAGATATTTATTCTCACATAAAAAAATTTGGGGAATCCACATAAAAAGTATCACATACAGTAAAAACACAGTTAGAATAAAAATAGTGGTAATTCCCCTCTGTTCAACACATGGTTTGTTCCACTCTATACCTTAGGGTGTTCTGGGCATCCTTCAACCCTTTTGAGAGAACATTACTTCTCTAGGGGAGGTTAACCAAATAAACAACCCAAATCAGGTAAGTATCTGTGGAATAAAATAATATCAAACCTTGGGGCTCCACTCCAACACCAACGCGTTTCGGAACACTTTCCTTCCTCAGGGTGAATAGTGGAACAAACCATGTCAGCCATTTTATACCATCTAGCTAGATCATGTGGTTTGACCCACCAATGAGATTCATTTTCTATGAATATAAGGTTTCTGTGCATAAATATACTCCATATTTATTAGACCTTACACATATCCATTCTAGAACTCGCTTCCTCATAAAACCTATTTCATTAATATCAGAAAACAGTGATAAAATCCCCAATCCTATTAAATTAGTAAATTACAAATCCTTTCATGGATTAACTGTACAATCCCTTCATAGTGTCCATATAGTCTCTACTCATTTCCCAATCCGGATTCAGAATCCACATTTTTTGGTGGTATGTTTTCCAGATATGCTCCCAGAATGCACCTATGACAATCCCACAATCCTCTGTGCTTGTCTTGTCCTCATTGGTTGCATGCACTGTGTACTGATCTCCATGGTAGCGGCACATCCGCACTGTATTCCTCTGCAGTCATGCGCTCCAAGTCTGTAACCGGGAGTCACGGCGCCGTGACTTCCGGTTACGGTTACTTCTGGTTACGGACTTAGAAGAGAGGTCAGCAAAGGTTGAAATGAGAACTATTTATGAGCTTAGAACCCTTGTTCCCGAGGGCTTAAATGTAGAATTTGAAACTAAGTGGTTCTTATAAATTCAGCCATATGTACTGTGGAGCATTAGGAAAGTCTTGTGATATTATATATTATTATGTACCTTTAAATACTATTCATGAATGTTGATTGCTATAAGGATGAGAATATATTCCTAATTTGGTGCTCTTTCTATCTTTCATATGACTTCATGTGTAAAACGGGGAAAAGATGAGATGCTGATCGCTATGCATTTCACTTGGCGCACAGCACTTCCGGCTTGCGTTCCATCTGCCGAAAGTGCACCACCGTGACTCCCGGTTACGGACTTGGAGCGCATGACTGCAGAGGAACACACAGTGCGGACGTGCCACTGCCATGGAGATCAGTACATAGTGCGTGCAACCAATGAGGACAAGACGAGCACAGTGGATTGTGGGGTTGTCATAGGTGCATTCTGGGAGCATCTCTGGAAAACACTCAACTACAAAATGTGGATTCTGATTCCGGATTAGGAAATGAGACTATATGGACACTATGAAGGGATTGTACAGTTAATCCATGAAAAGATTTGTAGTTTACCAATTTAATAGGATTGGGGATTTTATCACTGTTTTCTGATATTAATGAAAATGAATCTCATTGGTGGGTCAAACCACATGATCTAGCTAGATGGTATAAAATGGCTGACATGGTTTGTTCCACTACACACCCTGAGGAAGCAAAGTGTTTTCCGAAACGCGTTGGTGTTGGAGTGGAGCCCCAAGGTTTGTTATTATTTTATTCCACAGATACCTGATTTGGGTTATTTATTTGGTTAACCTCCCCTAGAGAAAAGTAATGTTCTCTCAAAAGGGTTGAAGGATGCCCAGAACACACTAGGGTATAGAGTGGAACAAACCATTTGTTGAACAGAGGGGAACTACCACTATTTTTATTCTAATTGTGTTTTTATATGATACTTTTTACGTGGATTAAAAAAAATTTTTATGTGAGAATAAATATCTTTTCTTGGACATTCTTGAACTCGCGGTGGAATTGTAAGTATGAGAGGCGTGATACATTGTGGAAAAAGTTTTTATAGAGGACTACAGACAAAGATACCTTTCAGTGAATATAGGGCATATTGCCTAGGTGAGTGTCTTTCTTATGGGATACAATACCGTATGCATTATTCCTGATAATTAGGATACATATATGAAGATACAAAGAAACCTTTTGATGAACGCATCTCATTTTAATGAGGACCCTCAAAGATTCCCGTGGATTAATAAGAAGAAAAAGAACCTCCCTATAGTACTAGCAGCGCTTGTGGACCGCTCCGCTTTTTGGTTATAGAGGGGTTTTTTTTACTTACTGGACTAAATTGCTACACTATATTGTATATTTATTTTCCGTTCTTTACGTGTTCCATGTTGGAGAAATCCAACAGAGGAAAAATGTATTGTGAACCTACTACAGTGCAGCAGTATAAGTGGGCTGTTAGTGAATATATGCCATAAGTAGTGTCATTCTGAAATATCTCACCGGCTTTACAGTATACTGTATAAAGTTTACTGAAATTGCAGTCCCTGAGCAACAGTCAATTTCAACATGCAGTAACTATAAATGGGTCATGTAAATGCTGTATAGAGCTGTCTCTAAGTGACATGAGTAAATTACTGCTTATCTGTTGTGTAAATGATAAAATACAGAACTGGCCACAACTGAATCAGACCACTCTCTTCTTGCTCAAGATCCTCTCTGCTCACATACACTTCCACAGACCTGTAGTTACCCTCTAAGGCCTCACGCTTGCTTGAAATGGCCACAGTTTACTAACACACAGGGACTTCAGGGGGTCAGTGGATCTGGATCACAAGTTAGATGCTCTGTTACGTGGACTATATTGTACAACAGGCTATCTGATGGTTCTTGGTGATGCTCACGCAATTACCCTTGCCCAGCAGTCTTTTAGCCTCCTGCAGCCAAAGACTTTGCCTATAGCAGCCGCCTTTCCAGGGCAGATTAGGTCCGCCCTGAACTCAGATGCCCCAAGGTTTTATGTATAGACAAAGCGGCTATTGTAGGCTGGGCAAGAGTAGGTTGCAGTAAGGTGAGACATACACAGAACCCTGGCTAGATGCCGATACACTATTTGCGGACAGAGAGAGAGAAAATCTAATGCACAGGTTGGAATATAAAATTAACACAATAACTATGTACATGCAACAATGCACAGGGTGTTATAAACAACAAGACTGTAAATACTAATGATTTGTAATGCAACAATGCACAGGATGGATATAATAAAGAAATGTAGACAAGACAGTGCCTGTGTGGAAATTCCACACCAAAACCTGAGTTAATGGCTAGCTGGATAAGATCAGGAATCAATCAGGCAAGGTCTCCGAACACGGGTGTTACACAGGCTAGCAGGTTCTCACACAAGCTGACAGGTTCTCACAAATGCAGGAACTATCACCGGCGATTTGGGAGAGGCCAGGAAGGGAATATAAATGGTGCTGCACCAATCACTGCTGAAAACCCCTAATTACCAATAGCATGCAGCTCCCTGCTGCACGTTTCTGCACAGTTAAGTCCTTTAATTACACAGCAATGGGGAACGCCGTCTGCCTCCGGCGTCCCCGTTGCTAGGGATTCAGTGGCTCTCAGCACCTGCCGTCTGCCTGTTGCTAGGCACCGGGGCGGGGAACGGAAGGCTTTGCGTTCGTATCTGCGCGTTGCTAGGCACTGGGTGGGGGTCAGTGGGAGGCGCGGCGTCCCGGCTCCTAAGCAATGGCCAGAAAGCGTCTGGAGAAGGTCTCCTGAAACTTTTTACTTTAAATTTCTTAGAAACAAATGCCGATTAAAATAGAGAACAATGGAAGGTATTATTGATTCTCAAAGATCTGGGTAATTGCAGACGGAAAGCAACAGGATTGATTTTCTGGGTGATTTGAAATGGTCCAATGTAACGGGAACCAAGTTTCTGAGATGTTTGGTGGAGCTTGATGTTTCAGGCAGATAACCACACCATGTCTCCTACTTTGAAAGAACAAAGTTTCCGAAAATCTATCAGCAAATCTCTTAGACCGGGTTGCCGCATCCTATAAGGTTTGATGTACTTCCCTCCAAATCCTCCTGAGGCGAGACAGGGAGAAAAAGAAGAAATAGACTGTTGTGAAGGAGTGAAAGTATTAAATTAAGATGAATACCGGAAACACAAAAGAAAGGAGACATGGAAGTTGAAGAATGTTTAGAATTATCATACGCAAATTCTGCAAACGGCAGGTGGTCAACCCAATCATCCTGGTATTTAGAGATATAACATCGTAGATATTACTCCAATGACTGATTAACCCATTCTGTCTGGCCATTGGACTGTGGATTATACCCTGACGAGAGACTGATATTGATCACCAGTTCCGCACAAAATCACCCCCAGAAACGGGCTATTAATTGAGAGCCTCATTCTGAGACAATGTCTTGTGGTAAACATGAATACAGAATATGTGTTGAATGAACAATGAAACAAGATCCTTAGCATTAGGCAATTTAAACAGGGCAATGAAATTAGACATTTTACTGAAACGGTCAACTACTACCCAGATGACAGAGCATTTGGAAGATCTTGGCAGGTCCACAATAAAATCCATTGACAAATGGGTCCATGGCTTGGAGGGACAGACAGAGGAAGTAATTGTCCAGATGGAAAAACACGAGGAGACTTGTTTTTCACACAGACATGACAGGCCCTAACAAACTCCTGAACATCTGTCTTGATAGTTGGCCACCATACTGAGCGAGAGAGAAGTCTTACTAATCCCTGGATGTCCTGAGGTCTTGTTGAAATGGAACTCAGATAACACGGCTGCTCTGAGTTTCTGTGGAACAAACAGGAGTCCTGAAGGAATCTCAGATGGGGCCTGTGTCTGTGCTGACTGGACTTGAGAGGCAAGATTCATGGTTAGACCAGCAAGAATACATCCTAGGGTGAGAATTGGCTCCAGAAGCTTAACAACTTCATGGCTAGACAGAAAACTCAGAGATAAGGCGTCAGCTTTGATGTTTTTGGAGCCGAGCCTATAGGTAATTATGAAATTGAACCTAGCAAAGAACAAAGCCCATCTGGCTTGCTGAGAGTTTAATCTTTTAGCAGATTAAAGATAGACTAAATTTTTGTGGTCTGTGAATATGCTTACTGTATGCCTTGCTCCCTCCAGCCAGTGCCTCCATTCCTCTAAAGCACATTTGACTCCTAGGAGCTCTCCATTTCCTATGTCACAGTTGACTTCAGCAGGGAAAAATTTCCAAGAGAAAAAGGCACAGGGGTGGAGCTTATGACTGACTGGATCCTCTTGTGAAAGAATAGCTCCGGCGCTTACAAGAGGCAACCACTTCTACAATGAAAGGCAGATCTGGTTCGGGATGCCAGAGAACAGGAGCAGAAACAAATGTTTTTTTAAGGTCCTCAAAGGCCTTTACCACCTGTTGTAACCAATGAGCCGGATCCGCACCTTTCTTAGTTAGACTCACAATTGGAGCTACAATTGAAGAAAATGAATCGATAAGTCTTCTGTTGTAATTTGCAAAACCAAGGAAACTTTGTGTAGCTTTTAGATTAGAAGGACGAAACCATTCCACAATTGCCTGAAGTTTCTTAGGGTCCATAGAAAACCCCTTGGAGGTGATGATGTATCCTAGGAAGGCCACCTTATCAACCTCAAATTCAGATGTTTCCAATTTTGCATAGAGATGATTTTCCTGGAGCTTGGTGTGGACCGCTTTTACATGAGCCCAGTGTTCTTTGAGTGAGGCGGAGTTGATCAAAATATCATCAAGATAGCAGACCACAAATCTTCCAAGGAATTCTCTAAGAACATTATTTTCTAAGATCCTGGAAGACGGCAGGGGCGTTGGAGAATCCAAAAGGCATTACCAAATACTCATAGTGGCCTGAGTGGGTATTGAATGCAGTTTTCTCATCTCCCTCCTGTCCGAATGAGATTGTATGCTCCTTGCAAATCAATCTTAAAAAAAACTGTAGCTTTTATGAGCTGATCAAATAAAATGGAGATCAGAGGCAATGGGCATGAATTTTTGATCATAATTTTGTTCAGTCCCCTGTAATCGATGCATGGCCGTAATGAGCCATCCTTTTTCCCGACAAAGAAAAACCCGGCTCCCACCAGTGACTTAGAAGGCCTGATAAAGCCTTATTCTTAACTCTCCTGGATGTATTCCTCCATAGCTTTAGTCTCGGGTAAAGATAGAGTGTAGAGGCAGCCTTTAGGGCAGTGGTCTCCAACTTAATTGGGGTGTGAGCTACTTTCGGAAAATAAAACCTCTGAAGGAGCTTTCCCCTCCCCCCAATGTGCATGCGTTGCTGCAAAAGTGGGTGTGGCCTCACAAAAATGGTTGTGGCATCACAACTACAAGTAATGCCCACGCGCGCAGTGCCAGATACACAAATAATGCCCCTCAGCAGTGCCAGATACACAAATAATGCCCCTCAGCAGTGCCAGATATACAAATAATGCCTCCCGCAGTGCCAGATACACAAATAATGCCCCCCAGCAGTACCAGATACAATTGCCCCCGCAGTGCCATTTAAAATGCCCCTCACAGCGCCATATAAAATGTTCCCCCGTAGTGTCCAATACAGTGCCCCACACAGTGCTAACCCTTGCTGCTTCTTCTACTGCCGCCGGTGCTGCACCTCCTGTATGAGGGACGGAAGGGGAGAAGAGCGCAGCACGTGCCTCTCCTGTGAAGTCCGGATAGCGGCTGCGGTGAGGGTGACAGTCTCCGGCGGCAGCGGGCATTTAAAATATGGTGCCTTTAAGTGAGCCAATCAAAACTCGCAGTTGGCAGCCAATCAGGTGCCGCCACTGCCGGTCCACGAGCTCTGATTGGCTGACAGCCGGCACCATATTAAAAATGAAGGGGGGAGGAGTGCCAGTGACTGCCCAAGCCTGTGCACTCTGTGAGCTACCAAAAATACTACGGCGAGCTACCGGTAGCTCACGAGCTACGGATTGGAGATCACTGCTTTAGGGAGTCTAGCTCCAAGAATAAGATTGATTGCACAATCATAAGAATGGTGAGGAGGCAAAGATTCAACTTGTTGTTTGGAAAAAACCTCAATGAAAGACATATACTGGGTTGGCAACCCTTCAGGGATTGGAAGTGCTGAGCGGACGGCATGGTCAGGCATTTGGCTGCACATTCAGTGCCCCAGGAAACAAGATCTCCTGTACTCCAGTTGAAAACTGGGTTATGGGCTTTTAGCCAAGGCAGGCCCAGAACTACTGGAGTTAAAGGACAATGTACAAGGAAAAAGACATTTCTTCACAATGGAATAGTCCAACAAAAAACTGGAGGACTGGAGTCCGATTGCTCACCCAACCATTTTGAAGAGGACTACCATCTAATCCACAGATGGAAATTGATGGGCAAAGAGCCTCCATAGGAATTCCTTGGGCATGAGCGATCCATAAAATTTCAAATCCATAAAATTTCCGGAGTCAACAAAAGCAGATACTTCACTTGGACCAGAAAGGGTAGTTAACCTAATAGGTAATAATAAAGAATTATTCGGGGAGATGGAACAGAGATCCGAAAAAACTGTCCCTGAATTATTCAGGTCTACTAGTTTTCCGCCTTCTGCGGACAAGTGTTCGCCAGATGCCCCTTGGTCCCGCAATAGAGACACAGTCCTAGACTACGGTGTCTCACCTTCTCTTGAGGCGTCAAGCGGAAAGCCCCAATTTGCTTGAGTTCTTCAGTATTCTCTGCAATCTCTGGGGATGTAGGTATGGGAACCTATTTCTCCATTCTCCGTTACCGGATCCGCCTATCTACTTTGATGGCTAACTCCATAAGTGCATCCAGAGTGGCCATGGAAGGATATTGGATGAGAAAATCCTTAATTTGCTCTGCTAGTCCCAAGTGGAACTGATGCCAAAGTGCCGGGTCATTAAAACCACAGTCATTGGCCCATCGGAGAAATTCGGTACAATATACCTCAGCAGAATTTATCCCTTGCTTTAGGGAACAAAGATGGGCCTCTGCGGAAGCTACCCGATCAGGGTCATCATAGAGGACTCCCAACGCTTTAAAGAAGGAATCCACGGAGTGCAGACTGGGGTGATCTGGTGAAAGGGGTTCACTACGGCTGGCCGGCGGTCGGGCTCCCGGCGCCCAGCATACCGGCGCCGGGAGCCCGACCGCCGGCTGACCGACAGTGTGGCGAGCGCAAAGGAGCCCCTTGCGGGCTCGCTGCGCTCGCCACGCTACGGGCACGGTGGCGCGCTACGCGCGCCACACTATTTTATTCTCCCTCTATGGGGGTCGTGGACCCCCACGAGGGAAAATAAGTGTCGGTATGCCGGCGGTCGGGCTCCCGGCGCCGGTATACTGAGCGCCGGGAGCCCGACCGCCGGCATACAGAATGCCACCCGGTGAAAGACCAAGAGGCCCAAGATTGTGGGTCACCTTCCAACAGGGAAATTACGATTCCCACTCACTGGGTCTCAGAACCTGAAGAGTAAGGCCTGAGCTTGAAATACAGCTTACAACTCTCCCAGAAGTTTACAAACTGTTTACGGTCCCCAAAGAACCTATCTGGGAGGTTTAGTTTAGGTTCCCTTGGAGTAGGTGATGAGACGGTCTGGGTCCTACGACCTTCCTCCTGGGTGTCCACATGAAGGGTAAGGTCCCGTAGCTGCTGGGTCAAACCCTGGATCTGGACTTCCAGGATCTGGACTGCCAGAATCTGGGACAGATTTTGTGCTGGATCTATCCCGAAACAAATGACCCACATAGCTATGGTTTTTGGCTGGTGATACTGTTACATGGACTATAGTGTGCTATGGGCTATCTGATGGTTCTTGGTGACGATCACACAATTACCCTTGCCCAGCAGTTTTTTAGCCTCCTGCAGCCAAAGACTTCACCTATAGCAGCCGAATTTCTGGGGCAGATTAGGTCCGCCCCGTACTCAGATGCCCCCAGGTTTTATGTATAGACAAGGCGGATATTGGAGGATGGGCAAGAGTAGGTTGCAGTGAGTTGTACACCGAACCCTGGCTAGATGCCGCCGCACTATTTGCAGACAGAGATCATCTAATGCACGTGAGTGCAACAATGCACAGATTGGAATATAAAATTAACACAATAACTATGTGCATGCAACAATGCACATGGTGTTATGAACAACAAGACTGTAAATACTAATGATTTGTAATGTAACAATGCACAGGATGGATATAATAAAGAAATGTAGGCAAGACAGTGCCTGTGTGGAAATTCCACGCCAAAACGGCTAGCTGGATAAGATCAGGAATCAACCAGGCAAGGTCTCCGAACACGGGTGTTACACAGGCTGACAGGTTCTCACAAATGCAGGAACTATCACCAGCGATATGGGAGAGGCCAGGAAGGGAATATAAATGGTGCTGCACCAATCACTGCTGAAAACTCCTAATTACCAATACTGTGCAGCCGCCCTGCTGCACGTCCCTGCAGAAACAGCCAATTCCTTTAATTATCCAGCAACAGGGAACGCATCTGCCTCCGGCGTCCCCGTTGCTAGGGATCCGGCAGCTCTCAGCGCCCAGTGTCTGCCTGTTACTAGGTGCAGAGCTGGGACCGGAAGGCTTTGTGCCCGGCGTCCGTGCGTTGCTTGGCGCCGGGCGGGGTCAGCGGGAAGCACAGCCTCCCAGCTCCTAAGAAGCGGACGGGACGCGCACCTCCCGGCGCTAACATGTTATCCACTTCTACAGCAAGTTGAAGGGTCCTCACCAAGCTATACAACTGCTGTAGTTTTGCACAACAGGATTTGGTTTCTAGTTGTACACTATGAGCTGCTGGTGCAGTCTTGTCTTCAAGGTGGTGCCACTTTCATTACCCTCGTTGCTCTTTCTCTTCTCCTCCTTTAATCCAGCATAGTTGTCCCTCTTCGCTTGGAAGCAGGTCCCAGGTAGTGGCCCTTCTGTTACCACACCACTTTAGAGTGCACATGAGGGGCCCTACTCTCTCTTCCTGTGGCCTTAACATGCACTTGGAACTCCTCTCTTGAACCCCTCTGCTGATATCAGACTCTCCTTCGCTCCTCTTGAACCCCTCCACTGATATCAGACTCTCCTTCTCTCTGGGCTTGCTCACTGGTCTCTCAGTCACCAGTTCTCAAGGGGGATGTCATTTTTCGCATTCTCTGATAGCAGCCGATATCGTTGTTTAGCACCACTACAGCTGCACTATTTTTGCCAAGTCCCATGTTTTGTTGAACCTCTGCAAGCCAGTGGTGGTAGGGGTAACAAATGGTAGTTCTTCTGTTTCATCAGTGCTGATACACTGCTTGAAAAAAATAATTATGGGTTAAGGCATCTTGCTTACAACTAAAAATATCAGCACACCCATTCTGCCTCTTATGTCATAAAAGAACTCCAGCAGGGCCAAGTGTGCATAACTTTGGGGGATACAGTGAAAGGGCCAAAAATATTTTGCAGCTACAGTATGTATGGTCTTGTCTCCCTAATCTTGGCCTTGTATTTTACAGTAACAGTTGTCCATCTAACCCTTTGCTCCTACTATATAGCAGAACTCCTTTTCTGCCTAAGTTGATTATTTTTATTGCTCTGAGCTTTCAATGGCCCTACTGTATTATGTTTAGAAACCTTAAGTCCACCTGAGAAATTAGCAAAATTACACAGGTAATCAATGGACCATTTGTATATATTTTACACATTTTTCTCATTGCTACCCTATGTATATTAATACATGCTACAAACCACATACTCCAAATATTATACATTACTCAGCTAGAATATTTTCTCCCGTTCATTAGATAATGCAACAACCCCCTTATACCAGATATATTTAGGAGGGTATTCTATTAGCCGGTTTTGCAATAAAAAATTATCTTTTTATCGTGATTGCTAAAAACCAAGTATCCAGAGCCCCTTGGTTCAGAAACCCTGGGACACCTCCCTGAATGACTAATTAGGCACTTAAAAGTTTTTCATTATTTTTAATTTGACAATAATAACAATATTTTTGGGGGTCAAAAAATGTAAAGTGATGGAAAATAAGATACAAGGTATGGCACAGATGCTTTATGAGTGGGACAAGTGTTTTTAGGCTTGCAGGTGGGAGTAATTGTTTTTATTTACTTTATTTTTTTAAACGTTTTTTCTGCTGCGGGGTATACTGGGCTCCACAAGGAATGGACAATGGGGGTCATTCCGAGTTGTTCGCTCGTTATATTTTTCTCGCAACGGAGCGATTAGTCGCTAATGCGCATGCGCAATGTCCGCAGTGCGACTGCGCCAAGTAAATTTGCTATGCAGTTAGGAATTTTACTCACGGCATTACGAGGTTTTTTCTTCGTTCTGGTGGTCGTAATGTGATTGACAGGAAGTGGGTGTTTCTGGGTGGAAACTGGCCGTTTTATGGGTGTGTGCGAAAAAACGCTAACGTTTCTGGGAAAAACGCGGGAGTGGCTGGAGAAACGGAGGAGTGTCTGGCCGAACGCTGGGAATGTTTGTGACGTCAAACCAGGAACGAAACTGACTGAACTGATCGCAGTTGCTGAGTAAGTGTGGAGCTACTCAGAAACTGCTAAGAAGTGTCTATTCGCAATTTTGCTAATCTTTCGTTCGCAATTTTGATAAGCTAAGATTCACTCACAGTAGGCGGCGGCTTAGCGTGTGCAAAGCTGCTAAAAGCAGCTTGCGAGCGAACAACTCGGAATGAGGGCCAATGGGTGTAGAGTAGGATCTTGATTCGAGGCACCAACAGGCTCAAAGCTTTGACTGTTCCCAGAATGCATAGCGCCTCCTCCTATATCACCCCGCCTCCCTGCACAGGATCTCAGTTTTGTCGTTGGTGCTGCAGTAGCAGGCACTTAACAGAGGGGCTGCTCCAGGCAGCCCTAAGAAGAGCTTTTTTTCTGAGGAAAAAAGTGAAGACTTTAAGGGCAGCAGCAGTGTTACATGTCAGTGGATATTCACGGCTGCAGCTCCGGCTCTCCCCAGCGGCGCTGTACACTCCCGAGCCCTGGTTGCCGGGTAACTACAGCTGGAGGCTCTGGTTTTCTTCTTGTCAAGCACACATGACGGGGGCTCTCCGGGACCACGTGGCCGCGCTTTGTGAGGTGGTAAGTGGATCCCGCTTGCGGGACCCGGTCTTTATCGTGATCCGGCGCGGTCAGTGGGAGGCGGGCCACGCGTGCTGGCGGTGGACACTGTGGCAGTACAGGCGATCCCACTAGATCACCAGGGCATGGGACAGGTCAGGTTTTCTCTATAAACCATTTTATTAGAGCCCGCAGTACCCGGTGGTTTTGTCAGCAGGGGGATAGAGCTTGGACCTGAAGCCCCTACCCCAGCCCCAGGGCGCCATTTTCTGCAAATGTTCCCGCCCTGGAGCTGCATATCTGTCTCTCCCTCACTCCCTGGCAGTGTCTGCGGCGCCATTATCCCTCAGCTCACTGTTCCTGGGAATGCTTGGGCAAATCCTCCTATGTAAAGCCGCCTGGTTGTCAGTGCTGTGACTTTACAAGATACTTAAGTATTCTACCTGCCTTTTTTAGTCAGTGTTAGTTAAGAAAGAGTGCATTTAGTCAGGGTTTCCTAGTACAATTACCCTGTGATATACATCCAGTTCTTACTGTGTACTGTTATATCTATTGTTATATAGCTGTGTAAGCTAGTCCAGTGCAGTATTATTGTTAGTAATAACCTCTGCATTGTACAAACTGTGACTATTTGTGTGTGCATTTGATAGCTGAGTGGTGTCCATTTCGTGTCTTTCACTCAACCTGCTATCCCTATATTCTATAACCTGAGGGGACTTGGTGCGTCAGGTTTTATCTAATATAGGATTTTCACAAAGATATACTGTATTACGTATTTTTCTCTGTGATTTAGTCACCATATCTCTCCTTTATCTCTGCTGGTGCTGACTACACTGCGCAGGGGTTTGGGCTAGAGGTATCGTGCTGCTGACAAATTGTACTGTGTTACCTGATACTGCAAGTTATATCATGTCTGCTTCTGAGGGTACGGTTCAGGGCTGAACACACTGCCAGTGTTGAAGCCGCAGATACCGATGAGGAGAATATAGCAGCTTTGGGCTCTGGTTCTGGGGGCTCCTTGCCCCCCCAGTGGGACGGTGGCAACGGGGGCAAATAATGACCCGCCGTGGGCCGCTTTTTCCACGCTTCTGCATACGCTAGTTCATAAACTAACACCCCCTATGGGACCCCCAATGCCGGTTCAACCGTTTGTGGTCCCTGCAGCTAACCCGCCGTGGGCGGACGATTTATCTGCTCAAATAAAGAAGTTGAACCAGTCCCTGACTACTAAAAAGTCTGACCGCCGCTCGCCTACGTCCAAGGGGTCCTCTAAGTGAGCGCTTGTCTCCTCACAATCCACTGCTGTCACTGACACCTCGTCGGATGAAGATGGCACTTACACTGACCCCACAGGTTCTGACTCAGATACGGCTGATGGGGAGGGTGGTTCACATGTGGATGTTCCTGATCTCTTGGAGGCTATTAAGTTAATTTTACAGATTACGGATGATCCCGAGCCATCCGTTCCTCCTAAGAAACCAGATAGGTTCAAGCGTCAAAAGGTGATTAAACAAGTTTTACCTCACTCTAACCACCTAATTGATATACGTCAGGAACCCCGGGAAAACCCGGGTACGAAGTTTGTGCCTCAAAAGAAGATGCTGGCTTGCAATCTCCTCGCGCCGATGCTGTCTAAGAATTGGGAAACGCCTCCTCCAGTGGACTCACATGTGGCTAGGATGGTGGTTTCCTCAGCTCTACCGGTCACCACCGTCATGTCTCTAAAAGAGCCTACGGATAAACGTGTGTAGGGTTGTCTGAAAGCGATTTACACCCTCACGGGTGCTGCACAAAGGCCCACTATTGCAGCTACTTGGGCTGCAGAGGCCATTGAAGCATGGTCCTTAGAGTTAGATGCTGAAATCTCCTCTGACCATACTAGACAATGCTTTTCTTATATTGTCACAGCTTCTCGTTATATTAAAGTGGCGGCTTCTGATGCCGGTATCCTGGCAGCCAAGGCCTCTACTACATCAGTCCTGGCTCGCCGGATATTGTGGCTGAGATCCTGGTCTGTGGATCTGGACTCTAGAAAAACCCTGGAGGTACTCCCTTTTAAGGGAGATATTCTGTTTGGGGAGGATTTAAATAAGATTGTGGCTGACTTGGCTACTGCCAAAACTGCCTGTCTGCCAAGTACTGCTCCTTCTGTGTCGAAGGAAAAGGTACTTCTTTTCGCCCCTTTCGTCCTTCAGGTAAAGCAAAAGGTCAGGCGTACAACAAGCAGGCCCGCACTTCCAAACCTGTTAAGCCTAAGCCCAAAAGAGCCTGGGCGGCCCGTCAGCCAGCTTCCAAGATGGATAAGCCTGCCGCATGACTGGGCGGGCCTCCCTCTGGAGGAATCCCAGGGTGGGGGGCCGTCTTCTAGGGTATACCCAGGAAAGGTTGAAGACCACTTCAGATGCCTGGGTAGGGGAAGTTGTTACACGAGGTTACGCCATAGCCTTCAAAAACCGACCCCCTCATTGATTTTGCCAGACAGATGTCCCGTTGGACAAGACAAAGGCAAGCACTCTACATTCGGTGGTACAGACCCTCCTGGATACAGGAGTCGTAGTACAGGTGCCTCTTGCGCAGAGGGGCGAGGGGCCGGGGGTACTATTCTCCGCTGTTTCTAGTCCCAAAACCGAATGGGTCCTCCAGGCCCATTATCAACCTCAAGGCATTGAACAGGTTTGTGAAGGTTTCCAAGTTCCGGATGCAAACCCTTCGCTCTATAGTTCTGGCCTTGGAACCTGGGGACTTCATGGTCTCCCTGGATATACAGGATGCTTACCTGCATGTTCCTATAGCAGTGTCTCATCAGCAATACCTGAGATTTGCGATTGGCAACTGCCATTACCAGTTTCAGACGTTACCTTTTGGTTTAACAATGGCTCCGCGAGTCTTTACAAAAGTCATGGCGGTGATGACGGTGGTACTCCGCCGTCAAGGGGTCAGGATACTGCCGTATTTGGATGACTTGTTAATCCTGGCAAATTCCCCAGAACTTCTCCTGTGTCATCTAGATGTGATGGTCCGGTTTCTGCAAGCCCACGGGT
Source organism: Pseudophryne corroboree (assembly GCF_028390025.1). Classification (NCBI taxonomy): domain Eukaryota; kingdom Metazoa; phylum Chordata; class Amphibia; order Anura; family Myobatrachidae; genus Pseudophryne; species Pseudophryne corroboree. The sequence continues at coordinate 264,216,194 of NC_086444.1, read as the reverse complement.
GGCTCATCAACTGGAAGAAGTAATCCCTGATCCCTGCTCAGAGCATGGTACATCTGGGAGCACTATTGGACACTCACAACCAGCGGTTGTTCCTATCTCAGGAGAAAGTCCTGAAACTTCAGGACAGGATTCGTTGCTTCCTATCTTGTCCGCAAGTGTCGATACATTCGGCGATGCAGGTGCTAGGCCTCATGGTGTCAGTATTCGACATGGTGGAGCATGCTCAATTTCATTCTTGCCCTCTCCAGAGGCTGATTCTAGCCAAATGGGACAGCCTGCCTCACCGGATCAGGTCTCAAATGATCTCATTGACTCCGGAGGTCTGTCTGTCGCTGCTCTGGTGGCTCCGGGACCAACAACTGTGCAGGGGCCGTCCATTCTGGATATCCGACTGGGTCCTGTTGACGACAGATGCCAGCCTAAGAGGTTGGGGCGCGGTGCTGGAGTAACACTCCCTTCAGGGGCGGTGGACCAAGGAGGAGTCCCTCCTCTCGATCAATATTCTGGAGTTGCGGGCGGTCTTCAATGCCTTGAACCTAGCCCAGCATTTAATTCAGAACCGTCCTGTTCAAGTACAGTCGGACAACGCCACCACAGTGGCTTACAGAAATCATCAAGGCGGCACTCGAAGCCACCTAGCAATGAAGGAAGTCTCACGGATTCTACAGTGGGCAGAATGCCATCTACCGGCCATATCGGCAATATTCATTCCGGGAGTCCTGAATTGGGAAGCGGACTTTCTCAGTCGTCAGGACGTGCATGCTGGCGAGTGGGGCCTCCATCCAGAAGTGTTTCAACACCTAGTGGAAAGGTGGGGCCTTCCAGATGTGGATCTGATGGCGTCTCGACACAATCACAAGGTTCCAGTCTTCGGAGCAAGGACAAGGGACCCTCAAGCAGCATTCGTGGATGCGCTGGCGGTACCGTGGAGGTTTCGGCTGCCGTACGTGTTCCCTCCGGTGTCACTCCTGCCCAGGGAAATTCGGAAGTTCAAGCAAGAAAAAGGAATTCTGCTTCTCATAGCTCCAGTGTGGCCCAGACGGCACTGGTTCTCAGACCTGCAAGGCCTATCGTCAGAGCGTCCAATTCTACTTCCACAACGCCCAGACCTCCTCGTTCAGGGCCCCTGTGTCTACCAGGACCTAGCCCGGCTGTCTTTGATGGCGTGGCTCTTGAAGCTTCCGTCTTAAGGGCTAAAGGGTTTTCTGAGGTGGTCATTCAAACTATGTTGCGGGCCCAGAAACCGGCTTCGGCTCGGATTTACTATAGGGTCTGGCATTCTTACTTTGTTTGGTGCGCATCTAACGATTATGACGCTTCCACGTTTAGTATAGCCAAGTTGTTGGCTTTTCTTCAGCAGGGCCTGGACTTAGGCTTGCGTCTGGCCTCCCTCATGGTTCAAATATCTGCCTTGTCGGTGTGGTTTCAGAGAAAAATTGCGACCTTACCTGATGTGCATACCTTTACTCAGGTTGTGTTGCGTATCCAACTTCCCTATGTCCCGCGTGTGGCTCCTTGGGACTTGTCGGTGGTTTTGGAGGCGTTATAAGAGTCTCCGTTTGAACCTCTTGGTTCTGCTGACCTTAAGTGGCTTTCCCTTAAGGTGGTGTTTCTGCTGGCTATTGATTCAGCTAGAAGAGTGTCGGATTTGGGTGCCTTGTCCTGTAGTTCCCCATATCTGATATTTCACCGTGACCGGCGGTTCTTAGGACTCGTCCCGGCTCTCTACCTAAGGTGGTTTCTTCGTTCCACCTTAATCAGGAGATTGTAGTTCCGGCACTTGTTTCTCCTGATCTGTCTCCCAAAGAGCGGTCTTTGGATGTGGTACGGGCTCTCCGTATCTATGTGAAGAGAACTGCTCCTATTAGGAAATCAGATTCTCTTTTTGTTGTGTTTGGGTTTCACAAACGTGGCTGGCCTGCTCACAAGCAAACTCTGGCCAGATGGATTAGAATGGTGATTGCACATGCTTATGTGAAGGCTGGTCTCTCTGCTCCTGATCACATTAAGGCCCATTCTACTCGGTCTGTTGGACCTTCTTGGGCGGCTCAACGTGGTGCGACCCTTGAACAATTGTGCAAGGCGGCTACGTGGTCCTCTGTGAACACATTCATAAGGTTCTATGCCTTCGATACTGCCGCTTCCCAGGATGCTTCCTTTGGACGCCGGGTTCTTGTGCCCGCTACAGTGCGTCCCCTCCCATAAGCAACTGCTTTAGGACATCCCCATTGTCCATTCCTTGTGGAGCCCAGTGTACCCCGCAGCAGAAAACGAGTTTTATGGTAAGAACTTACCTTTGTTAAAACTCTTTCTGCGAGGTACACTGGGCTCCACAAGGCGCCCACCCTGACGCACTTAGCTTCTTTTGGTTGGTATGGCATTAGCCGCTGACACGTCTCCTGACGCGTGAATGCGGTGTTGTGGCTACTAACCGTTGTCGTCTCTTTTCCTGCTACTGCATTGGACTGGTTAACTAAAAACTGAGATCCTGTGCAGGGAGGCGTGGTGATATAGGAGGCGGCGCTATGCATTCTGGGAACAGTCAAAGCTTTGAGCCTGTTGGTGCCTCGGATCAAGATCCTACTCTACACCCATTGTCCATTCCTTGTGGAGCCCAGTGTACCTCACAGAAAGAGTTTTAACAAAGGTAAGTTCTTACCATAAAACTCATTTTCAAGTGGCTTAAAATGACCCAAATTTATACTTATTTTTATGTACCACTTATTTAATGAAAGCACTTATTTTGCTGGGGGGAAAAAAGCTTTCTATCATGTATTAACATACAAAAAAAACGCATATAACAACCATTTGACCCAATTTAAGTACACCAAATAGTTTTATTTGTATAAAATATAGACTTTTATAATGTTTTCCTTTATTAATTTGGCTTTTTGGGGGGTACAGGCACATTTACCTATTTTCTCCTACACATACAGTATCTCTGGTTTTTAAGCTAGAATTATCATGACTTTGCAAAAGGATAGGTGCGAAAAACGGGAGCACGCATACCCCCGATAAGCCATTTTCGTATAACTTTTCATGCGATAGCCGTGATAAGTTCAATCGTGGAATATTACTGCATTTCTATGGCTGATTGCATACTGCCCTTAATCTCTTGCCAGGCTCATAGTTGCACCATTGACTTTAAATAAGAATGCCTGGGTTCCCTCACACATCTAAGCAACCACCTCAACACCAATCTGCCACTGATAGTCACAAATTTACAGTGGACAATTATGCTTATTTAATGGCATGTATTAAAGTATTGAGACTGAAACCTTCTAAAAACATTACACACACCCAGGATCATAAGTTCATCCCAGTCGCCCGGAGGCAAGTTGGAGACTGGTGCATCCCCCAACCTTAACTAAAAAGGTGCACCGCAGAGCTCTGTTGGAAGAGCAGCGGTCACACTTGGATCCTGCTGTGAACCACACAGGTGCTACTGTACGGGATCAGTACGTAATCCCGCTGGACGGGATCCCTGCGGTCGAAATACCAACGACGGAATCCCGACCACACAATCCCGACAGGGGTGGCGAGCGGAACGCAGCCCCTTGCGGGCTCGGTGCCTCGCTACGCTCGCCACACTATTATATTCTCCCTCTGTGGGTGTCGTGGACACCCACGGAGGGAGAATATGTCGGGATTGTGGCGGTCGGGATTGTGGCGGTCGGGATTCCGGCGTCGGTATTTCGACCGCCGGGATCCCGTCCAGCGGGATGTTGACCGCATCCCTACTGTACATGTAGGTGCCTCTTCAGTGCTTGGAGCCCTGAGGCAGGCGTCTCCATTGGCTCTGGTAGTTATGACTCTGCACACACCACTAATAAATTATACTGCATCCTACACTCTACATAGTATAACCTTTATATACTGTACATCACCAAACTCCACATGTCACACTCTATTGCTATTGTAAATGAATATCACTTGCATACATTCTGCATACTATAACCTTTATATACTGTACACCACCTTTATTGTGATGCGGTTAAGATGCCGGCAGTCGGGATCCCAGCAGTCGGAATGCCAGTGCTTGAAACCCGACAGACAGTTTGGGTTAGGGCCAGGGTGGGAAGGGTTAAGTTTAGACATCATCTGGGGATGTTAGGGTTAGGCTGTTGGGAGGGGAGTTAAGGTTAGGCACCCCCAGGGGGGTGGGGGGGTTAGGTTTAGGCACTAAGGGGGGAGGGTTAGGGATAGGCTGCGGGGCGGGGGGGTTAGGTTTAGGCACCACCGGGGGGAAATTAGGGTCAGGCACTAAGGGGGAGGTTAGAGTTAGGCTGTGAAAATGAGGGCTAGGTGAGGGGGGGATAGTCTTAGCTCCCCCTGTCAGGATTTAATCTATCCGGATGCAGGCATCAGTATTCTGACTGCCAGCATCCCGTCCAATGGAAAATCATACTGAACCCCCTTTAATACCCTCTTTCACTACTCATGTAATTAAATACTTCTACACACATCACTTGTCTTAATTCAGTATACCAGTGGTACCCAAACTGGGTGCCATGGCACTTGCAAGGATGCCACAGGATGGTGGTCCAGGACCAACTAAAATGATTTATGGTCAATGTAATAGGTAAGACCAGTGCTTGTGGCTTCCAATCATAAGATTTTTCGATAAACAGAAGCAAATCCTGTCCTTCACCACATAAATGAACCTAAGGATGACATATAAACACAATTTACTAAATTTAATATTTTTTTCTAAATTTCTCAATAAGAAACTTTTGGCGTAGGAATGCCGTGAAAGAATTCTGATTCTTTAGTGCGCCATGATTCAAAAACAATTGGGAACCTCTGCTCTATACTATAACCTATATATATATATATTCTAGATATGGGAAGAGACCGCTCCTGTTGGCTGCCAGCTATTAAGTAGGCGGCTAATTGGAGGTACATTTTCACATTAGGTGTCTCTGATTAGCTCTCCATTCTGTCTATAAGTTGTTTTCTTTTCCTCATATGTATTACATTAGAACAAGAGAAGAAAATTTCAGGTATTTATTAGCTACACAACATATGGATATAATAACAATATAATTATTAATGACATATTGTTCATTATTTATCTCTCTAAAGAAGCATTATTAATTATTGTCCCCTTCAGAGAAATTAGAGTCTACAGAGGGTAATATTAATGTAGTATATAAATAAATGGGCACTACTATATATTTAATTTATTAGCAGCCAATACTTGAAGTGCGCACGTTGTACTACAAGTGATGCCCATGTGCATGCAGGCAATTAAGCACTACAAGTGTCAGCAAGCAGGAACAACATGGGCTGTCAGTTCATGCGCTACTTGGTGTAGAACAAGTGCTTGCATTATATTATCTCCTTTTTTTAGTCTGGTACCCAATGGGCAGGGGTACCAGGAGGGACACAGTGCCACCCAGCATTGTGCTGGGCATCCCTTTGGGCAGGAGCCCCATCAATTGTTCAAGACCAACTTAAAGGACGACATCCGATGCTAATTATCACCGGACTCTTACACAACGGAAGGAGTAAAATAATATGTAGTTCATTTTCCTAACACATTGCAAGTAGTTTTAGTTTTCAGTCTCAAAACTGCATCCTATGGGGGTCATTCCGACCTGTTCGCACGCAGCGGTTTATCGCTGCGGTGAGAACGGGTGCGGAATGCGCATGCACGGCGGGCGCAGTACGCGTGCGCGACGTTGCCCAGCGACAGGGGTCGCCGGGTTACGTCGCGGCTTACAAAGGAAGCGGTCGCAGAGCCGACCGCTAAGAAGATTGACAGGAAGGCGTGGCTGGGTGGATCCGGAGCATTTGGAGCCGTTTTCAGGGAGTGGTGAGCATAACGCAGGCGTGTCCAGCAGAACGGAGGACAGAGGAGTGACGTCAAAGCCGAGCCCCTGGATCCATCGCACAGGGTAAGTAGCTGCAGGGCTGGTCTTGTTTTGTGTGACATTTTTTTACCTTAGCAGGGCTGCACAAGCGAATGCAGCCCTACTATGCAAATACACTCCCCTATAGGCATGGCTAGTTGATCGCAGCAGCAGCAAAACGTTGCTGGCTGCGATCAACTCGGAATGACCACCTATGTGTGATGGTTTTTAAATCGCAACAAAACTGCCCTTAGTTTTACCCCTTTCATACTACATGCAAGATCCTGGGTTATTGCATGTTAACGCACAGCAACCCGGGACTTTGCTGTGTGTGAAAGCAAACTAATCATGACGAAGTCCAGGGTATCCAACCTTGCTCTTTATTACCAGGGTTGGGTCTGCTGAACAGCATGTGTGAAAGAGGTATACATTTCCCCCATGCCTTAAGAAGTTAGGAAAGACCATATTAAAACATGTAAGTAGATATTTTGTGGCATTAACAAATGATATAACTTATACAGAATAGTGAAGATCAGACTTAATGCCATTTCAGGGATAAAACATAATAAAATAGAAGAAACAAAAATAATTAAATGAGTAAATATAATTTTGCAGTGCACTTGGGACTGAAGCAAATAATTATAAAATGTTTTAATATTTATTTAATATAACTAAAAACACATTTTACGTAATTATTTTACTTTTGTGAGAGCCTATTAACTAAGTGAAATATTAAAAGATACATAGATGTGTAAAAAGAAAGGCAGTGATAAAAAAAAAAACCTGTATACTGCACATTAAACCACTATAGTGGTGTACAGTGCATCCGGAAAGTATTCACAGAGCTTCACTTTTTCCACATTTTGTTATGTTACAGCCTTATTCCAAAATGGAATAAATATATTTTTTCCCTCAAAATTCTACACACAATACCCCATAATGACAATGTGAAAAATGTGTTGTTGTTTTTTTAGATTTTTGCAAATTTATTAAAAATAAAAAACTAAGAAATCACATGTACATAAGTATTCATAGCCTTTGCTCAATACTTTGTTGATGCACCTTTTGGCAGCAAAACAGCCTCAAGTCTATTTGAATATGATTCCACAAGCTTGGTACACCTTTGGGCAGTTTCGTTTATTCCTCTTTGCAGCACCTCTCAAGCTCCAACAGGTTGGATGGGGAGCGTCGGTGCACAGCCATTTTCAGATCTCTCCAGAGATGTTCAATTGGATTCAAGTCTGGGCTCTGGCTGGGCCACTTAAGGACATTCACAGGGTTGTCCTAAAGCCACTCCTTTGATATCTTGGATGTGTGCTTAGGGTCGTTGTCCTGCTGAAAGATGAACCGTCGCCACAGTCTGAGGTCAAGAGCGCTCTGGAGCAGGTTTTCATCCAGGATGTGTTGTAAGCTTGTGAGCAGGGCCTTCCTACCTCTATGTCTGTCTGTTTTTACACAGTTTTGTTCTATTACTGTTCTAATTCTAAAAAGTGCAACGGAATATGCTGCGCTATATTAGAAACTGTTAATAAATAAAATAAATAATAAAAGGATGTCTCTGCACATTGTTGCATTCATCTTCCCCTCTATCCTGACTAGTCTCCCAGTTCCTGCCGCTTAAAAACATCCCCACAGCATGATGTTGCCACCACCATGCTTCACTGTAGGGATGGTATTGGCCTGGTGATGAGCGGTGCCTGGTTTTCTCCAAACATAACGGCTGGCATTCACACCAAGGAGTTCAATCTTTGTCTCATCAGACCAGAGAATTTTGTTTCTCATGGTCTGAGAGTCCTTCAGGTGCATTTTGGAAACTCCATGGGGGCTGCCATGTGCATTTTACTAAGGAGTGGCTTCCGTCTGGCCACTCTACCATACAGGACTGATTGGAGGATTGCTGCAGAGATGGTTGTCCTTCTGGAAGGTTCTCCTCTCTCCACAGAGGAATGCTCTGAAATAGTGACCATTGGGTTCTTGGTTGCCTCCCTGACTATGGCCCTTCTCCCTCGATTGCTTAGTTTAGATGGCTGGCCAGCTCTAGGAAGAGTACTGGTGATTCCGATCTTCTTCCATTTACGGATGATGGAGGCCACTGTGCTCATTGGGACCTTCAAAGCAGCAGATATTTTTCTGTACCCTTCCCCAGATTTGTGCCTCGAAACAATCCTGTCTCGGAGGTCTACAGACAATTCCTTTGACTTCATGCTTGGTTTGTGCTCAGACATGCACTGTCAAGTGTGGGACCTTATATAGACAGGTGCGTGCCTTTCCAAATCATGTCCAATCAGCTGAATTTACCACAGGTGGACTCCAATTAAGCTGTAGGAACAACTCAAGGATGATCAGTGGAAACAGGATGCACCTGAGCTTCATGGCAAAGGCTGTGAATACTTATGTACATGTGATTTCTTAGTTTTTTATTTTTAAAAAATTTGCAAAAATCACAAAAAAAGTTTTTTTTTACGTCATTATGGGGTATTGTGTGTAGAATTTTGAGGGAAAAATGAAATTATACAATTTTGGAATAAGGCTGTAACATAACAAAATGTGGAAAAAGTGAAGCGCTGTGAATACTTTCCGGATGCACTGTATATTACTATTAAGCATCATTGGGGGTCATTCTGACCCGATCGCATGCTGCAGTTTATCGCAGCACAGTGATTGGGTCAGTACTGCGCATGCGCTGGCACTGCAGTGCGCCGGCGCTTGCCAGACTGCCGAAGGCCGTCGCTGAGCTACGATCACCTCTGCCTGATTGACAGGCAGAGGCGGTCGTTGGGCAGGGGTCGGAACGGCGGCGTTTGGCCACCATTTCATGGGCGCAGTCCGGCCAATGCGGGCGCTGGCCGGGAGCTACTCCTAAAGTGCAAAAGTATCACCGCTGTGCGATGCTTTTGCACTTCTGTCCTATAGTAATGAATGGTTAACACCTTATAACCAGCATGGTTTCTATACAATAAACTACTTTTCCGATTTCTAATTATGGGAAAATACTCTCTCTAGTGGTTAAAGCATACCATACAATTATTAAACTTATTCATCTATTATCTACAGCTTACATCTTACCGCCTCACTTGCAACAATGGTCTCCAGAGGACCTTGTGGGCCTATTTAATATGGGGCCTGGAGCTGCAGCTCTACCCACCCCATTGTTAAATGGGCCCTGCAGAGGAAGACAAACTGTAGCATAGACCATTATCCTTAAATATTGCTTGTTAGTTCTTTTTGTAGTGCTATCTATACATTAAGGGACATTTTTGTAGACTGGTACATAGATTAAGGTGCTGTAACAAAGAGTAACCAATCTCAGATTGCTGCATTTTCGAACACCTTAGCCAGGAGTTAAAGTGGGCCGAAATGGGAGGCAGAACTGTTTTACTTCAGTTGAAATTGGAGGCAGAACTCATTCCGCCTCCACCCGCCTGGCCACAGCACACAGCAACATGAAAAGCAGCATCTGACACCCCCTCCATCACTCCCGCCAGAGCTTGAACTGCAGTGGTGGGTACCTCACGGAACCCATTAAGCCTCTGCTCACACCCCTTGCCTGGCCACAGCAACAAAATATGTACCGCACTTGGCACCTTACACACCTGCTCCATACCCAGCCCTATAGTATAGACCACGGCCGCACTTCACATATCCCTTCAGTACCTCATACAGTACACCTGCTACCCTGTACCATCACCTGCTCCCCGGAATCTCATGCACCTAGCACCTTAAACACCCAGGAGGAGGAGGATGGACATCACAAGCAGTACCTCCGGCTCCCTGCCCTGCAGCTGTATCAGCCTCGGCTCCCAACCATGGCTAATTACATGCACGTCCCGCCTGGCTCCGCCTGAGGTGCTGTGTGTGGAGTTGACCATGCTGGAGAGAGGCTACTGGGAGGGGACAATGCGGCTGCTCCATGAGCTCTGGCCCAATTGGAAGATGTAGGAGGTCACCGCCCAGGCTCTGTGGGGGTTATAGGGTTTGTATGTGGGGGGACAGGGGGAGGAGGGTGTGTGGCATTATGTGTATAAGTGGCACTACTGTTGGCATTGTGCAGGGGCGGATTGGGATCGAACACCAGCCCGGGAAATTTATGGAAGCAGCCCTAATGGGGGTGGAGTCTATTGAGGGGGAGGGGCCTGTCAAGAGGGCGGGGTCACTCCTCAGAGGTCCTGATTCTGAGATAGACACAGTTGGGGCCTCCTTTGCTTTACGTTATGCTAATGTTTACCTTTGACTGTGGCCCTCATTCCGAGTTGATCACTCACTAGCTACTGTTAGCAGCCGTGCAAACGTATTGTCGCCACCCACAAGGGAGTGTATTTTCGCTTTGGAAGTGTGCGATCGCATGTGCAGCTGAGCAACAGAAACACATTTTGTGCAAAATAAGACGAGCCCTGTAGTTACTTATCCTGTGCGATGATTCTAGCGACGGAAGTCCCGGAATTGACGTCAGATACCCGCCCTGCAAACGCCTGGACACGCCTGCGTTTTCCCAAACACTCCCAGAAAACGGTCAGTTGCCACCCACAAACGCTCTCTTCCTGTCAATCTCCTTGCGATCGGCTGTGCGAATGGATTCGTACAAAAAATGCTAAAAGCATTGCACAACAACGATGCTCTTTGTACCTGTACGAAGCGCGTGCGCATTGCGGCGCACACGCATGCGCAGTGTTGCCATTTTTTTACCTGATCACAGCACTGCGAAAATTGGCAGCGAGCGTTCAACTCGGAATGACTTCCTTTATGCATATGCTGCTACAATACCCTTCCTTGATGCACATCTGTACGTCTGAATATACAAGGACTGATATGCCCACTTTCAGTGTCTACTGACACTGCAGTCATGCCTTTAATCTACTTCTGATTTTATTGATTTTTCCTTCTACAAACCACTTTTTTTAACCTTATCTGTTTCAAAGTACAGGGAGGAGGAGCACACACTACATACAGCACAGTACAGGGAGGGAGCACACACTACATACAGCACAGTACAGCATACCTCCCAACTGTCCCGATTTTCGCGGGACAGTCCCGTTTTTTGGGGACTGTCCCGCTGTCCCACCCGCGGGCCGCAGTGTCCCGCGGTGGGGGGGTCAGTTGGGAGGCTCTGTCAATCGCTGCTCTGCTTAGCAGAGCAGCGGTGAATAGACGCTGTGCGCATGCGCACAGCGTCTATTCAGTGGAGTCAGAGAGAGAGGGAGCATGCCAGCGGCTCACAGAGCGCTGGGCATGCCCCCTCAGTGACGAAAATGGGGCGTGGCTCGCGATCGCGGGTCCTCCATGAAGCCACGCCCCTTTTCATAGGCCACGCCCCCTTTTCGGGAGCGCGCGCGGCTTCGGCGCGCAAGTGTCCCTCTCCACAGAACAGTAAAGTTGGGAGGTATGGTACAGGGAGGAGAAGCACACACTACATACAGCACAGTACAGGGAGGAGCACACACTACATACAGCACAGTACAGGGAGGGAGCACACACTACATACAGCACAGTACAGGGAGGGAGCCCACAAAAGTAGTGAAACACAGACACAGGGGACCAGCGCAACAGAATCTGTCCCAGTGGCCAATCCGCCCTTGATTACATACATAGCCACCATATTATATACATAGCCACCACATTATTACATGAATAGAACCACATTTTACAAATAGCACTGCATTACACGTATAGCACCACATTACACATATAGCACTGCATTACATGTATAGCACTACACGTATAGCACTGCATTACACAAATAGCACCACATAACACAAATAGCACAACATTACAGGTATAGCACCGCACTACACGTATAGCACCGCATTATATGACTAGCACCACATTACATATATAGCCACCGCATTACATACGTAGCCACCGCATTACGGGGGTCATTCTGAGTTGATTGTAGCTGTGCTAAATTTAGCACAGCTACGATCATTCACACTGACATACGGGGGGACGCCCAGCACAGGACTAGTCCGCCCCGTATGTCAGTGCCGCCACCCCCCCTCCCCACAGAAGTGCAAAGGCATGGCACAGCAGAGAGTAGCTCACAACCAGCGCAGCTTTAGCGTGCTGGCAGTGAGCTACTTATCGCTCCCCGGCCCGAAGCGGCTGTGTGTGACGTCACGCAGCCGCCGCGGACCGCCCCTCAAATGGTCCGGCCATGCCTGCGTTTGCTGGACCGCTCCTGTTAAACGGCATCTTTACACCGCCGTTGAGCCCCCTCCCGCCCAGCGACCGTTTCTGCCTCAGAGGCAATCGCTAGGCAACAACAGCGCATGCGCAGTTCCGACCCGATCGCTGCGCTGCGAGAAACTGCAGCGAGCGATTGGGTCGGAATTACCCCCAACATACGTAGCCACCGCATAAATAGGCCCATCATCATGGACAGACATTGGGCAGCTATAGGGCTGAAGGACGTTGCATTAGAGATTGTCCCAGGGCTGGCTGTGAGTGCTGCCTGGTCAGCTGGCATCCTGAGAACAAAGTACATCCTGCTCCTGTCCAGTCCCCAAACCATACACTGTGACCGGGGACGCCCTAACCCTTACACTAACATGATAATGCAAATAATGTAATTTTAAGAATAACCTCTCTGCCGGGTCCCCTTCAGTGCTCAGTCGCAGCTCTGGCCAGTTCAGTGAGAGTGCGGGAGCTGGGGTGGCAGCAGGTACAGTGAACCCGGCTCCGACCATCGCTTTGTTGCTGCTCCTGGGCTGGACTCGTTGAAGAGACGTTTGGCCGGGGCCAGGGAGAGGATACTGCTGGGCTGGTTAACTTTCCCAAGGTCCCCCATTGGTAGAACAGCATCACCACTTTTCATGGCTAGCGGCACCTGGAAGTACCCGCTAGCCTAACCTCCGGATTACATTCCAATGAACCACAAGTACTGGAAGCAGTGTGAGCCCGCCCAGCCTGAATGTGAATCGGCCTGGCTGAGGGGGATATGGAACCAGCCTATTGAAATCTGTCATGGTGTCCCGGTGGGCCAATCCGCCCCTGGTAGCTGCACTCACTGCACCTATGGTAGCTACACCCTTGTATATAACACATGTAACTGTGACAGGGAAGGTGGCCTCTCTCAGCACTGGGCCCCATAGCAACTGCACTCCTCGCACCTATGGAATCAGCTCTGGGCCCCATAGAATCTGCACTCTCTGCACCTATGGTAGCTACACCCTGCATATAACACATGTAACTGTGACAGGGAAGGTGGCCCCTCTCAGCACTGGGCCCCATAGCAACTGAACTCCCTACACCTATGGTAGCTACACCCTGTATATAACACATGTAACTGTGACAGGGAAGGTGGCCTCTCTCAGCTCTGGGTCCCATAGCATCAGCACTCCTCGCACCTATGGAATCAGGATGCTGACCGCTGGGATCCCAACCGCCGGATACACGATCCCAATGCATGATAGAGCATATGGTACTTGCCTATTATCCCGCAATGTCTCGGAGTCTCCAGGATAGCAAGCACCAAGGTGTAGGCATATCTTCAGTAACACCTCAGTTCCACATGCTTATGCCCACTTCCCATGTGAAGTTATCAGTCCAGACGAGCTGATGACGCTATTCCTGCTGAATCCCATCATCATGGCCCCTTCCCCCGCTTTACAATGATGTAATCGTGGCTTTATATACTGTGCCTTGATGATGCGATTCTGCTGTCATGCCCCTGCACTGCCCACATGGTTGCATCATACCCCTCCCAACTGGCAGCCAAGAACTTGGTAAGTGTGTGATATCTGGGCCCTGTAGCTCACCAGCAAAAAAGTATCTATTTTTAACCATTTCATCACCCCCACATCCACTGCATACAATGGGGTCTATGTACTAAGCCTTAGAGAGAGATAAAGTGGATGGAGATAAAGTACCAGCCAATCAGCTCCTGTTATTTTTCAAACCCAGCCTATAATATGACAGTTAGCAGCTGATTGGCTGGTACTTATCTCTGTCCAATGTATCTCTCTCCAAGGCTTAGTAAATAGACTCCAGTATTTGTAACGTGCCCCGGTGCTTTAGCCTACCAAACACCCACCACCACCAATTTTGCAACTAAACATTGTACAGCATGAGAGGACATGGGCTGTTATCCGATGTCTCCACTGTACAGCTGGCCACACGCAGGCCCATCCCACCTCTGGAGCTGCGGCCCAGGATTATTGATCAATTTGACCTCACATTTGGATGGCCAAACCTGACATGGACCAGTAAAACAGCCCCATAGGGTTTCTGGAGGATCTATGGGGCCAATTCAGACCTGATCACTCGCTAGCTGGTTTTTGCAGTCCTGTGTTCACATAGTCGCCGCCCACCGGGGCGTGTATTTTAGCTGTGCAAGTGTGCGATCGCATGTGCAGCCGAGCGGTACAAAAAGATTTTGTGCAGTTTCTGAGTAGCCTAGGACTTACTCAGACGCTGCGATCACTTCAACCTGCCCGGGACCGGAATTCACGTCAGACACCCGCCGTGCAAACGCTTGGGAACGCCTGCGTTTTTTCCAACCACTCCCAGAAAATGGTCAGTTAACACCCACAAATGGCTTCTTCCTGTCAATCTCCTTGCTATCGCCCATGCCAATGGATTCTTTGCACAAACCCATCGCAGAGCAACGAACCGCTTTGTACCTGTGCAACGTGCCTGCACATTGCGGTGCATATGCATGCACAGTTCTGACCTGATGGCAGCGCTGCAAAAAACGCTAGCGAGCGATCAGGTCTGAATTAGGCCCTATAAACACTGTGTTATGTGCATATAAAGTGGTATAAATGAGAATGTATGGAACATGAGTAATTAACATGAATTAAAAACAAATCATCACATTATAATGAAGTCCAGTATACATGACACAATGGGACTTGTAGTGCACAAAGGTCCTCCTAGACAGATCCGCACATGACATTCCACCATGCACTGGGCTCAGCCACCAAGCTTCCCTGGAACTTGTTATAAAATGTTGCCAAGTATGACAGTCACATATCAAAGTAAACGCTAAGTGTATCTACTATATAAAAGCGAAAATCCGTCCTTCTGTCTTTCTATACAAATCCACAGTTTACAAGCGACGATCGTGAAATTTTACATACGAGCATATTAAAACACAGCGGAGGCAACTAAAACAATTAGAAATCCCTAGCACCCCTAGGGGAGCAGACAGCAGCACAGAGTATATCAGGAGACAGCATAACTCCGGAATTGCTGGAGCAATGTACTCAAAAATTGGTACACATATGCCTTACAATCTGGTAACAAACATTGTGGGAGGAAGACACCCCTAGCACACCAAGGGGTGAGGCAGCAGCACTGAGTATTTCAGCAGACAGCATAACTCTGGAATGCCTGCAGCAATTTACAACAAACTTGGTACACATATGACTTTCACTGTAGAAACACACACTGTGGGGGTCCGACACCCCTAGCACCCATAGGGGTGAGGTTATCAGTCCAGACGAGCTGATGACGCTATTCCTGCTGAATCCCATCATCATGGCCCCTTCCCCCGCTTTACAATGATGTAATCGTGGCTTTTTATACTGTGCCTTGATGATGCGATTCTGCTGTCATGCCCCTGCACTGCCCACATGGTTGCATCATACCCCTCCCAACTGGCAGCCAAGAACTTGGTAAGTGTGTGATATCTGGGCCCTGTAGCTCACCAGCAAAAAAGTATCTATTTTTAACCATTTCATCACCCCCACATCCACTGCATACAATGGGGTCTATGTACTAAGCCTTAGAGAGAGATAAAGTGGATGGAGATAAAGTACCAGCCAATCAGCTCCTGTTATTTTTCAAACCCAGCCTATAATATGACAGTTAGCAGCTGATTGGCTGGTACTTATCTCTGTCCAATGTATCTCTCTCCAAGGCTTAGTAAATAGACTCCAGTATTTGTAACGTGCCCCGGTGCTTTAGCCTACCAAACACCCACCACCACCAATTTTGCAACTAAACATTGTACAGCATGAGAGGACATGGGCTGTTATCCGATGTCTCCACTGTACAGCTGGCCACACGCAGGCCCATCCCACCTCTGGAGCTGCGGCCCAGGATTATTGATCAATTTGACCTCACATTTGGATGGCCAAACCTGACATGGACCAGTAAAACAGCCCCATAGGGTTTCTGGAGGATCTATGGGGCCAATTCAGACCTGATCGCTCGTTAGCTGGTTTTTGCAGTCCTGTGTTCACATAGTCGCCGCCCACCGGGGCGTGTATTTTAGCTGTGCAAGTGTGCGATCGCATGTGCAGCCGAGCGGTACAAAAAGATTTTGTGCAGTTTCTGAGTAGCCTAGGACTTACTCAGACGCTGCGATCACTTCAACCTGCCCGGGACCGGAATTCACGTCAGACACCCGCCGTGCAAACGCTTGGGAACGCCTGCGTTTTTTCCAACCACTCCCAGAAAATGGTCAGTTAACACCCACAAATGGCTTCTTCCTGTCAATCTCCTTGCTATCGCCCATGCCAATGGATTCTTTGCACAAACCCATCGCAGAGCAACGAACCGCTTTGTACCTGTGCGACGTGCCTGCACATTGCGGTGCATATGCATGCACAGTTCTGACCTGATGGCAGCGCTGCAAAAAACGCTAGCGAGCGATCAGGTCTGAATTAGGCCCTATAAACACTGTGTTATGTGCATATTAAGTGGTATAAAATAAATGAGAATGTATGGAACATGAGTAATTAACATGAATTAAAAACAAATCATCACATTATAATGAAGTCCAGTATACATGACACAATGGGACTTGTAGTGCACAAAAGTCCTCCTAGACAGATCCGCACATGACATTCCACCATGCACTGGGCTCAGCCACCAAGCTTCCCTGGAACTTGTTATAAAATGTTGCCAAGTATGACAGTCACATATCAAAGTAAACGCTAAGTGTATCTACTATATAAAAGCGAAAATCCATCCTTCTGTCTTTCTATACAAATCCACAGTTTACAAGCGACGATCGTGAAATTTTACATACGAGCATATTAAAACACAGCGGAGGCAACTAAAACAATTAGAAATCCCTAGCACCCCTAGGGGAGCAGACAGCAGCACAGAGTATATCAGGAGACAGCATAACTCCGGAATTGCTGGAGCAATGTACTCAAAAATTGGTACACATATGCCTTACAATCTGGTAACAAACATTGTGGGAGGAAGACACCCCTAGCACACCAAGGGGTGAGGCAGCAGCACTGAGTATTTCAGCAGACAGCATAACTCTGGAATGCCTGCAGCAATTTACAACAAACTTGGTACACATATGACTTTCACTGTAGAAACACACACTGTGGGAGTCCGACACCCCTAGCACCCATAGGGGTGAGGTAGCAGCACAGAGTATGTCAGCAGACAGCATAACTGTGGAAGGCCTGGAGCAATTTAAACCAAACTTGTTACACATCTGACTTATAAATAAACTCTGTGGGGGTAAGACACCCAGGCCCGGCGCTACCCGCTCAGCAAAGAGATGCAGAGCAGGTAGGTACCAGGCCAGAAGAGACGCTGTCTCTGCTCTGCGTGCCCGCTGCTGCGCCGGCCTGTCCCTCCCTGCTGCTGCTGCTGGCTGCTTTGCCTGTCACACTATATGACAGGCAGCAGCGCCGGCAGCTTGGAGCCTCCTCTCCCCCTCACCTGTAACATCGGGGTTGGTCGGGTTGGTCCTGGCCAAAAAGTGGGCGTGGCTACATGGGAATGGGGGCAGAGCTACACGGGACCAAGCTGCTGCTGCTGCTATGGCCAGCCAGACTGTTAGGTTATTGAAGGGAAAAAGAGGAGAGAGAGAGAGAGAGAGAGAGAGAGAGAGAGAGAGAGAGTGTGTGTGTGTGTGTGTGTGTGTGTGTGTGTGTGTGTGTGTGTGTGTGTGTGTGTGTGTGTGTATATATATGGGTGTGTGTGTATATGTGTGTGTGGGGGGGTTGTTTGTATAAGCGCCATTTCTATGGGCATTACATATAAGCGTCACTACCACTATGGGCATTACATATAAGCGTCACTACTACTATGGGCATTACATATAAGCGGCATTACTACTATGGGCATTACATATAAGCGTCACTACCACTATGGGCATTACATATAAGTGTCACTACCACTATGGGCATTACATATAAGCATCACTACCACTATGGGCATTACATATAAGCGTCACTACTACTATGGGCATTACGTAAAAGCGGCATTACTACTATGGAAATGATGTAAAAGCAGCACTGCTACTATGGGCATTATGTAAAAGCGGCACTACTATGGGCATTACGTAAAAGCGGCACTGCTACTATGTGCATTACGTATAAATGGTGCTACTACTGTGGGCATTATGTTTAAACGGCGCTACTACTATGGACATTACGCATAAGATGCACTACTACAATGGGCATTACATATAAGGGGCGCTAATACTATCAGTGTTATGTATAAGTGGCGCTACTACTATGGGCATTACGTATAAGGGGCGCTGCTACTATGGCCATTACGTATACAGCGCACTACTACTATCTATGGGCATTATGTGAAAGCAGCACTACTACTTGCTGTGTAACGTGAATGCGATTGTGCTGTGTGGAGTTAATTGAAATGGGGGTACTTTGTGTGGCCACACCCATTCCTTGTAAGACCACACCCCTTTTTTCCAGCGCACACTGTCCCTTTATAAAGTGTGGGAGGGCGCAAATTTATAGTTTGAAGGAGGCCGCCGAACACCCTAGCACTGGCCCTGTAGACACCCCTAGGGGTGGGACAGCAGCACAGAGTATGTCAGGAGATAGCATAACTCCCGAATGCCTGGACCAATTTACAACAAACTTGGTTCACATATGACTTGCAAGCAGGGGTGTATCTTCCTATTGGCCAGGATGGCACTCGCCAGGGGCGCCAGCCGAGAAGAGGCGCCGTCAAGAGGTGCCACCCGCGGGTAGTAGGTAGATTCACTTTCAGAGCCAGCAGCTATCCCCCCAACCCCGTGTGGTTCCTCACCAGCAGGAATGCCCAGTAATGATCATGGTATGCAGCAGTGGCTGCTGGGTGGTGTAGTTTATGTAGAGTTTCTTCTCTGTATTGTGGTACGGTGCTGGACCCCGGCGCCAATTACAGTGGCTGCTGCTGCATTCTTTGATCATTAATGGGGGGATAGCTGTTGCCTCTAAAAGTGAATCTACCTAAAAGTGGTGCCTTTAATAGTAAAATCAACATGGGGCATATGTGTGTCTGGCACTGTGGGGGGCATAAGTGTCTCTGGCACTGTGGGGGCATATATGTATCTGGCACTCTGGGGGCATTTGAGTGTCCAGCACTGTGGGGGCATTTGAGTGTCCATCACTGTGGGGGCATACGAGTGTCTGGCACCGTAGGGGCACACGAGTTTCTAGTTCGGTAGGGGCATGTGTATCTGGCACTTTGGGGGCATATTTGTATCTGGCACTGTGGGGGCATATTTGTAACTGGCACTATGCTCTGAGGCATTGGGCCAGATGTACTAAGCTTGAAAAGTGATAAATATCACTGTGATAAAGCACCAGCCAATCGGCTCCTAACTGTCATTTTTCAAACACAGCCTGTGACATGGCAGTTAGGAGCCGATTGGCTGGTGCTTTACCACAGTGATATTTATCACTTTTCAGGCTTAGTACATCTCCCCCATTATGTGTATCTGGTACTGCACTACTGGGGTCATTATGTGTAACTGTCACTATACTGGTGGACATTATGTGCATCTGACACTATACTGGGGACATTATGTGTAATGAGAACTGTGGGTATTGTGTGTAAGGCTGCTAATTGTGTGTGTGCGTATGTGTAGGGGGTGTGATTATATATTTATAGTTTGATATCATAATATAAAATTGTGAGGCCATGCCCACTTTCCCAGGAGCGTGCACGCCTTCCCATATATATATATATGGGCACTACTGTGTGGCATAATGTGTATAAGGGGTACTACTGTGTACCATAACGTGAATAATGTACATTACTGTGCTGTGTAATGTGAGTGAGGCACACTACTATGATGTAATTTGAATTGGGGTACTAATCAGTGGCCACGCCCCTTTTTTGGCACATGTGCCTTCCGTATTTCAAATATGGGGGGGCACCAGTCTTTTACTTTGCCAGGGGTGCTCGGACACCTAAATACACCCATGCTTGCAAGCTGGGAACAAACACTGTGGGGGTAAGACACCCATAGCACCCCTAGGGGTGAGGCAGTAGCACAGAGTTTTTCAGCAGTCAGCATAACTCTGAAATGCCTGGAGCAATTTACAACAAATTTTCTACACATGTGCTTACACTCTGGGAACAAACACTGTGAGGGTAACACCACTAGCACCCATAGGGGTGGGCCAGCAGCACACATTATATCAGATTCAGAACATTCATGATATCTCAGTGATGACAGGGCTGCATGTGACAGGGACAGTGACATGATGTGAGGAGGGGAATGGAGGCAGCAGGAAGCCACAGACTGAGAGTTGTATAGTGGGAAGAGCAGGGTCCCTTGGGGGACCAAAAAGGGGTGTGGCCACTACACAAAGTGCATCAAGGAAGCAAGATATGCCTATATACTAGCATACCCTCCAACTGTACCTTTTTGGCAGGTACAGTACCTTTTTTATGGTCAGTACCGATTTTTCGCTCTACAAATTTCCATTTAAAGTATAGGAAAATAGGTGTGACCACGCCCCCTTTACACATGGACACGCCCATTTTCCTAGTTTGTACCGATTATTATGTGTAAAATGTTGGAGGGTATGTACTAGATCTCCAATCAACGTAAATTAACAAACTATCATTCTAATTTACCATCCTCATCCCGTACCAAAGCACGGGTATTCAGCTATCTACAATGTTATTTATACTGTGTGTTTAATATTTCCATTTATTTTTGTAAACAGACATTCTTAAAATCCTGGACAACGCCGGGTACTCCAGCTAGTATATACTAAATCATCTGTCACGTAGTAATATTCTGAGCGTATTGGAAGTCTCGCAACAGAACATTTATAGATGGAGTTTAAGATCATACATGTTAACATTCAACAATATGCTATGTCGGCATGCCCTCTTATGGAGTCTTTGTAAGTCATTAGCAAAACCAAATGCTCCGTCTACATACAGTACAGTCACCTTCATTGTTGTCCTAGTTGATAGGATAACCAGAAGAGTAGCTTTGGGTGGAGTGACATGAGATGAAATGAAAACAAAAAAGTCATCAGTCCGGCTGTCGGTACAATGGTGCCACAAGATGCCACAGGGCACAGCCACGCTCACTGTCCACTAACCCTCTTTCCAACATGTCCAGCGGGTGTGAACAAGTCGAGTGGATGTCATTACCTATTCCCTGTGAATGTCACATTGCGGGCCCGCCTTATAGTTTTATATATGCTGGTATTGAATAATACATTTCTAGTGCGCCACAAAAAAGACAACTCATTTCTTCTCCTCTTTATACGGTCATGGGTTACACAGGTTCTGTGGCTGATTAAACCAGGTGAAATGCAGACTTGAGGTTAACCAGCCACAGAAATTTTATAATTTGTGAGTTTCCTGGTTTAATGGGATAGTATAGTTAGAATAGCTATCTCTCTCTCTCTCTCTCTCTCTCTCTCTCTCTCTATATATATATATATATATATATATATATATAATATATATATATATGTGTGTGTGTACACACACACAGACATAACGGAAAATGATTGATTCAGCCTCTTAGATAAAGAGCTTAATTTCCTTATAAAATATAAGTGGTGATTTAGTATAGAAATTCCTGTCACTTATGTTTTCCCTTTACCTATACATTGAGGCACTCTGTACAGCATTGCCTTATAGTTCATTTTCTGCACTAGTCTCATTTTTTTTAAACTAGAAACTCATGTATATCCAGTTGTAATTGATGTAGAAAATGTATATGTAAGATAGCTGTAACTCTGTAGCTTTGCTGCTGGTTACTGTGACATCACACCTAGCCTGTGACATCACTAGCCCATGATATCACAATGCTTCTGCCTGTAACATTCTATCTACAGCTGCTGACGTTTCCAGTTTCCATGAAGACAGGTAGGAGGAGGTGAGTCCTACATAGCAGGGTATGATGGAGAGGGGTAAGGAAGACAGAGTGCAGTATAGTTAGCTGAAATGCAAGACAAGATAGACAGAACTGGAATACAGGTACAAGGACACATAAATAGTGTTACAGGAATAAAGAGGGCAGTATGGAGGATAAGCACACATACAGGGGATACAGATAACCTGGGTCTCTATGAGACAGGATCGTGGCTATTGGATAAAAAAAGTTAATAAAATAGATAAATGGGATATTGATAACTTGGAAAGTATCTTGTTTGGTTTAAGGAAAATTGGGAAACTGGTTGACTCATGGACATTTTATTGCACTTAAACTAGTACTATGCTTAATGATAGTCTTTTGTGTTTCTTAGATCATCTGGCAAAGAGATTTGCAGAGTGTCGGGTGACCGGCAAAGAGATCTGCAAAGTGTCAGTTGAAGACGATGGGAGGGGTCGCAGAGGTAGCAACGACTGGAGTATAACATGAAGGCGGTAGGTTACCATACTCTCTCTGCACATGTTACATCTGCCCCACCTGCAGTGCACATGGTTTTGTCCATTAGAGCACAAATTTGCTGCTGCGATCAGGTCTGAATTAGGCCCAGTGTATGATACTAACATGGTCCTAGTACTAGGGAAGACCTGGAGCAGATAACTTGGGTCTCTATGAGAAAGGATCTTGGGTTTTGGATAAAAAGTAAAAAAATAGATAAAGTGCAAATAAATAAAAAAGAAAGTACGTAATAAAATGTAGTAGTATAATTATACACATAGGTCCTCATTCCGAGTTGTTCGCTCGCAAGCTGCTTTTAGCAGCATTGCACACGCTAAGCCGCCGCCTACTGGGAGTGACTCTTAGCTTAGCAAAATTGCGAACGAAAGATTCGCAATATTGCGAAAACATTTCTCTGTCCAGTTTCTGAGTAGCTCGAGACTTACTCTTCCAGTGCGATCAGTTCAGTGCTTGTCGTTCCTGGTTTGATGTCACAAGCACACCCAGCGTTCGCCCAGACACTCCCCCGTTTCTCCAGCCACTCCCGCGTTTTTCCCAGAAACGGTAGCGTTTTTTCACACACTCCCATAAAATGGCCAGTTTCCGCCCAGAAACACCCACTTCCTGTCATTCACACTCCGATCTCCAGAACGAAGAAAAATCCTCGTAATGCCGTGAGTAAAATACCAAACTTCTTAGCAAATTTACTTGTCGCAGTGCGAACATTGCGCATGCGCAATTAGTGGAAAATCGCTGCGATGCGAAGAAAATTACCGAGCGAACAACTCGGAATGAGGGCCATAGTATGTCTGACCAGTCAATTCTGGTTATTTAGATCATCATTTAGCAAAGTTCTGGCAAAGAGATTTGCAGAGTGTCGGGTGACCGGCAAAGAGATCTGCAAAGTGTCAGTTGAAGACGACGGGAGGGGTCGCAGAGGAATTAGTGACTGGAGAATAGTATGCAGGAGGTAAGTTACCATACTTGTGTAATTGTGTGTGTGGTGGGGGGGTATTGAGAGCACAGTACAAAACATAGGGTCTATGGTGGGGGAGAGCGGACAATACAAAACATGCAGAAGGGGGCAACTTGGTATAGCACATACAGATGGTGTGGGGGCACAATACAAATACAGAAATTGTGGCGTACTCTATAGGACATATAGAGGAAGGACATACACTCTCGGGGGTTGTGAGATGTAGTACATACTGTAATACAGGAAAACAGGAAGGGTGGGGAGAGCATGATACAGAACATAGAAATCGGGGGAAGAACAATACAGATCGGGAGAGATAGTGAAATGGCTGACATTTACAGTATATCAATGAACTGGGGGCAGGTGTACAAAGCCTGGGAGAGTGATAAAGTGGAGAGAGATAAACTAACAACCAATCAGCTCCTAGTTGTCATTTTTAAAACACAGCCTGTAACAT
The DNA here is from genome assembly GCF_028390025.1 of Pseudophryne corroboree. Classification (NCBI taxonomy): domain Eukaryota; kingdom Metazoa; phylum Chordata; class Amphibia; order Anura; family Myobatrachidae; genus Pseudophryne; species Pseudophryne corroboree. The sequence goes on along the minus strand of NC_086444.1, from coordinate 264,192,357 downwards.
GGCAGTTAGTAGCTGATTGGCTGGTACTTTACCTCTCTCCACTTTATCACTCTGCAGGTGCTTAATACATCTCCCCCATTAGAATAACCAAATGATGAAATGGTACAGAATGGTATAAATGATGTGAATTGGAGCTGTAACAAGTGATTGTTTCCCTATCTTTACATATACTAAAGGTAACATAGTCCTTTCCCTAGAGTCCTTCTCCTTAACGCTCAGGGGGCCTGATTCAGATGCGGATGCAGAGCTGCTGTTGCACCAAGTGGCTCAATGCTTTTTCACTGTGCATGCGTGTAAGCTGCACTGCGCACAAAATGAAATCAAGCTCACATAGAGGATCCCATCGCAAAGTGATTGACAGGAAGTCAGCGTTTGGGGTGGTAACGGGGGTGGCTAACTGTATACAGGCGTGTCAGGTCCATTCAAATGCCGTTCCATGTGCGTGCATAAATTACCCATTGCGGCCTATGTTGCTGCTGGAGAGCCCCCTGTGTCTAGGAGAATTGCTCAGCCTACGACTGCTCAGACTCACGATGCAATTGTGAATGGCAAGATTGCAGCAGCGATCGCTTCAATAACCACAACTGAATCAGGCCCACAATTACACCATTATATTTTACTATTTTATCACATTTAACAACTAAGGGGTCAGTTTAATTAGGTGCGAGTTTGTCTTACAACAGCCGCACTTTCCGGTAGCCCCATAGGCTGAATCTGGCCATGAAGGGTGTGAGTTTGGATGCTGTTGAAACGTAGCAGCAATGGTAACTCGTACCTAATTGGACTGACCCCTAAATGTTAGCAATTTATAGCTTTATTATTTACTGGTCAAATTTCTTTTCTGAAGGTACCCACTAATTACTATAAGAGAGAAGTTATCCCCCCAATGTGTGTATTGTATAAAAACAATGGGCCCTTTAGGATAATTGTCCTTATTTTAGGTATTTTCCATGTCCTCAGTAGTTAGAGTAACATACTTACATAGAGAGATTTTTCTCTCTACACAACCACACCACTGTTTGCAGTTTGTCTCTCTGCTTGTTCATCCACTAACAATAATTTTTCATCTCTTCCTCTTCATCTACACGCAGTGGGTGATCCCCTGAACGGCTGACCTGGGAGGAGAGCTGCGGACACATGCTTCAAATGTTGGGACATATGCATTACCTATTAGGAGATGAGGTAAAGATGCCGGCTGTCAGGTTTACGGCAGTCAGAATACTGACTCTGGGGTCCCGACACTCTTCAGAATCCCGACGTTGGAACTCCGAATGGGCAAGGATACCGAAGCCCGTATCCCCACGATCATAGGTTTAGGGCTGGGCAAGGGGGGTTAGGTTTAGGCATCAGGAACGGGGTGGAGGGGGGGTGGTGAGGCTGCGGGGGAGGGTTAGGTTTACACGTCAGGCTGGGGGTTAGGTTTAGGCATCAGGTGGGGGTTTAGAGTTAGGCTGCAGGTGGGAGGAGGTTAGGGTTAGGTTGCGGATAGGGTGGATTAGGCACCCCCGGGGGTGGTTAGGATGCATGGGAGGGAGGATTGGTTTAGACATCAGGTGGGAGGGTTAGGTTTAGGCGTTATGCAGGGAGGTTAAGTTTATGTAGCGGGTAGGGGGAGCTTAGGGTTAGGCACCCCCAGGGGTGATTAGGCTTCGGGGGAGGGAGGGTTAGGTTTAGGTGGGGGGGGGTTAGGTTTAGGAGTCAGGTGGAGGGGTTAATTTTAAGCTGTGGGTGGGGGGAGGTTAGGGTTAGGCTGCGGGTAGGGTGGGTTAGGGTTAGGCACCCCTGGGGGTGGTTAGGCTGTGGGGGAGGGAGGGTTTGGATTAGGCATCAGGCGGGGGGTAGGATTAGGTATCAGGTGCCGGGTTAGGTTTAGGCTGCATGTGGGGGGGTGGTTAGCATTAAGCTGCGGGTAGGGTGGGTTGGTTTTACGCACCCCCGGGAGTAGTTAGGCTGTGAGGGAGGGTAGGCAGCAGGGACGGAGGGGGGGTGGTTAGGCTGAGGGGGACGGAGGGTTAGGTTTAGGCAGCAGGGGCGGAGGGGGGGTGGTTAGGCTGAGGGTGAGGGAGGGTTAGGTTTAGGCAGCGGGACGGGGGGAGTGGTTAGGCTGCGAGGGAGGGAGAGTTAGGTTTAGGCAGCAGGGATGGAGGTTCGAATTAGGCACAAAGGGGGAGGTTAGGGTTAGACTGCGGACAGGCAGGGTTAGGGGGATGGGGAGAGGAAGAGGGTTAGGCATCAAGTGGAGGGGTTAGGGTTAGGCTGCGGGTGGGGGAAAGATAGGGTTAGGCTGCAGGTAGGGTGGGTTAGAGTTAAGGAACCCCTGGGGGAGGTTAGGCTGCCGGGAAGGGAGGGTTAGGTTTAGGCATCAGGTGGGGAGATTAGGTTTAGGAGTCAGGTGGGGGTTAGGTTTAGGCTGTGGGTGGGGGGAGGTTAGGGTTAGGCAAAGGGTAGGGTTGGTTAGGGTTAGGCAACACCGGGGGTGGTTAGGCAGCGTGGAATCGAAGGATTGGTTTAGGCATTATGCGGGGGGGGTTAGGTTTAGGCATAAAATGGGGGTTAGGATTATGCTGTAGGTGTTTGGAGGATAGGGTTAGGCTGCAGGTGATGGGAAGTTAGGGTTAGGCTGTGGGTAGGGTGGGTTAGGCACCCCTGGGAAAGGTTAGGCTGCGGGGAAAAGCGGGTTAGGATTAGGCAGCAGGGACGGAGGTTAGGATTAGGCACCTCCACAGGAGGGTTAGGCACAAAGGGGGGATGTTAGGGTTAGATTGCGAACAGGCAGGATTAGGGGGGTGGGGAGAGGGGAGAACACCCCTTACTCACCCCTGTCAGTCTTTTCTGTACCGGGATCCCAGCATCGGTATGACAACCACCGGGATCCCATGCGCTGGGATAGAATACTGACCCCTCTATTAGTACACCTCTTAATGCCCAGAGGGAAGGGCGATCCTGAGGCCATGGTTCCCCAGAGGTTTCCCCCCAAGGGGGTTTTCCTCTCCTGAGTGCTGAAGGATGACTCTTTGTGAGTCCAGAGGTGTAGCTTTTATGCCATAATGAGTACCAATCTCATGCCCATCCCTGCAATGTATAAGAAGTAAAATAATTGCTAATGTGATCACTTTACTTCTGGGTTTAGACCCCGGCTGCGCTAGTTCACATGTGCAATCGTCAGACTGCGTATGTGAGAGCAGACAGTAATGCAGAGGGATCCCAAGGATCCTTCTCCTGGGAAATATTACATAATGTAGCCCACAGGCTACAAAAGCCATTTAGAAATGGCATTAGCTGCCGGGCCGAGCTCAGAAATGCTTTGCATTCTGGAGCTTGGTGAGTTTCTGCCGTAGAAACTTTTGGTGGCTGCTTTTGTGTTCAAAAAAGGAGGAACGCAATAGATATCTCAAATATCCATTGCAGTCCCCAATACATACATTCAGGGGCTGGTTAATATTTGTGGGCAGCCCCCAAAACCGACTGTTTTTGGAGATCTCTCGCAAATAATATTTATTAAATATTCCACTTAATAAACTTTTTATATTTTAACATAAACTAAAAAATGTTTTATGTATTCATTGACTGAGTCTCCCGTCTTTACTGAATGCTAATTTCACAGGGTTCGCAAATTATTACTGATATGACTGTTACTCTACTGTACTGCTGGTGCTCGTGGCCTGCTGTATAGCAGCCAGACATATATTTTATATACAGCACTCTTGGGGAGATGTATCATGCCTTGGAGAGAGATAAAGTGCAGATGTCCAAATCACCCAATCATCTTCTGTCACTTATCTAGCACAGTACATGAAATGATACCTGTAGTTAGAAGCTTCATTTGATTTGGGCAAATACTCAACTTTATCTCTCTTATACTTTACCACAGTATAAGATAATGGTGGTCATTCCGAGTTGTTCGCTCGCTAGCTGTATTTAGTAGCTGTGGAAATGCTATGCCGCTTCCCACTGGGAGTGTATATTTACTTAGCAGAAGTTCTAATGAAAGGATCGCAGAGCGGCGGCAAAGTTTTTTTTGTGCAGTTGTAGAGTAGCTCAATACCTACTCAGCGCTTGCGATCACTTCAGACTATTTAGTTCCTGTTTTGACGTCATGAACACGCCCTGCAATCACCCAGCCACGCCTGCGCTTTTCTTGCCACGCCTGTGTTTTTCCGAACACTCCCTGAAAATGGTCAGTTGACACCCAGAAACGCCCATTTCATGTCAATCACTCTGCGGTCAGCAGTGCGACTGAAATACTTTGCTAGACCCTGTGTGAAACTACATCATCCGTTGTAAAAGTATGACGTGCGTGCGCATTGCGCATGCGCAGAAGTGCCGTTTTTTTTGCCTCAACTCTGCACAGCGGCCGAAAGCAGCTAGCGAACAATTCGGAATGACCCCCAATGTTATAAAGGCTTGTCAATACCTCCTGGTACATTTACATTGATTTATCATTCACATTTCTTCCATACCAGACAGGGGCAGATTGGGAATGTAAAGTGGCCCTGGAAATATATGAAAAGTGGCCTCATGTATGTTGGAGTAAGTCAGATATAAGCGGGGCCCAACACAAATTGGGCTTAAGCAAATTGTTAGCATTACCCACAGTGGTAGTAAGCAAGGCTAATGTAGCATGGTAGGCAGTCACAGCACCAGCAACAGGATAGTGTCACAGGAGGTGGAGATCACACCGGTGTGTGAGGCATTGCACTGGTAGGCAGTCACAGCACAAGCAGGAGGATCTTGTCACAGGAGGTGGAGATCACACCAGTAGGTGAGGCATTGTACTGAGATCCAGTCACAGCACCAGCAGGAGGATCATGTTGCAGGAGGTGGAGATCACAACAGTAGGTGAGGCATTGATTTTATTGGATTTTCATTCTACAAACCACTTTTTTTAACCTTATATGTTTCAAAGTACAGGGAGGAGGAGCACACACTACATACAGCACAGGGAGGGAGCACACACTACATACAGCACAGGGAGGGAGCACACACTACATACAGCACAGTACAGGGAGGAGGAGCACACACTACATACAGCACAGTACAGGGAGGAAGCACACACTACATACAGCACAGTACAGGGAGGGAGCACACACTACATACAGCACAGTACAGGGAGGGAGCACACACTACATACAGCACAGTACAGGGAGGGAGCACACACTACATACAGCACAGTACAGGGAGGAGGAGCACACACTACATACAGCACAGTACAGGGAGGGAGCACACACTACATACAGCACAGTACAGGGAGGAGGAGCACACACTACATACAGCACAGGGAGGGAGCACACACTACATACAGCACAGGGAGGGAGCACACACTACATACAGCACAGTACAGGGAGGAGGAGCACACACTACATACAGCACAGTACAGGGAGGAAGCACACACTACATACAGCACAGTACAGGGAGGGAGCACACACTACATACAGCACAGTACAGGGAGGGAGCACACACTACATACAGCACAGTACAGGGAGGGGGAGCACACACTACATACAGCACAGTACAGGGAGGAAGCACACACTACATACAGCACAGTACAGGGAGGGAGCACACACTACATACAGCACAGTACAGGGAGGGAGCACACACTACATACAGCACAGTACAGGGAGGGAGCACACACTACATACAGCACAGTACAGGGAGGAGGAGCACACACTACATACAGCACAGTACAGGGAGGGAGCACACACTACATACAGCACAGTACAGGGAGGAGGAGCACACACTACATACAGCACAGTACAGGGAGGGGAAGCACACACCACATACAGCACAGTACAGGGAGGGAGCACACACTACATACAGCACAGTACAGGGAGGAGGAGCACACACTACATACAGCACAGTACAGGGAGGGAGCACACACTACAGGGAGGGGGAGCACACATTACATACAGCACAGTACAGGGAGGGGGAGCACACACTACATACAGCACAGGGAGGGAGCACACACTACATGGAGCACACACTACATACAGCACAGTACAGGGAGGAGGAGCACACACTACATACAGCACAGTACAGGGAGGGAGCACACACTACAGGGAGGGGGAGCACACATTACATACAGCACAGTACAGGGAGGGGGAGCACACACTACATACAGCACAGGGAGGGAGCACACACTACATGGAGCACACACTACATACAGCACAGGGAGGGAGCACACACAAGTAGTGAAACACAGACACATGGGACCAGCGCATCAGAATCTGTCCCAGTGGCAAATCCGCCCCTGATTATGGGGGTAATTCCAAGTTGATCGCAGCAGGATTTTTGATAGCAATTGGGCAAAACCATGTGCACTGCAGGGGGGGGCAGATATAACATTTGCAGAGAGAGTTAGATTTGGGTGGGTTATATTGTTTCTGTGCAGGGTAAATGCTGGCTGCTTTATTTTTACACTGCAAATTAGATTGCAGATTGAACACACCCCACCCAAATCTAACTCTCTCTGCACATGTTATATCTGCCTCCCCTGCAGTGCACATGGTTTTGCCCAATTGCTAACAAAATTCCTGCTGCGATCAACTTGGAATTACCCCCTATATACATAGCTGTAGAGATGTGCCCTGTGGGCACATCAGTGGTGCTGTCCCTGGCTGGGGACAGCGCTGGGGCAGCTTGTCTGTCCCCAGCGCTGGGTGCGTGGCGGCGGCGGGTGTCCGGTGCAGGGATTACCCTTTTCCCTGCACCGGACTGGAGGCTGTGGAGAGGTTCAAATATTGGCGCCCTCCGGGAGCCAATCGCGGCTCCCGGAGCGGCGGCCAATCAGAGAGGGGCGCGGCGAGCCAATCGGCGCTCGCCGCGTCATAGGCCCCGCCCCCGGCATCTGACTTCAGATGCCGGGCGGGAGCGGAAGAGAAAAGGACCGCGCGCGCGGAAGAGCGCGAAGGCAGAAGCAGCCGGGACCTGGAGAGAGGAGTCGGCGCGCCGGAGCGCAGAAGAGAGTCCGGCGCGGAGGAGAAGACGACGGCCGTGGGAAGAAGAGCTCCGGTGGCCGCTGAAGAGGCCGGAAGACGTCGGGCTCCTACAAGAAGATGTCCAGCGGCGGCTGGACGCAGAGTAGCGGAGGCGACGCCGCTGGCCAGGACGGGTCAGCGGCAGAAGAGAGCGCCGGAGACCCCTTGGAGCAGGTGAGGCCTCAGTGAGGCTACTTCCACCCCCTCTCCTTTCCTCCCTAGACCACCGGGTGTTCGGGCATTAGGCCCGTGGGCAGAGTCAGGCCCACCCGGCCTGTGGGCAATCAGTCGGGCCCTCCCGGCCCGTGGGCACAGTCAGGCCCTTCCGGCCTGTGGGCACCTTTAGTCGGGCCCTGCGCAGTCGGGGTTCCCCCCGGCCCGTGGCCCGGCTAAGACTTGGGGGTCACCAATTGGGTAGTTTGGGTATTAGGCCCAAGCTACCCCTCCAGCGCCAGTTAGGCGGGCATTAGGCCCTAGGGCAAGTACAGGCAATAGGCCTGAGGGGACAGTAGGGGGCACTAGGCCCTACTTCAGTTGGCGGCCGCTAGGGATATATAAAGGTGATGCTGGGTACTAGGCCCAGTTCACCCCACGAGTGACAAGTTAGGCGGGCGCTAGGCCCGTGGGTGTAATAAGGCCTCCGGCCTGTGTGCAGTCAGGGGGCGCTAGGCCCAGTGGATAAGTGCCCCCAAGGTGAATAAAGGTGGCACTGGGCACTAGGCCCAGGCCACCCTAAGGTGTTTAGGTAGGCAGGTCCGCTTGACCTGAGCCCTATAGAAGGAAGTGTACAGGAGGTGGGCAGGCTGTGTGGCGCCCACCCCCTTCCAGCGGCAGGTAGGGATTTAAAGGGACAGCACCGTGTGATCTTGTATTCCGATATTGTGATGTATGCTGTTACCGTGCAGGGCAAAGTGTCTGTTTGTTTTAAGTTTGTGCGTAGTTGTGTTGCACCACTCACACGAGCTAGTTTGAGGGCTCTGTTTATGTAGCTGGTGTAGCGGACGCACACTAGGGTAGTTCTAGGCCCTGCACGGCTGTTTCTCTCTTTGCCTCCTTACAGGGACCTGTAAGTGGAGAAGATCGGAGTACAAGACGTAGGACGGTGAGTAACATCGGTCTGTGTGTTCCTTCTGTGTGTGTCCCTATCTGTCTCCCTTCCTTCAGGGCGAACGGTGAGCCTTGCACGCCGGTGCAAGGTAGAATTTCCACCTGGTGCGAGAGTGCCAATAGGTGAAATTCGGGCTCTGAGGCGGACGCCTGGGATGACCCTCACCTAGCCCGAAAGCACTATTTTTCTCGGGGTCGGAGGGCGTTTCGGTCCACAGTTAGGAGGACGGCACTCAGCAATCTCCTTCCTCCTAGGTCGTCGTGTCCGGATCCGACGGAAGATTTGCCAGGTCCGTTGAAGGTTCCGGTACCTGAAGGTGAGAGAGAGCGGCGCCTGGTGAGTACCGAAACTACACCTGCACGGCAGCAGGCACCACCACACGCGCAGCCGCACCTCTTACATTTTGGCGTAGTCGGCAGGATAAAGGATACCGGATCACGGACACGATGTGGAACGCCACCAAGAAGACCTCCCTGCGGACGGCTCCGGAACAGACTCACCCCCGGACGTGTGCGGACCAGAGTGACTGGGTGACGGTGTCTGGGGCAGACCTCCTGAAGATGGTGCAGCGGTCGGTCCAGCGTGAAAAGGAAGAGCGCCGGGAGAAGGGGCGCAAGAAGGCCGCTGTGACACCCTGCAAGAAATGTCGGCAAACAGGGCACTTTGCAGACGAGTGTACTTGGCGAGAGACGTCCCCAAAGAAGGTGGTCCAGGAAGCGAACCGAAGACGTCGGAAGGGCCAAGCGAAGAAGGAGTCCTGGTGTTTGCTCTGCGGAAACTATGGGCATGAGCATAACAGTTGTTCCTGGGACGAAGAGTTGAGCCAAGACGAGGTTGATTCCTGGTGTGAAAGCTGTGGAGATCCCCGACATCGGCTCCTGGAATGTCCATGGACTGAAGACAGGATGGACTACGAGGCCACGGTGAAGCAGATGACGGAGTCTCATCAGCAGCTTTGGGACCGGGTGGCTGCAGAGCCTGTGTGTGCGCTCTGCGAGGCGAGAGGACATGTGCTTCCCGATTGTCCGTGGAATGAAGACCGGATGATTGCGGATGGTCGCGCCCAGAGATGGGAGGAGGAAACCAGGGAAATGGAGCGGAAGACCCTGCTTGAAGTTAGTTCGCAGGTGCCCATTTCCTCGGAGCCGGAACCAACGGGTGAAGATTCCCCAGTGAAGGAGGTGGACCAGGAACCCGTCTTGGAGAAGGTGGCAGTGGCCCTCCCTTGTTGGAAGTGTCGGCGACCAGGACATGCGGCCAGTGAGTGCCCCTGGGAAGATGCCGCGGACCTACTCTGTCCCAAGAAAGTGACCCCAGTAAGGCAGAATCCTTTCCCGCATAAGGCGGAGGTGGACGACTGGGAGGTGAAGAGACCACGCTGCGAAGAAAAGCGTGAAGACCCAGTGACGGAGACGTCCAGAATCTCCCCGCGATGGAACCGTCCACGTCCCAGGACGTGCGGAACAGGTGTGTCCTGGGTACCTAGAGATGCCAGCGGAAGAGGAGTACGCTGAGGAAGTAAAGATGCCAGCGGAAGCGAAGGAGTACGCTGAGGAAGTAATGATGCCAGTGGAAGCGAAGGAGTACGATGAGGAAGCAGAGGTACCAGCGGAAGAGACTAAGTACGCTGAGGAGGAAAATAATACCCCAGTCCAGATATCGGAGGAGGACTCGGACTACGGTGAGCTGTCCGCCGACGAATCCCTCCAAGAACAGATGGAGGACGACTCTGGCATCGGAAGCGCCGACGAGAGTGACTGGCAGGATCGGGTGGTGTCGTGCTCCCAGTTGAATGCCCTCCGTGAAGAGGAGGAGATAATCCTGGAGCAAGAATACCTGCCGGGAGTGCCGAAATGGACGGACGTACGGGGAGAGGATCGTGATGCCGTGGGAGGACCCGTTCCAGAGGAAGACATGGGACCTTTGGAGATGCCCCACGAGGAGATGCGACAGATGGTGGTTGTTGCCCGGGAGGAAACGGATGCCCCGGAGGATTCCACTGTTGGGTGGTGGTCGGTACCACCCCCTGAAGACAGGGACGATGCCACAGACGATCTGAAAGGCCAGGAGTGGGTGGCTGTTGTCCCCGTGGAGGAAGAGTCCCCTTGGTGGCCAACGTCGAGCGACCGTGAGGAGATGCCACTCCCCCAGAGGATCCGCCGATGGAGGTCAGGAGGTAAGAAGAGGAACCCGGAGCTGGAGGTGGAAGGATGTGGGGTCACAGCCCGTCCGGGCTGGGCCCTCGAACACAACCTCGCCGGAGGGACCTCGGAATTCCCTGACCCGCGGACAAGGGACATCGTGAGGAACTTTGTAGGGACTACAAAGGAAAAAGGGGGGGGGGAATGTAGAGATGTGCCCTGTGGGCACATCAGTGGTGCTGTCCCTGGCTGGGGACAGCGCTGGGGCAGCTTGTCTGTCCCCAGCGCTGGGTGCGTGGCGGCGGCGGGTGTCCGGTGCAGGGATTACCCTTTTCCCTGCACCGGACTGGAGGCTGCGGAGAGGTTCAAATATTGGCGCCCTCCGGGAGCCAATCGCGGCTCCCGGAGCGGCGGCCAATCAGAGAGGGGCGCGGCGAGCCAATCGGCGCTCGCCGCGTCATAGGCCCCGCCCCCGGCGTCTGACGTCAGACGCCGGGCGGGAGCGGAAGAGAAAAGGACCGCGCGCGCGGCAGAGCGCGAAGGCAGAAGCAGCCGGGACCTGGAGAGAGGAGTCGGCGCCGGAGCGCAGAAGAGAGTCCGGCGCGGAGGAGAAGACGACGGCCGTGGGAAGAAGAGCTCCGGTGGCCGCTGAAGAGGCCGGAAGACGTCGGGCTCCTACAAGAAGATGTCCAGCGGCGGCTGGATGCGGAGCAGCGGAGGGGACGCCGCTGGCCAGGACGGGTCAGCGGCAGAAGAGAGCGCCGGAGACCCCTTGGAGCAGGTGAGGCCTCAGTGAGGCTACTTCCAACCCCTCTCCTTTCCTCCCTAGACCACCGGGTGTTCGGGCATTAGACCCGTGGGCAGAGTCAGGCCCTCCCGGCCTGTGGGCAATCAGTCGGGCCCTCCCGGCCCGTGGGCACAGTCAGGCCCTTCCGGCCTGTGGGCACCTTTAGTCGGGCCCTGCGCAGTCGGGGTTCCCCCCGGCCCGTGGCTAAGACTTGGGGGTCACCAATTGGGTAGTTTGGGTATTAGGCCCAAGCTACCCCTCCAGCGCCAGTTAGGCGGGCATTAGGCCCGAGGGCAAGTACAGGCAATAGGCCTGAGGGGACAGTAGGGGGCACTAGGCCCTACTTCGGTTGGCGGCCGCTAGGGATATATAAAGGTGATGCTGGGTACTAGGCCCAGGTCACCCCACGAGTGACAAGTTAGGCGGGCGCTAGGCCCGTGGGTGAAATCAGGCCTCCGGCCTGTGTGCAGTCAGGGGGCGCTAGGCCCAGTGGATAAGTGCCCCCAAGGTGAATAAAGGTGGCACTGGGCACTAGGCCCAGGCCGCCCTGAGGTGTTTAGGTAGGCAGGTCCGCTTGACCTGAGCCCTATAGAAGGAAGTGTACAGGAGGTGGGCAGGCTGTGTGGCGCCCACCCCCTTCCAGCGGCAGGTAGGGATTTAAAGGGACAGCACCGTGTGATCTTGTATTCCGATATCGTGATGTATGTTGTTACCGTGCAGGGCAAAGTGTAGGTTTGTTTTAAGTTTGTGCATAGTTGTGTTGCACAACTCACACGAGCTAGTTTGAGGGCTCTGTTTATGTAGCTAGTGTAGCGGACGCACACTAGGGTAGTTCTAGGCCCTGCACGGCTGTTTCTCTCTTTGCCTCCTTACAGGGACCTGTAAGTTGAGAAGATCGGAGTACAAGACGTAGGACGGTGAGTAACATCGGTCTGTGTGTTCCTTCTGTGTGTGTCCCTATCTGTCTCCCTTCCTTCAGGGCGAACGGTGAGCCTTGCACGCCGGTGCAAGGTAGAATTTCCACCTGGTGCGAGAGTGCCAATAGGTGAAATTCGGGCTCTGAGGCGGACGCCTGGGATGACCCTCACCTAGCCCGAAAGCACTATTTTTCTCGGGGTCGGAGGGCGTTTCGGTCCACAGTTAGGAGGACGGCACTCAGCAATCTCCTTCCTCCTAGGTCGTCGTGTCCGGATCCGACGGAAGATTTGCCAGGTCCGTTGAAGGTTCCGGTACCTGAAGGTGAGAGAGCGGCGCCTGGTGAGTACCAAAACTACACCTGCACGGCAGCAGGCACCACCACACGCGCAGCCGCACCTCTTACATAGCCACCATATTACATACATAGCCACCACATTATTACATGAATAGCACCACATTATACAAATAGCACTGCATTACACGTATAGCACCACATTACACGTATAGCACTGCAATACATGTATAGCACTACACGTATAGCACTGCATTACGCAAATAGCACCCCATAACACGAATAGCAAAACATTACAGGTATAGCACCGTACTATACGTATAGCACTGCATTATATGACTAGCACCGCATTAAATAAATAGCCACCGCATTACGGGGGTCATTCCGAGTTGTTCGCTCGCAAGTGAATTTTAGCAGATTTGCTCATGCTAAGCCGCCGCCTACTGGGAGTGAATCTTAGCATCTTAAAATTGCGAACGATGTATTCGCAATATTGCGATTACACACCTCGTAGCAGTTTCTGAGTAGCTTCAGACTTACTCGGCATCTGCGATCATTTCACTGCTTGTCGTTCCTGGTTTGACGTCACAAACACACCCAGCGTTCGCCCAGACACTAGAGATGTGCACCGGAAATTTTTCGGGTTTTGTGTTTTGGTTTTGGGTTCGGTTCCGTGGCCGTGTTTTGGGTTCGAACGCGTTTTGGCAAAACCTCACCGAATTTTTTTTGTCGGATTTGGGTGTGTTTTGGATTCGGGTGTTTTTTTCAAAAAACCCTAAAAAACAGCTTAAATCATAGAATTTGGGGGTCATTTTGATCCCAAAGTATTATTAACCTCAATAACCATAATTTCCACTCATTTTCAGTCTATTCTGAACACCTCACACCTCACAATATTATTTTTAGTCCTAAAATTTGCACCGAGGTCGCTGGATGACTAAGCTCAGCGACCCAAGTGGCCGACACAAACACCTGGCCCATCTAGGAGTGGCACTGCAGTGTCACGCAGGATGGCCCTTCCAAAAAACACTCCCCAAACAGCACATGACGCAAAGAAAAAAAGAGGCGCAATGAGGTAGCTGTGTGACTAAGCTAAGCGACCCTAGTGGCCGACACAAACACCTGGCCCATCTAGGAGTGGCACTGCAGTGTCAGGCCGGATGGCCCTTCCAAAAAATACTCCCCAAACAGCACATGACGCAAAGAAGAAAAAAAAGAGGCGCAATGAGGTAGCTGTGTGACTAAGATAAGTGACCCTAGTGGCCGACACAAACACCTGGCCCATCTAGGAGTGGCACTGCAGTGTCACGTAGGATGGCCCTTCCAAAAAACACTCCCCAAACAGCACATGACGCAAAGAAAAAAAGAGGCGCAATGAGGTAGCTGTGTGAGTAAGCTAAGCGACCCTAGTGGCCGACACAAACACCTGGCCCATCTAGGAGTGGCACTGCAGTGTCAGGCCGGATGGCCCTTCCAAAAAATACTCCCCAAACAGCACATGACGCAAAGAAGAAAAAAAAGAGGCGCAATGAGGTAGCTGTGTGACTAAGATAAGTGACCCTAGTGGCCAACACAAACACCTGGCCCATCTAGGAGTGGCACTGCAGTGTCACGCAGGATGGCCCTTCCAAAAAATACTCCCCAAACAGCACATGACGCAAAGAAGAAAAAAAAGAGGCGCAATGAGGTAGCTGTGTGACTAAGATAAGCGACCCTAGTGGCCGACACAAACACCTGGCCCATCTAGGAGTGGCACTGCAGTGTCACACAGGATGGCCCTTCCAAAAAACACTCCCCAAACAGCACATGACGCAAAGAAAAATGAAAGAAAAAAGAGGTGCAAGATGGAATTGTCCTTGGGCCCTCCCACCCACCCTTATGTTGTATAAACAGGACATGCACACTTTAACCAACCCATCATTTCAGTGACAGGGTCGGCCACACGACTGTGACTGAAATGACGGGTTGGTTTGGACCCCCACCAAAAAAGAAGCAATTAATCTCTCCTTGCACAAACTGGCTCTACAGAGGCAAGATGTCCACCTCATCATCATCCTCCGATTCATCACCGTGTACATCCCCCTCCTCACAGATTATCAATTCGTCCCCACTGGAATCCACCATCACAGCTCCCTGTGTACTTTGTGGAGGCAATTGCTGCTGGTGAATGTCTCCATGGAGGAATTGATTATAATTCATTTTAATGAACATCATCTTCTCCACATTTTCTGGAAGTAACCTCGTACGCCGATTGCTGACAATGTGAGCGGCGGCACTAAACACTCTTTCGGAGTACACACTTGTGGGAGGGCAACTTAGGTAGAATAAAGCCAGTTTGTGCAAGGGCCTCCAAATTGCCTCTTTTTCCTGCCAGTATACGTACGGACTGTCTGACGTGCCTACTTGGATGCGGTCACTCATATAATCCTCCACCATTCTTTCAATGGTGAGAGAATCATATGCAGTGACAGTAGACGACATGTCCGTAATCGTTGGCAGGTCCTTCAGTCCGGACCAGATGTCAGCATCAGCAGTCGCTCCAGACTGCCCTGCATCACCGCCAGCGGGTGGGCTCGGAATTCTGAGCCTTTTCCTCGCACCCCCAGTTGCGGGAGAATGTGAAGGAGGAGATGTTGACAGGTCGCGTTCCGCTTGACTTGACAATTTTCTCACCAGCAGTTCTTTGAACCCCTGCAGACTTGTGTCTGCCGGAAAGAGATATCCAAGGTAGGTTTTAAATCTAGGATCGAGCACGGTGGCCAAAATGTAGTGCTCTGATTTCAACAGATTGACCACCCGTGAATCCTTGTTAAGCGAATTAAGGGCTCCATCCACAAGTCCCACATGCCTAGCGGAATCGCTCAGTGTTAGCTCCTCCTTCAATGTCTCCAGCTTCTTCTGCAAAAGCCTGATGAGGGGAATGACCTGACTCAGGCTGGCAGTGTCTGAACTGACTTCACGTGTGGCAAGTTCAAAAGGTTGCAGAACCTTGCACAACGTTGAAATCATTCTCCACTGCGCTTGAGACAGGTGCATTCCACCTCCTATATCGTGCTCAGTTGTATAGGCTTGAATGGCCTTTTGCTGCTCCTCCAACCTCTGAAGCATATAGAGGGTTGAATTCCACCTCGTTACCACTTCTTGCTTCAGATGATGGCAGGGCAGGTTCAGGCGTTTTTGGTGTTGCTCAAGTCTTCTGTACGTGGTGCCTGTACGCCGAAAGTGTCCCGCAATTCTTCTGGCCACCGACAGCATCTCTTGCACGCCCCTGTCGTTTTTTAAATAATTCTGCACCACCAAATTCAAGGTATGTGCAAAACATGGGACGTGCTGGAATTTGCCCATATTTAATGCACACACAATATTGCTGGCGTTGTCCGATGCCACAAATCCACAGGAGAGTCCAATTGGGGTAAGCCATTCTGCGATGATCTTCCTCAGTTGCCGTAAGAGGTTTTCAGCTGTGTGCGTATTCTGGAAAGCGGTGATACAAAGCGTAGCCTGCCTAGGAAAGAGTTGGCGTTTGCGAGATGCTGCTACTGGTGCCGCCGCTGCTGTTCTTGCGGCGGGAGTCAATGCATCTACCCAGTGGGCTGTCACAGTCATATAGTCCTGAGTCTGCCCTGCTCCACTTGTCCACATGTCCGTGGTTAAGTGGACATTGGGTACAGCTGCATTTTTTAGGACACTGGTGAGTCTTTTTCTGAGGTCTGTGTACATTTTCGGTATCAAATAGTGGAAAACTGCTCTAATCAAGCTGGTAACAATCCCCAGGTGCTGCGGGAGGGGGTTACTCTAGACAAGAAATACAAAAGGGATTTTTCCCACGCACTCTGCTGGCTGTTAGTAAGAAGAACTATATACTATGTAATAATAGGAAATTTAGAGCTCTTCGTTACATATGTTTTGCAAAAGATATGATAAGCCTCCAGGCCACTTCACGGCTGCTCTATTACTGGAGGTCCCTAACTAAGCATAGGTCCAAGGCTTGGACCCCACAAAGTTGGCTCAGGCCCGACCACCCCAGGGCAGCACACCATTGAAATACTAAAGTGTTAATATGTGTTAAGAAAGAAGCAGAAGCTATGGGTTAGAAAGTGCTACAAAAATAAGGGTGTTAATAAAATACTCAAAAGAGTAATATTAGTGAAAAAATAGGAGTGTTACATAAGTGCTAAATAAATAATATGGCATGCTACCCCAAGGTGGCCCAGCCCCACCAGACCCGGGGGGTACCACTCCCCAAACTTCTTTCTTAACACATATTAACACTTTAGTATTTCAATGGTGTGCTGCCCTGGGGTGGTCGGGCCTGAGCCGACTTTGTGGGGTCCAAGCCTTGGACCTATGCTTAGTTAGGGACCTCCAGTAATAGAGCAGCCGTGAAGTGGCCTGGAGGCTTATCATATCTTTTGCAAAACATATGTAACGAAGAGCTCTAAATTTCCTATTATTACATAGTATATAGTTCTTCTTACTAACAGCCAGCAGAGTGCGTGGGAAAAATCCCTTTTGTATTTCTTACATTTTCGGTATCGCCTGCCTAGAGAAATGGAACCTAGATGGTATTTGGTACCGGGGACACAGTACCTCAATCAAGTCTATAGTTGGCTCTGCAGTAATGATGGATACCGGAACCACGTTTCTCACCGCCCAGGATGCCAAGGCCTCAGTTATCCGCTTTGCAGCAGGATGACTGCTGTGATATTTCATCTTCCTCGCAAAGGACTGTTGGACAGTCAATTGCTTGGTGGAAGTAGTAAAAGTCGTCTTACGACTTCCCCTCTGGGATGATCATCGACTCCCAGCAGCAACAACAGCAGCGCCAGCAGCAGTAGGCGTTACACGCAAGGATGCATTGGAGGAATCCCAGGCAGGAGAGGACTCGTCAGAATTGCCAGTGACATGGCCTGCAGGACTATTGGCATTCCCGGGGAAGGAGGAAATTGACACTGAGGGAGTTGGTGGGGTGGTTTGCGTGAGCTTGGTTACAAGAGGAAGGGATTTACTGGTCAGTGGACTGCTTCCGCTGTCGCCCAAAGTTTTTGAACTTGTCACTGACTTATGATGAATGCGCTGCAGGTGACGTATAAGGGAGGATGTTCCGAGGTGGTTAACGTCCTTACCCCTACTTATTACAGCTTGACAAAGGCAACACACGGCTTGACAAATGTTGTCCGCATTTCTGTTGAAATACTTCCACACCGAAGAGCTGATTTTTTTGGTATTTTCACCAGGCATGTCAATGGCCATATTCCTCCCACGGACAACAGGTGTCTCCCCGGGTGCCTGACTTAAACAAACCACCTCACCATCAGAATCCTCCTTGTCAATTTCCTCCCCAGCGCCAGCAACACCCATATCCTCCTCATCCTGGTGTACTTCAACACTGACATCTTCAATCTGACTATCAGGAACTGGACTGCGGGTGCTCCTTCCAGCACTTGCAGGGGGCGTGCAAATGGTGGAAGGCGCATGCTCTTCACGTCCATGGTTGGGAAGGTCAGGCATCGCAACCGACACAATTGGACTCTCCTTGTGGATTTGTGATTTCGAAGAACGCACAGTTCTTTGCTGTGCTTTTGCCAGCTTAAGTCTTTTCATTTTTCTAGCGAGAGGCTGAGTGCTTCCATCCTCATGTGAAGCTGAACCACTAGCCATGAACATAGGCCAGGGCCTCAGCCGTTCCTTGCCACTCCGTGTGGTAAATGGCATATTGGCAAGTTTACGCTTCTCCTCCGACGATTTTATTTTAGATTTTTGAGTACTTTTTTTACTGATATTTTGTGTTTTGGATTTTACATGCTCTGTACTATGACATTGGGCATCGGCCTTGGCAGACGACGTTGATGGAATTTCATCGTCTCGGCCATGACTAGTGGCAGCAGCTTCAGCACGAGGTGGAAGTGGATCTTGATCTTTCCCTATTTTTGGAACCTCAACATTTTTGATCTCCATATTTTAATAGGCACAACTAAAAGGCACCTCAGGTAAACAATGGAGATGGATGGATACTAGTATACTTATGGATGACGAGTGACTGACGACACAGAGGTAGCTACAGCCGTGGACTATCGTACTGCGTCTGCTAGTATAGAGATGATAATGATATAAAAAATATATATATATCACTACTGCAGGTATATATAATATAATGACGGACCTGCTGGACACTGTCAGCAGACTCCTAAACTACTAGTATGAAGAAGATAGAAAAAAAAAACCCACCACAGGTAGGTATACAATTATGGACGAGCACTGACGACACAGAGGTAGCTACAGCCGTGGACTACCGTACTGCGTCTGCTAGTATAGAGATGATAATGATATAAAAAATATATATATATCACTACTGCAGGTATATATAATATAATGACGGACCTGCTGGACACTGTCAGCAGACTCCTAAACTACTAGTATGAAGAAGATAGAAAAAAAAAACCCACCACAGGTAGGTATACAATTATGGACGAGCACTGACGACACAGAGGTAGCTACAGCCGTGGACTACCGTACTGCGTCTGCTAGTATAGAGATGATAATGATATAAAAAATATATATATATCACTACTGCAGGTATATATAATATAATGACGGACCTGCTGGACACTGTCAGCAGACTCCTAAACTACTAGTATGAAGAAGATAGAAAAAAAAAACCCACCACAGGTAGGTATACAATTATGGACGAGCACTGACGACACAGAGGTAGCTACAGCCGTGGACTACCGTACTGCGTCTGCTAGTATAGAGATGATAATGATATAAAAAATATATATATATCACTACTGCAGGTATATATAATATAATGACGGACCTGCTGGACACTGTCAGCAGACTCCTAAACTACTAGTATGAAGAAGATAGAAAAAAAAAACCCACCACAGGTAGGTATACAATTATGGACGAGCACTGACGACACAGAGGTAGCTACAGCCGTGGACTACCGTACTGCGTCTGCTAGTATAGAGATGATAATGATATAAAAAATATATATATATCACTACTGCAGGTATATATAATATAATGACGGACCTGCTGGACACTGTCAGCAGACTCCTAAACTACTAGTATGAAGAAGATAGGAAAAAAAACCCCACCACAGGTAGGTATACAATTATGGACGAGCACTGACGACACAGAGGTAGCTACAGCCGTGGACTACCGTACTGCGTCTGCTAGTATAGAGATGATAATGATATAAAAAATATATATATATCACTACTGCAGGTATATATAATATAATGACGGACCTGCTGGACACTGTCAGCAGACTCCTAAACTACTAGTATGAAGAAGATAGAAAAAAAAAACCACCACAGGTAGGTATACAATTATGGATGAGCACTGACGACACAGAGGTAGCTACAGCCGTGGACTACCGTACTGCGTCTGCTAGTATAGAGATGATAATGATATAAAAAATATATATATATCACTACTGCAGGTATATATAATATAATGACGGACCTGCTGGACACTGTCAGCAGACTCCTAAACTACTAGTATGAAGAAGATAGAAAAAAAAACCCCACCACAGGTAGGTATACAATTATGGACGAGCACTGACGACACAGAGGTAGCTACAGCCGTGGACTACCGTACTGCGTCTGCTAGTATAGAGATGATAATGATATAAAAAAAATATATATATCACTACTGCAGGTATATATAATATAATGATGGACCTGCTGGACACTGTCAGCAGACTCCTAAACTACTAGTATGAAGAAGATAGAAAAAAAAACCCCACCACAGGTAGGTATACAATTATGGACGAGCACTGACGACACAGAGGTAGCTACAGCCGGGGACTACCGTACTGCGTCTGCTAGTATAGAGATGATAATGTTATAAAAAATATATATATATCACTACTGCAGGTATATATAATATAATAACGGACCTGCTGGACACTGTCAGCAGACTCCTAAACTACTAGTATGAAGAAGATAGAAAAAAAAAACCCCACCACAGGTAGGTATACAATTATGGACGAGCACTGACGACACAAAGGTAGCTACAGCCGTGGACTACTGTACTGCGTCTGCTAGTATAGAGATGATAATGATATAAAAAATATATATATATCACTACTGCAGGTATATATAATATAATGACGGACCTGCTGGACACTGTCAGCAGACTCCTAAACTACTAGTATGAAGAAGATAGAAAAAAAAACCCCACCACAGGTAGGTATACAATTATGGACGAGCACTGATGACACAGAGGTAGCTACAGCCGTGGACTACCGTACTGCGTCTGCTAGTATAGAGATGATAATGATATAAAATATATATATATATCACTACTGCAGGTATATATAATATAATGACGGACCTGCTGGACACTGTCAGCAGACTCCTAAACTACTAGTATGAAGAAGATAGAAAAAAAAAACCCACCACAGGTAGGTATACAATTATGGACGAGCACTGATGACACAGAGGTAGCTACAGCCGTGGACTACCGTACTGCGTCTGCTAGTATAGAGATGATAATGATATAAAAAATATATATATATCACTACTGCAGGTATATATAATATAATGACGGACCTGCTGGACACTGTCAGCAGACTCCTAAACTACTAGTATGAAGAAGATAGAAAAAAAAAACCCACCACAGGTAGGTTTACAATTATGGACGAGCACTGACGACACAGAGGTAGCTACAGCCGTGGACTACCGTACTGCGTCTGCTAGTATAGAGATGATAATGATATAAAAAATATATATATATCACTACTGCAGATATATATAATATAATGACGGACCTGCTGGACACTGTCAGCAGACTCCTAAACTACTAGTATGAAGAAGATAGAAAAAAAAAACCCACCACAGGTAGGTATACAATTATGGACGAGCACTGACGACACAGAGGTAGCTACAGCCGTGGACTACCGTACTGCGTCTGCTAGTATAGAGATGATAATGATATAAAATATATATATATATCACTACTGCAGGTATATATAATATAATGACGGACCTGCTGGACACTGTCAGCAGACTCCTAAACTACTAGTATGAAGAAGATAGAAAAAAAAAACCCACCACAGGTAGGTATACAATTATGGACGAGCACTGACGACACAGAGGTAGCTACAGCCGTGGACTACCGTACTGCATCTGCTAGTATAGAGATGATAATGATATAAAAAATATATATATATCACTACTGCAGGTATATATAATATAATGACGGACCTGCTGGACACTGTCAGCAGACTCCTAAACTACTAGTATGAAGAAGATAGAAAAAAAAAACCCACCACAGGTAGGTATACAATTATGGACGAGCACTGACGACACAGAGGTAGCTACAGCCGTGGACTACCGTACTGAGTCTGCTAGTATAGAGATGATAATGATATAAAAAATATATATATATCACTACTGCAGGTATATATAATATAATGACGGACCTGCTGGACACTGTCAGCAGACTCCTAAACTACTAGTATGAAGAAGATAGAAAAAAAAAACCCACCACAGGTAGGTATACAATTATGGACGAGCACTGACGACACAGAGGTAGCTACAGCCGTGGACTACCGTACTGCGTCTGCTAGTATAGAGATGATAATGATATAAAAAATATATATATATATATATATCACTACTGCAGGTATATATAATATAATGACGGACCTGCTGGACACTGTCAGCAGACTCCTAAACTACTAGTAAGAAGAAGATAGAAAAATAAACCCCACCACAGGTAGGTATACAATTATGGACGAGCACTGACGACACAGAGGTAGCTACAGCCGTGGACTACCGTACTGCGTCTGCTAATATAGAGATGATAAAGATGATAGAGATGAACAAAAAAAATATAACACTACTGCAGGTAAATATTTATATAATATAATGAATGACGGACCTGCTGGACACTGTCAGCAGAATGCGTTTATAGAATAAAAAAAAAAACACCACAGGAGTGTTTAACTTTTTCAGGCAGACAATATACTGGTGGTACACAAAGTGGAAAGCTGCTCAATCAGATTGTAATGTCACTCAGGTGCTAAAAGGGGAGGGGTAATTCTGTGTAGGAAAAAAAAAACTGTGTTCCCTAATGCACACCGAGTGAATAATATTTCTACATAATAATAGTCAGATAATACGGAGATCTTAGTTGCGTATATCTGCAGATATAGGGTTAAGCCCCCAGGCCGATCGACAAGGCTTCTCCGTCACTGGGGGTCCCTAACACTAGGTATGGGCCGGGGGTGCAGGACCCCACGATGTCGGCACAGGTCGGCCACCCCAGGTCAGCACACAGGTGAGAATTAATAAGGGTTAATAAGAAGCACAGAAGTGCTATGTAAGTGGTGTGATTAAAATAATGTATACAAAGTGATAGGAAAAATAATAAGTGTTAATAAAGTGTTAGGGTGTGCCGACCTGAAGCAGCCCAGCCATACCGACACAGGGGCCACCGCACCCCACACCCACCCCATAAATAATTACAAATACATCTGGGTTAAATTCCCAGTGTAAGGCCACATGGTAATGGCACCTACAGCATCTGAGAGCCAGCTTACCTGGGGATACCCCCGGCTTCCCCCATGGCACTTCTGGAGTCAGCAATCCCTCCTAATGCTGACCCATTTATGCCTCTCTATATACAATACACAAAGTGGAAAGCTGCTCAATCAGATTGTAATGTCACTCAGGTGCTAAAAGGGGAGGGGTAATTCTGTGTAGGAAAAAAAACTGTGTTCCCTAATGCACACCGAGTGAATAATATTTCTACATAATAATAGTCAGATAATACGGAGATCTTAGTTGCGTATATCTGCAGATATAGGTTTAAGCCCCCAGGCCGATCGACAAGGCTTCTCCTTCACTGGGGGTCCCTAACACTAGGTATGGGCCGGGGGTGCAGGACCCCACGATGTCGGCACAGGTCGGCCACCCCAGGTCAGCACACAGGTGAGAATTAATAAGGGTTAATAAGAAGCACAGAAGTGCTATGTAAGTGGTGTGATTAAAATAATGTATACAAAGTGATAGGAAAAATAATAAGTGTTAATAAAGTGTTAGGGTGTGCCGACCTGAAGCAGCCCAGCCATACCGACACAGAGGCCACCGCACCCCACACCCACCCCATAAATAATTACAAATATATCTGGGTTAAATTCCCAGTGTAAGGCCACATGGTAATGGCACCTACAGCATCTGAGAGCCAGCTTACCTGGGGATACCCCCGGCTTCCCCCATGGCAGTTCTGGAGTCAGCAATCCCTCCTAATGCTGACCCATTTATGCCTCTCTATATACAATACACAAAGTGGAAAGCTGCTCAATCAGATTGTAATGTCACTCAGGTGCTAAAAGGGATGGGGTAATTCTGTGTAGGAAAAAAAAACTGTGTTCCCTAATGCACACCGAGTGAATAATATTTCTACATAATAATCACACCACTTACATAGCACTTCTGTGCTTCTTATTAACCATTATTAATTCTCACCTGTGTGCTGACCTGGGGTGGCCGACCTGTGCCGACATCGTGGGGTCCTGCACCCCCGGCCCATACCTAGTGTTAGGGACCCCCAGTGACGGAGAAGCCTTGTCGATCGGCCTGGGGGCTTAACCCTATATCTGCAGATATACGCAACTAAGATCTCCGTATTATCTGACTATTATTATGTAGAAATATTATTCACTCGGTGTGCATTAGGGAACACAGTTTTTTTTTTCCTACACAGAATTACCCCTCCCCTTTTAGCACCTGAGTGACATTACAATCTGATTGAGCAGCTTTCCACTTTGTGTATTGTATATAGAGAGGCATAAATGGGTCAGCATTAGGAGGGATTGCTGACTCCAGAAGTGCCATGGGGGAAGCCGGGGGTATCCCCAGGTAAGCTGGCTCTCAGATGCTGTAGGTGCCATTACCATGTGGCCTTACACTGGGAATTTAACCCAGATATATTTGTAATTATTTATGGGGTGGGTGTGGGGTGCGGTGGCCCCTGTGTCGGTATGGCTGGGCTGCTTCAGGTCGGCACACCCTAACACTTTATTAGCACTTATTATTTTTCCTATCACTTTGTATACATTATTTTAATCACACCACTTACATAGCACTTCTGTGCTTCTTATTAACCCTTATTAATTCTCACCTGTGTGCTGACCTGGGGTGGCCGACCTGTGCCGACATCGTGGGGTCCTGCACCCCCGGCCCATACCTAGTGTTAGGGACCCCCAGTGACGGAGAAGCCTTGTCGATCGGCCTGGGGGCTTAACCCTATATCTGCAGATATACGCAACTGAGAACTCCGTATTATCTGACTATTATTATGTAGAAATATTATTCACTCGGTGTGCATTAGGGAACACAGTTTTTTTTTTCCTACACAGAATTACCCCTCCCCTTTTAGCACCTGAGTGACATTACAATCTGATTGAGCAGCTTTCCACTTTGTGTATTGTATATAGAGAGGCATAAATGGGTCAGCATTAGGAGGGATTGCTGACTCCAGAAGTGCCATGGGGGAAGCCGGGGGTATCCCCAGGTAAGCTGGCTCTCAGATGCTGTAGGTGCCATTACCATGTGGCCTTACACTGGGAATTTAACCCAGATATATTTGTAATTATTTATGGGGTGGGTGTGGGGTGCGGTGGCCCCTGTGTCAGTATGGCTGGGCTGCTTCAGGTCGGCACACCCTAACACTTTATTAACACTTATTATTTTTCCTATCACTTTGTATACATTATTTTAATCACACCACTTACATAGCACTTCTGTGCTTCTTATTAACCCTTATTAATTCTCACCTGTGTGCTGACCTGGGGTGGCCGACCTGTGCCGACATCGTGGGGTCCTGCACCCCCGGCCCATACCTAGTGTTAGGGACCCCCAGTGACGGAGAAGCCTTGTCGATCGGCCTGGGGGCTTAACCCTATATCTGCAGATATACGCAACTAAGATCTCCGTATTATCTGACTATTATTATGTAGAAATATTATTCACTCGGTGTGCATTAGGGAACACAGTTTTTTTTTTCCTACACAGAATTACCCCTCCCCTTTTAGCACCTGAGTGACATTACAATCTGATTGAGCAGCTTTCCACTTTGTGTATTGTATATAGAGAGGCATAAATGGGTCAGCATTAGGAGGGATTGCTGACTCCAGAAGTGCCATGGGGGAAGCCGGGGGTATC
Organism: Pseudophryne corroboree; assembly: GCF_028390025.1. Classification (NCBI taxonomy): domain Eukaryota; kingdom Metazoa; phylum Chordata; class Amphibia; order Anura; family Myobatrachidae; genus Pseudophryne; species Pseudophryne corroboree. The sequence continues at coordinate 264,166,956 of NC_086444.1, read as the reverse complement.
CCCAGGTAAGCTGGCTCTCAGATGCTGTAGGTGCCATTACCATGTGGCCTTACACTGGGAATTTAACCCAGATATATTTGTAATTATTTATGGGGTGGGTGTGGGGTGCGGTGGCCCCTGTGTCGGTATGGCTGGGCTGCTTCAGGTCGGCACACCCTAACACTTTATTAACACTTATTATTTTTCCTATCACTTTGTATACATTATTTTAATCACACCACTTACATAGCACTTCTGTGCTTCTTATTAACCCTTATTAATTCTCACCTGTGTGCTGACCTGGGGTGGCCGACCTGTGCCGACATCGTGGGGTCCTGCACCCCCGGCCCATATCTAGTGTTAGGGACCCCCAGTGACGGAGAAGCCTTGTCAATCGGCCTGGGGGCTTAACCCTATATCTGCAGATATACGCAACTAAGATCTCCGTATTATCTGACTATTATTATGTAGAAATATTATTCACTCGGTGTGCTTTAGGGAGCACAGTTTTTTTTTTCCTACACAGAATTACCCCTCCCCTTTTAGCACCTGAGTGACATTACAATCTGATTGAGCAGCTTTCCACTTTGTGTATTGTATATAGAGAGGCATAAATGGGTCAGCATTAGGAGGGATTGCTGACTCCAGAAGTGCCATGGGGGAAGCCGGGGGTATCCCCAGGTAAGCTGGCTCTCAGATGCTGTAGGTGCCATTACCATGTGGCCTTACACTGGGAATTTAACCCAGATATATTTGTAATTATTTATGGGGTGGGTGTGGGGTGCGGTGGCCCCTGTGTCGGTATGGCTGGGCTGCTTCAGGTCGGCACACCCTAACACTTTATTAACACTTATTATTTTTCCTATCACTTTGTATACATTATTTTAATCACACCACTTACATAGCACTTCTGTGCTTCTTATTAACCCTTATTAATTCTCACCTGTGTGCTGACCTGGGGTGGCCGACCTGTGCCGACATCGTGGGGTCCTGCACCCCCGGCCCATACCTAGTGTTAGGGACCCCCAGTGACGGAGAAGCCTTGTCGATCGGCCTGGGGGCTTAACCCTATATCTGCAGATATACGCAACTAAGATCTCCGTATTATCTGACTATTATTATGTAGAAATATTATTCACTCGTGTGCATTAGGGAACACAGTTTTTTTTCAATATACTGGTGGTCACTGGTCAGTCACACTGGCAGCAAAAGTGTGCACTGTACTCCTGCTATAACTGCTCCCCAGTCTCCCCCACAATTCAGCTGTGTGAGCAGTGAGCACTCAGCACAGTCAGATATACATAGATGATATTATCATGCAGCACACTGAGGCTGAGCACAGATATGGTATGTGACTGTGTATCGTTTTTTTTCAGGCAGAGAACGGATTATATTAAATAATAAATAAAACTGGTGGTGGTCAATCACTAGTAACTATCAGCAAAACTCTGATTACTCCTAATGCTCCCCAAAATTACTAAGTAATTAATCAACTCAAGTGTCTCTATCTATTCTAACGGAGAGGACGCCAGCCACGTCCTCTCCCTATCAATCTCAATGCACGTGTGAAAATGGCGGCGACGCGCGGCTCCTTATATAGAATCCGAGTCTCGCGATAGAATACGAGCCTCGCGAGAATCCGACAGCGGGATGATGACGTTCGGGCGTGCTCGGGTTAGCCGAGCAAGGCGGGAAGATCCGAGTCTGCCTCGGACCCGTGTAAAAAGGCTGAAGTTCGGGGGGGTTCGGATTCCGAGGAACCGAACCCGCTCATCTCTACCAGACACTCCCCCGTTTCTCCAGCCACTCCTGCGTTTTTTCCGGAAACGGTAGCGTTTTTTCCCACACGCCCATAAAACGGCCTGTTTCCGCCCAGTAACACCCATTTCCTGTCAATCACATTACGATCGCCAGAACGATGAAAATGCCGTGAGTAAAATTCCTAAGTGCATAGCAAATTTACTTGGCGCAGTCGCAGTGCGGACATTGCGCATGCGCATTAAGCGGAAAATTGCTGCGATGCGAAGATTTTTACCGAGCGAACAACTCGGAATGACCCCCTACATACGTAGCCACCGCATTACATACATAGCCTCCGCATTACATACGTAGACACCGCATAAATAGGCCCATGATCATGGACAGACATTGGGCAGCTATAGGGCTGAAGGACGTTTCATTAGAGATTGTCCCAGGGCTGGCTGTGAGTGCAGCCTGGTCAGCTGGCATCCTGAGAACAAAGTACATCCTGCTCCTATCCAGTCCACAAACCATACACTGTGACCGGGGACTCCCTAACCCTTACACTAACATGATAATGCAAATAATGTAATTTTCTCTTACGTCCTAGATGATGCTGGGGACTCCTTAAGGATCATGGGGTATAGACGGGCTCCGCAGGAGATATGGGCACTATAAAGAACTTTAGAATGGGTGTGCACTGGCTCCTCCCTCTATGCCCCTCCTCCAGACCTCAGTTAGATCCTGTGCTCAGAGGAGATTGGGTGCATTACAGGGGAGCTCTCCTGAGTTTCTCTGATAAAGAATTTTGTTAGGTTTTTTATTTTCAGGGAACACTGCTGGCAACAGGTTCCCTGCATCGTGGGACGGAGGAGAGAGAAGCAGACCTACTTAGATGATAGCCTCTGCTTCTTAGGCTACTGGACACCATTAGCTCCAGAGGGAGTCGGAACGCAGGTCTCCCCCCACTGTTCGTCCCAGAGCCGCGCCGCCGTCCTCCTCGCAGAGCCGGAAGTTAGAAGCCGGGTGAGTATAAGAAGAAAAGAAGACTTCAAGGCGGCAGAAGACTTCAGATCTTCACTGAGGTAAGCGCGCAGCAGTAACGCTGCGCGCCATTGCTCCCGCACACTACACACACTAGCGGGCACTGATGGGTGCAGGGCGCAGTGGGGGCGCCCTGGGCACCAATAAACACCTCTAATTCTGGCATTATAATGTTAGACACTGCGGAGTCAGTAATTCTATAAATCTCCCGCCAGTTTTGTGATATTTTCAGCACTAACCAGCGCCATTTTCTCCACAGAGATCTGCAGAGAAGCAGGCTCCCCGGTCTCTCCCCTGCTGAACACGGTGACACGGCTGAAAACAGGAGGGGGGCACTTGTAAGGCGCAGTAAGTGTATTAACACAGTGATTAAGATAAAAGCGCTATTATCTTGGAGATTATTTTCCAGTGTCAGTTGGCGCTGGGTGTGTGTGCTGGCATACTCTCTCTCTGTCTCTCCAAAGGGCCTTATTGGGGAACTGTCTCCTTATAACTATATCCCTGTGTGTGTGGGGGGAAGGGGGGGGTGTTGGTACGAGTGTGTCGGCATGTCTGATGCGGAAGGCTCAGCTAAGGAGGAGGTGGATCAGATGATTGTGGTGTCCTGATTGGATGGACATGTGGAATGTTTTAAATGCAAATGTGACCTTATTACATAGGAGATTGGACAAAGCAGAGTCCAGAGAAAAAGCTGGGAGTCAATCCACCACTTCGACTGGGTCACCGGGCCCTTCTGGGTCTCAAAAATGTCCCCTATCCCAAATAGCAGACACTGATACCGACAAGGATTCTGACTCCAGTGTCGACTACGATGATGCGAGGTTGGCCAAAAGTATTCATTATATGATTATTGCAATAAAAGATGTTTTGCATATCACAGATGACCCCTCGGTCCCTGACACGTGGGTGCGCATGTATAAGGAAAAGAAACCTGAGGTAACCTTTCCCCCATCCCATGAACTTAACGAGTTATTTGAAAAAGCTTGGGAAACTCCTGATAAAATGCTGCAGATTCCCAAAAGGATTCTTATGGCATATCCTTTCCCTGCACAGGACAGGGTACGTTGGGAATCCTCACCCAGGGTGGACAAGGCTTTAACACGCCTGTCCAAGAAGGTGGCGCTACCATCTCCGGACACGGCAGCCCTCAAGGATCCTGCTGATCGCAGACAGGAAACTACTTTAAAGTCTATTTATGCGCATACAGGTGCTTTGCTCAGACCGGCAATAGCATCGGCATGGGTGTGTAGTGCAGCTGCAGCTTGGACAGATACCTTGTCAGCTGACCTTGATACCCTAGACAGGGATACCATTTTATTGACCTTAGGCCACATTAAAGACGCAGTCTTATATATGAGGGACGCTCCAAGAGACGTTGGGCTACTGGGTTCGAGAGCCAACGCCATGGCGATTTCTGCTAGGCGAGCCCTGTGGACCCGCCAATGGACGGGTGATGCCGACTCATAGAAGCATATGGAGGTTTTGCCATACAAAGGTGAAGTTTTATTTGGGGAAGTTCTCGCGGACCTGATTGCCACAGCTACCGCGGCTAAATCTACCTTTTTGCCTTTTGTTCCCCCACAGCAAAAGAAAACTCCACAATATCAGATGCAGTCCTTTCGGTCACATAAGTCCAGAAGAGGTCGGCGCTCATCTTTCCTCGCCAGAGGTAAGGGTAGAGGAAAGAGAGCACCTGCTCCGGCTAGTTCCCAGGAGCAGAAGTCCTCCCCGGCTTCTACTAAATCCACCGCATGACGCTTGGGCTCCACTGAGGGAGTCCGCACCGGTGGGGGCATGTCTTCGACTCCTCAGCCAGGTCTGGGTTCTGTCAGACGTGGATCCTTGGGCGATGGATACAAACTGGAATTCGAAGAGGTGCCCCCTCGCCGATTTTTCTAGTCGGCCTTGCCAGCTTCTTCCCCGGAGAGGGAAGTATTGTTAGTTGCAATTCAAAAGCTGTGTCAACAGCAAGTGATTGTCAAGGTTCCCCTAGTCCAACAGGGGAAAGGGTACTATTCGACCCTGTTCGTGGTCCCGAAGCCAGATGGTTCGGTCAGACCCATTTTAAATCTAAAATCCCTAAACCTGTATTTGAAAAAGTTCAAATTCAAGATGGAATCGCTCCGGGCTGTGATCTCTAGTCTGGAAGGGGGGGATTTTATGGTGTCACTCGACATAAAGGATGCATACCTTCATGTCCCCATATATCCTCCTCATCAGGCGTACCTGAGATTCGCTGTACGGGACTGTCATTACCAGTTTCAGACGTTGCCGTTTGGGCTTTCCACGGCCCCGAGGATTTTCACTAAGGTGATGGCGGAGATGATGGTGCTCCTGCGCAGGCAGGGAGTCACAATTATCCCATACTTGGACGATCTCCCGATAAAAGCAAGATCGAGAGATCAGTTGCAGAAGAGCGTGTCGCTCTCCCTGAGAGTGCTACAACAACACGGTTGGATTCTCAATCTGCCAAAGTCACAATTGATTCCAACGACTCGACTATCATTCCTAGGCATAATTCTGGACACGGAACAGAAGAGGGTTTTTCTCCCGATGGAAAAAGCCCAGGACCTCCAGAACATGGTCAGAGACTTGCTAAAACCAAAAAGAGTGTCTGTTCATCAATGCACTCAAGTTCTGGGGAAAATGGTGGCAGCCTACGAGGCCATCCCCTTCAGCAGGTTTCATGCAAGGACGTTTCAGTGGGACCTCCTGGACAAGTGGTCAGGGTCCCATCTACTAATACATCAGAAGATAAGCCTGTCCCCCCGGGCCAGGGTGTCTCTCCTGTGGTGGCTGCAAAGTGCTCACCTTCTAGAAGGTCGCAGGTTCAGCATTCAAGACTGGGTTCTGGTGACCACGGACGCGAGCCTCCGAGGATGGGGAGCAGTCACACAAGGAAGAAATTTTCAGGGGCTATGGTCAAGCCAGGAGGCTTGTCTACACATCAACGTACTGGAATTGAGGGCCATATACAACGGCCTGCGACAAGCGGAGAATCTTCTTCGCGACCTACCGGTTCTGATTCAATCAGACAACGTCACAGCCGTGGCTCATGTGAACCGCCAAGGCGGGACAAGGAGCAGAGTGGCAATGGCGGAAGCCACCAGGATTCTTCGCTGGGCGGAAAATCACATAAGCGCTCTGTCAGCGGTCTTCATTCCGGGAGTGGACAACTGGGAAGCAGACTTCCTCAGTAGACATGATCTCCATCCAGGAGAGTGGGGACTTCATCAAGATGTTTTTACAGAGATAACAAGTCTTTGGGGAATTCCTCACATAGACATGATGGTGTCACGCCTCAACAAGAAGCTTCGGAGGTATTGTGCCAGGTCAAGGGACCCTCAGGCAGTAGCGTTAGACGCCCTGGTGACACCTTGGGTGTTTCAGTCGGTCTATGTGTTCCCCCCTCTTCCTCTCATCTCAAAAATATTGAGAATCATAAGACAAAAAAGAGTGAAAACGATCCTCATTGTTCCAGATTGGCCTCGAAGGGCCTGGTATTCAGATCTTCAGGAGATGCTCACAGAAAATCCATGGCCTCTTCCTCTCAGAGGACCTGTTACAACAGGGGCCCTGCGTGTTCCAAGACTTACCGCGGTTACGTTTGATGGCATGGCGGTTGAACACCGAATCCTAGCTGGGAAAGGTATCCCGGAGGAAGTCATCACTACTCTGATAAAGGCTAGGAAGGAGGTGACGGCAAAACATTATCACCGTATCTGGAGAAAATATGTTTCTTGGTGTGAAGCCAAGAATGCTCCTATGGAAGATTTCCATCTGGGCCGTTTTCTCCACTTTCTACAGACAGGAGAGGATATGGGCCTAAAATTAGGCTTCATTAAGGTACAGATTTCGGCCCTGTCTATTTTCTTTCAGAAGGAATTGGCTTCTCTCCCAGAAGTCCATACTTTTGTAAAGGGAGTGCTGCACATCCAGCCTCCTTTTGTAACTCCAATGGCACCTTGGGACCTCAACGTGGTGTTGCGGTTCCTGAAGTCTCACTGGTTTGAACCTCTTCAAACGGTTTAATTGAAATTTCTCACTTGGAAGGTGGTCATGTTGTTGGCCTTGGCATCTGCAAGGCGGGTGTCCGAATTGGCGGCCTTGTCTCACAAGAGCCCCTATTTGACCTTCCTTGTGGATAGAGCAGAGTTGAGGACTCGTCCTCAATTTTTGCCTAAGGTGGTTTCTTCATTTCATATGAACCAACCTATTGTGGTGCATGTGGCTACGGGTGACTTGGAGGATTCCAAGTCCCTGGTTGTAGTCAGGGCCTTAAAAATCTATGTAGCCAGGACGGCTCGGGTTAGGAAAACAGAAGCACTGTTTGTCCTGTATGCAGCCAACAAAGTTGGCGCTCCTGCTTCGAAGCAGACTATTGCTCGCTGGATCTGTAACACGATTCAGCAGGCTTATTCTACGGCGGGTTTGCCGTTAACAAATTCAGTAAAGGCACCTTCCACTAGGAAGGTGGCCTCTTCTTGGGCGGCTTCCCGAGGCGTCTCGGCTTTACAGCTTTGCCGAGCAGCTACCTGGTCAGGTTCAAACACTTTTGCCAAGTTCTATAAGTTTGATAACCTGGCTGATGAGGACCTTGCGTTTGCTCAGTCGGTGCTGCAGAGTCGTCCGCACTCTCCCGCCCAGTCTGGAGCTTTGGTATAAACCCCATGGTCCTTACGGAGTCCCCAGCATCCTCTAGGACGTAAGAGAAAATAAGATTTTAAACCTACCGGTAAATCTTTTTCTCCTAGTCCGTAGAGGATGCTGGGCGCCCGTCCCAGTACGGACAAAATCTGCAAGGCTTGTATATAGTTGTTGCTTCCATAAGGGTTATGTTACAGTTGAGATCAGTATTTAGCTAATACTGTTTTTTTGTTCATACTGTTAACTGGTTGCGTATATTCCAGGTTATACGGTGTGGATGGTGTGGGCTGGTATGAATCTTGCCCTTAGATTAACAAAATCCTTTCCTCGTATTGTCCATCTCCTCTGGGCACAGTTTCTCTAACTGAGGTCTGGAGGAGGGGCATAGAGGGAGGAGCCAGTGCACACCCATTCTAAAGTTCTTTATAGTGCCCATATCTCCTGCGGAGCCCGTCTATACCCAATGGTCCTTACGGAGTCCCCAGCATCCTCTACGGACTAGGAGAAAAAGATTTACCGGTAGGTTTAAAATCTTATTTTAAAATAACCTCTCTGCTGGATCCCCTTCAGTGCTCAGTCGCCGCTCTGGCCAGTTCAGTGAGAGTGCGGGAGCTGGGGTGGCAGCGGGTATAGTGAACCCGGCTCCGACCATCTCTTTGTTGCTGCTCCTGGGCTGGACTCGTTGAAGAGACCTTTGGCCGGGGCCAGCGAGAGGATGCTGCTGGGCTGTTAACTTTCCCAAGGCCCCCCATTGGCAGAACAGCATCAGCACTTTTCATGGTTAGCGGAACCTGGAAGTGCCTGCTAGCCTAATTTCTGGATTATATTCCAATGAACCACAAGTACTGGAAGCAGTGTGAGCCAGCCCAGCCTGAGTGTGAATAGGCCTGGCTGAGGGGGATATGGAACCAGCCCATCGAAATCTGTCATGGTGTCCTGGTGGGCCAATCCGCCCCTGGTAGCTGCACTCACTGCACCTATGGTAGCTACACCCTTGTATATAACACATGTAACTGTGACAGGAAAGGTGGCCCTGCTCAGCACTGGGCCCCATAGCAGCTGCACTCCTTGCACCTATGGTATCTACACCCTTGTATATAACACGTGTAACTGTGACAGGGAAGGTGGCCCCTCTCAGCTCTGGGCCCCATAGCAGCTGCACTCCTCGCACCTATGGTATCAGGATGCTGACCGCTGGGATCCCAACCGCCGGTTACACGATCCCAACCCATATTAGAGCATATGGTACTTGCCTATTCTCCCGCAATGTCTTGGAGACTCCAGGATAGCAGGCCCCATGGTGTAGGCATATCTTCAGTAACGCCTCAGGTCCACATGCTGATGCCCACTTCCCGTGTGAAGTGACCAGTCCAGGGGAGCTGATGACGCTATTCCTGCTGAATCCCATCATCATGGCCCCGTCCCCCGCTTTATAATGATGTAATTGTGGCTTTATATACTGTGACTTGATTATGCGATTCTGCTGTCATGCCCCTGCACTGCCCATATGGTTGCGCCCTACCCCTCCCAACTGGCAGCCAAGAACTTGGTAAGTGTGTGATATCTGGGCCCTGTAGCTCACCAACAAAAAAGTATCTATTTATTAACCATTTCATCACCCCCACATCCACTGCATACAATGGGGTCTATGTACTAAGCCTTGGAGAGAGATAAAGTGGATGGAGATAAAGTACCAATCAGGTCCTGTCATTTTTCAAACCCAACCTATAATATGACAGTTAGCAGCTGATTGGCTGGTACTTATCTCCGTCCACTTTATCTCTCTCCAAGGATTAGTAAATAGACTCCAGTATTTTGTAACGAGCCCCAGTGCTTTAGCCTACCAAACACCCACCACCACCAATTTTGCAACTAAACACTGTAAAGCATGAGAGGACATGGGCTGTTATCCGATGTCTCCACTGTACAACTGGCCACATGCAGGCCCATCCCGCCTCTGGAGCTGCGGCTCAGGATTATTGATCAATTTGACCTCACATTTGGATGGCCAAACCTGACATGGACCAGTAAAACAGCCCCATGTTGTTTCTGGAGGATCTATGGGGCAATTCAGACCTGATCACTCGCTAGCTGTTTTTTGCAGTCCTGCGTTCACGTACTCGCCGCCCACCATGGAGTGTATTTTAGCTGTGCAAGTGTGCGATCGCATGTGCAGCCGAGCGGTACAAAAAGATTTTGTGCAGTTTCTGAGTAGCCCAGGACTTACTCAGCCGCTGCGATCACTTCAACCTGCCCGGGACCGGAATTCAAATCAGACACCCGCCCTGCAAACGCTTGGAAACACCTACGTTTTTCCAACCACTCCCAGAAAACGGTCAGTGAACACCCATAAATGCCTTCTTCCTGTCAATCTCCTTGCGATCGCCCATGCGAATGGAATCTTTGCACAAACCCATCGCAGAACAACGAACCGCTTTGTACCTGTGCGACGTGCCTGCACATTGTGGTGCATACGCATGCGCAGTTCTGACCTGATGGCAGCGCTGCAAAAAATGCTAGCGAGCAATCTGGTCTGAATTAGGCTCTATAAACACTGTGTTATGTGCACATTAAGTGATAAAAATGAAAATGTAAGGAACATGAGTAATTAACATGAATTAAAAACAAATCATCACATTATAATGAAGTCCAGTAAACATGACATGATGGGAGTTGTAGTGCACAAAGGTCCTCCTAGACAGATCCGCACATGACATTCCACCATGCACTGGGCTCAGCCACCAAGCATCCCTAGAACTTGTTATAAAATGTTGCCAAGTATGACAGTCACATATCAAAGTAAACGCTAAGTGTATTTACAATAAAGAAGCGAAAATCCGTCCTTCTGTCTTTCTATACAAATCCAGAGTTTACAAGCGACGATCGCGAAATTTTACATCCGAGCGTATTAAAACACGGAGGAGGCAACTAAAACAATTAGAAATCCCTATCACCCCTAGGGGGGCAGACAGCAGCACAGAGTATATCAGGAGACAGCATAACTCCGGAATTGCTGGAACAATGTACTAAAAAATTTGTACACATATGCCTTACAATCTGGGAACAAACACTGTGGGAGGAAGACACCTCCAGCACCCCTAGGGGTGGGGCAGCAGCACAGATTATGTCAGCAGACAGCATAACTGTGGAAGGCCTGGAGCAATTTACACCAAACTTGGTACACATCTGACTTTCACTGTGGAAACAAACACTGTGGGGTTCAGACAACCCTAGCACCCCTAGGGGTGGGGCAGCAGCACAGAGTATGTCAGCAGACAGCATAACTGTGGAAGGCCTGGAGCAATTTACACCAAACTTGGTAAACATCTGATTTACAATCTGCAAATAAACTCTGTGGGGGTTAGACACCCAGGCCCAGCGCTACCTGCTCATCAAAGGGATGCAGAGCAGGTAGGTGCCAGGCCAGGAGAGACGCTGTCTCTGCTCTGCATGCCCGCTGCTGCGCCGGCCTGTCCCTCCCTGGTGCTGCTGCCGGCTGCTTTCCCTGTCACACTATATGACTGGCAGCAGCGCCGGCAGCTTGGAGCCTCCTCTCCCCCTCACCTGTGACAGCGGGGTTGGTCAGAATGGTCCGGGACCAAAAAGTGGGCGTGGCTACACGGGAAAGGGGGCGGGGCTACACGGGACCAGGCTGCTGCTATGGCCAGCCAGAATGTTAGGTAAGTGAAGGGAAAGAGAGAGAGAGAGTGTGTGTGTGTGTGTGTGTGTGTGTGTGTGTGTGTGTGTGTGTGTGTGTGTGTGTGTGTGTGTGTGAGTATATATATATATATATATATACGTGTGTGTGTGTGGGGGGGGGGGGGTTGTTTCTTTAAGTGCCATTTCTATGGGCATTACATATAAGCGTCACTACCACTATGGGCATTACATATAAGCGTCACTAATACTATGGGCATTATATATAAGCGTCACTACCACTATGGGCATTACATATAAGTGTCACTACCACTGTGGGCATTACATATAAGCGTCACTACTACTATGGGCATTACATATAAGCGTCACTACCACTATGGGCATTACATATAAGCATCACTACTACTATGGGCATTACATATAAGCATCACTACTACTATGTGCATTACATATAAGCGTCACTACCACTATTGGCATTACATATAAGCGTCACCACCACTATGGGCATTACATATGACCGTCACTACTACTATGGGCATTACATATAAGCGTCACTACCACTATGGGCATTACATATAAGTGTCACTACCACTATGGGCATTACATATAAGCGTCACTACTACTATGGGCATTACATATAAGCGTCACTACCACTATGGGCATTACATATAAGCATCACTACTACTATGGGCATTACATATAAGCATCACTACTACTATGGGCATTACATATAAGCGTCACTACCACTATTGGCATTACATATAAGCGTCACCACCACTATGGGCATTACATATGACCGTCACTACTACTAT